>NC_140502.1:18635589-19305589 GCF_964271855.1 Acomys minous | reverse complement strand
CAAACATTAAGCCTGCACTTTTTTTTTTTTTGGAGTAGTGCGGTCACCGGAACGCGCTCCTCCAGGGCTCTCTGCCCACCGTGTCCCCAAGAGTTTAGGAGAGTTCAGGTTTATGTTCTCCTCGCTGCCGGGGCTGAAGAATCTCAGCTTCTTTGTACCAAGCCTTTGCTTTCTAGGTGGGCTTTAAGGAGCTCTCGCAGGCGCCCTGCTAGCTGGCGCAGGACTTTTGCTCCTTTGTGTCAAGAGCTCATGTATTTGGGAGTGAAGAGGGAACCGGAAGCGCTCGTAACCATCCCTGCGTTCCTCTCCTCACCCCGCAACCCACCCCCCCCCCGGGTCGGGATCTCAAAACAACAAGACAAAACAAAAAAATATCAAGAACGCCAATCCAGGGGCTTTCCTATAAGAGCCCACCTGTCCCAGGCGCACCGTTGTCGTGGCAACAGGAGAGGCTCGGGATGCCATTGGTCCGCTCTCTGCCACGCCCCTTACACCACCGCTTCCTGGTAACTAAGGCAACCGAACTGCCTTCCCTTCTCCATCTTTTCTAGACAGGGTCGGGTAGGATGGGACTCGCCCCTCTCTTTCGTTAAGCAAAATACTATCTGCGCCCATAATAGGCATTAGGGAGGAAAGAGATAAAGAGGCAGCTTCTAAAATTCTGGAGGGGTTGGGCTGTCACTGAAGTCACTTCCGGTGAACACAGGAAGTAGGAGGCAGGTTGCTTTGAGAGACAAGGGTGGAAAGGGAAGGAAAGGAGCTAGAGCATCTCCGGAAGGGTGGGTGAATGGGAGTTTCTGAATCCATCCCACTCCAGCAATATGGCGCCCTTTATAGACTATTAAGAGCTGATTTCCGAATATTAACCACTAACAGGCATTTGAGGAACATGTCACATCTCCTAACAGAACCCACTGTGCAGGCGCGTCACCCACCAGCTTTACAGAAAACCCACTGTCAGTTCCCAGCTGACCTGCTTGGCTCTGTCGGGGTTCATCGTAGTTTGGGGTTGGAGGATGTTGACCACCTCAGGCTTGGTCATCGCTTGAGGGATTTCTCGGACCTTTTCTGCGATAAAGCTGTGGACGGCATTCAAGGCCTCTGCCGTGCCCTGTACTAGGCACACCCGTTCTGTGGTTCCTGTCAAGCAAGGGACAGAGGAGGGCACACACATCAGACAGCAGTAGAGACATTCCTGACAGACTGGCTCCATTTCATGGAACGGGAAAGTCAGGGTCCGGCGAGTGAGTCTGGGGCAGCTGATGTGGGGGACTGGTCCACCGTGGGTAGCTAGCTGGGACAATGAATGGAATCCCTGGTTATAATCTGTACTTTATTTCCCCGCCCCACCCCACCCCCCCGCAAAAAACAAAAAAAAAAAAACAAAAAACCAACTCCAGGGAATGGAAGAATGACGCTTAAGTGCCCACAGCAGCCCTGGGCACGGAGAGGTAGGGCTCAGCTGCCTCTTCCCAGTTCTTGTGGGCTCTCCCTGGTTGCTGTAGCAACCATTCACTCGCCACTCACCGCCTCTCCCCTCACCCCCCTTTCCTGAAGCCGAGAGCTTAGGCCCGAAACGGTTGCCACAGTAACTGGAACCCCCTTATCGGTCTGGCTGGCCTGGTCCTCAGCCCACCCCCGGGGGCGGGGGGCGGGGGGGGGAGGGAATGAGGGATGAGGCTCGGTTGCCATGGCAACCGCTGAAAGCCTACAGCGCCTGGCCTCTGGGCTTTTGGAGAGGATGGGGAAAAGGTGGGGGGATGGGGGAGGCAGAAGAGAGGCCAGAGTGTGAGCCTAGGCCCAGCAGATGGAGGACTGGGGGGGTGGGGGAGGGCAGGGGTGTGGTTGAAGGAGGGCAGGGGTGTGGCTGGGGGGGGGTAGAGCAGGCCAGGTCAAAGGCAACTCTTAGAGAATAGGGACCAAGAGATTAGGAATAGAGGGTGGGGTAGCCCAGCTGCCCTTTCTGGAGCTGTTCCAGGTACTGGCTGCAGGTCTGACCTGGCGTGTTCTCTCTCTCTCTCTCTCTCTCTCTCTCTCTCTCTCTCTCTCTCTCTCTCTCTCTCTCTGTGTGTGTGTGTGTGTGTATTGGGAAAAGGAGTATCTAAGTGATGCTAAAATATACGCACAGGAGGAGAAAAGACTCTGGGTGGCATTGCAATCTGTGTGAGCACCTGCGAGGCTGCCTGCGGGGTGGGGGGAGGGGGAGGGGGAGGGGGGAGGGGGAGCTATGTATCTCTGTGTACAGGCTGGGAAGATGACCATCCTGGATGTGTGTCTATGAGAAAAACCAGAAGAGATTGCAATAGAAACATACTGTGTGATGGAGCATGGTTTAGCACCTGCCTAGAATCCCCCAGTGAGGGGCTGTGGGTGTGTGGCTTAGCACTAGAACTCTTGCCTAGAAACCCCCAACAGTACTTGCCTGGTGTGTACAAGGTCCTAAGACAATCCCCAGCAACACACACACAGACACACACACAGACACACACAGACACGCACACACACACACACACACACACACACACACACACACACACAAAGACACCAGAACAGATAACACAGAGTTTGGAGGACTAGGAAGCCTTTGTCGTGTAAACAACAGAGGCAGTGCAGTGACTGAACCCTGGCCATTGTCACTGTGCATCTACAACTGTGGGAGCAAGACAAAAAGAGAATGCACACCTCTAGGTGTCCCTAGGCTGTCTGATAAGCGTGTGGTGTGAAAATATTAGTGTACATGCACACATGAGCACGCGTGTGCGCACACGCGCACACACACACACTCAGTCACCAGCCTTTTACTGGCGGTATGAATGTCTGTAGCAGGCTGTTTGGATGGCACATACGTGCACGTTTTCAAGCGTGTACATTGTAGCGACAAAGAACCCACCAACTCTACCTGACCTGTGGGAGAATATGTGTGTGCTTTGGTGTGCCTGGGCCTCTTTAATGTGATGTGTGACTGTCTCTGTCCCCAGGAGGGACTCAGCTTGTAGAGTCAGCTCCCTGGGTCGATAGAAGGTTTCTGAACGTGTGCCAGGTCCTGAGCCTGTGTGTCTGGGACACTCAGTGCTGCGTGTCACTGTCTGTGGAGCACCTCAGTGCGGTGTCCTGGGTGTACAACCCTGACCCTGTACCACGCACGGGTCTGGCTGGGGTAGCTGTCTGCTGGCCCATCAGGATGCTGCCAGCCCCTACCCTTAGCAACATGGTCCTCACTTCTACAGCCCACTTTACCCAAGAACAATAGCTTGGTCTGGGCCAAGGGTGAGTCAGCTGTAGGCTGCCTCTGTCTGGGTGTAAATAGGAAAGGGTGTGGATCGGGTTGGGGATGAGGGTGGGGGTGGGGGCCGGGGGAGAAGGGACCGCATGGGAGGAGTGGCCAGGGTCCCCATCTCTGTAGGGCTTTCAAGTCAGGAAGTCTGTGTACACCCCCCCCCCCATACACACATGTGTTCTTACCCTGGGGTCCACAAGAGTCTGATAAGGGGACCCTGCTAAATCCTGCAAAAGTGTCCAGTCATAACAACTGCTGGTTACATAACGCTCAGAGCCAGGCACTGTTCTGAGGGCTTGGTATTTAGTGTGCTCACTGCTCACTTGGCATACGAGGTAGGCCATGTCTCAGTCGCCTTGATGTCCTTCCTGCCAAGGACACAGAGAGGACTCTGGTCTTGTCCCAGATCACCCAGGCGGTACAGAATCATCAGAGATTCCCGCTCGAGCGCGTGTGCGCGGGAGAGTGTGTGTGCAGTGCAGTTGTTCAGGGGACCACCTTAGGTGTTGCTCCTTGGCTTTCACTTTATTTGAGATAGGGTGTCTGAGATTCTCCTCTGCCTGCATCCCGTGTAGTCATGGGAACACTGGGCTCACAGACATACCTTCTTAACTGCACGGGGCTTGTCATGGGTTCCAGGATTTGAACTTCGTACCCATATTTACATAGCCAGTGGCTTCCCAGATCAGCTGTTTCCCTAGTCTGTCACCAGGCCTTTTGATCACAAGCATCTGTCTCCAGAATTCAGAGTCTCTGCTTTTTTTTTTTTTGCCCCCTTCCCTATGTTTTTTTTTTCCAGGTTGGCCTTGAATCTGCCATCCTCCTGCCTCAGCTTACCAAGCACTGAGGCGACACACGTATGTCACCATACCTAGTGTAGGCTCCCTGCTGCTCTTTTTTTTTTGAGACAAGGTTTCTCTGTGTAGCCTTGGCTGTCCTGGACTCGCTTTGTAGACCAGGCTGGCCTCGAACTCACAGCGATCCGCCTGCCTCTGCCTCCGAGTGCTGGGATTAAAGGCGTGCGCCACCACCACCCGGCTCCCTGCTGCTCTTATTCCCAATATATTCAGTGTTAAATTTGAGATTCCTTGAGTTACTAGCTCTATGCATGTGCGCGCGTGCGCGCGTGTGTGTGTGCACCCATGTGTGTGCATGCATGCGTGTGCGAACGGGCAACATGGAGGGCATACACAAAAATGTTTTGCTTTTATTTTATTTATTTAAAAACTTGGTGGTTTGTTTAGACTTGTCTTTGTGTGTTTGTGTGCGTGGGTGTACTTGAAGATGGTGCCCTATCCCCTGAAACTATAGAGTTACATGTGGGTGGTTGCGAGCTATCTGATGAGGGCTCTAGGAATTGAACCCAGGTCCTCTGAAAGAACAGCAAGTGCTCTAAACTGCAGAGCCACCTCTCCATCCCTGAAGCTTTGCTTTTAAAGATTTACTTATTTTATGTGCATGAGTGTTTCCCTGCATGCATGTATGTATATTCCTGCAGTGCCCACAGAGGCCAGAAGAGGGCGTCAGATCCCATAGGATTGGAGTTACAGGTGGTTGTGAGCCATCATGTGGGGTGCTGGGACCTGAACCTGGTTTTTCTGGAAAAACAGCCAGTGTTCTTAATCACTCCAGCTTTGAAGCTTTGCTTCCCCCACCCCCCACCCCCCGAGACAGGGTCTCTCTGTGCAGCCTTGGCTGTCCTGGACTCCCTTTGTAGACCAGGCTGGCTTTGAACTCACAGAGATCCACCTGCCTCTGCCTCCCGAGTTCTGGGATTAAGGGCGTGCGCCACCACGCCCGGCCTGAAGCTTTGCTATTAAATTTAAGTGAGACTATGAGTGAAGTCATTTGGTAGACACTTACGATTTTGCACTTTGGCGCAGCCATGTCATAAATCGGTAATAATTATGAAGATAGCCAGTCGCACATGCTTGTGACTTGCTCATGGGAGTCAGGTCCAGAGCTCTTATAAATAATTTGATCTTATGTGCGTAAGTGTGAGGGTGTTAGATCCCCTGGAAGTGGAGTTTCAGGCAATTGTGGGCTGCATGTGGGTGCTGGGATTGAACTCAGGTCCTCTGGAAGAACGGCCACTGAGCCATCACTCCAGTCCTAGGTCCAGAGCTTTTGACAGATGTCTCACCTGTGGGGTGTTTTAGCTTTATGAGGGAAGTGATGCAGTCAGGAGTGTTTGAGGTCTGAGGTCAGTATTCACTGGTTTCGAGTTCTCCACTTCATCATCAAAGACCGAAGAGGACTGAGCCTGAACTTTCGGGGTTCATTACCGAGACGAGGCACTTTTTGTGTGCTCTGACTCCTGCTAATTGGGGTTGAAGGGTATGTAGGTTTAGGTCTGTGAAACGGAAAAGTTTATGGTGTGTGTGTGTGTGTGTGTGTGTGTGTGTGTCTGTGTTTGGTCTGTAAACCTTAGTCTAACATCAGCTTTTTGGTTTTTGTTCTTGGGACTTGAGCCCCTTGTAGGACCTTGCATATGCTGGGCAAGTGCCTCTACCACTGACACAGGCTCTCAGACTCACTGGAGGGATTCTAAGCAGCCACACCTCCAGCCCCTCACTGGGGGATTCTAGGCAGGGGCTCTACCACTGAGCCACACCCCCAGTCCCTCACTGGGGGATTCTAGGCAAGAGCTCTACCACTGAGCAACACCCCCAGCCCCTCACTGGGGGATTCTAGGCAGGGGCTCTACCACTGAGACACGCCCTCAGCCCCTCACTGGGGGATTCTAGGCAGGGGCTCTACCACTGAGCTACACCCCCAGCCCCTCACTAGCGGATTCTAGGCAGGGGCTCTACCACTGAGCCACACCTCCAGCCCCTCACTGGGGGATACTAGGCAGGGGCTCTACCACTGAGCCACACCCCCAGCCCCTCACTGGGGGATTCTAGGCATGGGCTCTACCACTGAGCTACACCCCCAGCCCCTCACTGGGGGATTCTAGGCAGGGGCTCTACCACTGAGCCACGCCCCCAGCCCCTCACTGGGGGATTCTAGGCAGGGGCTCTACCACTGAGCCACGCCCCCCAGCCCCTCACTGGGGGGTTCTAGGCAGGGGCTCTGAACCTTAGCCATGCCCCAGCCCTCTTCTTTTCTTTTCCGTCTGCTTCCTTCCTTCCTTCCTTCCTTCCTTCCTTCCTTCCTTTCTTTCTCTCTCAGTAGTTGGAAGCACAGGCCCCTGCCATCATGCCTGGCCTAGTCTTACACTGTCACACTCTGTTTCTCTGCTGTCATTTCTCTCCTGTTTCCAACATGCCAGCCTCACCTTACAGCAAACCATCTCCCAGCTTTTGCTGTGTGGCTCTGCCCGGGTCTCTTGCAGACACCTCCCTAGCTCACTTGAGGTCAGTATTGTAGGCTTCTTCTCCAGGCGGCCCTACTTGTCCTCTCTGGTCTGGGCCGAACACTCTGTCTCAGCTCCCATCTTGTTCTGACCTTCCTGGTCTAGCCCTGGCCACTGTGTGTCGTGATCAGTGAGGGCTCTATCTTCTTGGCCTGAGGTCTAAGAGGACAAGACTGGATGTCTCTCATTGCTGTGTCCACATGTCTGTTTGACCGGGTCCACAGAGGAGGAGAACGTGTACTGACTGAATGAAAAGGATGTCAGTTAGGTGTCCAAGGAAATGCAGCCCCCCTGGAGTCATGCAATAATGATCGTTTGGGTTCCTAGAGATAGAAGTAGGCTGCTGTTAGGAGGAGCCACACCCTATGTAGGTGACTGAGGAGCCAGCCTCGCTCTGAGCCTTGCATGGCTCATGGCAGGAGCTGGTTGTCTGCCTAGAAGTTGGGGGAAAGCCGTGGCTCACGCTGGTTTGCTCCTGGGCGTGGTATGTGGTATAGGAGCACCGAGGACTGCCCTATCTTTTGGGTGTCTCAGGAGACTGGCCCTGGGGTGAGGCTCTGAGTTGGGAGGAAGAAATGTCACCATCTCACAGCACAGAATGCGACGCAGAGGCAAGGAGCCAAGTGTCCTCAGACAGATGTCCCAGGCAGAGAGGTCTCACCCACATGGTGTGGGCTAGAAGGGTAAAGAGGAAACTGGGCCAGGATGGCCGAGAAAAGGAGGTGGGGCGGCGCCTGGGTTACTAGATTTTTCTCTAAACTCTTGTTCAAAGCAGCTTAGTGAGATGAGAGGCAGGGAGGGAAGGGAGGAGGGAAAAGAGGGAAGGGAGGAGGGAAAAGAGGGAAGGGAGGAGGGAAAAGAGGGAAGGGAGGAGGGAAAAGAGGGAAGGGAGGAGGGAAAAGAGGGAAGGGAGGAGGGAAAAGAGGGAAGGGAGGAGGGCAGGGATGGAAGGGAAGAGGGTGGAGATGGGAAAGACAGAAAGGGGGAGAGAGAGAGAGGGGGGATAGGGAAAGTAGAAGAGAGGGGAAGGAGAGAGCAGGGATAGGATGAAAAGGAGGGAAGGGAGAGAGGGAGGAAGGGAGGAAAGAGAAGGGAAGAAGGGGAAGAAAATGGAAGGACGGGAGGAGAGGAGAGGAGTGGATAGGGAGGAAAGGGAGGGGAAAGAGCATGACAGTGAGAAGGGAGGGAGGGGGAAAGGGGGCCAGGAAGAGAAAGAGAAAACGGGAGGGTTGGAGAGAGAAGATGAAAATAAGGGGAACAAAAAGAGGAGAGAGGGCAGGGAAGGGAGGAGGAGAGGAGAAGGGAGAGTGGAAGAGAGGGAAGGATGGGGAGAGAGAGAGAGAGAGAGAGAGAGAGAGAGAGAGAGAGAGAGAGAGACTCTGTGCTATATCTCTAGTGTCTGACCTAAAAAAAAAAATCCAAGAGGATTAAGGATGAGCTAGAACCAGCAGTGTGCTAGATGCAATTTTGGAACCTACCCGGAATTCCTAGAGGCCAAAGCTCAGGCTGTGCACTTGGGAGGGAGCCACGGAGGGGCGAGAGACTTTGAAAAGCCCCAGAGAGAGTAGTGAGATGTTTAAACGTGAGTAGATGGGGGCCGAGCCTGCAGCTCGGTGGTACAGTGCCTGGTACGCAGGAAGCCTTGCGTTTGAGCCCCAGCAATGCATACACTGCGCACAGTGGTAACCAGAGCCTGCAGTGCTGGCGCGGTGGGTGTGGAAGCAGGACCAGGAATTCAAGGTCATCCTTGGCTATGTGGTACATGTGAGGCCAGCCTGTGCTTCGTAAAACTTTGCCTCAAAAAAAATTCGCTGGGCATTGGTGGCACACGCCTTTAATCTCAGCACTCGGGAGGCAGAGGCAGGTGGATCGCTGAGTCCGAGGCCAGCCTGGTTTACAAAGTGAGTCCAGGACAGCCAAGGCTACACAGAGAAAGCCTGTCTCGACAAAAAAAAAAAAAAAAAAAAAAAAAAAAAAAGTAAATAAATAAGCTAGTTCAGAGGAACCAAGATGGAGTCTAAGAAGAGGAAGATAATGGACTGGGCAAAATTCAGTGAGGAAAGAAACAGCCATGCCTAAAGGAGCCAGAGACAAGGAGACAAAGGCAGAAGACAAGGAGAGCGAGTGAACACCTGCAATGGATTGAGCCCCTGCAGGACCTTGCATATGCCAAGCAAGTGCCTCTACCACTGACACAGGCTCTCAGACTCATTGAGGGATTCTAGGCAGGGGCTCTACCACTGAGCCACACCCCAGTCCCTCACTGGGGGATTCTAGGCAGGGGCTCTACCACTGAGCCACACCCCCAGCCCCTCACTGGGGGATTCTAGGCAGGGGCTCTACCACTGAGCCACACCCCCAGCCCCTCATTGGGGGATTCTAGGCAGGGGCTCTACCACTGAGCCATGCCCCCAGCCCCTCACTGGGGGATTCTAGGCAGGGACTCTACCACTGAGCCACACCCCAGTCCCTCACTGGGGGATTCTAGGCAGGGGCTCTACCACTGAGCCACACCCCAGCCCCTCACTGGGGGATTCTAGGCAGGGGCTCTACCACTGAGCCACACCCCCAGCCCCTCATTGGGGGATTCTAGGCAGGGGCTCTACCACTGAGCCATGCCCCCAGCCCCTCACTGGGGGATTCTAAGCAGGGGCTCTACCACTGAGCCACACCCCCAGCCCCTCATTGGGGGATTCTAGGCAGGGGCTCTACCACTGAGCCACGCCCCCAGCCCCTCACTGGGGGATTCTAAGCAGGGGCTCTACCACTGAGCCACATCCCCTGCCCTCTGTGGTTAAGTTGGGTCAAATGAAATTCTGAGGCAGGGCTGGTGTGGGTGAGGGAGCGGGGCTAGTGATGAGATCCTCAGAAGGGAAACAGAGAGAGACTGGAGGACGGGAGAGGGACAGCAGGCAGAAGGACAGACAGATGGACTGGATGAGAGCCTCAGAGCATGGAAGATGGGGATATCCAGACAAATCCCTAGAGAGAGGGGCAGCCAAGGCAGAGAGAGGCAGAAGGGCACAAAAGATGGGCCGGACAGAAACAGCTGTGTGAGGAGCATCAGCAGGGTATGGTGGCGCGCATCTGTGATCCCAGCACTGGGGGGCAGGGGAAGGATTGGAAGGTACAAGCCAGAATAGGCTACAGGGCGAGATTGTCTCTCGTCCAGAATGCCCCCAAGAAAGCAAACTGGGTATGGGGCACACACATGTAATCCTAGCACTTTGGAGGTAGAGGCAGGATGAGGAGTTCAAGGTCACTCTCAGCTACATAAGGAAGCTCTAGGCCATCCTAAGCTACATGAAGCCCTACCTTAAAGGGGGAAACAAATGAAAGATTAAAAAAAATTTTTTTAAAGTACCCTTTCTCACCAAGAAGAGACTTGATACCCTATGAGCATATACAGGGGGAAGAGGTCCCCCTCAGTCACAGTCATAGGGGAAGGGAGTAAGGGGAAAATGGGAGGGAGGGAGAAATGGGAGGATACAAGGGATGGGATAACAATTGAGATGTAATATGAATAAATTAATAAAAAAATATACATAAAGTACCCCTTCTCCCAAACGACTCAGAAGAGAGTTAATTGGATGCAAGCCCGGGTAACAAGTCCAAGTGGACAGAGGGGTATGAGCAAATCGGACGGCAGTTCCCACCAAGCCCAGACACCTGCCACCCTCCCCACCCTGGCTGCTCCAACTGACTGACCAGAGGAGGCGGCAGGTGTGTGGGAAGGGACACAACTGCCTGGCATAATGCAAATGAGTTCATGAATATGCAGTAGCTCATTGTCTGGCCCTGCCCCCATCCCCATCTGCTCAGGCCAGGGCCCTTGGGCTGTAGGCAGCTCAGACTCTTTTAAGGGGAGGAAAGGCGGCGCCCCCCCCCCACTCCCACCCCCTTCATCACTCTAACTGTCCCTAATGCAATATTTCCTCACACCCAGGGCTCAGGAAAGCGGAGAGACGTTTCCGGCACCGGCTCAGGCACCTTGCAGGGCCTGTGGCTTACCTGGGTAGAAGTCTTTGGACTTAGACAGCTTGATGGTAGCCCCCGTCTCCTTCTGTAGCTGCACGATGGTCTGGCCACCTTTGCCGATGATGGAGCCGGCTGCGTAGCTGGGGATGAGCACCTTCAGGAAGTACTCGCCTTCCTCTGCAGGGCATACAGGGTGGGAGGGAGTGAGCAAGGAGGTGGCGGGGATGGAGGGAAGGGGGGGGGGTGGCGGGGGTGCGGGGGGGGGGGAGGACTCTCCCACTTTAGGAAGGCACCTCATGGGAGATCCCAGCATGGGACACAAAAAGGAAGTCACAGCTCCACACGGGAGTAACGACCATGGCAACAGCAGTTAGAAAGATAACACAAAAGCATCTTCATTCATTCACTCCTTTTCTTTTTTCTTTTTGCAACAAAGTCTCACTACGTAGCCATGGTTGGTCAGGAATATACTATGTAGCCCAGGCTGGTCTGAAGATTACAGAGATCCACCTGCCCTCAGTCTCCCGAGTGATGGGATTAAAGGTGTGCACCACCATGCCTGATCTACATTTTTCTTTCTTTCTTTCTTTCTTTCTTTCTTTCTTTCTTTCTTTCTTTCTTTGAGACAGGCTTTCAATTAGCCCAGGCTGGCCTCAAACTATGTAGCTAGGATGGCTCTGATTTCCCCATCTTCCTGTCTCCATCTCCCAAAGCTGGGGACGCAGGAGCTCATCACCATACCTGATTTATGTGGCGCTGGGAACGGAACTTGGCGTCACAAGCTTGCCTGGTAGGCAAGCATTCCGTCGACCAAGCTACATACCCAGGATTCATTCATTCATTCAACAAACAATGGCTGAGCACCTGCCTCCAGACATGACACGACTGACTGGCGTTAGCGTGGGGGAAAACATCTGTGAGGGGAACAGCAAAAGCTTCCCTCATTCTGTGTGCGGATAAGGCCACGAGAATCTGCGTAATCTAAGCTAGAGCGCAGACAAATACATTCTTCCAGGGAGAAGACTGTGCCATAATTCACGTCAGACAGGAGGAAGCCATATGAGAGCAAAGGAAAAGCAGGAAAAAGAATGGAGAGGGCAGAGGAGTACAAGGTTGGATGTGAGGGCCAGAAAGAACCTTCCCAAGAAGGCAGAGCCTTCGCGTTATCACACACCTTCTTTTACTGTTTAGGGTACTGAGGGTCTCTTGCAAGTAGTTTATCAGTGAGCCACGCACCAGCTTCTCACTAGGGGACTCTAGGCAGGGGCTCTGCCACTGAGCCACGCCCCTAGCCCCTCACTGGGGGATTCTAGGCAGGGGCTCTACCACTGAGCCACGCCCCAGCTCCTCACTGGGGGATTCTAGGCAGGGGCTCTACCACTGAGCCACGCCCCCAGCCCCTCACTGAGGGATTCTAGGCAGGGGCTCTTCCACTGAGCCACGCCCCCAGCCCCTCACTGGGGGATTCTAGGCAGGGGCTCTACCACTGAGCCATGCTCCATCCCCTCACTGGGGGATTCTAGGCAGGGGCTCTACCACTGAGCTACATCTTAGGCTCTTTTTTAAATTTGGGGCACAGGGTCTCACCTGGCTGCCCAAGGCTGGCTTTGAACTCACTCTGTACCTCAATCAAGCATTGAACTTGGGGATTCTCCTGCCTCAGCCTGCAGAGTATCTGAGGTGACAGGCCTCTGGCCATCAGGCCCAGGTCTGAGTGGGTCTATTTATTCATCATTCATTTGCATCACCTGAAGAGCTTTACAACCATCAGTTATTTTAATTTTCACACCGTTCCTATAAAGAAATCCATTCTGCAGATGAAGGAAATAAAGTTAAGCAATCGTCCCGGAGTTGCTGAGCTGGTAGGGTGCTGAGCTGAACTGTAAAGTCAGCCTGTCTCTGGAGTCCATGGCCTGGACTGTTATCATTGAGGTACAGAGGCGGAGCCGAGCCACATGACAAACCTGAAGGCCCCTGGATGGGCTGGCACGTGAGGAAGCTGGGTTAGGGAGTGGGGTGCGGGGTAAGAGAGAGAGGGGGTGGTGGTGACGGTGGAGTGGCAAGGCTTGTGGGCCACAGCGATGTCTTTGGCTCTTCCTTACCCCAAGTGGGACGGGGAGGACCGAGGGGGGTGTGAACTAATTCAAGTTTTTTTTTTTCCAAAAATGTTTAAAGATTTATTTATTATTTATACAGTATGATCAGATCACATTATAGATGGTTGTGAGCCACCATGGGGTTGCTGGGAATTGAACTCAGGGCCTCTGGAAGAGCAGTCAGTACTCTTAACCACTGAGCCATCTCTCCAGCCCCCTAATTCAAGTTTTAAGACTGTTCATCTGGGGCCGGCAAGATGGCACAGTGACGAAAGGAGTTTGCTGCCAAGCCTGACGTCTTCAGTCCAATACCCAGCGAGAACATGGGAGGGAGACCTGACTCCTGAAAGCTGTCCTCTGATCTGCAGAAGCATCCCATAGTGTGACATACGGATATAGAAATAAGCAAAACACATTACACTTTATGGAGACAGAGTCTCTTTATTACGTGGCCCTGGCTGTCCTAGAACACCCTATGTAGACAAGGCTTATAGACATATTTGACTGCCTGTCTCTCAAGTGCTAGAATTAAAGCATGTGCTGCCATGCCTGGCTTTGTAAAATATTTTAAGTGGTTTTTTTGTTTGTTTGTTTGTTTGTTTTTCCGAGACAGGGTTTCTCTGTGTAGCCTTGGCTGTCCTGGACTCACTTTGTAGACCAGCGATCCGCCTGCCTCTGCCTCCCGAGTGCTGGGATTAAAGGCGTGCGCCATCATATCCGGCTTTTAAGTGTTTTTTTTTTTTTTTAAAGAATATTCCTTTTAATGGACTGTGGATATAATGGAGTGCTTTCCTAGCATGCATGAAGCCCTGGCTGAGTTCCACCCTGAGCACCATATAAACAGAGTGAGGTGGTGCACAGCTGTAATCCCAGTACTTGGGAGGCAGAGGCAGGAGTTCAGGGTTATCCTTGGCTACACAGCGAGTTTGGGCCAACGTGCGCTCTGTGAGACCCTATCTCAGAAACCAAATAAAACAAGAATACCCCTCTGAGGCTCGTGACAGGAGCAGACTGTAAGGGCAAAGGTGAAGGGGGCAAAGGTGAAGGGGGCAAAGGTGAAGGGGGCAAAGGTGAAGGGGGCAGAGGTGAAAGGGGCAAAGGTGAAGGGGTGGGTGTTACAAGATGAAGCCTCTGGGCAAAGTGAGGAACAGGAGAAATGGACGGGGGCTGGATTGGAGATTTTCCCTGTGTGCATGTTTAGGGGATGCATACGTGTATGCAGGTGTGTTTGCACGTGTGTAGGCCAGTGGACAACTTGAGACAGCCAGTTCTCTGCTTCCACTGTGTGGATCCAAAGGACTGAACGTCATCAGGCTTGATAGCAAGCGTTATTACCCACTGTCTTTTTATTTTATTTTATTTGTTTTGTTATGTTTTTTTGTTTTTTTTGAGACAGGGTCTCTCTGTGTAGCCTTGGCTGTCCTACACTCGCTTTGTAGACCAGGCTGGCCTTGAACTCGCAGTGATCTGCCTGCCTCTGCCTCTCGAGGGCCGGGATTAAAGGCGTGCGCCACCACTGCCCGGCCCCACTGTCTTTCTTATAGACCAATGTCCTTGGTAACGCAGTCACCCATAAAACACCTAGGTAATGGGCCCTCAAGGCAATCTCTAACTTAACTCTTAACTTTTAATCAAATTCTTAGCCCTAGGTGCTCCCAGGATGCAAACTCTATGGCTTTTTCGCCGGAAGACGGTTTGTGATATGGCTCTACTACTCAGCGTTGTCTCCTCGTTGCCAGTGGGAACCAGATTCACGGTCCTTTTATTTCTTCAAATACTCCCTGTTCCTTCCCACCCTATGGGCCGTTGCAGGTGCTCTCTGCCTGGCATTTCCTCTCTAACCCTTTCATTTTGGGAGCTTCACTGCCACGTTACTTTATTCCCAAAGCCTTTCCCGGAATGCTGAGGGCTGAAGAACCCACCTCCTTCCTCACACCTTGCTGCATGTATCTATAGCAATTTGTCACATAGGGTTGATACGGACCACGCCCACAGAGTGCACCTCCGAAGTCACATCATGTAACAGCATACAGTTGGCTTGGGATTAAAAAGTGGGAAAAGAAAGAAAGTTGGCCCATTCTGCTTCTAAGGCTTAAGGGCTTTTCTTGTCCCCGATGGATTTCAACTTTTTCTTTTAAGTATAGGATGTCTACATCAAACACAAAGCCCCAACTGGTAGTAAGGTGATCAAAGCTGCCTCGCAGAGCAGATAAAAGAGAAGTATTATTTGTAGTCAGGAGGTGTGGCTCAGTGGTAGAGCCCCTGCCTAGAATCCCCCAGTGAGGGGCTGGGGGTGTGGCTCAGTGGTAGAGCCCCTGCCTAGAATCCCCCAGTGAGGGGCTGGGGGCGTGGCTCAGTGGTAGAGCCCCTGCCTAGAATCCCCCAGTGAGGGGCTGGGGTGTGGCTCAGTGGTAGAGCCCCTGCCTAGAATCCCCGCAGTGAGGGGCTGGGGGTGTGGCTCAGTGGTGGAGCCCCTGCCTAGAATCCCCCAGTGAGGGGCTGGGGGTGTGGCTCAGTGGTAGAGCCCCTGCCTAGAATCCCCCAGTGAGGGGCTGGGGGCGTGGCTCAGTGGTAGAGCCCCTGCCTAGAATCCCCCAGTGAGGGGCTGGGGGCGTGGCTCAGTGGTAGAGCCCCTGACTAGAATCCCCCAGTGAGGGGCTGGGGGCGTGGCTCAGTGGCAGAGCACGTGCGTAGAGTGTACCGTGAAGAGCACCTGCCTACCATGTCCTAGGCCCTTAGCTCCACCCCTAGCATTGCACAAACTAAACAAAGTTAATCTGGACGGGGTACGTGCTAAGTTCCTACCTCAGCACAGGTCCTTCAGAATGAGGCTTCTGGGGTCCTAATATGTTCTGTATGGTTGTGTAGGGAACAGTGGCTGGACGTGGCCTTCTAAGCATGAGGAGGAGGAAGTCAAGAATAAAAGGGTTTCGTTGAGCCCAAAGCAATCCTCTTAAAATGGCGTAATCAGACCATTAAGCCTATTAGGTAATTAACCCCCCCCTCCGCCCCCAGGGAGCCTTCTCATCCATCATCCAGACCCCTGCTCAATTCACTTTATTTCTTCTCTCCCTGCCCCCCTCTTTCTTACCACAGCCTAGCCTAGCCAAGTATCCTAGGCTGGCCTCAAATTTATAATCCTCCTGCCTCAGTCATTCAAGTCTTGGAATGGCATGCTACATCATGACTACTAAGCCTCCCGAAAGTGCCTATTGTCTCTGACGGCTGCGATGTCCATGCATCGTTCCCTCTGTCCTGTTACCCCTCGGGCTCTAGCTGCCGATTTCCACGTAGAGCAGGCCGACTCTCCCAAATAATGTGTGAATTTTGTTTTGAAAGCCTCAATGGCCCGGGCGTTGGGGGCGCACACCTTTAGTCCCAGCGCTTGGGGAGGCAGAGGCAGGTGGATCCCTGTGAGTTCTACAATGCAAGTCCAGGACAGTCAAGGCTACACAGAGAAACCCTGTCTCGAAAAGCCAAAAAAAAAAAAGAAAGAAAGAAAGAAAGAAAGAAACAAAGTCTGGATGAGACTAGGCAATGTTGGCACATGGCTTTAATCTTCCAGGCACTCAGGAGACAACAGAGGGTTTCTGTGAGTTCGAGGCCAGCCTGGTATACAGCGCAAGTTCCAGGACAGCCAGGGCTACACAGAGAAACCCTGTCTCAAAAAAACAAAACAACAAACAAACAAAAACCCCACCTAACCAAACCAAAAATGCAAAACAAACAAAAAAAAAAAAAAAAAAAAGAAGAGAGAAAGAAAGAAAGAAAAACACCTGGATGGCTTTGGAGGTACTGTTCCACAGCTTTAGACCTCAACATCCTAACGGTAAATTTGGGGACACAGTTGCCCTGGCTTTCGGGGGATATATTCATTCATTCGAGGATGAGCTAGAATGTAGCTATGATGTCCTGGGCACACTGCATTGATACACGCCATATGCCACTGTCATCACTAACATCCACTGTTTGCTTGTTTTGAGGCTGGCTGTTCTGTAACTCACTATGTAAACCAGGCTGCTCTCCAACTCACAGAGATCCTCTTGCCTCTGCCTCGGGACTGCTGGGATCACCGCGAACCACTCTGGGACTTGTTTTGTTTTTTGTTTCGAGACAAGTTGTCTCTAGTTCAGGGAGGCCTTGAACTCCCTAGCCCCCTGCCTCAGCCTTCCAAGAGCTTGGAGTAAAGCACCGATCAGTGTTCAGCACGTAATGGGTGCTCTGTGCTCTGTGAATGCAAATCCAATGCTTAAGGCTTGGGGATTTTGGTGGGGGGAGGAGAAAGAGAGGGAATTCTGTCTCTCATCATCTAGTCTGTGGGCTGCCCGATGCTGTGCCCTACTTTTGGGAAGAGGAATGAACGTTCTGTTTGAATTGTTTTTTTAGCCACCCGCTCTGTGTGTGTATGTATGTACCACATGTGGAGGCCAGAGACTAATCTGTGGCAACCAGGTCTCCTCCTCTAATTAGGTCATCACACACGGCAGTATCTTACCAGCTGAGCCATCTCACCTGTTTTTCTTTTTGTGGTACTATCCATTGGATTGAACTCAGGGTTCTCACCTACTAGACAAGTACTCTACCCTGGAGCCACACCCTCAGCCCCTCACTGGGGGATTCTAGGCAGGGGCTCTACCACTGAGCCACACCCTCAGCCCCTCACTGGGGGATTCTAGGCAGGGGCTCTACCACTGAGCCACACCCCCAGCCCCTCACTGGGGGATTCTAGGCAGGGGCTCTACCACGGAGCCACGCCCCCCAGCCCATCACTGGGGGATTCTAGGCAGGGGCTCTACCACTGAGCCACGCCCCCAGCCCCTCACTGGGGGATTCTAGGCAGGGGCTCTACCACTGAGCCACACCCCCCAGCCCCTCACTGGGGGATTCTAGGCAGGGGCTCTACCACTGAGCCACACCGCCAGCTCCTCACTGGGGGATTCTAGGCAGGGGCTCTACCACGGAGCCACGCCCCCCAGCCCATCACTGGGGGATTCTAGGCAGGGGCTCTATCACTGAGCCACACCCCCAGCCCCTCACTGGGGGATTCTAGGCAGGGGCTCTACCACTGAGCCACGCCCCCAGCCCATCACTGGGGGATTCTAGGCAGGGGCTCTACCACTGAGCCACAGCCCCAACACCTAAAATGGGTAGACTTGAAGCAAGTGCTTTACCACTGAGTTACATTTCTAGCCTTCTTTTTTAGTTTTTTTTTTTTTTAATTTATTTTGAGATAGGATCTAACTAAGTTACCCAGAATGCCCTTCAACTCAGGATCCTCCTTGCCTCTGTCTCCAGAACAGCTGAAATTACAGGCCAGCACTTTCACATCCTGCCTGGGGAAGGCCTTGTGATGTAAGGGCAACCCCCTAGCTCCTGTCTGGAATCCCTCTAGCACCTTCCATTGTAGAGCATTGCTATTATAAGTTTGCTCCCCACCTGTACCCCGTGCATGCGCGCGCGTGGGCGCGCATGTGTTTCATATGTGTGTGGGTGCCCAGATGCCACAGTGTGAATATGGAGGTCAAGAGAGTTGATTTTCTCCCTCCACCTTATGGGTCCCAGGGAGTGAACTCAGGTGATCAGCCTTGGTGGGAAGTATGTTTTTGTTTTGTTTTGTTTTTTGTTTTTTGTTTTTGTTTTTGTTTTTGTTTTTTTTTTACCTGCTGAGCCATCTCACTTGCTTTCTCCCACCAGGTACTGGTTTCTGCCCTCCTATGTGCCTGTGAATCGTAACATCTTTGCTTCCCTCCTCTTCCTCCTTCCCTTCTTGCCCCAAGCCCTCCCCTGAACACCTGCTCAGTGCCGGTGCTTGCATTAGATGCTGGGGATACAGCAGGGAAGGCCACACAGACAGTTCCTTTCTCCTTAAGCTCCGTCTAAGACATATAAACACTTTTATTTAAAGGCGGCGGCGGCGGCGGCGGCGGCGGGGAGGTGGGGGGCGGAGGATGGAATTCTGGGGGACGGCTCCAAAGATCTCACACCAGAACATGGCTGTGCATGTTCTTCTGTATCCTAGCACTCAGAGGAAGCTAAAGTATTTGAAATGTCCAGCCCAGCAGTGTGGGCTTATGTTAAAACAGAAGCAAAACCAACCAACCAAACAAACAAACAAGCCAAAGAAACCTGGGCTGGCACAATGGCTCTATAGCTAAGGAGGCTTCGCCTCCAAACTTGACATCTGGAGTTTGATCCCTTGGTCCCACAGAGTGGAAGAAGAGAAACAAGGCCTCCTCAGGTTGGTTTTGTGACTTCCACTGTGTATACTTTCTCCCTCCTCCTTCTTCTTCTCTCTCTCTCTGTCCATCTGTCCATCTGTCTGTCTGTCGGTCTGTCTCTCTCACGTGGTTGCATGTGCACGCGCATGCGCACACACACACACACACTGATTAACTAAATAAATGCAATTAAAGCAAACAGCTGTGGTGGAAGGGAGACAGATACCATAGCTGGGGCACACCTGGAATTCCAGCACCAGTAAGGCATTAACAGGAAGGACAGGAGCTCAAGGCAAGCCTGCACTACAGAAGGAGCTGCAGGCTGGCCCGCCCAACACGACACTCTTGTCTCCGAAAAGAGAACCAAGAAGCAGCTGAGCTGGGCGTGGTGGTGGTGGTGGCGCACGCCTTTAATCCCAGCACTCAGGAGGCAGAGATAGGTGGATCTCTGTGAGTTCGAGGCCAGCCTGGTCTACAAAGTGAGTCCAGGACAGCCAAGGCTACACAGAGAAACCCTGTCTTGAAAAAAATATGTATGTATGTATGTATGTATGTATGTATATATCATCCATTTATCCATCCATCATCTATGTAAGATCTGAAGTCAGAAAAGGGAGGAACAAGGGAGAGTAAACGGAGGTAAAGTAAGAATAAAGTACCATGATTTATACTTATGAAAACATCATAATGAGGGGCCAGCAAGATGCCTCGGCAGGTAAAAGCATTTGCCACCAACCCTTCTGTTTGAGATCCCTGAAGCCCCCATGGTGGAAGGAGAGAACTGCGGTTCTCTGGCATCCACACGTATGCTGAGGCACATACACCCACACACACATTCGCGCATACAGGCACGCATGCGCGCGGACAAACACAGGATGAGTACATGTAACTTAAAATGTCAAAAAGTTATAATAAAACTCATTGTTTTACACATCCAAAAAAAAAAATTACTGAAAGAAAACAACCCAGCAAAAGAGTGGGGATGAGGTTGAAAAACCGTTGCCAAGCCGGACGCCATGGCGCACACAATTAGTACCAGCACTCGGGAGGCAGAGGCAGGCAGATTCTGTGAGTTCGAGGCCAGCCTGCTCTACAAAAGAGAGTCCAAGCCAGCCAGGGCTACACAGAGAAACCATGTCTCAAAACCCCTAAAAAACAAACAAACAAAAAAACCATTGCCAAATAAGTACAACTTGGCAAGTGGTAATCGCTTTTCATGCATTGATGCTTTTACAGTGCATCAGTGTAAACTTAACAATAGCCAAGAAGAAAATTAAAACACTTATGGGTGATGAGGCTTCCTGCCTGGAGAAACTCAGAACTCTTCTCTCCAGGAGTCCCCACTGCGGACCTCTTTCTGTTTCCCATCCTTTTTAGAAACTTCTACCTATCCTTCCTGTTTAGGCCATGTCACGCCATGGAGAGCCACCTCTTTTGGGTTGAAGCCAGGCCTGTGTTTCCTACAGCAAAGACAAAGACATTGACCTTGGCTGAACCTGCAACCCCCAGATTTCACAGGCCTTTCCCTGTCTGAACAACCAGTGTGGAACTTTCTGTGCCCATGAGAAGACGGGCCAGAGGCCGGAACTCATGCTCCTCTGCTCCCAGCCCGTTCTCAGTAGCTCTTTTGGGGTTCACGCTGCCCCCAAGGGCCCAGTGACAGTGATAGAGATGTTGATGAGGAAAGCTACTATGCCCCCCACCTTTTTAAAAGTTTTTCTAGACAGGGTTTCTCTGTGTAGCCTTTGTAGACCAGGCTGGCCTCGAACTCACAGCGACCCGCCTGCCTCTGCCTCCCGAGTACTGAGAATAAAGGCATGCGCCACCACTGCCCAGTTTACCATGCCCTTCTTGCACATCTTTCCCCCAGGGCCGCAGTGTCAGCCATGCCCATATTTAGACGAAGCTGGGTTGGCTGGCTGCTTCTGCTTACTATGGCTCCTGGTCAGCTCTTCCTTTTGTGCCCATCTCCCTTGATGATGCTTCCGGTACATTCGACCGGTGCCCTGCCTTGCAAAGCAGTCTTTGTTTACCCAAGAGGTCTGGACTCTCAAGATAAGAGTGGGACACTGTCACAGAGTGGATCTGGTAAGGTGGTTTAATTCTCTGGGGGATCACCAGTGACAACATTAGAGCCCCGCCTGCCATAGTGGCACACATTTGTAATCCCAGCACTCAAGAGGCAGAGGCATGAGGGTTGCTGCAAGTTCAAAGCCAGCTTTGGCTACACGGCAAAACTTTTGTCTTGATACAAAACAAAGCACCACGCATACACGTGTGCGTGCATACACACACACACACACACAAAACAAAACAAAAAAACCCCACACAAATCATTTGAGACTTGGCGAGACAACTCAGTGATGAAAAGTGTTTGCTGTGCAACCAGGAAGACCTGACTTTGGATTCTAGCACCTATACAAAAAGTCTCACGCTCAAGTATGCCTTTAAACCCAGTGCTGTAGTGGGTAGGGACAGGACACTCGCTGGCACTTGCTTGCTGTCAGCCTGGCCAAAAATAAGTGAGATCCGTATTCAAGTAGAGACTTCAACCCCAAGGGATAAGACAAAAAGTGAGAGCGGACATTGGGGATCGTCCTTTAGCCTCCATGCATACGCACAGGCACGCACGCATGCACGGACGCACGCACGCACGCACGGACGCACGCACGCACGCACGGACATGGGATCAAAGAAGCATAGATCTTAGGTTGGTTGTTCCCTCAGGGAGCCAAAGCTGGGGTGCCGCCCTCATGGTACCCGTTCTTGTGGGAGCTAGGATGGGAGAGTTGACACGTTACGTGAAAGCAAGAGAAGGCCTGGGTGCGAGATTGGGAACATCTTTGGGAGCATGGCGGGTGTTCCTGGGGAAAGCCAAGACGCGTCTCCGTCTAGGCTATGGTGCTACAGCATGTGCTGGGGAGGGGTGGGACATCGAGGCATTTGGGGTCCCCCCCACCGGAATGATTATGTGCCGGTTTGTGTGGAGAAGCAGCCTATCTGGATCGTGCGTGTTCAGGGCGACATTCTGAAGGTGTAACTCTGTCAGAGAGACTCAAGAGACCAGTGCAGCGGGCAGGGAGATGTGTAGTCTAGGGGTGGCGTAGGGGTAGCGCACTTACCTAGCCTATGTGAGGTCCTGGGTTCAATTCCCTAGCATACCAAAAGAGAGGAAAAGAGGAGGGGTGGGTGGGGAACAGGGGCCAGCAGGACGGCTTGTCAAATGAAGGTGCGGTGACCTGTGTTTGATGCCTGGGATGCATACTGTGGAAGGAAAGAACCGGTTTCCACCAGCTGACCTGACATGCCCTCCACTTGAATGAATAAATGTGATATGACTGTAAACAAACCGAACAAAACAAAAAGCAAGGCGAAAGCCCCCTCAGGGCAACTTTCACTTAAAGGACAACAACAACAACAACGACAAATTATTCTGGGGCCAAAGAAATAACAAGCTAGTAAAGAGCGCATACTGCTTTTGCACAGTGTCTGGAGTTTGGGTCCCAGAACTCACATCTGGTGGCTTACAACTGCTATTAACTCCTGATCCAGGGGAGGGGGGGTCCCACGCCTCTGGCCTCTGATGGCATCTGCACATATGAGCATACGCACGCGCGCGCGCACACACACACACAATTTAACACAATAAAAATAATAAAAAAAAAAATAGTCAACCAGGTGGTAGTGGCGCACGCCTTTAATCCTAGCACTCGGGAGGCAGAGACAAGCGGATCACTGTGAGTTCGAGGCCAGCCTGGTCTACAAAGCGAGTCCAGGACAGCCAAGGTTATGCAGGGAAACCCTGTCTTGGGAAAAAAAAAAAAACAACAACCCAATAAACAAACAAATAAGTAAAAAAAAAAAAGGACTGGTCTTCCAGATTCTTGGTGGCAGAGTTGGGGGTCAGGGCGGGGTGTGGAGATGGGTCATGAACGACAGTGCATGCCTGCGAGAGGAGTTTGGATACCCAGAAACCACACGGATGCCGGGAGGGATTTCTTACATGGGTCACCACATCTAGCTCTCACATGAGAATTTCAGTAACTAGACAGAACCCCCCAGACCAGTGAACTTATCTTGGGGCTGTCCCCTATTTTTCAGAGGGAGAGACTGAGGCATGGAGCATTGACTTTTACTTGCTAAGAGCCAAGATTGCTTTGAACCTTGCAAACTTTCCTTCCATGGCTGTTGCTTTTTTTTTTTTTTTTTTTTGCGTATGCGTGCTTTCCTTAAGCACGTGGTGCCCAGATAATACACGCTAGCAAAAGCACTCAGAGATATAAAATGAATCTTTAAAGGATGTTTGCCAGCACTGTATGTGCACCGCATAGGTGCCTAGTGCCTTCAGAAGTCAGAAGAAGGTCTTGGGTCCCCTGGAACTGTAGTTACAATTGGTGGCAAGCCACCGTGTAGGTGCTGAGAATTGAACCAGGATCCTGTTGTTTTTTTTTTTTTTTTTCTTTGTTTTGAGATAGGGTTTCTCTTTGTAGCCTTGGCTGTCCTAGAACTCACTCTGTAGACCAGGCTGGCCTCGAACTCACAGAGACCCGCCTGCCTCTGCCTCTGTGAGTGCTGGGATTAAAGGCGTGCGCCACCACGGTGCCAGGTTTAAAACATGCACTCTTAACTGTTGAGCCGTCTGTCTCTCCAGCCTCCATCCTTCCTGGGCTTTTGTCCTGGTGACTTTTCCTTTCAGTTGCAGTAAGGGATACTGGGGTTGAGATCTGGGTGGGGGAGCTCCGGTTTGTGAGGTACATTTTGTGCCTGCAGGTGGTGGGACAGTAGAAGTGGGAACACAGGTAATATTATGGGCTGCACTATAGGGCACCACTCCTTTAAATTAATTAATGTATGTATGTATGTATGTATGTGTGTGTGTGTGTAGTGTGCACAGGCGTGCAGAGGACAACTTTGTGAAGGTGGCACTTTCCTTTCACCTTTATGTGAGCCTCAGGGACCACATCCACTTGGCCAGGATTATGCAGAAAGCATATGGACCAGCTAAGCCACCTCCAGGCTCTCTCCTAAGGATTTTTTTTCTTTTTAACTTTCAAGACAGGGTTGCTCTGCATAGCCTTGGCTGTCCAGGACTTGCTTTGTGGACCAGGCTGGCCTCAAGCTCACAGTGATCCACCTGCCTCTGCCTCCCCACGTGCTGGGATTTAAGGCGTGTGCCACTGTGCCTGGCTCTCCAGGGACACTAAGTCTACCAGACAGGTTTTTCTTCCCAAACTTTGATACTGGGTATGGAACTCAGTACCTTGCACATGCTTGACAAGATTTGATTGTTGAGCCATGCCCCCAGCTCCTCATGGGGGATTCTAGGCAGGGGCTCTACCACTGAGCCACACCCCCAGCCCCTCACTGGGGGATTCCAGGCAGGGGCTCTACCACTGAGCCACGCCCCCAGCCCCTCACTGGGGGATCCTAGGCAGGGGCTCTACCACTGAGCCACACCCCCAGCCCCTCACTGGGGGATTCTAGGCAGGGGCTCTACCACTGAGCCACGCCCCCAGCCCCTCACTGGGGGATTCTAGGCAGGGGCTCTACCACTGAGCCACACCCCAGCCCCTCACTGGGGGATTCTAGGCAGGGGCTCTACCACTGAGCCACGCCCCAGCCCCTCACTGGGGGATTCTAGGCAGGGGCTCTACCCCTGCCCCATTACCTCCTTTTCCTCCCAATGGCATCTTGTCAACCAGTCAGGTGCCAGACACCAGCCAGAGGAGCCGTTATCCTCCGCTCTTCCCCTTCCCACCTAAGGACAAGGAGGAGGGCAGGAGAAGGAGGAGGAGGGTCTGTCTGGCCTGTTATTACTAGTGGTGGCCTAGTAGAGCCCCCTCGCCACTCTGAACCTCAGAGCCCCTCTCTGATCAGAGCCCTCACCATAGAGTCTGTCCACACAGGGGAGCCAGGCCTCCTGAGTTCAAATCGCAGTCCCAACTGCTTCTCAGCTGAATGAGCTTCAGTTGTTCGTTTGATAGATGATTAGCAGGACCAGAGGCACTCAATGACCCGTGTCCAGTATTTCCCATAATACTTCCCAGCACCATAAATGTTAGCCATTATTATAATGTATTTATTTTTTTTAAATGTTATATCATAGCATGTTGGGAGAACAAGATGCGATTGCATGTCAGGCATTAAGTAATGGTATCGCCAGCCATTATGACATTGTCAATGTGGTTCTTGTCAAAGCCTGTATTTGGAAGCCGGGAACACGGAAGCTCAGAAAGAGGCTGGGAATCGATCACGCATCTCACAGACACCACTGTCCCCCCACTGAAATGAACTAGCAAGTTTGAGATCAAAGCCGCCCGGGTGCGGCAGCGCACGCCTTTAATCCCAGCACTCGGGAGGCAGAGGCAGGAGGATCGCTGTGAGTTCGAGGCCCCAGCCTGGTCTACAAAGTGAGTCCAGGACAGCAAGGCTACACAGAGAAATCTTGTCTCAGAGAGGGGCAGGGGGGAGTGTGTGTGTGTGTGTGTGTTTGGCTGTGGTGGCGCACGCCTTTAATCTCAGCACTCGGGAGGCAGAGGCAGGAGGATCGCTGTTAGTTCGAGGCCAGCCTGGTCTACAAAGCGAGCCCAGGACAGCCAAGGCTACACAAAGAGACTCTGTCTCAAAAAAATCCATCCAAGAGAGGGGCTGGAGAGATGGCCCAGTGGTTAAGAGCACTGTCTGCTCTTCCAAAGGACCCCGGTTCAATTCCCAGCCACCACGTGGCAGCTCACAACTACCTGTAATTCCAGTTCCAATGGCTCTGACACCCTCATGCTAAAGTAAAATTAAATAAATTATTTTTAAAAATCCAAGAGAGAGAGAGAGAGAGAGAGAGAGAGAGAGAGAGAGAGAGAGAGAGAGATATCAAAGCCATTAACATTTGCCCTGCCACAAACCATTCTTCTCTGGGCTGTCAATAGAGGACAAGCCCTTTTGTAACTCCCGGCCTCAGTTTCCCCATACATGGTCTGGAGGTGTGGAAGGATTTGCAGGTTATGAGCTCTAAAGACTCCACTTAGTTTTGCCACTGTAGAAGGAAATATGAAATCCCAGTTGCTAAGGCTCCGTGACCTGCGACCCATCAGCCCAGGGTTCAATGAATCTTAGACCTGTCACTTAGGAGTCCCATGACCTTGGACAAGCTGGTTCAGCTCACTGGGGCTCAGTTTCCTTCACTGGTAAAGAAAAAAAAAAGCCTCAGATAATCTCTCATATTGAGAAATTCACCCAGATCCCAGGTGAGCACCCAGCTGAAGCACCAGAAGGGGCCGTCAGCAGCAGCCAGTTGCGGCTGCCACCACCACCCGCCTGTATTGTGCCGCCTGGCCAAATCTGGGTCCCTGACTTTGACTGGGGCTGGCCAACAGCAGCCTGGCAGGAAGGGAGAAAGGAAGTCGGCTTTGGACATTTTCATGTGTGTGCTGGGGGGGGGGGTTTACAGGAAGGCAGACAGGAAATTCTCTCCCACCCCTCCCCCAACTTCCCTTTCCTTCAATTTCTGCTGAGCACCCCCACCCGTGCATCCAATGGGAACTTGGGATCCTGTCCCACCTGGCTCGAGGTGAGGGGGTGGGGTGGGAGTGAAAGAAAGAAGCGGGGGGGGGGGGGGGGGGAGGGGAAGGGGGGGGAGGAGACGGGTGTGTTCCAGGGGAGGTGATGGGCAGTGAGCACCTGATTGTCCCTGAGCCAGGTTAGAAGGAAGGTTACATACATTGCTTAAGAGATGGTGAGGAGGAGATTTTGGATAGGGTGATCATCTGTCTATTTTGGGGTCTCCCTCCTTTCGGAGAGCTGGAGCGCTCTGAGGATCTCCCTTCTGTCTCCTTTCTGTCCTACTTGTTCCCTGCTTAGCTTGGCTTTTTCTGTTATGCACACCTCTCCCCGGATGACACACATAGAGGGGTCGGTTTTGTGTAGCCTACACATTTCTGAGGTCTCGAACAGGGAGCCGCCACACGCACGCGCGTGCACACACACACACACACACACACACACACACACACGCGTGCGCGCGCGTGCGCGCACACACACATGTCCTCCGTTGTTGTCACACCCTGCTATCTCTCCCACATCTCTGGTGTGACACACCCAGCTTTTCTACACACACCTCCTTGTGCCACACATTCACACACATTTGGGTGTCACACGTCTCCACGTTTGCGCGTCCTGAGCATGCGTTCCCCAGTCACTCGGAACTCCCATTTTTTCCATTTCCTTGTGAACACACCCTCAGTGGGTTTCACTGAACCACGAGCCTGGGCTCTCCGTTTTTCATACTCCCAGCCCCCCAGCCCCCACCCCCCAGTTACACACCCCCTCTGATGTCACTGTTGCACACCTCCATGTGTCACACCCAGCCATAGCCTCTGTGGAGTCACACCCACACCCTTTCCCATGTCACATCCCACCACCAGCTTCTCCTGGTCCCACACACAGAACCCCTTTCCCCGATGATCCACATGCATTTTCATGGTTCATACCCAGAGTCCATCCGTTCTGCCTCCCTACACACCCCCTTGCATGTCACACACCCCCTCTCACTCATGTGTCACAGTACAAGAGCCCCCTCCAAGGGCACATACCTTCCCTTGTCACACATCTCCCCTGGAGGGTCTTACATGCAGCTCTGTCTTCTTCACATATACTCACAGCCCCCGCTACCCTGTCACATCCATGGTCACATATCCAGGCCCTACAGGACCCCACCACAGCTATACACCTGTCCTAGCTAGCCTTCCATCTCCATCCCCTCCAGTTTTACACACCCACCCTTTTCCTCCTTGTCACCCAACACACCCACCCAGCCTGTCCCTATGCATGGTCCCTGCATGCTGTCCACACCCGCCCCTTTCCGGGACAACCCTTGCCCAGGACATCCCCAGGGAGGGAGGCTCAGAAGCTCCCGGTCCACAGGCCTATCTCTACTCCTTCCCCTCCCCCAACCGGGACACGCAAGCCCCGGAGAACACCCCTGCCCCCGAAAGGGTCACATCACACACCCCTCAAGGACACACTGGTCCAGGAGGGACCCACGCCCCTCATCCTTGTCTCCCTCACACACCACAAGGACACTTACCACCCCCTCCCCCCCAGCCCCTCTCTTCGCAGACAAAGCTCTCAGCCCCCGGGGCCTCGGCGACAAGAGAAAGGGGTCCGTCCGGTCCCCAGTTCCTCACAGAGGGGCGCCCCTCCCTTCCCCGGAGCACTTGCACCTGCCAGCCCGGGATTGGGGGGGGGGTTGATGATGGAGGACAGCGATGCCCCCTTCGGCGCGCGATCCCCCCCACCCCCCCGTCCCCCGCCGAGGTCCCTGAGCCTTGTCTCACCTCCCGTGTTGCTGCGCTTGGTGCAGACCACCTCGGGGGGCGTCTCGAGGGGCCTCTTGCGGGAATCCGGGGCCTCGGGCTCCATGGGGGGGGCCTGGGGCGGCGGCTGCTGCTGCTGCGGCGGCTGCGGCGGCGGCGGCGGCTGCTGTGGCGGCGGCGACGGCTGCTGGGGAGGCTGGGGCTGCGGCGGCGGCGGCGGCGGCGGGGGCGGCGGCGGCTGCGGGGCCGCGGAGGCCGTGAAGAGGCCGTGCACCGCGCCGGCGGCCATCATCCTCATGGTGGGGGGGCGGGGGAGGGGGAGGGGAGGGAGGGGGAGGGGAGGGGGAGGCAAAGAGGGGGGAGGGGAGCGGCAGGGAGGGAAGCGGGAGGGGGCTGTGGGGGGGGAGAGCGCTGACAGAGCTGAGAAAACGAAGGGGAGCAGGATGGAGAGGGTTAGGGGACGGTCTGGGATGGAGAACTGAGGGGTGGGGTCCTGGTCTCTCAAAGATCACCGAAGCAGGGCACTTGGCTGAGCCAGTGAGGTGCAGCGACAGGACACCCTCCCTATACCCTTTCTTGGGGGCTCTCCACAGATGCGAAGGGCCGAGCCCCCCTCCCAAGGCCCTGCTCAGGGCGGGGGGCCGGAGATAAGAAGCGGAGGCGGCCGCTAGTGGGGGCCCGGGGGGCGGCGGGCGCGGGCGGCAGCGGAGTCGGGGCTGGTGGCGGTGGCTGCTGGCCCGAGCATCTTCTCAGCCTAGGCTCCTACAGCGTCCTGGCCCCTCCCACCAGCGCAAGGCCACGCCCATGCCAGGCAAGGCCTCGCCCTTCGGCGTTCCTATTGGTCCATCCTTGAAGCCTGGGCCACGGTCTCCGGGTTGGCCACGCCCATCACGCTTGGAAGCTAGAGACCTGACAACCCCCTCTGCGGGGTATATTAAGGACCGCGAGGCTCCTCCACGCCTTCCTTCCTTACCCTTCACCCTTTTATTTGTGGAGGGGCGGGGCGGGACGGAGTGTAACGGTAGCCCAAGCTGGCTTTGAACTCATTATGCAGCTCAGGCCAGCCTTGAACTCCTGATTCTCCTGCCTCCATCTCCCTAGGGGGATGTGCACAACACCCCTAGCTACCGTTTGCTTCGAAAGAACATTACTTGTACACTCGCTATGTGCCAGCAGTGGATCTAAGAGATTCTTACTGAATCCCACAGGGAAACGACGATAGGATGTACTTTTGTTATTCTGTCTTACAGATGAGGACAGTGAGCCTTAAGAGACCCGAAACAGCGAAGCGAAACAGCCAAGCGTGGGCGCTCGCTCATGTAGTCCAGCACTTGACGGGAGGGGACAGGAGGATTGCCTTGAGTGTGAGGCCAATGTAAGACCCTTTGTTAAGAAAACAATCAGCCAGAGCAACAAGAAGAAAACAAAACAATCAACATACACACACACACACACACACACACACACACACACACACACACGAAAATAAAAGAAAAAGAAAAAAAGAAAGACAAGAAAAGGAAACAATGTCAAGAGGTCTGGTACCACTTGTTGGGGGGTGGGGGAGAAGTGTCCTTTCATGTCACCTGACCGTCAGCGAGGAAATTCCCCTTTGGATGGTCCCCGAAGAGTCGACACAAGGCTGCTGTCCAGCTCACGGGACTGAAATCCAGTTTAAGCAAGTAGCTGTCCCAGAAGCCGACTGGCACCCTCTCTTATCAACAGTTACTGATAGCCCACCCACTGAGTGACAGATACTGCCCTAGACCCTGGGACACAGCCCGGAACAAAACAACCTTAGTGCTTTGAAGAGTGAGGATTGTCATTCTGGTCACTCGTTAGGAAATTTTGATTTTCAGATGACAGAGTGGAGGCTGTAGAAAGGCTTTTCCAAGGGCACATGGATAGACTGAGAGAAAACTGGGATTTGGACAGAGGACAAGCTTCATTTCAGAGCCCAAAGCCATCGGGAGGCTCTTCCTTGGAGTGTGTCGTCGCCAATATTCTGTGTTCTCAGATATATGCGTGTTCAGCTCCTTAGATTCCTGGTCCCCAGGGCCTCCTTTTTTTCTAGCTTAGTCAGAGGCGAGTTTAGCGCCCCCCCCCCAGAGGGGTCCAGGAAGAGGTAATGTGGTGGCAGCTGGGGGGTGGTGTCTGTGGCACTGGGATCTACTCCACCCCACCTGCCCCTCCCGTGCTATGCTCTCAGGTCCCCAGGACAGTAGAGGCAGCAGATGGCCTGGGGTGGATGAGGTAGACGTCCATCTGTCCCCTCCCCCCATTGTCCCTTCAGCCAAGGGGGATGGGAGGGGGTTGTGGTCCACTGCAGTCTGGATCCTCCCCCTCTATCTTCCTGGAGGGAGCTGAGGAGCTGGTTGCCATGGAGACAGAGAAGAGGCAAGAGGGGATGCAGGGAAGTACTGAGGTTGGGCCGAGATCCACACCTTAAGACCTTAGTATCTCACAGACCCACACTACCCAGGTGACATTTCCCACCATCCACAGAGTTGCGTGTGAAGTTCTGTCACACACACATGCATACTCCGTCGCGTGGGGCACATGTTTCCACATTGATTCAAAAAGACTGACAAGAGAGGACAACCGAGACACTTGTGTACACACACACACAGACACACACACACACACACACACACACACCCTATAATGCACGCTCAGCCATTCACACTTGGGCACCCACACACAAATGGATAGATGTGTATTTAATATCAAAGCAGTGACATCTAATAATCCAAATATGTCCCGTGTAGGCGTATTTAGACTCACAGTTCCAAATTTGCTCCCCCCACCCCAAGAAGCTACACGTACATGATCAAAGCCAACAAGAAACATACGACCTTGCTTACATAAGACATACGTGTCAAGTGACATGGGAGGTCTAAACCCAGTGCCCTTCATTATAGCTTAACATATAGCTTAACAGGCCCAGCAAAGTCTGGCACACACAAATGCCTGGACTCTAAAGGCCACTCAGCGACAAGTGCATTGCACACTTGGGCTACTGTGTGTTGAGAAGCCCCCACCCCTTTCCCCCGAGTCCTGCCTGTGGCCTCTGTTCCACTCAGCCATCCCAAACACTCCCCGTTTGGACCCACACAAAACAGCATGGTCGGCCGGGCACTCACACTCACACAAACACAAACCTCCTCCTAGATATTTTTAAACCAAGGCTAGTTCTGCTGTCATGGCAACCGCCCCAAACCCATCACCATAGCAACCCAACGTCAGCTTTCCAAGCACCAAATCCTGGGGGATTGTAAGGCCCCGATCAGAGGTAGGTGGAGGGGGCCGCACCTTCTCCCTTCATCTGTGCCACCCCAGTGCTTTCAGGGGGATGGTTACCCAGTCTGGACAGGGTCCAGAACCAGGGCCACCAGAGACCCACGCCATGCTGGGGAAGGGCGCCTTCATTCTTCCCTATCTCTGCGATGCTGTTTGCAGGAGTTCGTTGGTGCATGGGTGGGCTGCAGACTGGTCACACGGGGAGCCTGGGTTTGAATCCTGCCTCTGTCATTTTCATGCTGGGTGACTTGGCTATATCCTCACCTTCTCTGAGTCTTATAGTATTAATTCTGAGAAAGTTTCATTCACACTTTAACCCTGTAAAGGATCAAACAGTGATTCAGTGGTTAGAAGTCTGTGCTCAGCCTGGTGAGAGGGCTCAGTGTTTGCCAACCTGTTTGAAGACCTGAATTTGATCCCTGGGACACACATTTGTGGAAGGAGGGAACTCACTCCTGCATTTCCATGCATTTCCTGCAAATGGTCCTCTGAACACACACACACACACACACACACACACACACACACACACAGAGAAGCACACATGCACACACGTATAAATCTAAATTAAACATAATTAAAAAATAAAGCTGAGGAAAAAAAAATAAAGCTGAGGCAGACAGAATCTAACCTTCCCAGTTTCTGACTTAATGTGAATGAATGCAATGGATTTTCTTTCCCTGAAACAAACTTGGAGGTAAATGGTCTAATCACACAGGGCTGCTGGGGACCCATCCTCACACTGAGGTATAGACCGCTGTTTTAAGAATTTTGAAGGTATTAACTAATTTTAGACTTAACTATGGCTATATGGTTAGGTTGTTTATTCTGACTTCCTTTTGCAGGGGAAAAAAAAAGAAACAGGTCTGGAGAGTGTGTTGCCACCTAGATACTAAGGCTTTTTAAGGGACTGGATGTATGACCTTGTGTGTGGTAGCCAAGAGCACTAGTGCTGAGCCACACCCCAGCCCCTCACTGGGGGATTCTAGGCAGGGGCTCTACCACTGAGCCATGCCCCCAGCCCCTCACTGGGGGATTCTAGGCAGGGGCTCTACCACTGAGCCACATCCCAAACCCTCACTGGGGGATTCTAGGCAGGGGCTCTACCACTGAGCCACACCCCAAACCCTCACTGGGAGATTCTAGGCAGGGGCTCTACCACTGAGCCACGCCCCCAGCCCCTCACTGGGGGATTCTAGGCAGGGGCTCTACCACTGAGCCACACCCCAAACCCTCCCTGGGGGATTCTAGGCAGGGGCTCTACCACTGAGCCACACCTCCAACCCCTCACTGGGGGATTCTAGGCAGGGGCTCTATCACTGAACAACGCCCCCAGCCCCTCACTGGGGCATTCTAGGCAGGGGCTCTACCACTGAGCCACACCTCCAACCCCTCACTGGGGGATTCTAGGCAGGGGCTTTTCGACTGAGCCACGCCCCAGCCCCTCACTGGGGGATTCTAGGCAGGGGCTCCACCACTGAGCCACACGCCCAACCCCTCATTGGGGGATTCTAGGCAGGGGCTCTACCACTGAGCCACACTCCCAGCTCCTCACTGGGGAAGTCTAGTCAAGCACTCCACGGCTAGATGAGACTTCCAGTACTTTCTTTACTTTTTAGTTTTGAGACAGGGTCTCTCTATGCATTTTGTTTGTTCTTGTTTTTCGAGACAGGGTTTCTCTATGTAACAGCTCTGGCTATCATGGAACTTGTTTTGTAGACCAGGCTGGCCTCGAACTCACAGAGATCCGCCTGCCTCTGCTTCTTGGGTGCCAGGATCAAAGATGTGCGCCACCATGCTGGGCTCCTCTCTGTGTATTCTTAGTTGTCTTGGAACCCACAGAGAACCTCCTGCGCGGGCACTACACACATGTAGGAGCCACTATGTATGCCCGGCTTACTTTTCCCTTTGAGTCCGGATCTCATTAAGTTACTCTGGCTGGCCTTCAATTCACAACCTTCCTGCTTCCTACCTGGCTGGGAATTACAGGACTGCACTAGCAGGCCCCAGTCGAGCACCATTTTGAAGGATGGCGTTTGAAAGCCAGGAAGCCAAGGTCGCACGCACTCTAGGCATCCTTCCCCTCTGTTTCTCAATGAGAGAGTTCGGAAGAAGAGGGTAGCATGGTGGATTCTTGGAGAGACGTTGCAGCTTTTGTGTTTTCGGATGAGAGGCTTTCAGCTTTCTAGCCTGAAAAGAAAAAAAAAGGGGGGTGAGGTGGGTGGGGGTGGGGGGGAGAGATGACACGGTACCGCTGGCTGGGGCGTAAGGAGGATGAGCTAAGCAGTTCGTTCGGAGGACTGGCTGGCTCTGGGCGCTCGGTGTAGGTGGGAGCAGATCGGGAGAGGTGGGACCAGAGGGCAAGTAGGCAGGTGTCAAGTGCGCAGGCTCAGGGGAGAGAGAGAGAGAGAGAGAGAGAGAGAGAGAGAGAGAGAGAGAGAGAGAGAGAGAGAGAGAGAGAGAGAGAGAGAGAGAGAGAGAGAGAGAGAGAGACACTGGCCCCGCCCCCGCCCCTCCCTCTCCCTTCCAGCTGGGTGACCTCTATCCAGCCTGGGCTCTCTCCTAGTCTGTCACCATCTGTCAAATGGGAATCATAACAGTTCTGAGGGCGTGGTGAGGATTTTGCCGAGCCCAAAGCAGCGAAACAAAGGGCCGAGTTTGAGCTGCAGAGAAGATCACACATCTCTTCGGGAGTTGGGAGAGGCAGGTCTGTGTGGTGCAGGGTGTTTTGCAAACTTTCTGAACTCGCTGTAAGAACTTAGTTTCTGGGCTTTTGAGGTGGCTCAGTGGGTAAAGGCCCTGGCTGCTAAGTCGGGTGACAGAGTTCGATCCATGACATCCTCATAATGGAAGGAGAAAAGCAAGTCCTGGGACTGTCATTTAATCTCCATGAACCTCACCTCTACGCAAGATACATTTCTCTGTCTGTCTCTGTCTCTCTCTCTCTGTTTCTCTCTGTGTGTCTCTCTCTCTGTCTCTCTCTCTCTCTGTTTCTCTCTGTGTGTCTCTCTCTCTGTCTCTCTCTCTCTGTCTTTGTCTATCTGTCTCTCTGTCTCTCTCTCTTCCTTGGTTTTTAAGACAGGGTTTCTCTGTGTAGCCTTGGCTGTCCTGGACTCACTGTGTAGACCAGGCTGGCCTCAAACTCACAGAGATCCACCTGCCTCTGCCTCCCGAGTGCTGGGCTTAAAGATGTGCGCCACCACACCCAGGTCGTTTATTTATCTTTAACTTAACTGCCTTTAATCCCAGCACAGGGAGGCAGAGGCAGGCAGATCTCCGTGAGTTCGAGGCCAGCCTGGTCTACAGAGTGAGTTCTAAGACAGCCAATGCCATACAGAGATACCCTGTCTCGACAAACAAATAAACAAACAAACATACAAAAAATTTATTCTATGCATATAGTGTCTTGCCCACATTTATGTACGTGTACCCCGTGTGTGCCTGGTACCTGCAGAGGTCTCTTGAACTGGAGTTAGGGTTGGTTGTGAGCCTCTCTGTGGGTGTTGGGAGCCAAACTCAGATCCCCTGCAAGAGCAGTAAGGGCTCCTAACTGCTGAGCCGTTCTTCCAGTCCCTAAATAAAAGATTTAAAAAAGGAATTACTATTTTTTTTGTAATGCAAGGCATACACCTAAATACAAACATTTTTAAAAATGAAAATATGGGCTGTCTCTACCTTAGTCCAGGTGTGTGTGTGTGTGTGTGTGTGTGTGTGTGTGTGTGTATGGGTGTTTGTATGAGTGTGTATGAGTGTGTGTGACTGTGTGTGTGAGTGAGTGTGTGTGTGTGAGTGTGTGTGTGTGTGAGTTTGTGTGTGTGTGAGTGTGTGTGTGTGAGTGTGTGTGTGTGTGTGAGTGAGTGTGTGTGAGTGTGTGTGTATGGGTGTTTGTATGTGTGTGTATGAGTGTGTGTGTGTTGATTTTAGAGACAGAGTCTCATGCAACCCAACCTAGACTGAGCTCCCTAAACAGCTGAGGATGACAACTGAACCAGATCCTTCTGGCTGGAGTTACACGTGTGTGTTCCACTACATCTGGTTCAGCCTGGAGCCGTTTCTTCTTCCGTTACTGCCTTCCTCCTGTTCCTCCTCCTCTTTCTCTTCTCTCTCTCTCTCTCTCTCTCTCTCTCTCTCTCTCTCTCTCTCTCTCTCTTGAGACAGGGTTTCTCTGTGTAGCCTTGGCTGTCCTGGACTTGCTTTGTAAACCACGCTGGCCTCAAATTCACAGCAATCCACCTGCCCCTGCCTCTGCCTCCTGAGTGCTGGGATTAAAGGTGTGCGCCACCACCTCCTGGCTTCTTTTTTCTTTCTTTCTTTCTTTTTTTATTTTTATTTTTTAGTTTTTCCAGACAGGGTTTCTCTGTGTAGCCTTAGTTGTCCTGGACTCGCTTTGTAGACCAAGCTGGCCTCGAACTCACAGAGATCTGCCTGCCTCTTCCTCCCTGAGTGCTGGGACTAAAGGCATGTGCCACCGTGCCTGGCTCCTCTTCTTTCTTACAGAGTCTTATTGTGTAGACCAGGTTGGCTTCAGACTCACAGAGATCTGCCTGCTTCTGCCTCTCAGTCCTGGGGTTACTGGTGTGCGCATGGATGTGCTTGTTTATTTTTACATAAAGAATTTAATGTTCACTTAATATTAGAGTATCTTTATTGCTTTTCAGAGTTGACTGATGTTTAAATTTTATTACCAATGTGAAGGAGAGATACACCTGTTTTTTAGGATCTCAAGTGTGGGATCGCAATGGTCTTGGGAGAGAACAGGTGAGGTTAATCCACTAGAAGACCGACCACCTCGTGCGGGAGCTTGATTGTTGCCAGTTGAAAAGATCCCTTGAACAGACTCTGGGAGGAGCTATGTAAATGAGCCCAAAACTGGAGGCGGGGCCTTTGGAGATTTCAGATAGTGTTGGCTGTTCATCGCTCCCACTTTGAGATACTCCTAGAGAGAGCTGCTCAAGGGAAGGATTTGGGGCTCTGGCTCCTGCTGAGGTTCCGGGTTCTGGTTACTGCAGGTTCCAGCAGAAGAAATCCTGCTGATCATGTCAAGAGAATTGTTCCTTGGCACTGGTATCCTTACGGTTTTGTTATTGTGTTCTTTAATCCTCTGTTCCTATTGTTTTGGTTAGTTGGGTTATACGTGACATACGCTTGATTAATAAGTTGTAATAAAATATATTGGTTAAGAAAATTGAGCCTACATCAATGCCTAGAATAGAAAGTGTTAGGAGCGTCTATGTGTGGTGGCACAGACCTGTAATCCCAGTGCTTGGGAGCCTGGAGTAGGATGAGCAAGAGTTCCAGGCTAGCCTTGGCTAAATAGTGAGTTTGAGGCCAGCCTGAACTATGAGAGACCTTGTCTAAAATCAAAGCAAATGAAAACGAAATGATGAAAATGCATTTGAGGCTGTTTTGGAAATGGCTGGGAATTCTGTCCTACCCTTAAGCCGAACTTCATTTCCTGACTTTTGTCTTCACGCACATGTTTGGTGCCCAAAGGTCAACTGCCTCTTCTTCAGGAGCTAGCTACCCTGTGCTTTCGAGACACGGTCTCTCAGTGGCCTGGAGCTTGCTGAACAGGCTATGCTAGCTGCTCAACCAGCCATGGGGATCCTCCTGTCTCCACCTCCCTGGTACTGGGATTACAAGAGTGCACCACCACACCTGGCTATCTTCCAGCGGTTCTGGGTATCGAACTCTGGCCCTCAGACTTGCACAGCAAGCACTTTACCAACTGGGCCATCTCCTGGCTTCCTCTTCTTCTTTCTTTAACTTTTTCAAAAAAAAAAAAAAAAAGCTTATGGGTATGAGCGTTTGCCTGCGTGTGTGTCTACGCACTGAGTGCAAAAAGTGCTCAAGGAGGTCAGAAGGGGGAGGCCCGGATCCGCAGACTTGGAGTTGCAAGTGGTTGTGAGCCACCATGTGGGTGTGAGGACCTGAACCTCGGTTCACAACTGTTGAGCCATCTTTCCAGCCCCTTCCCCCATTTTAAATCATCCTGGGATGGAAGAACCCAGGGCCTTGCACGGACCAGGTAAAAACACCCTTACTGCTGAGGTGGACTGTAGACAAACGCTGGGCCCCAGCCACTGGGTCTTTTTATCCCCTAATGATGTCTTTGTAAGATGGAAAAATACTAGGGTCCAGAGAAGTCTTTATATATATATATATATATATATATATATATATATATATATATTTTTTTTTTTTTTAAATTTTTTTTTTTTTTTGAAACAAGGTCTCACATATAGCCTTGGCTGCCCTGGATCTTGATATATAGCTAAGGCTGGCCTTGAATTCCTGGGTCTCCTGCCTCCACCTCCCAAGGGCTGGGATTACAAGCATGAGCAGCCGAGGGTTTTATTTTGCCCTGGAGCTCACAGGAATTTGGAGCCAGAGCCAGGGCTAGAATCCTTCTCTTGTCTCTCAGGCTTGTGTCCCGGCGGCGCTGGCTGCCACCTTGGTGGTTTTGGCATCTGACTGAGTCCCCACCCCCACCCCCAGCCTTAACATCTCCCTGGGACTCTGTAACTGCCGCTGGGATCAGGTCCAAACTCTGCCAGTTGCTCAGGCCAGAAACCCTGCCGTTGCCCTAGACACCCTTGCTTTCCCCACACCCCGAGCCAAGCCATCAGCAGACTCTTTCTTCTAGGCCTTAAGGTTACAAATCTCTCTTCTCCTCCTCACTTCCGCCAGCAGCTCCAGGTCCTCAGGACCTCCTCCCAACTGGCACTCCCAGAAGTCTTGCCCTTCAGTCGGCAGCTTCTATGCTGACAGCTTCCATGCTCACCCACCCATCCCAGAATGCAGCCGTACCCCGCTTTTTCTTCTTCTTTGTTTGTTTGTTTGTTTTTTTGAGACCAGGTCTTTGGAAGCCCCAGCTGACCTTGAACTTGCTGCAGACTTCCTGATCTCCTGTGCCTGCCTGACAAATGCTGGACCACAGCTTTGTATCACTTCCACTCTACCTAGGCCTTCCTTCTTTTTATTCTTTTTCGTTCCTTCCTTCTTCCTTTCCTTCCTCCCTTCCTCCCTCCTTTACTTCCCTCCCTCTCTCCCTCCTTCTTTCCTCTCTCCCACCTGCCCTCCCTCTTTCCCCCTTCCTCCTCCTCCGCTTCCTTTCTTCCTTCCATGGGCTATTTATTTGTTTTTCATGTGCCTGCGTGCCTGCATGAGTTGACATGTGCAGATGCCCTGGAACTGATGTGACAGGTGTTTGTGAGCTGTCATGTGGTACTAGGAACCAAACACAGGTCCTTTACAAGAGCAGTGAGTGTTGTTTTTATTAATTTATTCATATTACATCTCAATGGTTATCCCATCCCTTGTATCCTCCCATTCTTCCCTCCCTCCCATTTTCCCCTTACTCCCCTCCCCTATGACTGTGACTGCGGGGGACCTCCTCCCCCTGTATATGCTCATAGGGTATCAGTGGTTTTTTTTAAAAGTTATTTATTTATTTATGTATTTTATGTGTATGAATGCTCTCTCTGTCTACCTGTACTCCTGCATGCCAGAAGAGAGGGCGCCAGATTCCATTATAGATGGTTGTGAGCCACCATGTGGTTGTTGGGAATTGAACTCAGGTCCTCTGGGAGAGCAGCCAGTGCTTCTACCCACTGAGCCATCTCTCCAGCCCTGGGTTTTGCTTTTCACCTTACTGACTAGTAGTCCATTGTATGTTTTCTGTGTCATTTCACGTGCGGATGGACACTGCTTCCGATCTTGGCTACTGTGAATCACACAGCACATGCAGTGGGGGAGGGGGAGATGGGGGTGCCGGCCACTCCGGCTGTCCGTGGCTCTACTTCCAACCTTGGGCTTGTGGAGAAAGGGGCTTTCTGGTGTGGAAACTGAGGCACAAGGAACAAGGAGGATACATCACAAGCAGAATAGTAACAGAACTGGGCTTCTGTTGGTTAGGTTTGGGAGAGGGTCTCACGTAGCCCAGGCTGGTCTGCAGTTCACTATGTAGCCAAGGATGACCCTGGCTTTCTGACTTTCTTGCCTCTACTTCTAAAATGGCAAAGGCCACCATGTCTGTTGTGCTGCTGGGGGTGTTTTGTTTGCTTTTTGTCATCCTGATACTAGCTAGCATCATCTGCGGGGGAGTGGGGGTGGGGAGGGGGGAGGAGACCTCAGTTGAGGAATTGTCTATATCACACTGGCCTGAGATGGGCGGGGGGGGGGCGTTTTTCTTAATTCGTGATGGATGTGAGAGGTGCCACCGGTGGGCAAGTGGTCCTGGCTTGTATACAAAAGCAGGCTGAGCAAACTAGCAAGCATTGTTCCCCCATGGTCTCTGCTTTGGATCTTGTCTCCAGGTTCCTGCCCTGACTTCCTGTAAGGTGCGGCCGCACCCAATAATGGCAGCGGCCTTTACTGCTCCCGCGCATGCGTGGACATAAGTCCCCCCCAATGCACCCCTCCCGAACAGGGGCATGCAAATGAAGCACTCCAGTGTGATCCTCTCTACTCTGGGTATGCTAATGAGGCATCCAACTACAGCCTATGAGACTTTGACATGCCACGTACAGACTGTATTTAAACGGTGTGCTCGCAGGCATTCGGGGTCTTTCGTTTCAGCTTCAAGGGCTCTCCCAATAAAGCGCGATTGAGAAGAATCCTGGTGTCTGCGTCATTCCTGCTGGCGGGAGGGCGTGACAACTTCCCTCTGTGGTAGAGTGTGACCCGTGATGTATAAGTCAAATAAGTCCCCTTTCCCCTAGGTTGCTTTATCACAATAGGATGCAGAAGAAGACACCAGGTTTCTACTGTGTTTGGGTTCATGCTAGCAGAACACTACCAACTGAGCCATCCCCCCCCACACCCTGCCATCTCCTTCCTTTTTAAAAAAAAAAATATTTATTTATTTATTATGTATACAGTATTCTGCCTGCATGTACATCTGCAGGCCAGAAGAGGGCACCAGATCTCATTGTGGATGGTTGTGAGCCACCATGTGGTTGCTGGGAATTGAACTCAGGACCTCTGGAAGAGCAGTCAGTGCTCTTAACTGCTGAGCCATCTCTCCAGCCCCCCTGCTTTTTTTTTCTTTCCTTTTTCTGCAGTGCTAGGGATTGAACCTGGGTCTCTGGTGTGTTAGGCAAGTGTAGAATCAAGCTTTGGCTCTTCCTGGCTGCTGGGGTGACGGCTTCACTCCCCTCAGTTTCCCCTCTCTCCTTGGTAGACTTCCCTGCCTGTCAAGGACTCTTTTTTTTTTTCTCTCTGTGTAGCCTTGGCTGTCCTGGACTCGCTTTGTAGACCAGGCTGGCCTCGAACTCACAGCAATACACCTGGCTCTGTCTCCTGAGTGCTGAGATTATAGGCGTGTGCCACCAGCTTCCTCTTACCTTACTAAATGGAAATTTCATCTTGAAAGCAACATTCCCGATTTAAAAAAAAAAAAAAAGAAAACTTCACAATCATTTTTGTCTCTTCTCATTCTCTCTCCCAACACACAACCCATCAGTGAAGTCTGTCACTGCTACCTTCAGAATATATGCAGATTCCAACCGCTACTTGCCACCTCCACTGCAGCCACCTCCGTAAAAGCCACCGTCACTTACTTCTCACTGGAATTATTCCTTAGTCCTTTGCTTCAAATTGTTTTATTGAGGTAAAATTTACATAACATACAATTAACCATCTTGAAGTGCATGAGGTAGAAGCATTGGAAATGTTTTCCAATGCTGTTCAGTCACCACCTTCATCTGTTTCTAAGGCATTAAAAAAAAAGATGTATTTATTGATTGTGTATACAGTGCTCTGCCTGCATGTACACCTGCAGGCCAGAAGAGGGCATCAGACTGCATTGTAGATGGCTGTGAGCCACCATGTGGTTGCTAGGAATTGAACTCAGGACCTCTGGAAGAGCAGTCAGTGTTCTTAACCTCTGAGCCATCTCTCCAGCCCTTCTAGGGCATTTTAAACACTGCCTCCCTGTAGTACCTGACATGACTAATCTGCCTATTGTCTCTATGGATTTGCCGGGCTCTGGACATTTCATGCAATGGGCGAATAGACCATGTGACCTTTTCTGTGTCTGACATCACTCACATAGCATCATGTTTGTTTTTTTTTTCTTCCAAGTCAGGGTTTCTCTGCATAGCCTTGGCTGCCCTGGACTCACTTTGTAGACCAGACTGGCCTCGAACTCATAGCAATCTGCCTGCCTCTGCCTCCCTGAGTGCTGGGATCAAAGGCGTGCGCCACCACTGCCTGGCTGCATCATGTTTTTAAGGTTCATCCATGCTAAGGCATGCATTAGCACTCCATTTTTATGACCAAATAATATTCCACTGTAAAGATATACTACATTTTTTGTTTTTCAAGATAGGGTTTTCCTGTAGCCCTGGCTGTCCTAGAACTCACTCTGTAGACCAGACTGGTCTTCAAACTCACGAGATCTGCCTGCCTCTGCCTCCCAAGTGGTAGCATTAAAGGTGTGTGCCACCACCGCCTGGCTAAGATATACTGCATTTTGCTCACATGTTTGTTGTTTGATGGGCATTTAGGTTCTTTACATCTTGTGGCTGCTGTGAGTAATGCTGCTGTGAACGTTCATGTGCCAGTGTTTGTCCACCTGGTTTGTGTTTTCTTGGGTGCAGGTCCTGGGAGTAGAATTGCTGTGTTATGTGATTATTCTATTTATGATGCGCACACGCACGCGTGTGCGCGTGTGTGCATGTGTGTGTGTGCGCGCGTGTGTGTGTGTGTGCATGTGTGTGTGTGCGTGCGTGTGTGTGCGTGCGTGTGTGTGCGTGCGTGCGTGTGTGCGCGCGCATGTGTGCGTGTGTGCGCATGCGTGTGTGCGCGTGTGTACGTGTGTGTGCGCGCGCGCATGTGTGTGTGCGTGTGTGTGCGCGCGCGTGTGTGTGCGTGCGTGTGTGTGTGCACGTGTGTGCGTGTGCGCGCACGTGTGTGTGTGTGTGTGTGTGTGTGTTGTAAGCACACAAGTGTATGCATGTGCAGAGATGTGTGAGAAAACTTTTCCTAGGGAGATGTGACACGCATCTATGCACCCACGACAGACCGAAGTACAGATGTCACCAGGGTCCAACTTGGTGAACAATGAGTTTTATTGGGGTTACTTCCCGGAACAGAAATGACTCAAAGACAGTTACATCACCAAGGCCCACCTCAGTATGGGTAACGGGTCACCAGAGTTGGGAATCAGAAGCACACTGCACAGCCTGCAGGCAGCTCAACAAGTGCAGAGCATCCTTTCCAAGTGACTTTGATCTAAACCTCTTCCAGGCAATCTGGCTGGTTTCTGCTTCTTCCAGGTATATGGTCTGGTGTCACAGCCTTCTTTGCAGCTTTCCCTACCACTGAGCCACGCCCTGAGACCCTGACTGGGGGATTCTAGGCAGGGGCTCTACCACTGAGCCACACCCCAGCCCCTCACTGGGGGATTCTAGGCAGGGGCTCTACCACTGAGCCACGCCCCCAGCCCCTCACTGGGGGACTCTAGGCAGGGGCTCTACCACTGAGCCACGCCCCCAGCCCCTCACTGGGGGATTCTAGGCAGGGGCTCTACCACTGAGCCACGCCCCCAGCCCCTCACTGGGGGATTCTAGGTAAGTACTCTACAACTAAACCTTTGTCATGCTTTAGATTTGTCTATTTATTTGTTTATTTTTTGCGTATGTATTGTATGTGTGTCTGTGTGTGTGCAGACCAGAGGTGGATATTGGGTGCCTTCCTCAGAGTCTCCACACCTTATTTTTTTGAGAACAGGATTTCTCATTGAGCCAGGAGCTCACTGATGGGCTAGGCAGGCTGGCCATGAACTCTTGGTGTCTTTCTGTATTTGCCTTGTTAGAACTAGGATTACAGACACTATGGTTGTAGCCATGCACCTTAACACACAGACACACACACACAGACACAGACACAGACACACACACACACAGACAGACACACACAGACACACACAGACACACACACACATTTAAAAAAAAGTGTTATTAAAAAATAAAACAAGTGGGGGCTGGAGAGATAGCTCAGCGGTTAGGAACACTGACTGCTCTTCCAGAGGTCCTGAGTTCAATTCCCAGCAACCACATGGTGGCTCATAACCATCTATAATGAGATCTGTTGCCCTCTTCTGGCCTGCAGGGGTACAAGCAAGCAAAACATTGTATACATAATAAATAAATAAATAAATAAATAAATAAATAAATAAATCTTAAAAAAAAAAAAAAAGCAAACTACTCCAGCCTGACGTGATGGCATGTGCCTTTAGCACTCAGGAGACAGAGGCAGGAGGATTTCTGTAAGTTCAAGGATAGCCTGATCTATATAGTGAAATTCAGGCTAGTCTTTCACAACCATCCACTTTGAGGGGATCTGACACCCTCTTCTGACCTCTGCAGGCACCAGGCACACTCGTGGTGCACAGACGGACATACATACATGCAGGCGTAAAACTCATACACATAAAATGAATAAATATTGGAAAAAAAGAGAAGAGAATATTGAAAAAAAAATGCTTACTTTGTTGTGTTGTTTGAGCTTTAAGGAAGCCATACCCCGGGCATGGTAGTACACTCCCACAATCCCAGTACTGGGGGAGGCAGGTGGAGGTAGGAGGTAGGAATCGGAAATTCAAGGATGCATAGGGAGTTGGAGACCAGCTTGGGCTCCGTGAGGTTCTTTTCCCCCCAAACCTCTAAACACAGGCACTAACAATGACACGTCCAGCAAAGCGATCAGGGAGCCTTAAGCATACACCGAACACAGAGAAACCTCGATGTGTCCTTACAGTACAGAACATCCTTGGAGCTTCCGGATTTGGAAGCCAGGAAAGCCTCCTTTGCGCATGTCCACACTATTCCTTCCCTCTCCCTTCCCTGTGGGCGCGGCCTGTCCTGCTACAGGGGGTGATGGGCGGAGTCAAAAATGTTACTTCCTGGACACTCGCTTGGCCCACCCCAGGGAAGCCACCCTTTTTTGATTGGCAGCATGACTGGCCAATAATCACTGGAAACGGGACCGATGTTTGGGAACGCCTCTTCTGAGCAGACGAATCGCAAGCCTTGGAGGGCGGGTTCTCCTGTTGGGGGCGGGACTGAGTGACGGGCGTCGTTTTTGACTTATGGAAGCATGGCTGCCTGTAAGGCTAGACCAATCAGAAGTGAGGAGGTCGGACCTGGGGCGGAGCTAAAACTTCGGCGGTTGAACCGCTTGAGAGGTGGAGAGTCCGTGGAAGAGGTGAGTGGCGGGTGCACCGGCACGGGTTTAGGCGCGGGCTCCAGGCCTGGGCAGTGGGGACCCCCCACCCGGAGCGCAGCCCTACTTTTCATGCAAGTGGGCGCTAGGCCCTATGCAAGCTGGAGATTTCACAGCATCTTTAATGCGCCATATTGTCGCTCGCGTTTAGAGCATAGAGGTGGCCCCTTGTCGAATACTGCCCCGGAGCTTGTAAGGTAGAGCATTATTTTGCATATATTACACCCCACGGGGTGGGAGACTGGGGTCCCCGCGGTGCCGTGGGTTCTGGACTCGAGTCGGTTTGGAGGGTGGGGGCGGGTGAAGACAGAGGGCAGGAGCTCTCCAGGGCTGAGGGCGTGCCTGCCTCTCTCTGTGCACGCTCTGAGCAAGTAAGTTACTTTTACGTGAAGTCACTTTTAACTCCCTGCTTTCTTGCGATGCTAGATCTCAAACTTAGCATTGTGGGTGCGTGCTAGTCAAGACTTCTTCCACTGCTGCTGAGCCCAAGAAATGAGCTTTTTGTTTTGTTTTTGAGACGTGGTCTCGCTGTGTAGTCCTTGGAAGGCTTGAAACCCGATGTATAGGACAGAAATCATTGTGAGTTCGCGCACGTGTGTGCTTGGGGCGGGAGGGGGTGTGTGTGTTCATATTACAGGATGGGTGTGTGTGTGGGGTCAGAGGACAACACTGTGGAGCTGGTTCTCTCCTTCATCTTTCTGTAGTTTCTAGAGGTCAAACTCAGGCCGTCATATTTGCCCAGGATGAAGCTTTACCCAGTGAGTCATCTGGACAGCCCCTCTGAAAGAACTCTGAAGCATTTTAACAAACCTTACTGTAGCGATAGTTCTGGAATATTTGTTTCTTAAACAAACAAACAAACAAACAAACAAAACAAACCTACAGAAATTGGGGTTGGAGAGATGGCTCAGAGGTTAAGAGCACTGGCTGCTGTTCCAGAGGTTCTGAGTTCAATTCCCAGCAACCACATGGTGGCTCACAGCCGTCTATAATGAGATCTGGTGCCCTCTTCTGGTGTGTGCAGGTGTGCATGTAGTCAGACACGATATACATAATAAGTAAATAATAAAAAGAAATAGCACAGAAATGTTATAAGACTGTGTTTTCGTTTTTAATGCCAGGTGAGGGACTGTGACTTACCTCGTGCTCTAGTAGAGGCAGGGTTATGTCATCTGCAAGTAGTTCCTGTGATTGTGTGATGCTTGGAATTCTGGGAAGTTTTCAGAGGGTCTATAAATGCTAGAGCCCCGATGGGTGGGGCGGGTGTGGTTGTTGGTCGTTTAGGGGAGGTTGCTTGCAGTTTGTTAGTGGCCGTGGTCAAAGAAGAAACAAAAGAAAAGACACTAGACTCAGGGATTTTCCTAATTCCTTTCTCCCCTCTATCCTTGTTTCTCTCCTATGTAGTGTTAGGGGGTGAAACTGGGAGTGGGGGGATAAAGAGGAACCCAAAGAGTAGCAAAGAACAGCTACACCGCACAGCAGCGCACACTCGTAATCCCAGCACTAGGGAGCCGAGGCCGAGGAATGGGAGTTTGAAGCCAGTTTGGGCTACAGAGTGAGTCTGAGGCTTGCCTGCTTTGGCTACACAGGGAGACGTCTCAAAGACAAAGCAAACCAAGAGCCATGAGTGTGGGCTCTGGTTTCCGTTTGCCCCACGTTGGAGGCCTGGCACTGTCTCTGGGACTTTACTACTCAAGTCATCGCGGCTTTGGGCGAGTCGTCTCATCCTTTTGTGGCGAGGCTTCGTGTTGGGTGGAATCACTTTGTCTGGACCACTTCCCTTACCCGGTTTCCCCTGCAGTGACTCCTGGGTGAGATGTCTCTCCTTGGGTCCCATCTTTGCCCCGAGCTCCATACTCACGATGAGACTATCTCCAAAAAAGTTAGGGCGAGGGTGGATGGCCGGGGAGAGTGCTTGCCTACCTTTCCTGGAGCTCTGGGTCTGATGCCCAGCGCTGTGTAAGCCGGGGTGGCGGTGATGAGCATCTGTAATCCCGGAACTTGCCAAGTGGAGGCAGGAGGATCAGGAGTGTGGGTCCAGCCTGGGTAACATGAGACCTCTTTGCAAGCAGGCAGGAAGTCAAATCGTGTTATTCCTCTATTAACCCCTCCCTCCTCCTCCTCCTCCTCCTCCTCGCGTTTTTTTTTCTTTCTTTTTTTGGTTTTTTGAGACAGGGTTTCTCTGTGCAGCCTTGGCTGTCCTGGACTCACTTTGTAGCCCGGGCTGGCCTCGAACTCACAGCGATCCACCTGCCTCTGCCTCTGCCTCCTCAGTGCTGGGATTAAAGGTGTGCGCCACCACTACCCAGCCCTTTTTGCTTTTTACTTTGAAACAATCTTGCTAACTTGCCCAGGCAGGCCTTGAACTCAGTGACTAGGGTGAACTGCGGGTTCTTTAGCAACGATGGTGCGATGGGGCGAGGAGGTAGAGGGAAGGAGTCCCGAGGGACTGAGAGGGAGTGGACCTGCATAGTCCCAAAGGTGGGGAGGGCTGTCCAAGGGAAGAGAGGTGGGAGCTATGCCTGTGGGTGGGTGGGTGGGGGGGAAGGGGGACGTTAGGTAGAGTTTGGGCAGAATTCAGGTGAAATATGGGCGAGATGGAACACAGGCAGAGAGTGGGGTGTGCGTGGGCTAGAACTTTGAACATGTGGGCAGACTCAAAGCGGAATAGAAGGGGGCGTGACAATCCAGATAGAAAATTCAGGGGGCGGGGCCCTAGAAGAACGTCGGGAGAAGCGGGGTGCTGGTTCTCCCAAGCCTCAAGCTGGGAGAATAGGACCAAGTAGGGATCTTCGCAGAGAGAGGGGGGCTGGTTTCCGCCTTGTGCAGGAAGCACAAGGGGCTGGGAAGTGGAGGTCTTCACGGGGCGGGGGGGGGGGGACTCCCCCTGAGATAAGGAGAGGAGCGAGCGTTGGGAGCTGGGGCTAGGGATGGAGCTGGCCAGGGTTTACATTTCGGTGTAGTTCCTGCCTGGAAATAGTTAAGGGACCGTTTCTAAGCCTCCAAGAGGCGCTGGGAGGGAGGTGTGCATTGGGGGGCGAGTGGATTTTAGTGGACTCACCTCTGATTCAGAAGGCGAATGTGTGGGTGGGAATAATGCATAGGATGCTGCGCGGGGCTGTGGGGCCCAGGTGGCGCAGCGTGGAGGCCAAGGTCAGTTTGGCAGTGGGGGTGAGGTAGGCTATGGTACCTCGAGCCCAATTTCGCTGCTCCATCTCGAATGCTCTAGGAAGCCTCGCTGTAGAGGCTGCTTTTGACGCAGGAGCTGCCTGGTCTGTTGAGCTGAGGGGCGGACCTGTGGGTGGGGCCTGAACACTGGCTAGGGCTTGAGGGTTAGGTTAGAAAGGGCTGCGCCACCAGGGTTCAGCGTTCCTAGAAAGCGGAAGCATAATTAATAGTTAGGGGCTTCCAGATTTTATGGAGCTGTCCATTAAAAATAAATAAATAAATAAAGGTGCCAGAGACCTGAGTTCCAAGTCAGCACAGGCTACTTGTGTGTCCCCTAAACGTAAAGCCAGACAGCAACAGTGGAACCCTAACCCCCCCCCCCCACCTCCACCCCAAAGTTGGAGCTTTGTGGCCTTGCTGCGTTTTGCGTTGTGTTTTGGGGATAGGGTTTTTGTTTTGGGGGGTCTTGTTATGCAGCCCAGGCTAGCCACAAACTTTTGGCAACATTTCCTGCCTCCATCCAAGTGCTGGTAACTGGCGTGTACGGCCGAGCGAGCCGAGAGGCAGTTCCTGAATCTTACCATTCATCCTGGAGAATGAACTCACTGTTCTGTGCCTCATCCCTTGTCTGAAGGATGAGGCTAAACACTGACATCTTTCTCACAGAGCTGTTGTGAGGCTTCAGCTGGAGAGAAAGAGTAACATGCGGCACTGGGTGTGGCCGACCCGGCACCTGGGAGGCTGAGGGAGGAGAGAATCATTAGCTCCTCCCCACAGGGAAACCCAGGCTGGGAAAGATGAAGGTTGAGGGGCTGGAGAGATGGCTCAGCGGTTAAGAGCCCTGCCTGTGCTTCCAGAGCACTGGGGTTCAGTTCCCAGCACCCACATGGCAGCAGCTCACACCCGCCTGTAACTCCAGTTCCAGGGGATCCACCTCTGTGCCTTTTGGGCTCTGCAGACACCAGGCTTGCCTCTCTAGGTCTCTGTCTTGTCCTTCTCCTCAGGGACCCTGGCCATGGACCAGCCAGCCGGCCTGCAGGTGGACTACATCTTCCGGGGTGTGGAGCATGCTGTGCGAGTGCTGGTCTCGGGGCAGGTGCTGGAGCTGGAGGTGGAGGACCGGCTGACGGCTGACCAGTGGCGAGGAGAGTTCGATGCCAACTGTGAGTGCACCTGCTGGGCTGGGCTCCCCTCCCCTCCCCATTGGTCCTCCCAAATCACTGTGCTCCCCATCCATCTCCTTAAACTCTCCAAGGTGAGGCAGGGGGTGTTAGCCCCATCCATCTGGCCAGAGGCAATGTGGGGTAGACAGAGCATATTGCTTTTGGGCCGGGCTGGTGGTCAGACTTGAGGAGGAACTTTCCTTCTCCCTCCTAGTCATTGAAGACTTGACTCACAAGACGGGGAACTTCAAGCAGTTCAGCATCTTTTGTAACATGCTGGAGTCAGCCCTCACCCAGGTAGGGAACAGCTTCCGGGGCTGAGTGTGGGGTTTCTGTGACCCAGATTTTGGGGTGTGGTGTTGTGGATGACTACCTGATGTATGCAGTGCTTGGCCTTTACAGCTTCTTTTGTACATGTCAGTGGGCAATTCTAATTCTGGTGACAGTTACTCACTAAAAAAAAAAGAAAGAAAAAAAAGAAAAAAAAAAAAGAAAAGCTGGGCGTGGTGGTGCCTGCCTTTAATCCCAGCACTGGGGAGGCAGAGGCAGGTGGATCGCTGTGAGTTTGAGGCCAGCCTGGTCTACAAAGTGAGTCCAGGACAGCCAAGGCTACACAGAGAAACCCTGTCTCGAAAAACAAAAACAAAAACAAAAACAAAGAAAAAAGAAAGAAAGAAAGAAAGAAAAATATCAGGTGTGGGTGCAATCTTTATTCTCAGCACTCTGGAGGCAGAGGGCAGCCTGGTCTACAAAGAGAGTTCCAGGAGAGCCAGGACTACACAGAGAAACCCTGTCTTGAAAAAATAAACAAACAGGGGGCTGGAAAGATGACTCAGAGGTTAAGAGTACTGACTGGCCAGGCGTGATGGCACACGTCTTTAATCCCAGTACTTGGGAGGCAGAGGCAGATGGATCGCTGTGAGTTTGAGGCCAGCCTGGTCTACAAAAAAAAAAAAAAAAAAAAAAAAAAAAAGAAAGAAAGAGCACTGATTGCTCTTCCAGAGATCCTGAGTTCAATTCCGAGCAACCACATAGTGGCTCACAACCACCTATAATGTGATCTGGTGCTCTCTTTTGGCCTGCAGGTGTACATACAAGCAGAGTATTGTATATTTAATAATAAATAATCTTTAAAAAAAAAGAAAAAGGAAAAACAAACAATCAGAATGTGGTTCCGTGGTAGAGTGCTTGCATAGCATGCTCTGGGCCCTCAGTTGGGTCACCAGCACCTTGTGATCTGGCGTGGTGGTCTGTGCCTGTGATGCCAGAATCTTAATGGTGATGGTTGTAGGGTGAGGAGTTCCTTGGCTACATAGTGAGATCGAGGCCAGCCTGGAGTGCCAGAGACCCTGCCTCAGACAAATAAAACAAAAGGAATAGTGTTGAGGGGGGCTGGAGAGATGGCTTGGTGGTTGAGAGCACTTGCTGCTCTTCCAGAGGACCCGAGTTCAGTTCCTAGCACCCACCTCAGGCAGCTCACAACAGGCTGGAACTCCGTCTCCAGCGGGATTCATGACCTCTGAGAGCACATGCGCTCACACATATATACCCCCACATGGACACACGCAGAGTTAAAGGTAAAACAAAAAGCTTTTTTTTTAAAAAAAATTTTCCAGACAGGGTTTCTCTGTGAAGTCCTGGCTGTCCTGGCTGGCCCTGAACTCAAAGACATCAATCTAGCTCTGTCTCCGGAGTGCTGGGATTTAAGGCGTGCACCACCATGCCCAGCGGGAAAACACTTTTTTAAAAGATGTATTTATTTATCATATATACACAGTGTTTTGCCGGCATGTAAACCAGATCTCACTCATTATAGATGGTTGTGAGCCACCATGTGGTTGCTGGGAATTGAACTCAGGACCTTTGGAAGAGAACAACCAGTGTTCTTAACCTCTGAGCCATCCCTCCTGCCCCGGGACAACAAATCTTAAAACCAAAATAGAAAGGTAGATTCAGGTGGCAGGGAAATGTAAAGAGAGGACACGCCACTGTACTGTTAATGCTCTTGTTAAGACTGGTGGAGCCCGGCCAGCTGGCCTAGCAGGTAAAAAGGTGCTTGCCCGGCCAGCTTCATGATCCAAGTGCCATGCCCAAGTGCCACCTGGTGGAAGGACAGAACAGAATCCTGACCTGTTCCCTGACCTCCACACTTGGCATAAGAATACAAGCCCACATGGGTGCGACACACACAAACACTATTAAATAAAATACATAATACATTTTTATATTAGAAGTACTGGTTGTTTTTGTAGATGTATAACTCCATGTAGTTCATATATTTTTCTAAATAATTCTGAACCTTTCTTTCCCTTTCTTTCTTTCTTTCTTTCTTTCTTTCTTTCTTTCTTTCTGTCTGTCTGTCTTTCTCATTGTCTCCTGTAGTCCAGGCTGCCCGGGGCCCCTTGAGCTCTCTGTAGCCAGGGATGACTCTGAGCTCCTCATCCTCTTCCTTCTGCCTTCCAGGACCAGGATTAAAGGTCCAGGCAGCATTTTGTGGCTTTGCTAATGTGGTGCTGGGATGGAACCCCGGGCTCTGTGCGTGCTGGGCGAGCACGCTACCAACTGAGCCACGGCCCTGGTGTTTTGGAGTTTTGGAGAGATGGCTCAGTGGTTAGGATTACTTCCTGCTCTTGCAAAAGGACACAGGTTGGCTCCCAGCATGCACACAGGGCGGCTCACAGTAGTCTGTAACAGGCAAGGAACCGCCTGATGAGGGTCCTGAGAATTGAACTCGGGTCCTCCAGAAGCACAGCGCAACTCTTAACCGCTGTGCCACCGTCTCTCCGGTCTGCTGAACAGCTAGTTGAGTGCTCTTCTGTGCCAGCACACTAAGGCTGGACAGGTGTAGCTTCTGGAGGGTTGGTGGCCAGGGGCACCTGCTCCCTCATCAGGCAGCTCCTATTGCACTGCACGCCTGTCGTCTCAGCACTGGGGAGGCAGAGGCAGGAGGATCAGCCAGCCTGGGTTACATGAGACCCTGCCACCCCCAAACTAGAAAACAGCTCAACCCCCAGACACACAGGCCCCCACGGATGCATCTTACAGCTCCCATGGATGGGTGATCTGCACTACTCCATGATGCTGTGCTTTGCCCTCGAGGAGCTGGCTGTTCAGGAGTTACTCGGAAAACCCAAATGTTGGCCCGTTTCATCTCTTGCTGCCACTGGCTCGACTCCTTCCTTCCTAACCCCTTCTCTTGTCTTTCTTTCCCTCTTCCTATCTTGTCTTTTCCTTACTTTTCTTTTCTTTTTTTAAGATTTATTTATTATTTATTAAGTATACAGTGTTTTGCCTGAATTTAAGCCTGTGTGCCAGAAGAGGGGACCAGATCACATTATAGATGGTTGTGAGCCACCATGTGGTTGCTGGGAATTGAACTCAGGACCTTTGGAAAAGCAGACAGTGCTCTTAACCTCTGAGCCATCTCTCCAGACCTGTTTCAGGTTTGTTTGTTTGTTTGTTTGTTTTTTGTTTTGTTTTTTTCGAGACAGGGTCTCTCTGTATAGCCTTGGATGTCCTGGAGTCCTCTGTAGACCAGGCTGGCCTGGAACTCACAGTGATCCACCTGCCTCTGCCTCCCTAGTGCTGGGATTCAAGGCGTGCGCCACCATGCTTGGCTCTTTTCTTTACTATTCATCTCACGTGGCCCAGGCTGGCCTTGAATTTGCTTTGTGGCTGAGGATAACCTTAAATTCCTGATCTTCATGCCTCAGCTTCCTCAGTGCTGGGATGACAGGCATGTGCCACCATGCTAAGCCACTGGCTCGATGTGTCTTAGGGGCGGCTGTTTCACTTACCAGTGACCCCAGTAGTGTGGCTGTCTGCGCAGGGGGAAGGGCACGCGTGTTTCTCGTGGGAAGACCGTCTGGCCTCGTGACTCCCCGAGAACCACGGTGTGGGGTGCTGCGGTACTTATGTTCTCTGCAGCGTGTCCTCCAGCCGTGTCCTTGTGCCTGTCGTAGGTCATTGTCATGCCCGCCCCCTTCCTTGTGGGGAAGCTCAGGGCTTCTGAGACCTGGCACAGTGGCTGGGAGGGTGGCTGGGAACCTTCTTGGCAGCTCCCATTCCTCCTCTCTCCCAGAGCAGTGAGTCCGTCACCCTGGACCTGCTTACCTACACAGACCTGGAGTCCCTGCGGAGCCGCAAGCTGGGGGGCCGCGCGGGTGCCTCAGCCCCCAGGTCAGCCCAGCTCAACTCTAAGCGCTACCTCATCCTCATCTATTCCGTGGAGTTTGACAGGTGGGCACAGTGGCTGGCTCATTGCCCAGGCTGGCAGGCAGGGGTGGTGGGAGGAGCCCCCGGTGCCAGGTGGCTGCTGAGGTGTGTTTACTTCACCTGCAGAGTCTGTGGAGTCTGTATGGTTTGACTGTGGTGAGTGGCTGCAAGTGACAGAGTGGTCACTGCCAGCACCTGCTTCCTTACTTTCTGCAGGCGAGGCCTGGGCCTTGCACATGGCAGGCAAGTGCTCTGCTCCTGAGCGACAGCCCCAAGTGCTTTAAACGTAATCGTTGCTCACATACGCCCCTCTGGCTGTCCTGGAACCCACTGTATAGATCAGGCTCTGGCCCTGAACTCGGAGAGATCCACCTGCCTCCGCCTGCTGGGATTAAAGGTGTGCACAACCACGAGATTGTTTTGGAGACTGATTTTGTAACTGAGGCTGGCTTAGAACTCACAATGTCTTGAACTAAAATCTCAAGTGTTGAGATGACAAGCATGCATCACCTTGGCTGGCATTTAAATTGTTGTTTTATGGGTTGTGTTTTGTTTTGTTTTTCTTTCTGTTTTTCTGAGGCAGGAGTTCAGTATATAGCCCTGGCTCGTCTGGAACTCACAATGTAGACCAGGCTGGTCTCGAACTCACAGAGATCTACCTTCCTCTGCCTCCCTAGTGCTGGGATTAAAGGCGTGCACCACCATCGCCCTGCTGTTTTGTGTTTTGAGATATGGTCTTCTTCTGTAGCCTTGACTTATTCAGACCTCATAATGTAGACCAGACTGGTCTCATCAGGAGTCCCCTGCCTCAGTTTCCCAAGTACTGGAAAACCAGTGTGAGCACCACACCTGGTTACAGAATAGCTGCTGGACATATAGGCATTGCATGTTTATCAAGATGCAAGAAGAAAAGGGACCTCAGCAGATTTCCCATATAATTGGCCTAGAAGTGCTCATATGCTGGACACTGAACCCCAGCCTCTGCAAGAGCAGCCAGTGCTCTTAACTGCTGAGCCATCACCTCTCAAGCTCCTACCCTTTAACAAGTTAAAAAAATTTTTTTTTTTTTGGTTTTATGTGTATGGGTGTTTTGCCTGTAGGTAAGTCTGTATACTGCCTACTTGTAGTGCCTGCAGAGGCCAGAAGAGGGCGTTTGGTCCCTTGGGACTGGAGTTACAGTTGTGGGTGCTGGGAATCCAATGCTGGTCCTTTGTAAGAACAGTAAGTGTTTCAGATGTTGAGCTGTCTCTCCAGCCACTGTGTTCTCCTCCTTTATTGTTTTAAAGAGAGAGTCCTTGAACTCAGCCTCCTGAGAGCTCAGATTACAGGCTTAGCCAGCGCCCCTGGCCAGGAGTGGCTCTTGAACAGCTGGACCGCAGGCTCTGCCTGCCCTGGTGCCTGGGGTAATGAGTGGGAAGTTAGCAGTCCTTCAGGAAGGGTGTGTGTGTGTGTGTGTGTGTGTGTGTGTGTGTGTGTGTGTGTGTGTGTGTGTGTGTGTGTGTCAGCACCTGAAGGCATCCTGCTATTGCCCTAGCTCAGGCCAGCCAGCGACTCCCAGGGAGAGTCTAGATTGGGTTATGCTTGAAGATGGCTCCTGTGACAGGACAGTCAGTGACTCTGTCAAGCCCGGCGTCCTCAGATTCCTGAGAGCAGGAGTTCAGGCACACGGTTTCCCATTTTCCCAGCACTCGGGAGGCAGAGGTAGGTGGATCCCTGAGTTTGAGGCCAGTCTGGTCTACAGAGTGAGTTCCAGGACACCCAGGTCCCCGTCTCAAAAACCGAAACAAGCAAAACCCTCAACACACACACAAAAACAAACCAAGAATCAAGCTTTTGGGGACTGCATATGTTTGTGTTGTTTGGCTCGCAGACCTGTGCCCTGGGGTGGATCTTGTCCTCTGAGACTCCCCTGGTTCTGATCCCCTCTCTCAGGATTCACTACCCGCTGCCCCTCCCGTACCAGGGCAAGCCGGACCCTGTGGTCCTGCAGGGCATCATCCGTTCACTGAAGGAGGAGCTGGGTCGCCTTCGTGGTGTGGATGGCGGCCAGGACGTTCGTGATGCACGGGAGACAGAGATCTGGCACCTGAGGGAGCAGTGAGTCTGGCGTGTGTAGTGGGTTGGGGTGTGGTGGACGGGTTCCTTGGGAACACTGGCCTTCTCTCTCTGCCTTTTGTTGGGTGCTGGGGATTGACAGCCCTGGCTTTGCCTACCTGGGCCTCTGGGCCAGTGAGGGAGGTGCAGCTTGTGTGGGCCGGGAGGAGGTCCCCGACCGAGGTGCTGAAGCAGGAGCATCGTCGGCAAAGGTGACGTAAGACAGGCTGGGAGGGCGGGCTGAAAGGCCTTCACCTGGACCTCTGCCTGGGGTAGGATGAGCATGTTATGGGATGCTGTATGAGGTGAGGAGGCAGGAAGGGAGCTGTGGTCAGGAGCTGTCAGGTCTTGAGGTGGGTTAGGTGGAGTTGGGGAAGAGTGTCCTAGCTAGACAGAACAACAGGTGCAGAGCCCTCGAGGTAGGCAGGGCTGTGGTGACAGCAGCAGGAGATCAGAGACTTCTGGCAAACTTACTGACCTCTGCTGTGTTCTTTCATCTGTAGGCCAGGATTTGGTCTCTACCTGGAGGTGGCCAGTTCTTTAAGGAGGACTAGTGACATTAAAGAAAGTTAAATATCGAGCCGGGCGTGGTGGCACACGCCTTTAATCTCAGCACTTGGGAGACAGAGGCAGGAGGATCGCTGTGAGTTCGAGGCCAGTCTGGTCTACAAAGTGAGTCCAGGACAGCCAGGGCTACACAGACAAACCCTGTCTCAGACAAACCCTGTCTCGAAAAACAAAAAACAAAAACAAAAAAAGTTAAATATTACATTGTGCCTATCGTGTGTGTGTGTGTGTGTGTGTGTGTGTGTGTGTACACCCACTTAAAACAACCCAAAACTATTTTTATGTGTTTGCTAGTTAGGCCAGGCTATCTCTGGGCCTTCAGCAACCCTCCTTCCTCTGCCTCGCACGTGCTGAGATTATAGGTGTGCATTGCCATGTTTTGCTCTCGCATCGTCCCCTTCTTCATCCTTGTCTACAACAGGGTTTGGAACTCGCTCTGTAGACCAGGCTGCTCTCGGCCTCAGAGACCCCGCCTCCCTCTGCTTCCCAAGCGCTGCGATCGAAGGGTTGCACCCCCACATTTTTGCCAGCTCTTGAGACTGTTGGCTAGCCTGGTGTCTTATAAGGGGACGATCTCATTGCAGCCACTGTTGGCCGGGGTAAATTAGCATCCTCAGGAAGCGTGTCCCTGAGCTCCGTATCCCCCAGGGGAGGTGTGATCAGTGTCGACTCTTCCTTTCCGCCCGCCTCTGACAGAACGTTTAGTTGGCTCTCATAGCTCGACACACTGGAGTAAGCAGGTTGCTGGTCGTGGTGGCACACACCTTTAATTCTAGCACTTGGGGGAGGCAGAGACAGGCGGGGCCAGCCTGGTATACAGACCAAGTTCTAGGACAGCCAGGGCTATTACACAGAGAAACCCTGTCTCAAAACAAAACAAAATAAAACAAAACCAACCCCAAATACAAAAAAATCAAAGCCGAACAGCAACAATAACAAGACCCCGGACTGGCTCAGTGAGATGGCTCACCATGTAAAGGTGCTTGCCGCCAAGCCTGCCGCCCTGAGTTCAGTCTCTGGGATCCCCGTGGTGGAGGGGGAGAACCAAGTCCCACCAGTGCCCTCTGACTTCCACATGCATGCTACGGCACGAGTGTGTGCTTGTGTGCATACACACAAATAAATAAATGTGATAAAAATAAAAATCCACTGGGTGTGTGTTCTGTCTCCCCCTGGAGGCCGGTGTCTGAAACCGTGTTCACGGGGCTGCAGTGGCGCATCCTGCCACAGGCCCTGGGGAGACTCCCTTTCTTCCCTCTCCAGCACACGGAGCTGCAGCTGTTCCTTGGTTTGTGTCCTAGCACTCACTCTGCTCTGGACCTCTGAGGTCACATTCCCCTCCTGGTTTCTGTGTCTCTCAGCAGCTCAGGTTGTGATCCTTCATCCTTGAGATAATTCATCCTTGAGAGAATCCTTTCACCTCACAGTCCCACATCACGTCTGTAAAAGTCACTTTTTGCCAAATAGTGGAATGTTCACAGGTTCCAGAGAAGGCCACGGGTATCTTTGGGTATGTGGGGGCCAGTGTTCAGCTCACAGACATGATCTAATGCATTCACTGCAGTGGATTTTGTTTTCATTCGGTGCTGTCTTTGGTCAGGTGGAACTGTTCATGCTGGGTTCTATATCTTTCTGGTAGAGCCCCACTAATCTTTTCTGTTTTTGTTTTTGTTTTGTTTTGTTTTGTTTTTAAGTGCCAGATATAAGGACCCAGAGCCGGGGGATTCCAGGCAGGGGCTCTACCACTGAGCCACGCCCCTAGCCCCTCACAGAGCAGTATGGTTTCTTTTCTTTTCTTTCTTTCTTTCTTTTTTTTTTTTTTGAGACAGGGTTTCTCTGTGTAGCCTTGGCTGTACTGGACTTGCTTTGTAGACCATGCTGGCCTTGAACTCACAGCGATCTGCCTGCCTCTGCCTCCCGAGTGCTGGGATTAAAGGTGTGCACCATCATGCCTGGCCATGGTTTCTTTAATTTTCTTTTTAAAAAAAGATTACTTATGTATGTGGGTATTCTGTGCAGGCAGAGGAGGGCATCAGATCACATTATAGATGGTTGTGAGCCACCATGTAGTTGCTAGGAATCGAACTCAGGACCTATGGAAGAGCAGCCAGTGCCCTTAACCTCTGAGCCATCTCTCTAGCCCATGTGTGTGTGGTTTCTATGCAGACATTTTACCACTATTTTTCCAAAATGTTTTGTTTCTTTTATCAGGAGGTTATGTTAGCATGATCTGGTATTGCATTTAGAATTTTTGTCTAGTGGAATGAGCCAGAGGACACGTACATTTTTAGAAAGGGAATATATGGTCTCGTCTTACTTTCTCCTTGATTTTACACCCGGTTTTCTCTAATGCTAAAAAAAATTGTAGTTTCTGAGGCTGGAGAGAATGGTTCAGCAGTTAAGAGCATTGGCTGTTCTTCCAGAGGACACAGGGTCAATTCCCAGCACCCACATGGTAGCTCAAAGCTGTCTGTAACTCCAGTTCCAAGGAATCCAGCACCTTCATACAGACATGCACACAGGCAAGACATTAATGCACATAAAGTAAAAATAAATAAATCATTTAAAAATTGTAGTTTCCAAGGATAGTAGCACATTTTTTTTCTTTTTTTATGATTTATGTGCACTGTTGTGAAGGTGTTGGATTCCCTGGAACTGGAGTTACAGACAGGTGTGAGTTGCCATGTGGGTCCTGGGAATTGAACGTGGGTCCTCTGGCGGAGCAGCCAGTGCTCTAAGTGCTAAGCCACCTCTTCAGCCCCAGTGACAATTATTTTCTACTTCTTTCTTTTTTTTTGAGACAGGGTTTTTCTCTGTAGTCTTGGCTGGGCCTTGCTTTGTAGACCAGGCTGGGCTCGAACTCACAGAGCTCTGCCTACTTCTGCCTCCCAAGTACAGGGATTACAGGTGTGTGGCATCCTGACTGGAAGAACAATTATTTTCTTTGTCCTAAACAATACAAATGCAATTACTAATGAGGCTTCTGAGTAAAGGTTAGCCTTCTTTGCAGCCTCTTTTGCCCTGAAGCTGTGTGTTCTACTTGCTAAAACCCCATGTTTCAGCCAGCTTGTCTCTACGTAAAGTGTTTTTATACTTCCAGAGCCAAAGCTGGACAGAGGGGTGCATCCAGAGAGGCCCGGTTTCTCCACCTGTTCTCCCTTCCACGTCCCTCCCCTCCCCATAGGCGACTCCTCCTCCATTGGAAAGCTTTTCATTTATCCCATGTATAAAAAAAATATGAACCTACATAGGTAATTTATAACCTCTCCTGTTTCTTTTTATAAAAGGGGACTCGGTAAATACATTCTGCACTGTTTAAAACCGTGGAAACCAGCCCTTTCTCATTCCTTTTCATGACACACTGTACTGTGCACGCGCAGGGAGATTCAACTGGTTCTGTGTATGGACACTTGGTCACCTCCGCTTCTTGCTCATTATAAGCAGCAGGAAAGAAAAGCCCGCATATGGCGTTTTCTTAAGTTGTTTCTGGCTGGCGAATAGATCTGGCTGGGAAAGGCTTGGCGGTGGGAGCAAGGGCTAGACTTGCTGTAGGCATCTTTAGCCATGTCCCCACACTGACTGTCACTAGGGCTAGATGTGCCTGTAAGGAGGCTGGGGGAAGGTGAAGTCGCCTCAGCGTCCCCTCCCTGGGCACTACAGTCCTCCTTCCTGGAGCGCCTTGGGGAACCCATCTGTGGATCAGCGGGTCGGGGCTCACGGGGCGCTCAGCCGCCCCACTCCCCACCTCGCCTCTTGCAGGGTGAGCCGCCTGGCGTCGGAGAAGCGCGAGCTGGAGACGCAGCTGGGCCGCTCCCGAGAGGAGGCGCTGGCGGGGCGGGCGGCGCGCCAGGAGGCCGAGGCGCTGCGCGGGCTGGTGCGGGACTTGGAGCTGGAGCTACGGCAGGAGCGTGGCCTCGGGGGCCGGGCTGCTAGCCGCCGCAGCCAGGACTGCCGCCGCCTGGCCAAGGAGGTGAGGGGGCGGAGGCGGGGAGGGGGCTCCGCCGCGGCCTTGGCCTGGTCTGGACGCTGGCGGTCCCTGATTCCCTCTGCAGCTCGAGGAGGTGAAGGCGTCGGAGCGCAGTCTGCGTGCCCGGCTGAAGACGCTCAACAGCGAGCTAGCCCTGTACAGAAGGGGGTGAGAGGCGGGGCCTGTGGGGGTGGGGCAAAAATGGGGCGGAGTCAGGCAAAAGTTTTGGGGAGGTGGGTGGGGCCTGGTGAACTTGAGGGGGGTCAAGAAGTGCTGTTGGGCGGGACCTGGAGGTAGGTCTGGGTGTGGGCGGAGCCTGAGGGTGATTGATGCCAGCGGAAAGAATCAGGACGCTATCTGCCAGTCTTTATTGGCGTGGCAACGGCTTCCAGGGAGTAGGGGGAATCTCAGAAAGAAGGGTCTGGTGAAGATTAGGATGTGTTAACGTGTAGGGAAGTGGCAGGCTCTGGGAAAGGACTTGGAGAGGGTGGGGTATAGAAGAGATCCCTGAACCGGAGCTTGGGGAGCTAGAAGGTGGGTGCAGGGGAGGTGCGCGGGCACCAGAGTCAGGGCGGGCTAGCGGGTGAGAAGCTGACAGCGGACTCTGCTCCCAGGAGACGCACCCTGCCGCCGGCTCCCGCCCGGGAGGACCGAGCTTCGTCGTCCCGGGAGCGCTCCACATCTCGTGGCCGTGCGGCCACTCGGTCCTCATCACGGGAGAGCGGCCGTGGCGCGCGGGGTCGCGGCCGGCCTGCACGCCCCTCGCCCTCACCCACAGGTCCGTGACTGCTCCGCCCTGCCGTGGGGAGACGGAATGGTCTAGCGCTGACAGGTGCAGGTGTGCGAGCCAACCAGCCCCCTCCCTACCCTGTCTAGGTGGTCGTGCGCCCCGTTTTGACCCCACAGCCTTTGTGAAAGCAAAGGAGAAGAAGCAGAGAGAGATCAGGATGAAGTAAGTCAGCCTGTTTCCCACCCCTGCGCTTGCGCCTGGTCCTTACCTCACGCCCTCCTCCTCCTCCTCCCAGTTCTCACTAACCCGCAGCTAAACCTTGTTCACTCTAACCTTCTCTGTGCTCCCACTTCTCTCTTGGCTTCATCCCGTCTCCCTCCAGTCCCGGTACTGACCTAACCTCTGGAGTCTCGGATTACTCTGCTCCTGTCGCCTCCCTTGGTCCTGCCTCCTCTCCTTGTGCCAGTTCCCCTATGAACCCCCACTCAGTCCCCTCACGTGGCCCCGCCCCCTCTTGCCCCTCATTCTGCTCTCCTAACCCCTTAGGTGCACTCCTTGTTTCTCCCACTCTCACCAGTTGGACTCCCCAGGTGACATGTGTCGGGCCACCCACCGGCTCTGGCTGAGGCAGGTTCCCATACAGTGCACACTCCTAGTCTCTGGCTTTCTAGGCAGCAGCAGCAGCGGAACCGAATGGGCAGTGGAGGAAGCGGGGATGGTCCATCCGTCTCATGGTCCCACCAGACTCGGCCCGCTGCTGCCGTGACAGGCCGAGGGGACGCCGCCGTCCGCTCCCGGAACCGCAGCTCTTCGGGTAACTGGCCAGGTGAGGGAGGCAGTGTGGCTGCGGGCGGGCGGCGGTCACGTGGCCCGCGGGCATCACGCCCTTCGTCTCCCCCTAGTGGACAGTTTCCGTAGCCGCTGCTCGTCGGTCAGCTCCTGCAGCGAGTTGGAGGATTTCTCCCAGTCCGTTTCCAGAAGGTAAAGCTTGGACTCAGGGAAGGATACTCTGGAAAGGGCGTTTTGGGAGAGTGGAAGCAATCCTTTGCAGAGAAATTAGGCGACGGAGGCTGGAGGTCCTAAAGCCATAAAGTGGGTTAGGAGGGAGGTACCAGAGATGCACTGTGGGTTAGGAGGGAGGTACCAAGGATGCTCTGTGGGTTAGGAGGGAGGTACCAAGGATGCGCTGTGGGTTAGGAGGGAGGTACCAAGGATGCGCTGTGGGTTAGGAGGGAGGTACCAAGGATGCTCTGTGGGTTAGGAGGGAGGTACCAAGGATGCGCTGTGGGTGAGGAGGGAGGTACCAAGGGTGCACTGTGGGTTAGGAGGGAGGTACCAAGGATGCTCTGTGGGTTAGGAGGGAGGTACCAAGGATGCGCTGTGGGTGAGGAGGGAGGTACCAAGGGTGCGCTGTGGGTTAGGAGGGAGGTACCAAGGATGCTCTGTGGGTTAGGAGGGAGGTACCAAGGATGCGCTGTGGGTGAGGAGGGAGGTACCAAGGGTGCACTGTGGGTTAGGAGGGAGGTACCAAGGATGCTCTGTGGGTTAGGAGGGAGGTACCAAGGATGCGCTGTGGGTGAGGAGGGAGGTACCAAGGATGCGCTGTGGGTTAGGAGGGAGGTACCAAGGGTGCACTGTGGGTTAGGAGGGAGGTACCAAGGGTGCTCTGTGGGTTAGGAGGGAGGTACCAAAGATGCACTGTGGGTTAGGAGGGAGGTACCAAGGATGCGCTGTGGGTTAGGAGGGAGGTACCAAGGATGCGCTGTGGGTTAGGAGGGAGGTACCAAGGGTGCACTGTGTCCTTGACTACCCTCTTTTCCCAGTGGTCGCTGCCGTGGCCGAGGAAAACCACCCAGCCCCACACCCTGGAGCGGGCCCAAGACGGTGAGGATCATCCCCAGGCGGGGAGATGGGGAGGGTAGTGTTAGACCACGGGAGAGAGCCGCCGTCATCTGTATGCTATGCTTCTCTTGTCCTGGGGGGCACTAGGTTGTAGAGGAAACTCAAGAACTCAAGAGTGACTCCTAAAGCAGGGTGTTTGGGGGCCCTAGGGCTGGTAAGCAAAAATCTAGTGGCCACAGTATGTTGCTTTAAGATTTGGACCGAGGTTGTGGTAGAATGCCTCTCTTGCACATGGCCCTGGGTTCCATATAAACAGGGTGTGGTGGCATCGCCAGGCATGTCAACCCAGGAGGTGGAGGCAGGAGGATCCAAAGTTGAAAACCAGCCTCGGCTACAGAGTGAGTTTGAGGCCAGCCTGGGCTACATGAGCTCTTATGTCAACAAGAAAAAAGATTTTGCCTCATGGGACCAGGTCCTCAAATTTGGTGCCTCCTCCCAGCTTTGTGACTGAGGGTGCTCAGTGAGGCTCTCTATGCCTCAGGCTTTGCCAGTTCACCCTTCGGAGGGTCTTGTGTCAGAAGGAGGCTCTTGACAGTGGTGGCCTGGAGACCCCAGATTCGGAATTCCCCATGGAACGTGGGGGGTGGGAATAGAAGCAGGTTTCCTGACCCCTCCCCTGCCTCTCTTGTCCCCAGAAGTCTACCACTCGAGACCGCAGCAATCATCAGAGACACCTGGCCAGTTCTGGGGGCTGGGTGCCCATCAAGGGTGAGCGAGCCCTGCGTGCCATCTCTCTCTCCCTTGTCCCCTCCCTCCCTCATCCCAGAACCCGTTGGGCTGATAACCAGGGCAGTTCATGGGTCCTTGCTGCTTCAGGCCCCTCATGGTCCCCACACCTACCTCCGCTTTCACAGAGTATAGCTCCGACTACCAGGGGGCTGACATGGCAGAGATAGACGCCCGCCTGAAGGCGTTGCAAGAATACATGAACCGGCTGGACACACGATCATGACCCTGAGAGCTGGTACCCGGATTTCCCCTTCTACCATTAGTGGGTCTGGTGTGGAGGCAGCGCCCCTCCCATGCTGCACACCTCCTGGTACTCCTGGCGTCTCAGGTGTGTGAGGCCCTGACTCCCTCCTCTCCCCCAGTAGCGCATTCTAGGGGAAGAGGATATGTGTATTTTGTAAATAAATGTGGCCGTTCTGGAATTCACTTAGCTTATAACTCAAGGGTAGGAATGGAGTGCGCAGAAGTGAGGATGGGGGTTGGTAACTGGGACCTGAAAGTGTGTCTGGCCTGACCATGACCTGGAGGCAGGCGGGCAGTAGTGAGCTGTGTGTCTCCAGAGGGGTCCAAGCAAGGGTGGATGTGCCTGGCTATATGGCAGGACAGTGGCGCCTTGCAGCACGGGCCACATTGCCTGGCTCTTTTGAGCTGTGGTTGGTGACACTGGAGCCTGCTTGGTGTTGATCCCTGGGCTCTCGCCGAGGCGTCTGGGTTCTGAACTGAGACCTCTCGGTTCTAAGTTGTGGTGTTGCTCCTGAGCCAGGGTCTCCGGGGTTGTGGTTCAGCATTGGGCCTCTGGGTTCTTCCCAATGAGGATGGAGCGATGTGGGAGAGACAACAAAAGGGTCCCGTGGCTGGAGCCACGCAGGGGAATGGTTGCTGTTGCAGCTTTATTGGTGGGGCTGCTGGGAAGACAGATGGGGAGGGGACGGGAGCAGGTGGCAGGAGGGATTTCAGGCGGGTGGCGCTGCAGGGTCTCAAGGTCGGTCTCACTCGCGGTAGTGTGGCCAGCCTTGGATGATTTCATAGAGCTGGTCGCCTGGAGAGAGTGTGCTCTGAACGTCCCGGTGTCCTTTGACTTCATAGTTGGGTCTCAGGAAGCCCTGAGACACCCCACATTCCAGAAGATTGAGGACAGCACGGAGGGCCCGCTTTGCAGGTACTCGGTCTGCAAGATACAGGAAGTCAGAGTGGGGCTTTTTTGAAGGGCAGAGAGGGGTGTGGCTAAACGGCCCTCTGCCTCAGTTTCCTCAGCCGTGAGAAGAAAGTCAGGCCCCTACCCCTAGGGCTGTGGGAGATCACGGGAGGGAGCCTAGCACCTAGGGAGACCCTTAGCAAGCATTGCCTGCCATGATTACTTCTTGGCCCTGGCCGTCGTCTGCTCCCAGGCCCCTGGGTCTTGTCCACACAAATAGCTGTCACCTCTGAAACAACTATGAAATAGGTGCTTTGAGATAGGGTCCCTAGCCCAGGGAAGGATCCACGTGAACTGAGCTTGCCACTGTCTCCCCGAGCTGGGATTGAAGTGTGCACTCTGTGATTTGAACCCAGGGCCTTGTGCATGCGAGGCAGGTACTCTACCAACTGAGCCACAGCCGCTATGGCAGTTCATTTCATTGAGACAAAGTCTCAAACTCAAAATCCTTTTGTTTCCACCCTTGGAGTGCTGGGATTACAGCTGTGGACTGCTATGCTTGGCTTTTGTTTTTCCTCTGATTTAGTGCAAACCAGCCTTTCCTAGCATAGGGTCAAAATAGCCCCGTTATCCAAAGAAAAAGATGAGGTGTAGGACTTATGCTCTTAGTGGAGGCCATGCGCTTGTAGGTGGCAGAGCTTGTAGCGCCCTTCCCCACAACACCTCCAGCCCAGGACGTTGAAGTACTTACTCATGTAGTTGCCCATGAAGGTGATGCCGATAGATATGGGGTTCCAGGTGGGCCCTGTGTGGTCACCCTTGATGTTCCAGCCTCGGCCTTCATAGATATGACCATCATCTCCAACGAGGAAGCTGTGAGGGAGGGGCGGGGCTTGGTGAGGTGGGCGGGGCTTCAACAGCCTTCACTAATTCTTTGCACCCAGCAGCCACGCAGCGGCTGCCCCACGCCCTCCGAGAAGTCCAAGGTCACACAGAAACCCAATTAACCACACGACAAAACTCTGTGTGTGGGTGAGGTTGGGATTCAGTGTTTCCTCTTGTCTGTCCATGCCTGGGAACTCACCTCCTCCCCTCTCCAGCCCCTGAGGTGGGTGCTGCTGCCGGTTTCCCACAGGCTAAGCTGACAGTCAGGGACCCACCAAATCGCAGCCCCAGAGGCCGCGCCCCTCGGAAGTCTAGGGCCAGTGAGATGGCCCCTTGCCAAACCTCACAGCTGAGGTCTGTCACCAGGACTGACTCCTGCCCGTTGCCTTCTGACTTCCACACAAGCCTCATGCCATGTGCCTGCCCCCAGCCAAATAAACACATATAAAAGAGTGTTCAAAGAAGTTTGTGTAAAAAGACCTTTCATTTGCCTGTCGTAATTGTCTGGGAGGCTCACTGCCTCCGTCTGCTAACCTAGGCCTGGGCCTGGAAGCTTCTAGCCTCCATACAATCTTATCTAGGCCTAGAATGCTTTCAGCCTCTGAGACTTATTGCTGAGTAAGCTCAGTCCTTACTAAGCTCTGTCTGTCTGGTTCAACTCAGCTGTTCTGGCTCAAACTCCTCGCCCAGCTGGCTTGTTCAAACCGTCTTCCAGGTTCTCTGAATTGCTTTCCTTGGCCTCAAACTAACTCGAGCAATCTGTTCTAATCTTCTGGCTCCTTCTCATTCTCTGGCTCGTCCATCTTCACCTGCGTCTCCCACCTCTCTCTGTAAAACTCTGCCTCCGATTCCACGAACTGGGCCACCACAAACAGAACTCCACTCCTCTGCCTCTCAGCTCACCTACTCGACCCAGGTGCCTGACCAGAACCCAGAGATCTGCATGCCTCTGTCTCCTGAGGGCTGGGATTAGAGACGTGGAGTACCACACCTGGACCTAAGCTTTTCTTTACTTGGAACTTGTTCGGAACCAGGTTAGCCTGGAACTCAGAGATTTTTTTTTTTAATGTTTTGTTTTTTTGAGACAGGGATTCTCTGTGTAGCCTTGGCTGTCCTGGACTCACTTTGTAGACCAGGCTGGCCTCGAACTCACAGCGATCCGCCTGCCTCTGCCTCCCGAGTGCTGGGATTGAAGGCGTGCGCCACCACTGCCCAGCTCTGCCTTGACTCTTGAGGTCCTCTCAGGCAACAGGACCATGGGACTCAAGGGTCGAGGCTACACCTCTCTGGAAGTTTCCAATCCTAGCGCAGTAGTAGACCTGTGAATTTCACTCATTGACCAAGTCTCAACTGAGAGGCACCCCCCACCCCTGCCCCCTGGGGCCACCTTCGAGCCGGATCAACAGCCTGAAGTTGGACGATGAAGGATTCAGCTCTGAGATGCTGATGAGGCAGAGGATGCTGGACCTTGGAACCCAAGCCCCTGTCTGCCACTCAAGCCAGCCAGCCCACAGCCTGCCTCGGAGGAGGTTGGATCAAGATGGGGACCCAGGGACCCAGGGACCCAGTGCCAGGCTCAATCAGCCTGGTTTGCTGGCAAGCCGTGAGCCTTTATCCAGGAGTCTCTTATAGAAGACTAGGGGACATTTTATTGTGTGTGAGGCAGAGCCTATCTCCAGCTCAGGGACAAAAGCCCTGTCACTTTAGGGAGATCCCAGATTGACCATCAGCAAGGGTAGAGGGGGCGCCATTGGCTGACTCCTGCATCTCCATTGCATTGTGATGCCCTAGCATTCACAGCACCTGGCCTGGGGTGGAGACACTGTGTGATCTTACTGGGATACTTCTAAACACACCCCCCCCAAACTCAAACCTTCACTTACAGGCTAGGAAACTGGGGCTCAGCATGTGATTTTGCTTCTCTGTAAGGCTGTATGTGGCCCCCGTGAAGTCTTCCCTACACCCCACTTCAAACCTGGGGAGCACCTTTGATGTTGGAGCCTTAGAATGACTAAAATCCTGGGTAGAAAGGCCTGAGGACACCCTCCAGGTTTCTGACCCGCTGGTGGCCGGCAGAGCAGTCGGGAGGACTGGGAACCAGCATTTCCAGTAAATTCTGCAGGTGATTTGGCTCTTAGGCTCAGCCTTAGAAGTCACAGGGTTTGGGCAGGAGCGATGGCTCAGCCGTTAAAGGCTAGGCTCACAACTCAAAAGTCTAAGAAGTCATAGGGTTCAAATGTTTCCTTTGGAAACAGGCCCAGCCTGTGACACTGAAAAGAAGCAGGTGTGACAAATGGCTGTGTCCCTTGGTGTCCTTCCAAGCAGCCCTCCCCCCTCCCCCCCAGCTTCCTTGTGGTCAGCCAGAGGAAGCCTTCTAATATCTGGGCCAGTCTATTGCCCCACCCCAAGTATCCCCTTCCAGAACCTTCTATGGGTACTATTTGACCTCAGTCCTTACCATGACTTTTGGGTCTTGTCCTGTGGCCCTGCCCCCACTTTGATTAAATCACTTGCCTCTGTGCTACACATTTCCCCCAGCTGCTGGGATTACTGACTTGGATACCATGCCTAGCGCAGCCAGCCTTTTTCTCTCTCGGTTGAAACATATGTGATGCACGTGTGGGTGTCAGGGCAACAGTCAGTCCATCTGTCATCGGTTCTCTCCTACCCGGGTTAGAACTTGGGCTGTTGGACTTGCTGGGCCACCTAGAAGTCCTTTTCCTGTGGGTTTTTGTCTTCCACCAGGGACCCATCCTCTTCGGTCTCTATGCACCCAGAGCTACAGGGATGTGTTCCGAGCAATGTCCCCCATCTGGAACTCTGGCACACGGGAGACGTTAGCCCACAGATTTGGGGCTCCTGCCATATGCTAGCCAGTTTCCCGGTATTTGGAATTAGGAGCCATAATCCTGTTGGCCTTTGCACAGGAGGAAGCTGAGCGAGCCCCGAGCATCTATTACACCTGTGCAGTTACTCTGCCTTGCATCTCAGGCAGCAGTAACGCCCACTGATGCCAGGACTTGGTGTAAGGCTCAGTCAGCCTCGGATTGTCCTGGCAAGATCTGGGCCTTTAGGAAAGTATGGGATGCCGGGGGGGGGGGGGGCGGGCACCTTGTTACCTGTGAAGCAAGCCTGTCCCCTCTCACAGAGGAGAAAGCCCCAGCGCCCAAGGGACACACCAGATCCAGCACCAGGAGGCTTGGGAGGAGGTGTAGCCAACCTCCTCCTGACCACTGGGTACTCACTTGTAGCCCACATCGCACCAGCCCAGAATGTTCTTGTGGTAATGCTGCACGTTGCGGGCCTGCTGTTCACAGGAGGACGGGCTGTCGCAGAAGCTGCCTGCTGTGTGTGAGATCACCACATAACGGACAGGGTGCTGTAGCGGCGTGGAACAGCCAGATGCCTGGGCCCTCCACTCATTGCGGGGTACGACGAAACTACAGGAGGCTGCCAGGCCCACGAGGGCAAGGAGAGCCCAGGCAAACAACACGTTGGACATGATGGACAAGGCTGTCAGGGCGGGTGTATGAATCAGGCCCTAGCCTCCTGGACTTTTATCTTCTGGGCTGGCAGGGGCTGGCGGGGCGGTGGGGGGGGGCGGGGAGGGAGGGAAGGGCTTGCTTCATATCTGGGTGGGACCTTTCCAGCCACTGTCCCAGAGCACTCAGGCCCAGCTTCCTCCTTTGACAAGGGTGGAACAGTGATGCCTTTGCTCGGTGTGGGATAGGTGTCGAGAGAAGCTTCCTCATCAGGGAGGGGGGCATGTGTCTCTGTCGTTTTCTGGAATTTCCAAGGCTTGGATCTCAGTGAGGGCATTGTGTAACCCTACCAGGAACTTGCACGGTGAGGGGCCCTGGGCTTTGGCACAAACTTCCTGAAGGTGGGGTTAACAAAGGTTCCTTTTTAAAAATGTGTGTTTGCGTAAGAGTCTCATGTAGCTCAGGATGGCTTTGAACTTGCAATTGAACCAGAGATGACATTCACCTTCCAATGCTCGTCGCCACATCCCTGATACTAGTGCTGAAGTTACAGATGTGCACGGCCACCCACGCCCACCTGCAGATCCCCTCCGGTCCAAGTCTGAAGATGTTCAACATGTGGATGCCTGTTTCACAGCTGAGGAAAACCAGACTTGGAGACCAGAAGTTGCTACTGTGTGAGCCCACACTGAAGACTTACCCTCTCTGTGCCCAGTTGTCCCACTGAGGTATGGAGACCATTAACAAGGTTTCTGGGCCCCAGAGTTGATCAAGAATGACACAAATTGAGGAGAACTGCTACTTAGTATCGGCCTGAAAGGGTTAACTAAGGATTTTGGGGAAGAGTTCAGGGGCTGCCCCTCCTGGAAGGGTTGGGCGGCTCTGGCTCTGCTCCCAGAAGTCTTGGCAGTAATTCCTTGTGAACTTCTTGATAAAGTCAAACCGTTATTGGTTCAAGGTGAGGGAAGGCTTATAGTTATCTTCTTTCTTGTTCGTGAAATTTTCTCCCTTGACTGATTCCCAGAACGTGTTTAGTCTAATAGGTATGGGAACCAAGTTTGTTATTGGTAATATTAATAACTAATGTTACGCGCCAAGCCAGAAATATGCTACTTTAGAATAGTATAAAAGCTGTGCTTAAGAAATAAACCATTGCTATTTGCCACCAGAACAATAGTCTGCCCGTTTCTTAAGGCTACTTGCCATCAGAGCAGTAGTCTGCCTGTTTCTCAAGACGTTCGCAGAGCTGGTCTCCGTCAACAAATGGATTGGGTTTTGGCCCTTGGATATCCGGCACACAGTGTCATGGCCGTGTCACCACGATTCAGGTCAGGTCTAGTCTGTGGTGTGGGTGACCATAGCAGTTTTGTTCTGGAGAGAAGTGACTCTGAATGCAGAGGGTCCCATGACTGTGAACTGTGACCTTCATCCAGGTCACATGGTGAGCTTTCCTGGGGCTTCTATCCTGCTCAGGCTCCCGGTTCCCATCAGGGGGAGACTACCTGCCTGCCTTGTTCTCTTCGCTTTCACTTTAAATGGTTTTGGGTGTTCCTCCTGGGGAGCCTCTCTCACTCTCCAGGGATCTGAGTTTTCTTTAATAACTTTGTTTGTTCTCCTCAAAAGTAAATATTTTTTTTGTTGTGCTCCAGATGGAACTCAGGACTTGTCCAGGGAAGGTAAACACTTTACACAAGACCCATACTCCCAGCCCCTCACTGTGGGATTCTAGGCAGGGGCTCTACCACTGAGCCATACCCCCAGCCCCTCACTGGGGGATTCTAGGCAGGGGCTCTACCACTGAGCCACACCCCCAGCCCCTCACTGGGGGATTCTAGGCAGGGGCTCTACCACTGAGCCACACCCCAAGCCCCTCACTGGGAGATTCTAGGCACGGGCTCTACCACTGAGCCACACCCCAAGCCCCTCACTGGGGGATTCTAGGCAGGGGCTCTACCACTGAGCCACACCCCCAGTCCCTCACTGGGGGATTCTAGGCAGGGGCTCTACCACTGAGCCACACCCCAAGCCCCTCACTGGGGAATTCTAGGCAGGGGCTCTACCACTGAGACATGCCCTAAGTTCTGCTTTGTAATCTTAAAGGTAAGGTTCCAAGTTTCTGGTTTCCGGAGATTCTTCTCTTTGGCACTTCTATAGGGTCCCCACGGGAGCAGAGTAGGCCATATATATGCTCAGCGTGTTCAGGTGTAGCAAGAAGGTCAGGGTTTGCAGGTGACTGGACACATCTGGGGTGAGGGGTGACCAGACACAGCTGGAATAAGGGAAGCACATGCTGTCCGGAACTCACTGTAAGGGCCTGATAAGTGACTGAAGAACATTATCAATGTGGACGATGCCACTCAGAAAAGTCCTGGTCACATCTAAGCTTTGGTCTCACAGGGCCAGAATAATACATACGGGGAGGCCATTGGGAGCGGGAGATGAGAGAGAGAGAGAGAGAGAGAGAGAGAGAGAGAGAGAGAGAGACAGACAGACAGACAGACAGAGAGAGACAGGCAGAGAGGGGGAGGGAAAGAGGAAGTGGGAGAGGGAGGCAGAGAGAGAGAGAGAGAGAGAGAGAGAGAGAGAGAGAGAGAGAGAGAGAAAGAAGAAGAAGAAGAAGAGGAAGAAGAAGGAGAAGAAGGAGAAGAAGGAGAAGAAGAAAAGAAGAACGTGGAGGAGGAGGAGGAGGCGGTGCAAGGTGAAGGGAATAAAAATATTAACAGAAGTGGTCCATGAGTAAGATGATGTTAAGAGGGGCACTGGCTGCTCTTGCAGAGGACTTTCTGCTTCTGCTTCCAGTACCCGTGTCAGGTGCTCACAACAGCATTTAATTCCAGCTCCAGGGGGAGCTGTCACTCTCTTCTGGTCTCTTAATAACTTGCACTCATGTGCAACACACACACAGACACAAACAGACACACAGCCCACAAAGAACAGTGGTAGACTGTGCACCCATCCAATCACCCACTGACTGTGGAGCACCCTTAATGTGCCCGAGCATCATCTGGGCTGCTGGATACAAGAGTGGGAGCCAAGAGCCAGGAAAGAAGGGCTCAGACTCCCGGCTCGTATGTTAGGGGGATGGTGCTCTTCCACTGTTGGATCTGCTGGTGTGGGCTGGCATGCCCTAGGCAGTACAAGCCTGGACTCAGGTAAGGGCAGCGGGGGACCCGCTTCCTGGAGCTGTGTGGGTTGGGACACATGCTGAGTGCTGGTGGGCTGGACCTGTTTTCCAGCTGGCAGAGGGGAAGTTAATCAGGGCCCTGAAAAGCCGTCTTATTAGCCAGGACGACCTTGAGCAGCAACACGTTGAGCCCAGAAACTGAAAGAATCTAAAGGGAGTCTCCTGGGACGCAGAGACAGTATGGGGCGGGGCTCACAGCGCGTGCGCGTCGTGCAAACCGACAGAGGACTACAAGTCTGCTTCCGAGGAGCTTTATTGCCCCTGGCTGTTTGGGGCCATTTATCGCTGTGTAGCCCTGGTTTCCCGGGGCCTCTCTCTCCAGAAACTGTGTTGACCTCGAACTCACAGAGATCGGCCTGCCTCTGCCTCTGCCTCCCGTGCTGGGGTCAAAGGACCCTGCCCAGCAGTTTGTTTTTTTTGTTTGTTTGGGTTTTTCAAGACAGGGTTTCTCTATGCAGCGCTGGCCCAGCAGTTTTGTTATTTGTTTTTGAGGCAGAACGGTAGGCATCCCAGCCCAGTTGAGGCTGACCCTGAACTCCTGATCTTTCTGCCTCTGGGGGAGGGGATTTAGGGGGTTGGGGGAGGGAGGGAAGGGAAAGGGAGTCGGAGAGAGACAGAGACAGAGCGACAGACACCACAGAAGGAAATCCAGGACAAAAGCTAAAAGGAAGCAAACACTTCAAGAAGGAAGTGGTTATGTTAAAAAACAAACGAAACAGCAGTCTAGTCCCAAGGTCACCCTGGATAATGAGTAGATGGGCAGAACGTTAAAACCAGAGTAAATTGTATAATAAATGGTGTCCAGGCCAAGGGCCAGCCATTCAGAAACACAATAAAATCCTTGTCTCGCACCATACGCAACTACTGTTATGTGATGAGGTAATGGTCTAAAAGTCAAACACAAAATAACAGGCCATCACACACAGTTGTCAGTAGACATTTGAAAAATTTAATAACAAGTAATTATGGTCTTGGGGACACAAGTTCTCACTATGTAGCCCTGACTAGCTTGGGACTGGGTATGTAGACCAGGCTAGGTTTTTAAAAAAAAATTTTTTTTCCCGAGACAAGGTTTCTCTGTGTAACTCTGGCTCACCAGAATTGGCTTTATAGACCAGGCTGTCCTCAAATTCACAGAGATCTGCCTGCCTCTGCCTCCCCAGTGCTGGGATTAAAGGCATGCACCACCATACCTGGCATAATTTTTATTTTTATTTTTTTTGAGACAGGGTCTTTTTATATAGCGCTGGCTGTCCATGACCTCACTAATGTGTACACCCTTGAACTCACAGAGATCTGCCTGCCTCTGCCTCCCCAGTGCTGGGATTAAAGGTGTACACCGCCACACCTAGCAGTTAATTTAGGTTATATGTATGTGCCTGTTTGTGTGTATTTCTATTTGTGGGTTTGTGCTTGCAAGTGAGGGTACCTGCTGAGGCCAGACATCAATCCCCTGGAGCTGGAGTTAAAGAAGATTAGAAGCAGCCAGGCGTGGTGGTGCACACCTTTAATCCCAGCACTCAGGGTTAGGGTTAGGGTTAGGGTTAGGGTTAGGGTTAGGTTAGGGTTAGGGTTAGGGTTAGGGTTAGGGTTAGGGTTAGGGTTAGGGTTAGGTTAGGGTTAGGGTTAGGGTTAGGGTTAGGGTTAGGGTTAGGTTAGGGTTAGGGTTAGGGTTAGGGTTAGGGTTAGGGATAGGGTTAGGGAGGCAGAGGCAGGGGGATCGCTGTGAGTTCAAGGCCAGCCTGGTCTACAAAGTGAGTCCAGGACAGCCAAGGCTACACAGAGAGACTCTGCCTCGAAAAAGAAAAAGAAGAAGGAGGAGGAGGAGGAAGAGGAGGAAGAGGAGAAGAAGAAGAAGAAGAAGAAGAAGAAGAAGAAGAAGAAGAAGAAGAAGAAGAAGAAGATTAGAAGCCAGCTAGCTGTAGGTGCTGGGACGCACAACACTAGAAAAAATTTTTTTTATTTTGCTTTGTTTTTATGCTTCTGGGTATTATATCCTCAATCATAATAGAAAAACACTTCAGTGGAAAAACAGCCTAAGCCGGGCGGCGGTGGCGCATGCCTACAGTCCCAGCACTTGGGAGGCAGAGGCAAGTGGATCGCTGTGAGTTCGAGGCCAGCCTGGTCTACAAAGCGAGTCTAGGACAGCCAGGGCTACACAGAGAGACCCTGTCTCAAAAAACGAACAGAACAGCTTAAAGTGGTGCTGTATGTCTGTAATACCAGCACGTGGGGGGGTGGAGACAGGGGAACAGGGATTCAAGAACGTCCTCACTGACATGGTAAGTTTTGAGGTTAGCCTGGGCCGTCTCTTCCTACAAAAGATAACCACTTCCACTCTATATCCGTGCATTGAACAAGTAGTGATGCCCTCATGTGAGGTGGGGCGAGGAGGCTCTGACACGTTCCCAGTGGAGATAAAAATCGGAGAATGGGGTACAACGGTGCATATTCAATATGAACTTTGTGACCTAACAAGACTGTATTCCTAGCCTGGCATGGTGGCGTGTGCCTGTCATCCCAGGGCCCTGGGAGGCAGATGCAGGTGGATCTCTCAAAGTTCCAGGCCACCCTGGTCTACAGAGTGAGCCTAGGACAGCGAGAGCTACACAGAGAAACCCTGTCTTTTATTTATTTATTTATTTATTTATTTATTTATTTTTGTTTGTTTTTTTGAGACAAGGTTTCTCTGTGTAGCCTTGGCTGTCCTAGACTCGCTTTGTAGACCAGGCTGGCCTCGAACTCACAGCGATCCGCCTGCCCCTGCCTCCCGAGTCCTGGGATTAAAGGCGTGCGCCACCACTGCCCGGCTTCCTGTCTTTTAAAAAAAAAATAGATTTATTTATTATTTATACAATATCCTGTACTGTATAAATAATATTTATTTATTAATTATTATTACAATTTATTTATTATTTATACAGTATTCTGCCCGCATGTGTGCCTGCCCGCCAGGTCTCATTACAGATGATCATGAGCCACCATGTGGTTGCTGGGAATTGAACTCGGGACCTTTAGAAGGGCAAACAGTGCTCTTAACCTCTGAGCCATCTCTCCAGCCCCGAGAAACCCTGTCTTGAAACACCTCTTCCCCCCCCCTGCCCTAAAAGGACTGTATTCCTTGGTGACTTTACTAATGCTTCAGTGGCCGGGCATGGCGGTGCATACCTTTAATCCCAGGTGCTCCTGAGGTTGAGTGTGTAGGTTCTGGAGTTCGAGGGTAACCTGAGGAAAACAGGAAGACCTGCCTCAAACAGGAAAGGAGGACTGGAGCGCCATCCTGACGCTTACACAACCTCTTACCAGTTGTGCCTTCTCATTGCCAGCAACACTTTCTCTTTCCCAACTTCTCCTTTTCTTACCTTTTCCCTCTACATTTCTTCCTCCTCCTACCTCTAGGGTGTGGCTCAGTGGTAGAGCCCCTACCTAGACTCTCCCAGTGAGGGGCTGGGGGCGTGGCTCAGTGGTAGAGCCCCTGCCTAGAATCCCCCAGTGAGGGGCTGGGGGCGTGGCTCAGTGGTAGAGCCCCTGCCTAGAATCCCCCAGTGAGGGGCTGGGGGCGTGGCTCAGTGGTAGAGCCCCTGCCTAGAATCCCCCAGTGAGAGGCTGGGGGTGTGGCTCAGTGGTAGAGCCCCTGCCTAGAATCCCCCAGTGAGAGGCTGGGGGTGTGGCTCAGTGGTAGAGCCTCTGCCTAGAATCCTCCAGTGAGGGGCTGGGGGTGTGGCTCAGTGGTAGAGCCCCTGCCTAGAATCCTCCAGTGAGGGGCTGGGGGTATGGCTCAGTGGTAGAGCCCCTGCCTAGAATCCCCGAGTGAGGGGCTGGGGTGTGGCTCAGTGGTAGAGCCCCTGCCTAGAATCCCCCCAGTGAGGGGCTGGGGTGTGGCTCAGTGGTAGAGCCCCTGCCTAGAATCCCCCAGTGAGGGGCTGGGGGCGTGGCTCAGTGGTAGAGCCCCTGCCTAGAATCCCCCCAGTGAGGGGCTGGGGTGTGGCTCAGTGGTAGAGCCCCTGCCTAGAATCCCAATGAGGGGCTGGGGTGTGGCTCAGTGGTAGAGCCCCTGCCTAGAATCCCCCAGTGAGGGGCTGGGGCGTGGCTCAGTGGTAGAGCCCCTGCCTCGAATCCCCCAGTGAGGGGCTGGGGGTGTGGCTCAGTGGTAGAGCCCCTGCCTATCATGTCCAAGGCCCTGGGTTTCATGCAGGCACTGTAGCCTTTTGTAAAAAAGTACCAGGACATTTCTACATTATATCCGGCACCACAGAAACCAGGCCATGTAATCATATGCGTGTCTGTAATCACAAAACCACAGGAAGCTCACAAACTCAAGGTCATCCTTGGCTGTGTAGGGAGTTTGAGGCTAGTCTGAGCTACAGGAGACCCTCTCTCCTACAAAGAACACACACTGGATTTCCTCTGCCAGAGACCACAGCTCTCTTGGGAGCCGGTACAAGAAGAGGGGAGGGGACAGCTCATTTTGGCATTGGGGGCACCTTTCCCAACATCTTGGAAATGTACACGATAGTCTGTAAGCTTTCCTTCCTCTTTATTGAGAGAAGGAACTGGCTCCCTGCCCTACCCCACACCATGCAGGTAGTTCCTAGGGAGTGTTCCTATCCTCACTCTCAGTAACTCAGGCAACCTGTTTAAAAGATTTCCCTGACATCCCAATGCTGGGAGGATGAAAGTGCCAGTGGGGTGTGTGTGTGTGAAGACTTCTTAGCCAGATTAAACATTTTGCCCATTGGGATATGGCTCAGTGGCAGTTGCTGCCCTTGCAGAGAACCCAGCGCCCATGTGGCATCTCATAACCAATGGAAACCTCAGTTCCAGGGGATCCGATGTCTCTTCAACTCCATGGGCACCAGCAATACAACTCTGTGTTGCACCTACATACTTGGCAGGCAAAACACTCACATGCATACAAACAAAAAAAATCCCAAGGCCGGGGGTGGTGGCGCACGCCTTTAATCCCAGCACTCAGGAAGGCAGAGGCAGGTGGATCGTTGTGAGTTTGAAGCCAGCCTGGTCTACAAAGTGAGTGCAGGACAGTCAAGGCTACACAGAGAGACCTTGTCTCAAAAAAAAAAAAAAAATCCCAGAAAACCAACATTCAAAATATTTTATGGAGCTAGGCATGGTGGCGCACACCTGTGATCCCAGCACTCAGGAGGCGGAGGCAGGCGGATCTCTGTGAGTCTGAGGCCAGCCTTGTCTACCTACACAGTGAGTTCAGGACAGCCAGGGCTACACAGAGAAACCCCGTCTTGAAAAAAAAAAAAACAAACCAAAAAACAAACAAATGAAAATATTTTATGGGCTTTTCTACACCTGCTCTAGCTCTCAAATAACGACACAGAGAACCCATTACATCTATTAATAAGCTTTAAGCACTATAGCTGGGCAGATACTGAGCTATTCTAACCCAACTATACTGACCTGGCCTACTTCCCAGCCAAGTGCCTTCGTTACTTGGTCATTTAGTCTTGCCCTGGCCGCTCCTGCTCTGTGCGCGCGCGTCCTCATGGTGACTTCCTCATCAGAATCTTCTCATGGCTGGGCGAATCCTTCTTTCTCCTGGTGACCGGCTCTTTCTCTCTCTGTTGCATTTAGGACCCTGTAACGGGGATCGGAAGTCACGCCTCATCTCTCCTCTGCTGCCCAGCTATTGGCTGTTCAGCAGTTTACTAACCAATCAGAGATGATGGAGAACATTATTTTATTTTATTTTATTATTTTATTTTATTTTTACACAACATTGAGACAGATGATGCTTCAGTGATGACTACGCCCACCGCCTCTCTGGGCACAGAAATCAGCATCTGAATAACACAGGGCACCAAACCATCCCAGGGTCAACACAGCATAAAAGAATTTCAGTCCACGGCCGGGCGGCCTTTAATCCCAGCACTCGGGAGGCAGAGGCAGGCGGATCGCTGTGAGTTCGAGGCCAGCCTGGTCTACAAAGTGAGTCCTGGACAGCCAAGGATACACAGAGAAACCCTGTCTCGAAAAACCCAAACCAAACCAACCAAAAAACCCCAGTGGCTTTTAGCAAAAGAAATATATTTCACACAATTTTTCTGGTTGCCGGGACGCTTCAGGGTTCTGGGGAGGATTATTAGCTTTGACCTTTGGGATTTCGTTGTTTCCGAGGATCAGAATGCTAGGGGGTTCCCGCAGTTCCCGCTTTTCTCCATCAGAGGTCGCCATGCCCACAATTTTCAGGCTTTCTCGTCAGCATCTACAAAAGCCCTGGTAGAACCGGAAGGATTTCAGTTGTGATCCGCCTCCCCCTCAACACCCCCCAATCCTAATAGGAAGTACCAGCGGCGCAGACTTTCTGGGGTTTATGCTAATGTCACAATGTCACACATTTAAGTCTCTCCTCCTAGACTTACCCGCTGTAGAAGTCAGGAAGAGAGAAAGGTGGTCCAGAGGAGGCCACGCTGTGAGGAAGGGCGGGGAGGCCAGTAGGTGGGGAACTTTGAAAGAAGGTTGGAGGAATTGTTGGGGCGGCAACTGGGATGTGTAAGGGGAGTGGGGCTTGCCTTTCATTCCTAGGGCACTAAGGAGCCCCAGAGGAGTGCTTCGCGATGAGAGCCATGTGAGTGATTTTGCATCTTTGAAAGATCAGTCTGGCCCTTGCTGGGAAACGGAGGGAAAGTATGGAAGCTACTGATGTTCTCGGAGGAAGCTTATAGGCGTGGAAACTGCTGGAAGCCCGTTTGCATTGATAAAGGAAGCCAAAACTAGTGCGGCCAGCTCGTGAGACGTCAGAGAGGATGCAGAGAGGGACCAGGTTTGTGATGGTCCTAACTGGTCCTCAGGCGGTAGCCTCACCTCAGCGTCCCCTTCTTACCAAAACTTTTCAGCTCCTCCATGCTCTGTAGCTGGCGATGGAGAAAGGAGGACGGGGTCTTTTCCAGAGCTCTGTATGCGTGGGTCGTGCTGACTGTGGGGACTTCACCAGAGTCAGGCAGCTGCCTTCAGCCAAGGGCCCTGGAGACAGACAGGCAGAGGCAGGTATTTAATGCACAACACGTAACTGTGATGCGAAAACCAGATGATCAGTGTAAGGTTTCTGAGGCGGCTTAAAAGGGACGGAAGGCAGAAAGAGGCATCTGACCCTGGAGAGATGGGGCGACCGGATATAGTCCTATCCGTGAATGTCTGCAGGAAAACAATCAATCTCTGTCTCTCTGTCTCCGTCTGTCTCTCTGTGTCTGTCTCTCTGTGTCTCTGTTTGTCTGTCTGTCTCTCTCTGTGTCTCTGTGTCTCTGTCTGTCTGTCTCTCTCTCTCTCTGTCTCTCTCTTTCTGTCTCTGCCTGTCTGCCTGTCTCTCTCTCTCTCTCTCCCTCCCTCCCTCCCTCCCTCCCTCCCTCTCTCTCTCTCTCTCTCTCTCTCTCTCTCTCTGTGTGCTTGTGTCCCTCCCTTCTCCCTTTCAGTATTATTTTGCCTGGCCGCAAGGAAAGCTGGGAATTGTAGTCTTCTTTTAGTCGGAAACTATGGGGTGGAGGGGAAATACACCAGGACGTCAATCCTCAGTGTCAAAACTTCAAGGACCATGGATGTAAGGGAGAAAAGCATATTTGCTCAACCCTACCGGATCTTGGGCTAAAACTGAGGTCAGCCTGACCCTCGGGTTTGCTTAGCACTTTACTCACTCGCCATTTGTTAGGCAACCTCAAAGTTTTCTGCTACCCTTTCTGACCAAACAGTGATAACATCAAACAGTGACACAGCTGTTCCCTGTTCTTAGTAAAAGGTCGTGTCCTGTCATGCTTGCTAACAGCCACCACAGCTGCGACAGACAACGGGGTCTACCAAACTTGTGGCTGGCACCTTTATAACTACCCCTGCTCGCTCGGCTGGAGGCCGCCTCTTTAGACGGGAGTGTGTGCTCCTTGAAGGGTCTGTGTGTCTCAATTAAAAACTTCAAAGTCATAAAAAGCTTGCCCTGTCTCCTTCTCTTTGGTGAATATAGCCCGAGTACAACAGACGACATAACTAGAAAACACGATTGATTGCTTTTTTTTTTTTTCTTCTTCTTCTTCCTTTTTTCCTGAGACAGCATTTCTCTCTGTCCGGCTGACCTCAAATTCTGCCCGCTTCTGCCTCGGGAATGCTGGGATTAAAGGCCTAAGCCACATATCAGAAGTAGAGGAAGAAGGATCAAAACTTCAAAGCCAGTCTCTGCTAATGTAGTGTGTTTGAGACTAGCCTGTGCTAACAAAAATCCAAGCAAAACATTAAATACTCTTCCAAAAAAAACAAAAAACAAAACAAAACAAAAACCCAAAAAAACCCCCCAAAAAACAGAAAACAAAAACCAAACAAACACCAACCAAACAAACAAAAAACCAAAACAAATCCACACAATTATTATACATCATTTAAAATATATCAAAATGCATTGTAAAAAAATTTCTCAGCTCCTTAATGAGCTAGCCGGCAGGCAGGAAGGGAGGCAGCATCCGGTTTAGGTCTGACTTGAGGTCTTTGTGCCCTACAACCAGGACATGTGGTGTCTTCAGGAACAGGGTCTTACCTTCTGGTTTCTCCCTGTTTCTCTTCAAGCTGAAGAAATTTTTTGATCAAAGGAAATGATTGTAATAGAAAGACAAAGTCTAGAGGGACAAGAGATTTCATACTATAATAATTTGCTGTGGTTGTTTCTGAGACAAGATCTCACTGTAGGCTTCCGTGCCTCTGCATTCTGAGTGATGGGATTAAAGGCTCAGACTACTGTGCCAAGCTTGAGTCTTCGTTTGGAATATAGTTATTTTATTAAGCAATGCTTTCTAAATTTTTTAATAATAAAAAGTAAGAACAAGATATAAAAATTAAAAATGCAAAATGTATTTTTGGTAAAATAAAAATTAAAAAGGGGGAAGAAAATGACTGGCAGAGGTCAAATGAGCTTGCCTTAATGTAAAGGATTGTTCTAGAATGGAAAGAGATTGATGAGGCAAAAATGGCAGGTTTAACTGGAACTAAGTAGCTATTAAAAATTCTTAGAGCCGGGTGTGGTGGTGCACACCTATAATCCCGGCACTTGGGAGGCAGAGGCAGGCAGATCGCTGTGGGTTCGAGGCCAGCCTGGTCTACAAAGTGAGTCCAGGACAGCCAGGGCTACACAGAGAAACCCTGTCTCGAAAAAACAAATAAATAAAAAATAAAAATTCTCAGGGTCAAATTTGAAAGTTCCAAGATGAAAAACAAAAAACTGTGAGGTTTCATGTTACCCCAGTTAGAATGGCAAAGAACATCAGAAAATCAGCAACAAACAGTACAGGGGTTCATGACCAGATCTGTCGTGTGGCATAATTTTTCAGAGGCACACACCTTGGCGTGGGCCCACCATGTACCCCTCCCCACATTATACATGCTAACACTATTGGCCTGGAGAGATGGCTCAGAGGTTAAAGGCATTGACTGCTCTTCCAAAGGTCCTGAGTTCAATTCCCAGCAACCACATGGTGGCTCACAGCCATCTATAATGTGGTCTGATGCCCTCTTCTGGCCTATAAGTGTAGGCAGAAGACTGAACAAATAACTAAATAAATCTTTAAACAAATTTAAAAAATATATTTCTTAACCGTTTTTATTTCTCCAACTCTCTGTTCAGATCCATAGTCTATTTTTTAATTGGGTCACTTAAAAAAAAGATTTATTTATTATTTATGCAGTATTCTGCCCACACATGTGCCTGCCCACCACAAGAAGGCACCAGATCTCATTACAGGTGGCTGTGAGGCACCATATGGTTGCTGGGAATTGAACTCGGGACCTTCGGAAGAGCAGATAGTGCTCTTAACCTCTGAGCCATATCTCCAGCCCCAAGGGCCACTTTTTTTTTTTAACTTTGCTTTTTGAGTTCTTTTTTTTTTCTTTCTTTTTTGGGTTTTTGAGACAGGGTCTTGTTATGTAGCTCTGGACGTCCTGAACGTACTCTGTAGGTGAGCCTGACCTCGAACTCACAGAGATCTGCCTGACTCTGCCTCCCTCAAGTGTGCATTGGTCCTGCTGCGTCTGTAAGACATTGTTTCCTTGCTGTGAATATAATCAAAAGGCTTACAAAATCCTCAAAGAGAGCTAATTAAAAAGAAGAACAATACAACTTCTACTAAGGAAAAAGGAAAAAATAAAAGTATTAAGCAGGTGCTGATTCCACTGAAGGAGAGTAATGATCATCACTCAAATTCTTCGGTCTAATTAAGCAAGCTTTATTTCTTGTCAGAAATAGTGGGGTTTGAAAAAAAAAAGCATTGAACACAGGAAAGGATAGGGTTTATATAGTCCAAAAGACTGCAAGGGTAAGTGGGGGTGGGGGAGGGGCATTACAAGGGATGGGGGACGTCCAGAGGAAGTTTGTTTATGTAGGAACTTGTCTGAATACTTTAAAAGTATTTGGCAGAACATCTTATGCTCTCGGGTGTTAATCAAACTCCACAGGGTGGGGAGCATGTCAAATTTCAAAAACAAGTTAAAGTACTGTCAACTTAAAATTTGCAGCCAACTGGGATGAACTGGTTCTGACATTATAACAAAGTGGCTTCCATTCCTAAGACGGAGTCAGGCTGGTCGATTATAATAAATTCAACCAATTGGATGAATATGTTACTATTGATTTTGAAGTGTTAAGATGTAGCAAATCTGGGGCTGGAGAGATGGCTCAGAGGTTAAGGGCACTGGCTGTTCTTCCAGAGGTCCTGAGTTCAATTCCCAGCACCAACATGGTGGCTCACAGCCATCTATAATGTGATTTGGTGCCCTCTCTGGCGTGCAGGCGTACTCAGGGTTAGGCAGAGCACTGCATACATAATAAATAAAGTTTTAAAAAAGGATGTAGTAAATTCAAACTCTCTGGTCAATTGAGGCATGTGGCTTCCTTACAGTATCAGCAACGCTGTTGGCTCTCATTAAGGATGCACAAAGATTGGGTTAATATCCTCATGCAAATCACACACCAAGCAAACTTTCCTAAACAGGCAAAACAATGCAAACACCAAACAGCACTCAATAACCATGGTACTCAGGTTTTGTACTTTTTTAGCCCATGTTTCTTGCTTAAACAAGTATTTAGGGTAACCTATAAGGTTAGAACTAAATAATATTCACGTTTTAGAGACGGCATGGATGTTGTTACAAGCAGCTCTTCCTGGGATTGCATTTTCCCTCTGACTATGGAGTAGGTTTGGTCAGACCTTCAAGGTCCATGAAATCCTAATTCCTTAAAAGTGGGACCTCCTGCTTCTATCCGGACATTAGTAATTACTATGTTTTGTTTGGTTTTTGTTTTTGTTTTTGTTTTTTTCAAGACAGGGTTTCTCTGTGTAGCGTTGGCTGTCCTGGACTCACTCTGTAGACCAGGCTGGCCTCGAACTCACAGAGATCCGCCTGCCCCTGCCTCCTGAGTGCTGAGATTAAAGGCGTGCGCCACCACCGCCCAGCTAATTGCTATGATTTTCAAAAGACAATTTGAAGTAATATAGTGAGGGAGATGGATAAAGATGCTTGTGGCTCAGGCCAGGCCCCGAGTAGGATTCCCAGAACCCGTAGAGAGGCAGGTAGACATAACATATTGCACAAAGTCCCCTCACCTCCACATGCGTATCTTGGTACGCGGCGCCTCCCCACCACCCATGCACACAGACACACGCACTAAACACACACAAACACAAACATATACACCACACAACCCACACACATACACCATACACACAAACATATACACAGTACACACATACACAAACATACAACACATACCACACACACATACACCACACACACAAACATATACACAGTACACACACACACACAAACATACAACACACACTAGACACACATGCACCACACACACAAAAACATACAGAGCACACACACACACACACAAACATACAACACACACCAGACACACATGCACCACACACACAAAAACATATACACAGCACAAACACACACACACACACACACACACACACGAGTTAGAATACTGAAGATTCTCCTGGGCCTCTCTTTGGATTCCTTCATAGCCCTTTTTGTCAGTTTGTGCGTGTGCCCTGCTAGCCTTATGACAAGCAGGAGGAAACTTTGAAACGTATCAAGGGATCAGTAGCTGCCACCAACCGGGAGGCTAAAGGGGCCCGGGAGATTCATGCCCATCTCTACTGGAACCCATCAAACTGATGTTTTCAAAAAAATACTCTGGCTGATGATTTTCTTAGTCCTACAATAAAAATTTCACCATATGGTCGAGGCATTGGAATAAGGTATTTGGGTAAACAAATCTTCGTTCCCAGGGCTTAGTCACTCGTATTTTAACTAGTCCATGTAACTAGTCCACCAACCAGTCCAGCTGGTCAGTTATTGGGGGGCCGAGGGGGGTCGCAACCTGTAGTTAAAGATATGGGCGAGAGAGACGCAGAGCTCAAGCGAACAGTTGCTTGTCAAGAGCCGTTTATTGAAGGTAATGGCAGGCTTTTTAAAACCTGCTTTAGGGAGGGCGGGGGTACGCAAGGAGAGTAGTGGAAAAGTACAAAATCTTCTGGGGTTGAGCCCTGGGAACATTTGCAAGGGGAGGGGTCTTCCAGGTGAGACAAAGCAGGATGTCTCTGTGATTATCTCAGGATCTGATCGCTCTCTTCTCAGGACTAAGCCGGATGCCTTGCATGCCTAATGAGTGGCCCAGCAGGATGTTTGCTGCAAATGCTGAATGGGTGGGGGTCGGCCTCAGGCTGTTTGGTCCCTGACAGTATTTGGCTACAGAAGTAACCGTGTTCTATTTCCTTTGTTGTAGGAGCTGGGTTGTTTGGTTTTGTTATTCTTTTTTTTTTCTTTTTTAACTATTTAACTAAATAGTTTTTACATACACACATTCATATTATTACACATACATACAATAAACTACCCACAGCGAGAAGAGCCATGAAACAAACAGGAGTTACATTCTTAGTGTTTTGGTTATTTGCATTTGGCAGCCTTGAAGAAAATATCTTTCCTCTCTTGGTGCATCTAAAGTTCTGAATGTAAACCAATATCTCTCATAGCTCATCATTATCAACTTAAAACATCTCTCCAGACCTAAAAACATCTTAACCCCTAAACAGCTAAGCTTCACTGTAAAACCAAACTATCTGGTCTTCGACCCCATCAGAGACTTGAGAAGGAATAAAATTAATTACTTGAGTAGACAGGCGGTACAGGTAAGCGGCTTCCCAAATGAAAAGAAAAAAAAAATGACAGAAGACAGTTCGCTGTCTGAACAGTCACCCAAAATTCTCTATAATGTTGGAACCGTCCATCATCTTCAGCCTTCTGGCCCAATATATCTGACAGACATATTTGAGAGGCAGGAACTATTGAGGACTTGCTTACCCTGTCTTGGCAGAGTTTGGCTGTTGACTCTGCCTGCAGGTTGTTTGCTTTTGATTGACACTTCACTTCTTCTGCCCTGGCCTGGACTCCTTAGCCACCTCCAGGATGTCACTGATGTACGGAGAGGCTCATCCATTTCTCTCCTAAGTGTTGAGCAAAGAAGAAAAGGGAGTGTGTGTGGAGGGGGAAGCTCTGTCTCCAGTTGCTGTATCCAGATCCCCCCCAAAGACCACCAGGACTTGATACCGATGCAATATACATCAGGACCTTTAATCGACTCGAGCCGGGATCTGACCAGTCACCAACACAGTGGTATCCAGAAAGAGCCTCGATCTCTGGGCTGAGGGTAAATTTATAGGTTCCTATCCCTCCCAGCACCCCAAAGCAGGGGAGTTCCAACCTGGCAAGCAGCTATTGGATGAGTAACATAAGAAAGTCTAATGTCTAATGGTGACAGGCTACAGAAAAAGGCGCTGAGTCCGCCCATGGCTTAGCTTTCTTTCTTCTCTTTGCTCACTACCTGGTCCAGGGAAGTGTCTGGTATCTTATTAACCCTATCTCGGGTGGGCAGGAAGGACTGAGGCCGTAAAACCAGGTCTCTTATCAACTCTATCTCAGCGGGGATCCTTTGGGTGAGTCACTAGGCCACGCTATCTCTGGTGGGGGCTCTTTCTGCTGGTCAGATTATCCCCTGTAGGCCTAATTCTTAACCTTTTTGCCCTCGTGACCCTGAAATCCAACTTTTAGCTCTTCTGGTATCTCACAGTCACAAACTAGAGGGAGAAAACAGATTCTCCAGCAGGGATTCCTTACCTTGTAGTTTCCCCATACTTTGCCTTCTGGCTTCAGTTGGTTCCCGTCAGCACCAACACAACGGGGAGTATGGAAACAGCTGAGGCAGTGGCAGAGCTGGCGGCATCACCAATGTGCGCAGTAGCGTGCCCTGGAATCCGCCATGAAGTGGGCGGTCATTGTGTGCCTTATGGGTCCTTCCTGGCCCTGCCTCCAGTCCCTGATATTGCAAGTTTTCCCCACTTTCTCACCAGAGACGGCAGGGATTTCTATGTCGTATCTGTGGTGCCTCAGGTTGCAGTTGAACTGCGCTTCCTGTCCAGGAAGGACCCAAATGGACACCCAGGTCTGGTAGGTCCCATCCCCGCTAGGCAGGATGGTCCCGGGCCCAAAGGTATGCTGCTGTGCCGGCTTCCCATCCCTAAGCCAGACCAGGGTGGCCACACGAGGATACAGCTTAAAAGCCCAGCATGTCAGTGTGATCCTGCCCACTGGGTAATTCCTGAGGGTCACAGTCACCATTGGGGGCCCTACGAGAAGATGAGAAAGCTGATGAGTGATGGAGTGCTCAGGGCAGAAAGTAAACAACCACATTGTGCAGTGCTTCCTCCCCTGCCCAGTGGGAAGAGGACGGGGGTGGGGGGGGTGGGGGGGGTGGAGGGAGGGAGGGGGCAGGGGGGGGCGGGGTCCAGCAGGCAGCTTCGGTGATGCTCAATAGTCCAGAGCCATCAGCCTCTTATCTGCCAGGAGACTTTGTCAGACGCCAGGAGATCAACATTCCAGCACACGTGTAGATGGCTCCGTAGTGACAGTGGGCCTCTTTAATCAACAAATGGCTGGCAATCTGACTTTCTACCACAAAGCTGGTGTCACACGGCTCCAGGAGGACGGAGAGGGGCTGCCAGACAGACTGTGGTTCTAATAATTCCTTGGGTCTTGGCTTGACCCTTGACCTTACTCATGAGGGCTTTTGCCTGGTTGCTGTCATCTTCACTGCCTATCCCAACTCCATTTCGAGAGCACTTTTCTTTTCTTTTTCTTTTTCTTTTTTTTCTTTTTTGTCATGAGACTTAGTCAGGGAGCATCTCTGAGTGTCACGTTTCAGGAAGAGTTCGAAGGCAGCTTTGGCTATGTGGTGAAGCCTTGTCTCAAAAACGGAAAAAACCTTAACCTTTCTCAAACAAAGAGCAGAGGGGCTGGAGAGATGGCTCAGCGGTTAAGAGCACTGGCTGCTCTTCCACTGGTCCTGAGTTCAATCCCAGCATCCATGTGGCGGTTCACAACCATCCGTAATGGGATCTGATGCCCTCTTTTGGACAGAACACTCATATACATAAAATAAATAAATAAATAAATAAATAAATAAATCTTTAAAACAAACAAACAAACAAAAAACACAAAGGGCACAGCATCCGGCAAAGGACCCCGAATATGAGACATGGGTCGGGTAGCTTGCATTTGAATCTGTCCTGTCTTAACTCTCACCCAACAACGGTGACTCCATCTTACCACCCAAGCCCAGTTGTTCATACCCAGCTTTATCTCCTTCTCGACTCAGAACATCCCAGAGAAAGATACTGATGGAGAGATGGAGCCCTTTGTTCCTGCCTGCTGGGGAACCAACATCAGGGAACCACTTTTTACCCCCCAATCTGAGGGACACAGCAGGGGCTCTGAAGGAAACCCTACACTCATTTCCTTAGACTGGGCTATCATTGTACATACCAGTGAGAACCCAGACCTCCCCTCCCTCGCCACAAGTACCATGGAAGGAGCCACTTGGCCACAGGAATGCTCCCCTGGGTCCTGAGAACCAACCCTTGTGACCATCAGTACCTGTATCCTGCAGGACATTTCTCAAGGAAGCCAGGTGTCTCTGGAGCTGAGTGGGGCAGGTGTCATCCAAGAACATCTTAACCAGGTCAGCTCTGGGTGCACGTGTCTCCCAGAAGGTTTTGTTCTGCTGCGTGCGGGGCACATCCATTGCCCATGTGAGAGTCTTCGGGTCAAAGGTAAGGAAGTTCTGTCCAGCGTAGCCCAGGTTCCAGAAGCCTCTAGTGCTCCCGTTTCTCTGAAGCTCACATCCCGTGGTTACCTGGAGGGTGGGAAGGGCTGGCCAGCCCCAGGCAGGGACTTGTCATCTTCCTGTCCCTGGACCTCAGCTCCCCTGAGGCTTCAGACTAGAAGGGACTATCTATCCAGTGCCCTTCCCAATAGGAGCATTACTGTTTTATTCAACTCAGTGTGGCCGTGCCCTGCCCAGAATCAGGCTTAGGGATCATAGGCGGGACCTGTGTGTTTCTGGCTCTGCACACTCACCCTTGTTCTGGCTCTGCTGGCTTATGACTTCAGCCAGCATCTTTCTGAGATGCTCCTCCTTCTCCCGCAGGGTCTCGGTCTCTCTTGCCCAGGTCTCAGCTCCCCCATGCCCCTCGAACCCAGGTCCCCAGGGCTCTGCTGTCCTTCTGTCCCCATCGTAGCGCAGGAAGAGCTCATCATCAAGGTATCCCCGGGCCAGGAACTGGGGCTGCCCAGACACCTCCCGAGAAAAGGTCATGAGGTCATAGCGTAGAGTGTGAGATCCTGAGGAAGGAGGCAGGTGACACAATTGACAGGTTGATGGTTTCCACAGAGGCTCCACCTTGGGATTGAACTCAAGACTATTGTACTGCAGCGAGTGTGAAAGTGGAGTGTTTGTTTTGCCATAAAAGAGAAAAAGGAGATAAGTATTGGAAGCAGGGGATGAGGAACTCAGCCTCTTCACCAAAGGGCTGGAGACCAGGAGAGAGTAGAAACAAGCATTGCTTGACTCTGTCCTTTGCACCAAAGTAGTCACTGAGATGCTTGTTAAGATCCAAAGACCCTCAGGGCACACGCCTTTAATCCCAGCACTGGGGAGGCAGAGGCAGGCAGATCGCTGTGAGTTCGAGGCCAGCCTGGTCTACAAAGCGAGTCCAGGACAGCCAAGGCTACACAGAGAAACCCTGTTTCGAAAAAAAAAAAAAAATCCAAAGACCTGAAACAGTCAGAGCTAGAGATCTGCAACGTTATTTCTGAACAAGGAAACACAAACATTGATAGGGAGGGGATGGTGGCACATGCATTGAATCCCAGCACTCGGGAGGCAGAGGCAGGAGGATCGCTCTGACTTCGAGGCCAGCCTGGTGTAAAGAGTGAGTTTCAGGACAGCCAGGGATACACAGAGAAACTCTGTCTGGAAAAACAAACAACAAACAACAAAAAAGGAGAGAGAGAGAGAGAGAGAGAGAGAGAGAGAGAGAGAGACAGAGAGAGAGAGAGACAGAGAGAGAGACAGAGAGAGAGAGAGAGAGAGACAGAGAGAGAGAGAGACAGAGAAGAGAGAGAGACAGAGAGAGAGGAGGAGGAGGAGGAGGATTTCTGTTGAATTTCAGTGGTCTGGCAGGCCAGGTAGATTAGACTCCAAAGCTATTGGACTGGGACTCAGGGCACCAATGCACCCAGGGCTCTTTCAGCTGCCTGGGGCTCACTGAATGCGCAGACCAGTGTCTAATGCCACACCTGAGATCCAAGCATGGTGGGTGGACTAAGCTGCTGTAGTGTAAGCTAGGGCTCAGCTGCCCTGGAGCTTAAGTTTTTTTTTTTCTTTTTCTCCCCCGCCCCCCCCCCCTGCTTGCTTTCCCTCAAAATGGGGATAATGACTCAATATAGACTGATGAATGGTCTCTTCATGGTGAAAAATTAAAACAGGTCCAGCTTGCGGTATAGGAATAATTGCAACTCAGGTATAAAGCACCTGAGCTGGTGCTGGTTAAATTTCCTGGGGGTATTTCAGGATAGAGATGAATTTCTCCTCTCCTGCCTCTCTAATCAGCACTTACACGAATGCTTAACTCTCGTGGTGAGTAAAATAAAAGAGCAAAATTTAAGATTTCGGGCCATGACAAATGGGTATGCTTTTACCTGCCCATCACTACGGAGGATGTGGCTCCGCCCCCCTAAGTGGTGACTCTCTATTGAATCCTATAAAAATACAACAGCTGAAGCAAAGTGGGCTGTGTCAGCTCGTTAAATAATGCTGCTGCTGAAGCTGCAGCTCAGAGCATCAATTCCTTATCACTGATCTTCCTCTTCATCACCTACTGGGACTTTGTGTGTGTGTGTGTGTGTGTGTGTGTGTGTGTGTGTGTGTGTGCGCGCGCGCGCGCATGTGTGTGTGATATGACATAAATAATATATAATATAATAAATTATACAATACAATTATAAAAACATATAATATACATATATATAAAATGGAAATTTATGCATGTCATAATTCCCCACAACCGTCTGCATCTCCTTATTCACAAGAAATTATACATGCAATAGTGATGGGAAGGACACGCCTTAAACAACTAACTTCCTGGCAAACAGCCTTCAGAAATGATTGTGCCATTCAATATAATGAGAGCGAGGACATGACTGCTCCTAGGTATGGAGGAGGTGGTTTATTGTAGATATGAGGGAGAGCAGAGCCGGAAGCAGAGACATCTGGGAGAGTCCAGAGTGAACGTGACCTTGAGCCAGGCTGTGTGAGGACGGAGAGCTAGCGACCAAGGGGCCAAAAAAGAAAAAAAAAAAAAAAAGGATCATGCAGCTAAAATGGCTGTATAATATACAGGAGAGCTGCTGGTGGAAGGGCAGACAGCCCCAGGGCTGGAGAGTTCTGGGTACCGGGCAGGGTATGCCAGCCAGGAGGACTAAGGGATGCTAGGAGAACCTGGTGGCCACGCCCACTTTGATATGTTAAATGGACACTTCAGCTGTTTATCCAGGGTTTGGAGAGAGAGAGGCTGCGGTAGCCTGAATTTTGGTTCTCAGCAGCGGTGGATAGGCCTTTGGAGGACTGACCGACCACCTAGGAGCTTTTCAGACGCTCTGTATTGTTACACAAAAGGCACCCTCAGTGAGTCACTTTCCGGTGTACAGAGACCTCTTATCTGATCTGGGAATTGTCTGAGGAAATTTTAACCAAGCAATTTTCAGCCATACTGAGACTTTCCGGTAGCCTCGGGACTAAAGACACTGTGCATTCTTCGGAAGAGCAACTCCATAAATCTCAGATAACAGTCACTGACTATTTATAAAAGGCTAGTGACTTCAAAGCCTAGATGCCATCACTCCGGAATTCAAGTCGGATACAATGGCTCTGCTAAAATTCTGCTACATCCTAGCTTTTTGGTTGATAATAAATGATCAGGAGAAACGGAATCTCTCTGTGTCTACTTCCTGTTGATACTGAGCATCGTTCCCGATGGCCCAAGAAAGCTGGGGAGAGAGAGGAGAGCTGGCTGTGTTACTCTTGCCCTACAGGCTCCCTCGGAACCATCTGGAACTAGGGATGCACAGGTCAGTGGTTGGAGCAGTTTGTGAGGCTGGACCACCTGGGGCTAGCTGCTTTGGAGCCGGCTGGGAGACAGACTCAGAGGGAATGCCTGGGGGGCTGGTGAATTTCTGAAGCAGTGTGCAGTTGATTTGAAATCTTCCAAGACAGACTAGGACAGAAGGCGAAGTTAAAGACTTGAGGCAGACGTTTTTTTATCTTGGGTATACACTTGAAATTTCCAGGCCCACGGTCCTGGTAGTTGGGTGACAGAAGCCCCAAGACCAGGGGAATGGGGAGAGAGCCCGTCCTTGGGAATAGACAGTAGATGGGGAAAGTTAGGCTGTGAGAGCGGGATCCGTGTCAATTCAATGAAGCTTACAGGAATTGTTCGCAAAAAGAGATAAAGCTTTTAGTCACATCGGCGTTAGCATTGCTTGTAATCTGTACTGATCTCTACACGGTAGAAGGAGCAGTAGATTCGCGCCTTTGAGTCATAATAAAAGCTTGCGAACCCAGAAATGATTTTGGGTTAAAACCATCTGGGAGTTTACGTGCCACTCCCGAAGAAGAGCAGCTCCAGGAACTGCAAACAGGAGGGAAGGGAGGTGGATCTGATGTAGGGAGAATCGAGCAGGCTGTGAACGGCTGGTTAAGGGAAACCAACTGTTGGTTGAACAACTAGCTAGAGGAACCAGATGTTGAGGAACGGAGGAAAAAGAAATGCTCAGAGACTCAGGCATACGCGGTGCAAGCTGAAGGTCTTAAAGCCTGTCTCTCTGTCTGCCTCCGTCTTGCTTGCTGTCTGGCTCCTTGCTCGCCTTTGGTAGGGCTTGCTGACTTTCTATCGAACTATCGCTCTTCTAGCTTGCTTACTAGTATTTTGATTCTTTGGGAAGTCAATCCACTATTCCCCGAGACCATTGCCTACTGTCTCTGCGGGCAAAGGACCGTGAACTCCAGTAGTTATTTTACAGCACTGAGTTTTGGGGGAATAGATGTTTACTTCTGTTTAGAGCAGAGCAGCACTGCCTGCAGTAACATGCATTAAATCTCCAACGCTGAGTGGGTTTTTTTGTTTTTGTTTTTTTGTTTTTGGTCTATATGTTACTCCTTGACTGAGATGGACCATAATTTTTCCTGCAGGGGCCCAAGTCAGGCCCCAAAGGCCATTTCCCAATGGTAAGAAATTTCCTTCGATATCTCTTTTGAATCTGTACTGCTGAACCCCCAATGTTGTCCTTTGCTGCAGCACATACACACCCCAGGAAGCCGATGCATTCTTTCTGTTTGAGATTTAGGAAGAGGAGATCGTCCCTAGAAATGGCTCTTTCGCTTTTCCAGCACAAAGTATTTTATTTCTCGCAGTTAACAACACCCTGGGCATCTTGAAATCTGAGGCTTTTGGTTGGGTCACAGTCTCTTTGCCAATGACTGTATTTACTGCAACTGAAGCACCAGACACCTGCAGATACGAGGCCTCTCGCTATAGCTTGATCTATTATATTAGCACGATACAGGGTAGAACCAATGTTGGCCATATCCCTAAACCCGCCTGCACAGCTTTGTTCCCTCTTTCCACCTATGGGAAACTCTGGCCTGGGGAGTTCGGAGTAGGGGGTGGGGTATGCCAGAGGGTAGGGCCCTGTAACAGGTAGGGACTGAGGGATGCTGGGAGAACCTGGTGGCCAGGGTCCACTCTGATATGTTAAACAGGCACCCCCGGCCATTTATTTGTTCCAGGTTTGAGACCCTAACATTTTACATACTGACAATAATTGGTTGGAATCTATAGGTAATTGCCACCAGTTCTTAGTTACAATGGGAGGCCTAGGAAGACCACGTGTAAAGGGCTGTTTGACAAAGTTGAGTGTACTCAACTCTTCTGCACACTCTTCCCCTCCCCCCACCCCTGCAACGCCCAGGAAGCGCAGACGCTCACCAACCCCCTCTGTGTGTCTCCAGGGCAGAGATTCTAAAAGCATCGCTCCCCCCCCACTCCCCTCCCCTCCCCTCCTCACCCCCCCCCCCCCCCGCATCTCTGCAACCCTCCCCAGCATCTGACACTTTACTTCCGCCCCAGAAGCCTCCTCACCCAGCTCTAGGAAACGGCCAGTTCTTTCCTGTAAGGGCTTCCTGACTTCAGTGCAGTAGCAGGGCACCCCAATAATCCCGTGTTCTTCAACTGACCACAAAAAAAACCTACCCAGTGTGACCCCACCACTTGGGCCAGCCAGGGACGTATTTTACGAAAAGCTGCCAGGCTAATTTTGTCTTCGACTGAGGCTTCCAGCCCGTCCCAATTCCATCCCCCCCCTCACCCCACCCTTCTCCTTTTCCCTCCTCGCCTCAAGCTTTCTCACCCCTCCTCACCCCTCCCGCCCCTACAGGAACGATCCCTACCCTGCCCAGAGCTCACCCTGAGGACTGAATCCTCCTGAATCGTCCAGCGGTAAGGCCAACAGGAGAACTGCAAGGCTGAGGTTCCCAGAACTGGCTTTCATTTTTTCTGGGGTGGTTTGTTGGTAAGCAAACCCCTCCCTTCACAGTAGCTCCACCCACACGGGGGCTTGGCATCTTCCTGTAAGCCGTCCCGGTCGCAAGACTTTTGGCTGGACATTTGCTTTTTGGCTTGCTGAAACTGCAAAATATGGCTTGGGGTGTGTGTGTGTGTGTGTGTGTGTGCGATTTACTCAGTGGGATGGGGGGAAAGAGGAAGGAAAACCATTGTGGGCTTTTTTCTAACGAAGGGGCTTATGTTGCGCTGATGTTATGATTTCTCTAAATAAAATAACCAACGGTGTCACTGCTCAGGAGAGCAGGCTTGTGATTCTACAAATAAAGCTGGCTTGAGCTATTGGGGCAGACTGCTTGAAAGTCAACAGGCGGTGAGCAGTCTTCACTCTGAGCTGTCTGCCCTTCTCCTGACCCCTTCCCTGTCTCAAGGCCTGAACCTTTGCAGCTGCTGAATAAACCCTTTCCTCCCTGGCTTGCTTTTTGGTCATGGTGTTTTCGGATCAGCAGGAGAAAGCCTAGCTAAGACAAGTGCACATGTAAAGCCAGCAGGACCCTGGAGCTAAGTGATGCTGTGTTTGCTCCTACCGTATCTCCTAGGTGCCATACCGCAGCTCCTAAAGCACTCAACTCAAACGTAGTAGCTTCTGACTTTGCATCTACACATCCTGGCGTGGCACAAGCCACAGAAGTATTGTAAGCAAGCTAGGTAACACAGCTCCCAGGTAGTAACTTACATGGAGGGGTGGCACAAGCAGGGCCATGCCATGGTTATTTTTATCGAGGCCTGTGGCTAACAGCCAAAGGTTTAGCTGACCCTTCCTCGGTGGAGACACTAACAAAGCAGATCTCCATGGCTGGGTTGAGGCTCTTTGGGGGTTGAAAGACCCTTTCCCAGGGCTCGCCTAAGACCGTTGGGGGTATCCGATATTTACATTACGATTCATAGCGGTAACAAAATTACAGTTACGAAGTAGCCGTGAAATAAATTTTATGGTGGTGGTGGGGGGGCAGGTGGTCACCATAACAAAACTGAGGATGACTGCTATATAACAAGATACGGCCTTGGGGGGGGGGTGGTGTCCTAGGAAGTCCAGACTAGGTGGGTGACTCCAGGACAAGTCACTTGCTCTCAGATTCTCGCTGGATGCTGGGAAAATGTTCACTTAATGGGGTAACCCTGTGGTTAATTAGATGCTGGAAAATTCAAGTGACAAATGAAATGATATTTGAAAAACTGTCCAGTAGATCCTTCTCAGACCCCCAAAGCCATGGTCTTATGGGTCACTCAGAGAAAAGGGACACATCTGTACTGACGCAGCAACGAGCAACAGGAATGGTGGATGATATCCCAGTATAGTTAAAGATGGCAGGCAGCGCAGGGCCCCCACATGAAAAACAGCTAGAACACCGGTTACCTTGTTCTGATACTATTGTGTAATATTTTAAAAGCCAGATGTTTTAAAATAAACCTTGATTTGACATACATTTTAGCCAGGTGTTTTTGTTTGTTTGTTTGTTTTTGTTTTTTTATTTTTTGTTTTTTGGTAATTGTTAATCTTAGTCCTTAGGAACTCTAATATATATTTAAGTTTTTTTCATAACTTTTATGTACCTTAATGACTTATTCAGACCGTTATAACTTAAATTAAAAAATTTATAATTTAAAAATAAATTTCATATCTATTTTGTATAAACATACCATCCTAATATACATACATACATATATATGAAAATCCTTCTTATAATTTGTATCTTATATATAATTTTTATTTATTAAAATAATTTTATCTCATATCCTCATAACATTTGTTTTTTAATACTGTATCTTTTTTATAGTCATTTAGGTAGAGCTCCCTTTTTTTATTTGAAAGTAGGAAGACAGCGGATGTTTTACTTAGGTGATAGAGCAGAAGCCCTGGATTGGACCTTTAAAATCCCATTTGAGCCAGTGGTGGTGGAGGCGCACGCCTTTGATACCAGCACTCGGGAGGCAGAAGCAGGCAGATCTCCGTGAGTTCGAGGCCAGCCTGGTCTACAGTGTGTTCTAGGACAGCCAGGGCTATACAGAGAAACCCTGTCTTGAAAAAAGAACAAACAACAAACAAACAGATAAAAATCTCATTTGACTATTGGCTTGTATTTAAGGAGACCATAGAGGTAGAAAATATCTTTAAAAACCTTTAAATGTTTGTATTTTTATACACACACACACACAACTTTTTTTCTGAGACAGGGTTTCCCTGTGCAGCCCTGGCTGTTGCTTGGACTCACTTTGTAGACCAGGCTGGCTTAGAACTCGGCAGTGTTATGTACCTTTAAAACTGGGTCAGAATTAAAACCAAACATTAATATAATAACACAAGCATAGTCTTAGCTCAGGGAAGCTTTGCCCACGGGTAGGTGAGAGAGCCGTGGTTTCTAAGCGATGGAGACAGGAGGAGGGGAGGGAAAGCGTTAACTTTCCAAGTCACACTAAGGAATGCCACTCCTTTTGGTGGTTAAAGAAAGCTAGAATCTGAAGACGGAGCGCCAAATTCTACACTTCTTGGCCCTAAACTAATCCCACAGGACGAACTGGCAACAGCTGCTACTCTTTGTTGACAAGAGCCGGCGCAGCACCGCTGCCAAAACCAGATCTGTGGAAATCCTGAAGTCGCTGAGATTGCAGGGCGGGCCAGGGCCCCTGCGCCCTGCCGAGGCTGGAGTCTGAGCCAAGGCCATGTTTCCGCTCCGCCCCTCCTGTTCCCGGCTGCTAAATGCCCTGCTGTGGCAGAGGAAAATCCAGAAAAACAAATACAAACAAAAAGTAAACAAGCAGCCTTAAAAAAAAATTTTTTTTTTAAAGTCCAAAATATGTTATCAGGTGGCTCGGGTCCCTCTGGCTTCCGCAAATGAACCGCCGAGGGCTTTAACAGGGGATTTAATAATTCTGTGTGTGATGAAAGCTCAGCTCAGCTAGAGAGGGAGGAGCAAAGAAAAAAATAGAAGAAGAAAAAAAAAAAAAGAAGAAAAGAAGACACTTCCCCTCTTATTCCTTTGTGTTGCGTGCGGAAAACACATATTTCCGATGGTCTTAGGAATCCCCTCCCCCTCATAAATTTATTTTCGTTGTTGCTTCATAACTGTAATTTTGCTACTTGATGAGTTTCAAACCAGGGACAAATGGCTGAGGTGCCTATTTACCGTCTCAAAGAGCACCTGGCTGCTAGGTCTTCTCAGCATCCCTCAGCCTCTAATTGAATAATTAATACTGCTTCCTTGTTTGTTTGTTTGTTTGTTTCAGGACTTTTATCTATTATTTTCATTTTTATCTTTCATCCCCGTGTCTGTTCCGGAGTGAATTTACCAGATCTACAGCTTTGCTGAACCACAGTTAATCATCTTCAGGCTGTGTGAATCCAAGCAATCTCCTTTCAAATTTCACAGTGCAAACCCATCAATATGAAACTCACGTCACCCTCATAGGCGACTTTCTCTTTCTTTCTTTTTCTTCTTTTTTTTAAAAAGAAGATTTATAGGCATATGTATTTATTTGTTTAAATGTGAGATTACTGTGTTGTTGAAGTCCGGCTTCAGTATCACCTGGGGAAACTGAGGCAGGGCGTAGATCCTGGGACTGGCTGGTGACCCTGCGCACTTTTCTCTGAGGGCAACCTTTCAGGCCAGAATCAGCAATAGTTGCCTCTGCCTAGCCCAGTGGGGGGCTAGGGCTGATGACTCCCAGCAGGGGCTTCCACTGATGGTGGCTATGAGCCATTTCTCTTGCTTTGCCAATCTCAAAAAGTCCCTTGCTTTACTAATAAGAGCGTACTTGCTCTTAACGTCAACTGTCCCCTAAGATTTCCTGCATCAGGGCCAATAGCAAAAACATCCTTACCTAACCTTGTTGAACCATCTATTTTTTCCAAATTCTTTCTAAGGGTCATTGTTAGCGATCTACATCTGTAGCTTGTTTTCGAGGGTGGTGGTTCAATCATTAACCTGCTCCAGCAGCAATGCCTGAAGAAGATAAAGCATTGTTATTGTGAGAGCCAGTGACACTGCCCAGTGAGGGGCTGGAAACCCCTGTATAGCACTGGTACTCCCATAATCCCTATATTAGCAGGGTTATGAGGACTGCAGAGGTAACAAGCAGAACCATGCTCCGTAACAGCATGAAGTCCTCAGGACACACAATTCTTGGGGTTATGCCTCGCCAAGACACACCCATCGTGGGGCGCTAACCGGTCGGTCACATTCCATGAGTTCTAGAGCTGTTTTGCTGTTCCTCCTGCCATGGACCACCCAACGCTATTTATCCCTACAAGAGGAACACTTAATAAACTTTACATGTCATAACCGACTCCTTTCAATTGGGCAAATGTGTGATGGAAAAATACATCTCAAGCCAAGTCTCCCCAGCCATTAGGGAGTTGTTCAGTTGGGCGGTGGTGGCGCACGCCTTTAATCCCAGCACTCGGGAGGCAGAGACGGGCAGATCATTGTGAGTTCAAGGGCAGCCTGGTCTAAAAAGTGAGTCTAGGACAGCCAAGGCTACACAGAGAGACCCTGTCTTGAAAAACCAAAAAAAAAAAAAAAAAAAAAAGGAAGTTGTCCAAAGCCAGGCACTGGTGGTGCAGGCTGTTAATCCCAGCACTCTGGAGGCAGGTAAACCTCTGAGTTAGGGGCCAGCCTGGTCAACCTAGGGATTTCTAGGACAGCCAGGGCTACATAGTGAGACCTCATCTGGTAGGAAAAAAAAAATCACCCAATCTGCATTTACCCATATATTTTGCTTATATCCAAGAGGTGCAATTATCTGACAGAGGAACTGAAAATCAAACTTTGTGTTTAGTTCAGGGTTGGGCTTTTGAAAATTGTCTTAAAACAATAATGTCAACAACAACAGCAGCAGCAGCAGACCATCACAAAATAGATCCAGTGAATTTACTTTTGCAGTCATAAAACGTGTCTTACAAAAGAGCACCACATTCGTCACACTGCTCTGAACAAACACCAGACATGTGAGGAACTATTACTTTCCTCCCTGTCCGCAGCCCCCCCAAATGGTCCAGTGACCACAAAACAAGGTGTTCACAATAATTCCACAGGGGTGGTGGTGGTGGTGGTAGATTTATTATTATTATTTTTAAAAAGACCACCACCCATTAGTTTAAAAAAAAAAGGAAATTCCCTCACTCTGTTGCTGTTTCAAAATTTCAGTGTTGAGCCGGGCGTAGTGGCGCACGCCTTTAATCCCAGCATTTGGGAGGCAGAGGCAGGTGGATCGCTGTGAGTTCGAGGCTAGCCTGGTCTACAAATCGAGTCTAGGACAGCCAAGGCTATATAGAGAGACCCTGTCTCGAACCCCCCCCCCCAAAAATTCAGTGTTACTTTTTGCACGCCCTCCCCACAACCCTGTTTGTAAGCAACTAAAAACGTTACCTCTGGTGAACAGCAAAGATTTCACGACACCTCAGATGCAGAACAGCCGTGAGGTAGGGGAATGTTTGCTTCTTGAACGGTGGCAGATTAAAAAAGAAAAAAGAAAAAGAAAAAAAAAAAGATGCAGGGCCCTTTCAGTTCTTTACTACACTTAGCAAAACCTTCCAGAATGCTGGTCTACACTGTTCTGCAGCAAATACTTGTCCATTCCGTATCTGGTCCTGCGTTCCTGTAATGGTAGTGACCCGATCTTCGGATCCTTCTAAAGGCTCATTAACTTTGATTGATGCTCTCTCCTCATGACGGATTTCTTTAATCCACTGGCCATCTTTGCTAATAACAGATCCAACCAAATCTTTGGGAATAGATACCTGTGTAGTGATAATTGGTCCCCTGAGGCCACCATACGAGCCTCGACCCCCCTGCACTGGAATAATTATATTTACTACCACCCTGTGGTGCCTAAGCCACTTGCCGTTCTGACGGCTTCATGTGTCGGTGGCAGAGTCCTGAGTCCCATCAGCACTGAAACCAACTGTGCCATCATATTGGTCTCCCGGGCCTTCCTCTTCTGTCGTAAACCATTAGACCTCCCGGTCTGCGTTTCGGAGGAGGAAGGTTTCCAACTCTGCTATGGCTTGGCTTATGATAGTTGGCACCATGCTCCTGAAAGCCAAGATCAGTTGTGTCTCCTATCCATTCATCAGTTGGTGCTGCCCATGCCTTTAATGCTCTAATTGCTCTCCCAACGACATTCAGTACTTGCATTCTCAAACGCCAAGGTCTCTATCAACACCTGCCTGGCATCAGGCTGTCGATGCCGCCCCCGACCAGGAGGAAAGACACCAACACCGGGAACTCTTCTTGCAGCAGTTTTATTCAGGATCCTTGACTACCGGAGTGACCCTGGGAAAAGCTCCCACAGAACTTTTATAGTGTGCCTGGTCCTATCAGAGAGTGCCACGTCGTACTCCTGGTTGGTGCATTCGGATCATGCCACCTCACGCTATGCCTTGCTTGAATCACGCCACCTCACGTCATGCCTTCAGGCATGCACATAAGGGGCTTGCTCACTGCGCATGCGCAAAAGGAGGTGTATTGCACCGGGGAAGCAGCAGGGGGCGCTGCTATCTGTGTCTCTCCACATCAGGCTTTTATATGGCCTTGTTTACAGCTGAAAACCAATCTCTGGTGGAAGTCTGGAAAGGCTTCTCTGGGGCCTTGTAGTATCTTAGTAACTGAAGGGGATCTTTTCCCTCGGGCTCATCGATCAGATCTCAAGCTCTTAAAGTTGTGACTCAACATTGTTCTATAATGACATTTACAGACTGGATTTGTTCTTGGAGGTCAGCATAAAACGCCCTTCATCAAGAATTGATCTTGCCGGGCGTGGTGGCGCACGCCTTTAATCCCAGCGCTCGGGAGGCAGAGGCAGGTGGATTGCTGTGAGTTCGAGGACAGCCTGGTCGACAAAGTGAGTCCAGGACAGCCAAGGCTACACAGAGAAAGCTCCCTATATCCAGACCTTTTCTTTGCTCTCCCCAAAATTTCACACATTGTCAACATTGTCTCAAGCCTTTTCTCTTTGCTCTCCCAAGGGTTCGAATGTACACCCAAAGGGAATTTTCTCCCTAACTTTGTCTTCTGCCCACATATATATTCCAGTATCTGCCAGACTTGCTATATCTGGGACATCGTCAAAGCAGCTACCTACAAGTGCTCCTGTCCAACCTCAGAAATGGTGCCAGCTGGACCTGCATTGCCCTTCCCAGCTGCAGACGGTCTCAGACCCTGGACAGTAAATGCAACAGCCTGTTCTTCCGGAACCTGGCCAACAACATTTCAGCCTTTAAAACCCCCTATCGGTGTCCTACTGTCAGCAGGAAGTAGTTAAGACGATTACTTCACCCCTTATCCATTTGTTGAAATGCTGTGCTCCAGACCTGGGACAAACAACTCCAGGTTCTCCCAACACTCCTCGGTCCCTATCTGCTGCAGGACATGGCTGACACAGCCTGCCCTCTACCTTAAGCTTTCAGGGCAGAACTTTTCTTTCCTCCTCACCATATAATCTGGACATTTTGTTGCTATTGCCTTTTTTCCCCCTCTCTTTTCCCCTTACACGGCAGCCAAAAGCTGCTTCCAATGAACCTACATTTATATACTTTAATAAAACAATCCGATGTTCCTCATTTTTTTTTTTTGTTTTTTTGTTTTTCGAGACAGGGTCTCTTTGTGTAGCCTTGGCCATCCTGGACACACTTTGTAGACCAGGCTGGCCTCGAACTCACAGCGATTAGCCTACCTCTGCCTCCCAAGTGCTGGGATTAAAGGCGTGCGCCACCACGCCCAGCTCTCCTCATTTTTTTAATCATAGAAAAGGGGAGGAATGTTAGAGTGCGTCAGTCTGCCTACCTGTGATGTCATTGCTTACCTGCCATTGGGGCGTGGCCTTGCCCAGGGCCATGTAAAAGGACAAACCATCACGGGCCCTCTCTCTCTACACCTTCTCTTCCTCTCTCTCTTCCTCTTCCTGTCTCTGTCTCTCTCTGGGGTACCTCTTCCCCCTTTTTCTCTCCCCCGACTCTTATTTGATAAACTCTGTATAACATAATATCTGGTACCTTGTATCTACCATTATCTTACTTTTATATATAAAAAGGTTAAATAAAGTGTATTTTTGTAATTACTCATGACTATAATTCCAAACACATTAGAGAATCTTGTGGCGCCCTCGCCACCACGGTACTGAGTCAAGGGCGAGGGACTGTGGATTTAACTCACACACACACACACACACACACACACACTTAACACAGCGGGTCCTTCCTGCTAAGACAACAGCAGCCGCAGCAGCAGCCACAGCAGTGGTTTATTATCTTCTCCAGAGTTCCAAAGAGCCTTCCTATAGGCCGCAAAACAGGAACCCTCCTCCCAGGTGAAATCCCTCAAGAGGTAATCGCACACAGGAGGACAAGTCTTGAGGAAGGGAGGGGTGTGTTCTCAGAGCAGTAAACATGACTAGCTAACCAAGATAAACACAGATGTGGAAGCTGCTAGAAACAGGACATGAAACAGCAGGACAGGCAGGCAGCCCAGTCGGGCCTGGTTCCTACAAATCTGATTATTCATAAGGTAACTGATTATTATTATTGTTATTGTTATTGTTATTATTATTTTGTTTTTTCTGTTTAGCCCTGGCTGTCCTGGACTCACTTTGTAGACCAGACTGGCCTCAAACTTACAGTGATCTGCCTGCCTCTGCCTCCCAATCAGGCTTTTTTCCAGACCTCTGCCCAGGAAGTGCAGACACTCACCAACCCTCTCTGTGTGTGTCTTCAGGGCAGAGACACTAAAAAGCCCACACTGACACCACTGTGCCAGACACACCTGGGACCTTTCCCCAGCTTTAGACACTCTGCTCCCTCCCCGGAAGGCCACCCACCCAGCTCTAGGAAACAGCTGCCAGTTCTTTCCGGCAGGGGATTCCTGACTTCATTGTAGTAGCTTACTGCACCCCTGTTGGCTCAGTTTATTAACAATTAAACTTTATTATACAACCCAACTAGCATATACAAGAAGGAAAAAAAGGTTAAAGGGACAGAAGATTAAAACCTCCTGGAATCCGTTCGGCAGGACGGGTCCTTAGGTGTCTCAGTCCCACGAGCTGGTCCGGTCCCTTCCTCTCTCTCCGCGCCTTCTCCTTCTCTCCTTCTACCTCTTGTTTTTCTCTCCCCCACCTTCCCAGTCATATGCAAAGGGCGGTCCCTTCCTCTCTCTCCGCGCCTTCTCCTTCTCTCCTTCTACCTCTTCCCAGTCATATGCAAAGGGCGGTCTCCTTCTCCCTTCGAGGGTCAATTAGGAAAACAATAGCCACGGTGGGGTTCCTAGGTAGGCTTCCTGAATTCCAAGCCCAGGAAGGCTCCAAACAGTCTCTCACAAGGTATTCATGGTGTGCCCCAAGGGTAAAGCCCGCCAAGACTGCTTCCACCTGCGACAAAGCTTAATCTTTCCTACACCTCACCCTTCTCTCTAAAAAATTAAGAACTATATACACATATATACATATATACATATATACATACTCATCAGGAATTAAGAACATAACAAAGTCCTTTTATACTTGTTAACCTAAGGGAAAGTATACCACTATCCTACCAAAGAGAGTCCTTTTCTTTTATGAGAAATTGTAATTATTAATCTACTAAAGCTTCTAGTAACACGGTGGCTATCTAGTCTTTAATCCCATCAGAGACCCAAGAAGGAAAATCTATCTAATAAAGGAAGTGCTGGCAGGCAACTTCCAAGTTGCAGGGTACGGAGAGAGCAGACTGCCTGGATAGTCACCGAATTCTCTCCTTCATTGGGGCAATCAGTCTTCAGCCTTATCGGCCCAAAACATCCCACGAACTGCTTTTTGAAGCAGGAAATCCGACGGTCTGGTCCATCTATTCTCTTTAAAGCTGGACAGTCGTCTTTCCAGCATCATTGTTGATCGTTGTAGACAGTCAGCCTGTCATCAGCCGTAGAGATAAGAGCAGTAGCAGAGCAGTTTTTCCGTCTAGTGACCATTCTGTCACCAGCGTCTCTTGAAGCCCCCATCTTCAATGATGCAAATGGAGAGGCGGCCAGGAGCGGATGTCTCTCTCTGTCAGGAAAGCCCTCATCATTAAATGCCATATTCTGTGGATCTCTGAAGAGTTTGAAGAGCAAATCTATCTATTCTTACAGTTATCAATCTATTCCTTTGAAGACATAGACAAGCTATTAAACAAACCTGTTCTATAACAAAGTGAGTATCTAATAGGATTTTTACGTAACTAAATACCAACTTTTATCCCCGATGATTTCAAACAGTTTTTTATAAGACATTAGTGGTACAAATAATACATCAAATAAACATTGAACAAAAAGAACGTAAATTTTTAACATACAATATACAATATTTTGTCAACATATAACATACAATACATAAGGCAAAAATGAATGGAATATACAATTTAAGTTCATATCAATGTGAAGCAAAAGTTGAAGTCTTAAATTTCCGTCAATCAAAAGTCTTAAATTTCCATCAATCTACAATACCAATGTAGAATTTTTTAAGTTAGTAGATTCAATAATCTACCTTTTATTCTACAATCCTGTAGCTCTAGGAAACAGCTGCCAGTTCTTTCCGGCAGGGGATTCCTGACTTCATTGTAGTAGCTTACTGCACCCCAATAGTCACGTGTCCCCGAATGTGACCCTACCACATAGGTCTCTGCCGGGGGAATGTTTTATGAAAGCAGCCCGGCTCACTTTGTCTTCAGTTAGTAAAGCGTTCTAAATTCCCCATTCCCTGCCCTTTCCCTCTGCCTCTACTCCCTCCCTTTTCCCAGTCTCGTTGTCCACTCCTCACCGGCCTCCCGTCCTTATGGGGATGATTCCTCACTCTGCTCAAAGCTCACCCTGGGGTGACGGATCCCCCCTGAATTTTCCAGGAACAGCTATAAGTAAGAACAAGGAGGGTGTTGTCTAGGCGGTCTAGAACAGTCCTCATGCAACTTGATATGTTGTTGCCATGGTAATCCTATTTGGTATGAGAGGAACCGCAGGTTCAGACATTTGGTGGACGTGCTTGGCTGAGGAGCCAATGGGCGAAGCTATCGTCTGTGGGGTTATGACTGAATGCCTCTAAGTCAGAATTCCGCCTGGGCGGAATGACACAGCAACACCGGAGGAGCCTCAGTTGGCCCTGGAAGTGGCGATCCATGTGTGATTTAAACTCTAGTAATGTTTCTTATACAAATGTAGACGCCCTTGTATTTGGGGCATAGATGTTCAGAATTGAGACATCAATTCTTGGTTTTTTTTTTTTTTTTTTCTTTTGATGAGCATGAAGCGTCCTTCCTCATCTCTTTTGGTCAATTTTGGTTGAAAGTCTATTCTATTAGATCTGAGAATGGCTACTTCAGCTTGTTCTTTGGGTCCATTTGCTTGAAAAATCTTTTTGTTCTAGTCTGTTACTCTGGTGTAATGTCTATCTTTGTTGCTGAGGTGTGTTTCTTGTGTGCAGAAGCAGGATGGGTCCTGTTTATGCATCCACACTGTTAGCCCGAGTCTTTTTAATGGGGAGATTGAGTCTGTTGATGTTGAGAGATATTAATGACCGAAGATTGCTAAGCTCTTGTTATTTTGATGTGGTGGTGGTTGTGACGTGTTTGTGTGCCTCTCTTCTTTTTGTTTTGCTGCAGTGGTGGAGTTATTGATTTCCTGTGTTTTCTTGGGTGTAGTTTACCTACTTTGGAATTTTCCTTTTAGTATCTTACGTAGGGCTGAATTTGTGCACAGATATGTTTAAATTTTTTTTTCATGGAATATCTTGTTTCTCCGTCTATGATGATTAAAAGTTTTGATGGGTATAGTAGTCCGGGCTGACATCTGTGGTCTCTTAGGGTCCGAAAAGATGTCTGTCCATGCCCTTCTGGCATTTAGAGTTTTTGTTGAGAAGTCAGGTGAGATTCTGATAGGTTTGACTTGATATATTACTTTGCCTTTTCCTTTGTAGCTTTTAACGTTTTTTTTTTTGTTTGTTTTTTGTTTTTTTTTTTTCCTTTGCTCTGTACACTTAGTGTTTTGATTATTATGTGGTGGGAGGATTTTCTGTTCTGGTCTGATCTATTTGGTGTTCTGTAGGCCTTTTGTATATTTACAGACATCTCTCTCTTTTTTTTTTTTTTTCGGTTGGGGAAATGTTCTTCTATGACGTCTCTGTCTCCTAGTCCTATTATTCTTAGGTTTCATCTTTTCACAGTGTCCTTGATTTCTTGGATGTTTTGGGTCAGGAATTTTTTTTTAGATTTAACATTTTCTTTTGACAGATGTATCAGTTTCTTTGTATCATCTACACCTGAGATTCTTTCCTCCACTTCTTCTATTCTGTTGGTGATGCTTACCTCATAGTTCCTGTTTTCTTCCCTAAGTTTTCCATCTCCAGGATTTCCTCAATTTGTGTTCTCTTTATTCCTTCTATTTCCGTTTTCAGGACTTGAACCATTTTATTTCTTTCTTTCACCTGTTTGTATTTTCCTGTATTTAAAAAAAATGATTCATTCATTTCCTTTTTAAAGGCCTATATCTGTTAGATTGTATTTTTCTGTATTTCTTTAAGGGATTTATTTGTGTCCTCTTTAAATGTCTCTATTATCTTAATAATCATAGAATTAAGGTTTTTTTTTTGTGTGTGTGTCTTTCAACGTGTTAGGGTATCCAGGGCTCCTTGCAGTGGGATAACTGATTCTGGAGGTGCCATATTGTCCTGGCTTGTACTCTTTTGCTGGTCTTTAGCCATCTGGTTGGCTGTTGGCTGTTGGTTTCTGGTGCCCACTGGATTTCTCAAGGGTGTGGGAAGAGCCCTGGGCAGGAGGCTGGATCTTCCTTGGGATGATGGGTATGGTTGTGGACTGGCTGCTGGATCTTAGGGAATGGCCCACCTTTCTCCTTGGTGCCTGTGTCTCGATAAGACTCATAGACATGAGATTGGAGTGGGCGTTCTAGCCTGTGTGATCATGAGGACTGGTAGATCTCCTTAGAAACCTTGGAACCCTCCTCTCCTGTCGCTGGGGCAACTCCTGAGGTCAACAGCCCTTCCAGTTGCCTGTTTGCTTTGTGGTTTCTGAGGTCAAGCTGCCCAGATCCCATGTGTGCTGTGTGCTGGCACCTTACGGGGGGATCCTGTGTGCTCCTGAGGTCTGGCTGGTCTCCTCAGGAAGATGGGCAGAGCTGTGGACCTGAGGCTGGGACCATTTCCCTGGATCCTGGAGTCAGGTGGCCAGAGGCTGGAACCCATCACTCCCAGCACCCATTGGCTCTCTTCTTGCCTGAGAAACACAGATGCTGGTGCTTTCAAGTCCACAGCACAGCCTCTCACTTGTTCTGCCGTCACTGTGGTCCTGCTACCCGGACACCGTGCGTGCTAGATGCCACCAGCTTGGATCTCTGTATCTATACATTCTTGTGTGGCAGAAGCTACAGAAGTATTGTAAGCAAGCTGATTAACAGAGCAGGCATTTCACCCTTGCTGGGTAATGGTCGCCATGGAAACAGCTGTAGGTGTTATAGCAGTGACTGCTGCAAAAAACGCTAGCTAGAAATAAGACCCTAAAACTGTCCTTTTTCTAGAAGGAGCCTGATATAGTTCCAAGGGAATCCATTGCTCAGAATCATATGTTGTACCATCAAGATGCACAGGAAGGCTGTGGAAGCAAGAGAGTCCGTTATGAACAGAGGGGGAAGTTTACACAATTAGGAGTTTATATAAGCGATGCAAATCATTTTGAAGTGTCCCCTACTCTCTTAAATAGAGGGACTCCCAGCCACTAACACACAGGAAGAGTTAACACAGGTAGTGAGTGCAAACTTAAAACGGGGTGTCCGTACCTCATGTTGTGGGGGACCCCCAACAAGGTTGCTGCTTTATAACTGTAATTTTGTTACTGTTATGAATCATAATGTAAATATCGGATATGCAGGATGTCTGATGTATGACCCTCGGGTTTAGGACCACTGAAGAAAACCAGTTATTTCATTCTAATACTTATTGCTATCACAGAATACTTTAAAAGCCAGATATTTTTAAATGAACCTTGATTTGACATAGGTTATAGCTAGGGGTTTTTTTTTTTTGTAACTGTTCATTAGAGAGTTTAGAAACTTTAATATCATATATATTATTTTTTAGGTCTTATCCTTTATATACATTAAACTACTTACTCAGACCTCCAGAATTTATAAAAGCATTTCAGTTTCTCATAGTGTAACCACATATATCTATTTAACCTTTATACATAAATTCTTATTTATTAAAATAATTTTTATATTTTTAAAACATTTTATTTAATATCACATATTTTTATCTTTATAACATTTTTTTGTTAAAAAAACACATTATAGTATAGTAGTATAGATGGATTTATTTTTTTTATCCTTAAGGTAAAACTGGTAGGGATGGCCTATTCCATCTCCTTTTATTGTGAAAGAGTATAAACAAATAAGAAATTGGCTGTGACCATTTCAGGCTGGCATGGCTGAAGGTAGAAGGGTAAATAGTTTAATGCAGAAGATAAACAGAAGTCTTGCGCTGGATCCTAAAAATCCATTTGATTATTATATGGATTTACAGGACGATAACGAATAAGACACCTTGAACATCCTTTAAATATTTCTGTTTTACGTATACATACAACATTTCCCCCAGATGTCCCATGAATATCTCTTGAGGAGACGTTTCCGTGTTTGAATCAAGATGAAAATTGGATCAGACACTGTCATCTAGTAGAACGGCTCTCAGTCGTCTTTTGGGCTATCAGCCGCACTGTACTTCCACCAAGGGGCTCTGCCTCCCAGCAGCAGGGCAGGCTAACAGGGTCAGGAGGTAGCTCCTTGGGAAAAATGGTGCTCAAGTCTCAAGTGACTACCTTTCTACCTGTACAATTTACAAAGAGAAGAAAAGGCCTGTCGCCACCCTCTCCCACACCCCGCGGGGTTGCTCACCTGCTCTCTTGCTGGCCTGCGTGGTATAGACGAGGCTTATTAACACCGACACCACAGAAAGAGCAGAAGCTGCCGGAGCAGAAGCCGAGTTGCTGGTCCTGGCTTGGTTTTCTTCTGGAGGCCACAATAAAAGCTGTCGTGGTCGTACTCCACAGGCACTTCCCGACCCCGCCTCCCGCCCCGTGAGGGAGGATGGCTACCCCATTTTCCTCACCAGAGACAGCAGGGATTTCTCTGTCTTGGTTGTGGTGCCTCAGGTTGCAGGTGAACTGCGCTTCCTGTCCAGGAAGGACCCAGACGGATACCCGGGTCTGGTAGGTCCCGTCTCCGCTGGGCAGGGTGGTCCCGGGCCCCCAGGTGTGCTCCCGTGTCGGCTTCCCGTTCTGAAGCCAGGTCAGGTTGGCCCCACGAGGATACAGATGAAAAGCCCAGCACGTAAGTTTGTTCTTGCCATGCGAGGATTTCTTGAGGGTCACACTCACCCTTGGTGGGCCTGAGAGTTAATGAGGGCGAGGAGCCCTCTGTCATTGCATGGCGGGTCGCCCAAAGAACCACCCTGTTCTTATTTGCCTCCCAACCTCCCGTCTCTGTAGGTCACACATCTCCCAGGGGTTAAGGAACTGTGGGAGGCCGGGACTGAGCTCCAATGGCTCCTGATCCTCTTGAGGGCCTTTCCCCTGATTTATAAGCTGATGGTGACAGGACACGATGTCCCTGCTGTCAGTGCCCAGCGGTTCCTCACAGGGCATAGGCAAACAACAGGCACCGAGAGGCCAGAGGCTCAGTGTTACAGGTGCTGCCAATCTGACCTGGGTGGGGTGCGCCTCTTTTCCATGATTAAAGCCAGCTCTACAACCTCTGGGGGACAAGTGAGGGACTCTCTAAGTACACTCAGCTGACTGTAACCCAGTCCTGGGATGGAGCCAAGACTAATGACCAGTGTTTATTCTGTGTGTAAGGGCCATCTTCCTCAGCATACCCTTTTTTCTTCTTCTTCTTCTTCTTCTTCTTCTTCTTCTTCTTCTTCTTCTTCTTCTTCTTCTTCTTCTTCTTCTTCTTCTTCTTCTTCTTCTTCTTCTTCTCCTCCTCCTCCTCCTCCTCCTCCTCTTCCTCCTCCTCCTCCTCCTCCTTCTTCTGTCACAAGACTTAGCCAAAGCTTTAAACCTCATGTGTTAGGAGCCAGAGTCAGGCAATAGATCATAGCATTAGGAAGGCAGGGGCAGGAGGCGGGTGAATGGAGGTGAGGGGCATTATAAACTTTTTCTTTTTCTTTTTTTTTTTGGTTTTCCAAGACAGGGTTTCTCTGTGTAGCCTTGGCTGTCCTGGACTCGCTTTGTAGACTAAGCTGGTCTTGAACTCACATCGATCCACCTGCCTCTGCCTCCCGAGTGCTGGGATTAAAGGCGTGCGCCAGGGGGGGCTGGAGAGATGGCTCAGAGGTTAGGAGCACTGGCTGCTCTTCCAAAGGTCATGAGTTCAATTCCCAGCGACCACATGGTGGCTCACAACCATCTGTAATGAGATCTGGTGCTCTCTTCTGTCATGCAGGCAGAATGCTGTATACATAATAAATAAATCTTAAAATAAAATAAAATAATAAAGGCATGTGCCACCACACCTGGATTCCAAGATTTTTAAAAAAGAAAGACAAATCCATATAAAGAGAAAACATGACTTTAAAATATTTTATATTTATTTATTTGCTGTGTGTGAGTGCTTTGCTTGCATGAATGCACGTATACCATGTGCACATCCGGTGCCCATGGAAGTTGTCAGAGGGGATTGGGTCCCCTAGAATTGGAGTTACAGATGGTTTTAAGCCTCCACATGGACACCAGGAATTCAAGCTGGGGACCTTTGCAAATGCAACCAGTGCTCGCGCTCGCCGAGCTGCCTCTCTCTCAAGCCCCAACTTGACCTTTCTAAGAGTAAGAGCTGAGAAACAGTAGGAGGACCTTGCTCAGGGGTCATGTGGCGTGGGGTGGCTTGCGTGTTGAATCTGTAGCGCCCAGCTCCAGGGTTGCACCCTCCTCTCCTGTGTTAGCTCACCATCGGGGTGGCTCTGTAGCCTACTTCCCTTCCCTTCTACAGTCACCTCCACCCACCCACCCCTGCGAAGGAGGCTGTTGGAAAGAGGAGGTACTTTATTCTGCATGCGAGGGCCTTGCGCCTGAGATCCAAAGAAATCTGGGGATCCCTCCTTTCCCATCCGAGGGCCCCTGCACGCCAACTTTCGTGCGCCGCCTTAGACTGTGCCACCACCGGGCACACCAGTGAGAAACCAGACCCATACAAGGACCGTGGAAGGAGCCACTAGTGTTAGCGATCAGGCTCCTCCATCCATGGCCAGCTTCGGGGACTTGGTGACAGAAGGACAAGCCATCGCCAGATGCCAAAATGTGACACACTTCCACTGTCGTCACCCTCTGCACGTCCTCACCCCATGCCTGGGCTGCTAAAAGGACGCGTTCTCTCTACTCTTCTCTCTCTTTTTCCCACCCACCCTTCAGCCAGAGGCAGCCTCTGTGTTCCCTCCTTTAAGAAGCCTCCCATGTGAGACTTGTCACATGGTGTGACCTTATGGATTCTGCTGTATCTTTCCACCACCTAGATATCCCAACAGCTTGGCCACAGGAATGCTCCCCTGGGTCCTCAGAACCAACCCTCGTGAGCGTCAGTACCTGTATCCTGCAGGACATTTCTCAAGGAAGCCAGGTGTCTCTGGAGCTGAGTGGGGCAGGTGTCATCCAAGAACATCTTAACCAGGTCAGCTCTGGGTGCACGTGTCTCCCAGAAGGTTTTGATCTGCTCGGTGCGGGGCACAGCCATTGCCCATGTGAGAGTCTTTGGGTCAAAGGTGAAGAAGTTCTGTCCAGCATAGCCCACATTCCAGAAGCCTCTAGTGCTCCCGTTTCTCTGAAGCTCACAACCCATGGTTGCCTGGAGGGTGGGAAGGGCTGGCCAGCCCCAGGCAGGGACTTGTCATCTTCCTGTCCCTGGACCTCAGCTCCCCTGAGGCTTCAGACTAGAAGGGACTATCTATCCAGTGCTCTTCCCAATAGGAGCATTACTGTTTTATTCAACTCAGTGTGGCCGTGCCCTGCCCAGAATCAGGCTTAGGGATCATAGGCAGGACCTGTGTGTTTCTGGCTCTGCACACTCACCCTTGTTCTGGCTCTGCTGGCTTATGACGTCAGCCAGCATCTTTCTGAGATGCTCCTCCTTCTCCCGCAGGGTCTCGGTCTCTCTTGCCCAGGTCTCAGCTCCTCCACGCCCCTCGAACCCAGGTCCCCAGGGCTCTGCTGTCCTTTTGTCCCCATCGTAGCGCAGGAAGAGCTCATCATCAAGGTATCCCCGGGCCAGGAACCAGGGCTGCCCAGACATCTCCCGGGAAAAGGTCATGAGGTCATAGCGTAGAGTGTGGGTTCCTGAGGAGACAGGTTTGTGGGCTCGCACAGTTAGTTTTGCTTTCAGGGATTAAAACCGGACTATTGCATGCCTCAGTGTCTCATTTATGGATATGAAGAGCATCATTTGTGTGCCTCCCAATGAATAAACAAAAAGTAATGAAAGAGTTAAAGGTAAACAAAACAAGAAAAAAAACCCATTGAACTAAAAAAAAGGAATTAATAACAAATGTCAAGGTCTCTATGAAATATTTAAGAAATTAAGCTAAGGGCTGGAGAGATAGGTTAGTGGTTAAGAACACTGACGGCTTTGGGAGAAAGATGGTAATTGGTTTCCGACATTTCCACATGGTGGCTCACAACCATCTATTATTGCAGTTCCGGGGAATTGCTGCCCTCTTGAGGCCTCTACTGGTACTGCATACATGTATCGCATCGACTGTACACAACATATCCATATACGTAAAAATATATATTAAAACATGTAAAATCAATTAGCCTGTAGGTGGATGTGATGGCACAATGCACTTGAGTGGCTGAGGCAGGAGGATGACAGGCTATAGGATTTCCACAGAAGGAGATCAAGTAAGCCTTCCATCGTTTGCCACTGAACTGGGGCTTCATTGGTTTCTGAGATCAATTGGTTCAATCTCCCAAATATCTAAAAAAAAAAATCTTATCTGGACTCGAGCAGAACATGGACCATGGGAGTCAGAATGACTAGGCTGCCCCTTACCTTCCACCTACTTACCTCCCTGCATACGCCTGCCTAGACCCTTCTCCTGTGTACCCCCACCCCGACTCCATCACTTACCGTGGCTCCCCTGTACCTCCATGGAGGGAGACAAGACAAGACCACTATAGTACTGTGAGGAGCCGGATGGATCCAAGAGTTGCCCAGAGGTCCTGAGGAGAGGGCAAAGGGAGCTCTGGGTCTGTGCCCTTGTCCGCGAGTAGCCTGGGCAAGGCTGGTCTGAGGCTGGAGCTGGTGCCTCAGAGGGGTTGAGGTTGCAGTATCATCTGGGCACCCAACTCTCCTCTCTGGGATGTGGTTATCAGTCCCAAGGCAGCTGTGTCTGCGGGGCCCTGGGTTCTCTCTGCCGACCTTGTCTGACTTAGCTTTCCCTGATTGTGGCTATTTTTACCAGGCAAATAACATATACTATGCTGTACTTTTATTTTTAATTTATTTTTTTATAATAGGTTTTTAGCTCTTTTAAAAAAAATAATTTATTTAATTTTATTTTAGCGTGAGGGGGGGGGTCTGTGGGAAGCCGCGCCCACATTCGCCATTACAAGATGGCGCTGGAGCCATTCTACTGCAATGCTTCGCTATGCAACTCTCCAGGGCTGCTGAAGCTTACTCACTCTACCTCGTGCAATGAGATGAGACTCTGAGGGTGCAAGAGCTGAGCAGCCAGCGACTTATTGCTTAAGCATGGTTAACCATATATCAGGGGAGGTCCCAGACTCTAAAGCAGCAAGTGCTTGGGTGATAACCACCTTGTCTCTTTTTGTTTGAGCCCTGAGTTTACAGACCAACCATAGGGTCAACACTAATCCACAGCAGATTACAGCTCCAAACAATCCAACCCCAACCCATTTTTTAAAGAAGGAGAAGGCTGAGGATATCCACGACGAGAATCCCTCAGTAAGTGACAGATCCAGCCGTGTGGAATTGACTTGAATGATAGCAGTCCGCAATTCTCTTAAGGTCTGTTCAAACTCCGCTGTCCAATTCTGTAAAATAAACTGAGAGAGACTCTTTGACAGATTAGCTGCTTTAGTGAAATTTTCATATTGAACCGAGGTAACACATAGTCCAGGGAGTTTTTGTTCACAGCCCAGTTGGGCCAGTAAAAACCACTTGTCGGCGCCGGACCGTCCAGCGGAAATAAGAAGCCAACAACCAGACTTCTCGAGATCTTTACTCAGGATTAAGCTCAGTGGGAATGGCCCCAAAGAAGGGAAGGGCCAAGCTTAAGCACAACTCAAGGGCCAATCAGCTCATGCCAGGTGTCACCTCCTCATAGGTCTGCGTCAGAGCAGGACTGCTCGTCATCAGATCACCAGTTACCCTTGCACAGCCTTTTGTCACATAAGGACTTGTTTCTTAGAGAGCACTCGCCGTCGGGATGGCGGAAGGCGGAAGCCTGTGCCTTGTTAAGGCATGGCACATCGCAGCTCTCCACAGTCCCCCCTGTTTTATTTTGTAAGAACAGGACGAAACGGGTGAGAGTAGAGGTCTGATCTCCAGAGGGCACTGATTACATTACAAGATGGCGCTGACACCCTGTGTCCCATGCTGACAAACAACTAATCTGCGCATGTGCAAAGGGATTTTCCACTCGTTGTGCTCTGCCTCTCCCGTGGCATCATCTCGCCCGATGAGCAACAGCCAATCAGGGACTGACATCCTAAGCGGGAGGACAGTTTCCTATATAAGGGAGGGGTTTCTGCTGTTTGCTCTCTCTGTCTCCGTTTTTCGTGTTGTAAGCTTATGCCCTTCCTCTCAAGAGGCAGTAAAGCTTTACTGCAGAAGGATCCTGTTTGTGTGTGCAGCGTCGTTCTTGCTGACGAGACGGTAACGCTAGCCACAGGGGTCAGAGCCATTAGAATTAGGATTACAGGCAGTTGTGAGCTGCCATGTGGTGGCTGGGAATCGAACCCCGGGTCCTTTGGAAGAGCAGACAGTGCTCTTAACCTCTGAGCCATCTCTCCAGCCCCCCTGATATTTTAAAATTTTTATTTATTTATTTATTATGTATACAGTGTTCTACTTGCATGTATACTTGCACATCAGAAGAGGGCAGCGGTAGAGAGCCACAGATAGCAGCTCCCCCTGCTGCTTCCCCGGCACAATGTGCCCCCTTTTGCGCATGCACAGTGAGTAATCCTTATGCGCATGCGCAGTGAGCAAGCCCCTTATGTGCATGCCTGAAGGCATGACGTAAGGTGGCGTGATTCGAACAAGACATAGCGTGAGGTGGTGGGTTCCGAATGCACCAACCAGGAGTGACGACGTGGCAGTTTCTGATAGGACAGGCACACTATAAAGGTTCTGTGGGAGCTTTTCCCGGGGTCACTCCGTCACTCCAGGATCCTGAATAAAAACTGCGGCAAGAAGAGTTCCCGGTGTTGGTGTCTTTCCTGGTGGATGGGAGCGGCATCGGCAGGCAGCAGATCACATTACAGATGGTTGTGAGCCACCATGTGGTTGCTGGGAATTGAACTCAGGACCTCTGGAAGAGCAGTCAGTGCCCTTAACCTCTGAGCCATCTCTCCAGCCCCTTGTTTTGTTTTCTTTAGACGCTTTGTTTTGTGATGTCTAATGTCTTAGTTAGGGTTCTCATTGCTGTGGCGAAACCCTACGACTGAAAAGCAAGTTAGCCATTTCCATCACTGAAGGAGCCCACAGAGGGCAGGATCCTGGAGGCAGGAGCTGATGCAGAGACCATGGACGGGTGGGTGTTGCTTAACGGTTTGTTCCTTCCGCATGGCTTGCTCAGGACCCGCCCTATCAATCACTTGTTAAGAAAATGTCCTACAGACGCATCTTATGGAGGCATTTTTCTCAACGGAGGTTTCCTCTTTTTAGGTAACTCTAGCTTGTGCCTAGGTGACATAAAACTTGCCGGCACACAAAAGATACTCCATTTTACGCTAGGCTATACCCACCAGCCATTTGTCTCCGACCCCAGTCCCTGGAAGATATGTTCCCAGTAACCCTGACTCAGGGACCCCTCTCCCCTCCCCCACCCCAGACTCATACATCCAGGACCATCGACTTACTACGTCACGACTCACTGCTTTTTGCCTCCGGTACTCTGCTTCTTTATGCAGACAGCTAAGGACTCTTTTGTCACCTTGACTACCTCGTCTTGGCAGAGCAGCACAGGCCTGGCTTGCGTTAGTCAAGGTTTTGGCGGGTCTTCACCTTTAGGAATCCTTCCCTCATCCCCCACACCCCCACCCCACCCTCTTTTCAAAGCAATCCCAAGTTTGCCTTAGAGGTTGTTGTCCTGCCTGAAGAAATCGATAAAAGTTTACGTTGTAATTGTATTGAGTTTGTGGTCTTCCCCCAATCCTTTGATGTTCTTGGACACCATAGCATTTAGTTATCTATCTATTTATCCATCTATCCATCTATCTATCTATATATCTATCCATCCATCATCTATTAATATCTATCTATCTATCATCTCTGTATCTATCACCTATATCTCCTATCTATCTGTCTGTTTGTCTATCTATCTGGCATCTATATCTCATCTTATCTTCTCTTCTCTTCTCTTCTCTCTCTCTCTCTCTCTCTCTCTCTCTCTCTCTCTCTCTCTCTCTCTCTCTCTCATCTATCAGCACACATCTTTATTGTTTGCTAAAAGCCCTTAGTGAAGTTCTTTGATTTCATCCTTAAGATCTGCCCTTGGCTCCCTAAAGAAGGCTCTGTAAACTTAAAGGACCTGGGAAGGTACAGTGGATCGAAGTTGAAAGGCGGAATATCGCTTACAACATAGTGTGAGTCTCGTAATAATGGGTGGGCTTGGCGCTGTGGAGTCTAACGAGAGGCATAGAGTTGATTAAGTTGTAGTTCAACAACCTCCGAAATCTGGTCAGTCAGCTTCAAAACAGACAAGAGGACAAAAGATTAAAAAAAAAAAAAGAAAAAGAAAAAGCAATGAAAGTCCTGAGAACAAGGAAGCAGCATCGAAAAACAACAATAAAAAAACAACAAAACAAAACAAACCAAACCAAAAAACAAACAACCAAACAACAACAACAACAAAAAATCTGTTAAATTAATTTTGCTTTATCCCCAGAGGATGAGGAGGAAGTTTCCTTTCATTTGTTTGCACATTTGCATATTGTTTGCATGTTGGCTCCCACTTCTCCAGCTGAGCCGAGCAAGCGAGAGCCCTTCCTCTGTCATCACACACTGGATTAAGTCCCCTGTTAAATAAAGCCTCTGCCCTTTCGTCTGTGGAAGCCAGAGGGACCTGAGGCCCTGATAAAGTATTTTGGACAATAAAGCCTATTTGTTTCTTTGTTTGTTTTCTGAATTTCCCTCTACTACAGCAGGGCATTTGACAGCGGAGGTGAAAAGAGGCGGAGCGCTTGAAACAAGGCAGCTGTGTCTCAGCAGACTTTGGGTTGGGCGGCGAGGGAGGGAGGCTGCGGGGGCGCGGGGGTGGGGTGGGGGGACAGCATCCCTGTCCTGCAACCTCGAGCTGACTGATAATTTCCACTATCTGATTTTATCACCCCAGACTTGGACGTAAATGGGCTAATGATCCACCCATGTGAAAACGGAGCAGCAGCTGTTGTCAGATGGTCCCGCTTGGGTAAAGTCTGGACTAAGAAGCTCGCCCTGGAGTGTGGCATTTAACCCTTTAACCCTTAGGATGTCACTTGTCAAGGCTCAGGAAGGTTGGAATGCCAGCCAATGGCCGGAAGCGGGACACAGGGCGTCTGCTTTGATGGGCAGCTTCTGCAGGACCACGTAGGGCTAGTGAAGGTCTGCGTATTAGTGCAGTCTGGGATGCTGGCCCAGGGGCTCCACCTGGTAGGTAGGCAATGGGAGGAGAGCGGAGGAAATTCCGTCAGGAGCAGCTCGTTTACGCGGGCTTTCAGCAAGTCCAGGCTTCCCTGATTTTCTGCAGGACCACCTGGGGGCCGGCATGGTGCGGGGCCGTTTGGGAGCAGTGTGGCGGCCACAGTCGGTTTTCCAGATAATGGCTGTCAGCTGAGTGGAAATCTGCCGGGACAGACTGCAGACAAAGGGTTATGTCCTGCAGCTCAGGGGAAAATCGTCATCTCGAAACTTTCAGTCCGGTGGTCTTGGCAGTTGGTCTGGGGCGGGGAGGGTGCGGCGGGGGGCGACGGGGGGGCGGCGGGGGACCGGGAGGGGGAGGCGGGGAACGGGGAGGGGGCGGCGGGGGGGGGGCGCGGCGAGGGGCAGGTGGAGAGAAGGCAGAGTAAGGAGAGAGGCTACTTTCAGGAATAGGCGGTGCTCAGGGAAGCTCAGGCTGACAGGCGTGCTTCGGTTAAGTCGGCTTGGCCTGTGACAAGTGACCCCAAGTTGAAACCCCCTGACGCTACATTAATTTTTAAAAAATATTTACAAACAGATATGAAGGCGTCAGGGACATTAGCATGGCTGCTGTCTGTGAGCAGGGATGCTTTCACCGCAACCGAGGAGCACTATTTAATCCTCTATTTAGAAAACAACCAAAGGAAACTGAAAAATTTGAGCCTGCGATATGCTATACTGTGTATACCATATACTGTATACACTATACGGTGCTATGCTACTATGACAGCAGCCACTGCTTTACCACGGCTAGCTAACAGCTCACCAGAACTCCATGGGTTAACTTTTGAGGCCCTAACATCACATACCATCTTTAAGTCTCGTTTTTTCCCCCCCACATGCCTTACGTCACTTCCTTAGAGCTTATATAAGCTTCCATCCAATCATTTAACATCAGGCGTAGGGGTTGATGACTAAGGACAGTGATTAAAGGCAAGCTTTTTGAAATAAAGGGATAATAAAATGTACATTTTTAGTTAGTAGTAGCAGCCTGCCTTTTTTTTTTTTTCACACTGAAAGGTGTTTTGTAGGTTTCTCCCTTTTAGAGGGAAGCCTGTCAGCAAGGGGGAACTTGTTGGTGAGTCTGGCTCTCAGCTCTAGAGAAAGAAAGGCCTGATTTTTATTTTTTTATTTTTTATTTTTATTTTATTTTATTTTATTTTTAACAAGTGAAATGGCCTGATCCAGGCAGCTGCAGCCAGTAGGGGGAGGAGCTGGGGGGCTTGCCACTGTTAAACTGCTAAAAGCTACAGTTAGCCAGCAACAGCTAACTGTGTCAGAAGCCGGAGCAGAATACATTTATTTGGCCTCTGTAATCAATTAAGAAGACTGGGGACTTTACCTGCTGGCTGCACGGTTCCTGGAGGCTCCTCCGGGGTGATCTTGACGGCTTTGTTGGGGGTGGAAGCAATCAGTCTTTGGATGCCACACACTAAACAAGAGAGAATTGAGTCCGTATATATATACACATATATAGCATGCTGCAGCAGATCTAGTTTCAAAATGGGAGTTGAATTCAAGCTGCGCGCAAGCATATGGGGGCAAATTAAGACCACCTGTTGTCTTAGTCAGTGTTCTAGTGCAGTGAAGAAACAGCATGGTGACAATCTCACTCTCTAGGCTTTTTAAATTTTTTATTATTATTATTATTATTATTATTATTATTATTATTATTATTATTATTATTATTATTATTATTAGCCTTTCTCTGTGTAGCACTGGCTGTTTTGAAATTCTCTCTGTAGACCAGGCTGGCCTTGAACTCAGAGATCTGCCTCACTTTGTTTCCTGAGTCCTGGGATTAAAGGCTGATGCCACCTGGCGACCATAGCAACTCTTATAAAGGAAAACATTTAACTAGGGCTGGCTTACTGGTTCAGAGGTTTAGTCCGCTGTTACATAATGGATAACTAAAACTTATTATGAGTTACTAAGTATATTGTTTAAGGCATAGTAAAAATTGTGAAAAGACTTAAGGATAATATATTTGATATTAAAGTTTTTAAGGTCTAATAGTAACAGTTACCAAAAAAAAAAAAAAAAAAAAAAAAAAAGGGACTGGCTTTTATGTTTATTTTCAAATATCTGGCTTTTATGAAAGGAAAAAGAACACTTTGTTTCAGTGTCCTTGTCCAGTATCAGATTTGGCAAGGCCTGTCTGAGGCTGGAGAAAGTCCCTAGAAGAGGTCAAAGGTTGCAGTTCCTGGGGACCAGACTCCTCCTTGGGATGTGACTATTTTCTTAATACCATCCTCACTCCTGCCTCAACAGCTTTTCCTCGTTCCTCATTTTTTAAAAAAATTAAATAAAAAAGGAAAAAAAACCCCATTAGCGTATAGGCAGCCTCGCTAGCCCGCCTCTAGGGACCTAGCAACCTCTGATGTCATCAGTTGCTACCTCCAGGTGCATGACAGGTGTGTGCCCCCTATAAGGGCCACACCCACTAGCCCACTCTCTCTTGTTCTCTCTTGGTGTCTCTCAGTTTCTCTTTCTCTCGGATTCTCTCTCTCTCTCTCTGCCCTCAGGGCCCACACAAGCTCTAACTCCTTTCCCTTCCGTCCCCTCAAAGACACCTTCTTGTATCAGACCTGTGGTGCGGTGTGCAATTCCTCACATATATGATAACCCTGCCCCCAGCAAGCTCCCAGGGGTCTGTGGTTTATACATCTATGCTAGGATATCCTAGGACACTTCCTCCCAAAGCCACAGTGTTCTTTCGACATAAGACTTTTCCTAAATGGCTACCAGACACGCATCTTTCCAGGGACTTGACTAGAAAACACACACATATGCACATATACAGACACACAGACATACCCACACAGACACACACAAAGACATACACACAGAGACACACATATGCACACTACACACACAGGCACACACACACCACACAGGCACACAAAGAGGCACAGACACACCCATACACCACACAGACACACAAAGAGACACAGACACACACACACACCACACAGACACACAAAGAGACACAGACACACACACACACCACATAGACATATACAGACACACACTACAAAGACATGGACACAAACACATCACACAGACACATATAAAACACACATAGACACACAGACAACACACACACACAAAGACATACACACAGAAATACACACATGCACACTACACACACAGGCACACACACACCACACAGGCACACAAAGAGGCACAGACACACCCACACACCACACAGACACACAAAGAGACAGACACACACATACCACACAGACACACAAAGAGACACAGGCACACCCACACACCACACAGACACACAAAGAGACACAGACACACACACACCACACAGACACACAAAGAGACACAGACACACACACACCACATAGACATATACAGACACACACCACAAAGACATGGACACAGACACATATAAAACACACATAGACACACAGACAACACACACACACACACAAAGACATACACACAGAAACACACACATGAACACTACACACACAGACACACACACCACACAGACACACAAAGAGACACAGACACACACACCACACACACACCACAAAGACATGGGCACGGACACATCACACAGACACATATAAAACACACAGACACACGAACAACACACACACACACACACACACACACACACACACAGACACACACTAAATTCCCTCATGGTACACCCCACAGCATAGGGACATCATGACAGAGCGAGGTTCCTCTTCCTGCCCAGTGCTCACCTCCGCGGGTGCCCAGCAGACCCTCCAGGAGCAGGTACACTGTCCACAGCTGGACTGTGCCTAGGACTCTGAGGTCCTTGGGCGGCACCGTCTCCATCCACATTTCTGAGTAATCTGAGATCACTTGAAAGAGTCAAAGCCAGACGAGCTTCTTTCACTAGCTCCCCACGCCCAGGACTCAAGAAGAAAACACAAGTGCGTCACAGGAGACTTTAGGTGGAGGGGATTTTGAAAGGGAAAAGTCAGAGTGGCTGAGCTGCGAGGAAGGCGGCTCTCCCTGCCGCAAAACAAGAAGCAGGAGCAGGCTACCAAGAAGAGATGATACCGATACTGTAAGAGCATAAACAGGAAGAGGGTCCTCCTCAGTCACGGTCCTACGGAAGTGGAATACGGGAAAGCGGGAGGGAGGGAGGAATGGGAGGATACAAGGGATGGGATAGCTATTGAGATGTAATATTAATGAATGAGTAAAAAAAATAAAATTAAAAAAAGAAAAAGAAGCAGGAGGGTTTGTTCTTCTTCATGTTTTGGACAGGAGTCTGGAATACGTATAAACGCCTCCTTAACAAGAGCAGCCAAGTGCCTGCCCCATGAAATAACCACATATGCTCACACAGATCTGGACATGCCTGCTTGGAATTTGCCCTCTGCTTGCCCCCAATCAATAACTGATTAGGACTGAATAAAGCCAGGCAAGATGGGGCATTTGAAAACGATTTAACGAACCTGTCGTTTGACCTTTTTGGGCTTAGCTGTGTTGCTGACTGAGAGGTTGAGCTTACCACCCTCTGCTGATGAGCAGACCCTGCCCCAGCCCGGTCTTGAGTATTTTAAAGCAGACCAGTAAATGTCATTTTAATGATTTACTTTTGGTTTTTGAGGCAGGCTTTCTCTACATAGCCCTGGCTGTCCTGGAACTCACTACGTAGACCAGGCTGGTCTCGATCTCTAAGAGATCTGCCTCTTTCTGCCTCCCAGGGATGGGATTAAATGCGTGTATCATCTTTCCCGGCTTTTTAAACTTATCTTAAAGGCAGCATGAAAAGGAGCAGGTTTTATTAGGATATTTTCTCACATAGATCGTTAAACATCATTCTTGTTTTTTTTTTTCTGTCCCACTGGCCTCCTCTGTCTCTCCTGACCCCACACTGGTCCCTTCCCTCCTGTTGTGACATTTTCCATTGCTTTCATATCACATGAATTATTATAGCACTCCTTAAACCAGTGGCTCTCTCAACCTTCCTAATGCTGTGGTGGGCCCCAGGCATAACATTATTTTTGTTGCTACTTTATAAGTGTGATTTTGCTGCTGTAAATGTAAATATCTGTGTTTTCTGATAGTCCTTGGTGACCCCTGTGAATGGGGCATTTTGCTGCCTTAGACGTTAGATCTTTCTCTTCTTTTTTATGATTCCTTTTCTACTCTCTCTCGCTCTCTTTCTCTCTCTCTGTCTCTCTGTTTCTCTCTCTCTCTCTCTCTCTCTCTCTCTCTCTCTCTCACACACACACACACACACAATATATGTAAGTTTATATCTAGAGATCTTACATGAGAGGAAACATGCAGCCTCATCATTCTGAGCTGGATTTGTACGTGTGTGACATAATGGCCCCCTAACGGCTTTCAGGAACATGGGTGTGTAACAGGGGACTGTATGCTTGACCGTCTCTGATTCAAAGTGGATTCTTTGAGTCCTGCAGCAATGGCTGGCATGTTCATCACAAGCCATGATCTCTAGCTATGTCACACATATGCACGTGTGCCTGAGACTTTTTTTTTTTTTTTTTTTTGCTACAAGCACATAAACATGAAACCACCTTAGTTATTTGGATATTACATTCCTTTCCACATTGGAAGACATGCCTATTCCTGTGTGTATGTGTGTGTGTGCATGTGTTGTGTTCATCAGTGTGCATGTATCTGTCCACACACACATGAAGAGGCTAACCCAACTGCAGGCGTTTTTTTTTGTGTTGCCTTCAACACGATATTTTGAGACATTACCTTCCACTGAACCTGAAGGTCTCCGTTTTGCCTAGACTGGCTGGTAGTGACTCCCTGCAGGCTCTGTCTGCCTCTGCTCCACTCTGGCACAGGGTCACAGGCTCTCACCACAATGCCTAACATTTACATGGATGATAGGGATCCAAACTCAGGCCCCCTCTGCTTGTGCAGCAAGCATGTTACCTCCTGAGCCACGCCCACAGCAGCAAAATGCCTACAGTTCTTCAGTGTAAATCCAAACTTCCCAGTACCATAGCCATCTCCAGCGTTGCCTTCTGCTGCAGTGTAGTGAAGACCTGGGCATTCGGGTGCTCGGCGCAACTTTCTTCGGTTCAGTTTCATTCTCGGACCCTGCAACGGTTACCACAACTCTCTCCGCCCCAACTTTTTCTGAGAATCTTATTTACAAGTCTTCTGAAGACTCATGAGATTCCTGTGCTAAAGCCATCTCAGACTGGCTGGCCATCCCTCCAGGCCCGCAACGGGGTGGGGTGGGGTGGGGTGGGGTGGGGAGTGGGGGTGGGGCTTTCAAGGGGAGTGCTGCTATCCATGTCATTATCAGAGATTGCATGGCATTATGGGAGGGAGAGGGAGCCCAAACCGTCACCACAATCTCAAGTAGGTCACAACTTGGGACAGGTCGGACCCGTGACAGGTTGCCCTCGCAGTCTAGGCTTCTGTGAGGACAGGGAGCAGGGCTTCTTCTAACAGAACTGTGAGAGACTGTGGGACTGACAGCTCACGGTGTGATACGATGGTTTGTGCCATCCAGGTCACGAGGGAATGCACGCTTGTCTGGCAACCTCTACTCTCCCCCCTGCCCCCCCCCCCTGCAGGTGACTGCTGCTTCTGAGGTCCTTGAATCCTGTAGCCCTCGGCTTGATGTCTTGCATCGAGATGCGGTGAAATGGAGGACAGCACGGCTTTCGGATGTCAGCATGAGTGGACAAGTAGGCCGTATGTACGCGTGGCCTCATGGGATAAGCCTTAAGCACAGAACAGCTGCTGCCCAGGAATTCAGCCTCCCTCCCCCACCCGCAGTGTGAAAGAATCCTCTGCGCCATGCGACAGGACGCATGCGCTTGTCCCCCTTGCGCAGGCTGGCTGTGAACCTTTGGTGGCCCCTGAGGGGAGGCAACTCGATAATCTAGCTGCAGTACCAATGGCTTCATAGGACAGAGTGGCCACTCAAGGGATAACTGTTGATTGCATGTCTTGCTCTTGGTAGTTACCTGGATGAAGCAGCTGCATCCTAGGCTACCGGAACGATGGAGACCAGGGAGTCTAGTAGAAGAGTGGAGGCAATCGAAAGACCGAAGCCTGACCAAGGAGGCCTTGGCTGTAGCTCTTCCCTGGGGGTACCGAAGAAGGGTTGGCCAGACCGTAGGATTGTTTGAGGCTCAGGACGTCTTCTCAGAGACGGTGTCTTCTAGATGTGTCACGGAAGTTGCACCTAGGAGAACTCAACAATTTGGATTCTCTGAAACGAGACCTGACATGCTAACACGTGTAAGGACAACTTCTCAGGGCTAAAGCCCTCCGAGCATTTGATGACTGCTGAGAGAGGGGCACTTACTCTCCCCTTAATTGGTTACTCTTAATTGTAGTGGATGGAAACATGTTTCTGTTTTGATGCCAAGTGTGAGATGGGAAACAGACTTGTGTGAGGCTGTGCGGTGTTTGTCTGCTGGAAACAGGCTTTTGAGAGAACACGTGGTGTTGGTTCACTAGAAGAGAAACTGCCTCTTGTGAGGGATTGGCCTTTGCTAACTGATAAACATCCTAGTATGGACTCTGATAGGAGATTATATCTCTATTTCTATCTGTCTGTCTGTCTGTATATCTATCTATCTATCTATCTATCTATCTATCTATCTCCCAAAACAAGAGGCTGGGCGTTTTGGTCTTAGCATCATTTCCTATGCTTTAGCTGTTCATCGCTCCATTTTGGACTGGCTGGAATCCTGCCGACTACACCAGTGGAATCGCTCCAAGGAACCGAGTCTAAAAAGATCTACTTCTCCTGTTCCCATTAACCTCTTTTCTCTCCTATCTAGGGTAGGCGGGTTGGAAGGGAGGTAGAAGCATTAAAGAATCCCAAATAAAGTAAGGTTGGAAAAGCTCGAAGCCTACATTCAATATGATGAGTTTGGCCCCAGAAACATGCAAGGGGCACTACATGGTCTCTCCAAGGCTTGAGCCCCTCACTGGTTATTGACTACCAGATGGTCAGTCCTAGAAACACACAAGCAACACTAAACAGACGGAAAAAGATGGTGGTTATATGTTTATTTGTGTTTATATATGTAGGTATACAAAAAAATGGAGGGGATACTGGTAGTGAAAAGGTTTAGGAAGGAAAAGGGTGGGCGGGGTAAGAAAATAAGGATAAAGCAATATAAACAGCACTGAGGCCTTCCCCTCTCAAAACTGTCAGTTCATGGTATCGTCTTAGCTGTGGGTGAGACGTCATGCCTAACCCTCTCCGTGTTGAGATTTTTGGCCTGGCTCAACCTTGTGCAGATTTTGTGCACGCTGCCTCGACTGCTATGGATTCACATGGGCGCGTGCGTGCCCTGCTGTGTCCAGAGAAAGACTTGTTTCCAGGTAGTCGCCCACTGCTTCTGGGTAGCAAAACCTTTCCATCCCTTAATCCACACTTTGAGGAAGTGGAGACGGAAGTGATGGATCGAGGAGGAGTCGGGTTCGGTGAGTGAATCAATATGATCATCTCACGTTGTACAACTTTTTTAAAAATAAAAACGAGAGAGAGAGAGAGAGAGAGAGAGAGAGAGAGAGGAGAGAGAGAGCAAGAGAGAGCAAGAGAGAAGGAGAGGGAGGGAGGGAGGGAGAGAGAGGGGGAGGGAGAGAGAGAAGAGAGAGAGAAAGGGAGGGAGAGAGAGAGAGAGAGGGGGAGAGTAAGAGAGAGAAAGAGAGAGAGAGAGAGAGAGAGAGAGAGAGAGAGAGAGAGAGTGTATTGGAAGGGCAATACCCTTTATGGATGGAAAAAGCTCCTCCTTGAAGCTATGGGTTATTGAACAAAAAAACCCAATGCCAGGAGTAGAACTGCTCATGACCTGTTGATCAGGGAGCCCTGTGGGCTCAAGAAACAACACAGGCTCTTCTTGTCTTTGCTCTTCATTGCCCGTCAGAACTCGGTGATGATACCTGCCTGCTGAGGAGATCACGCATGTAGTCATAAGATACAGAACCATGAGGACCGAGCTGTGTGGGAAGCCTCCTTCCTGCCTGATAGCGCTCATAGTGCCAGAAAATACTTAAGTAGGATGTTTGGGGGGGGGGGGGCAGGGGGCGGGGTGGGGGCGGGACAGGAGGCGGGGTGGGGGCGGGGCAGATAAGTGTCTTATCCAAATGTGAATCCAACTGTGATATCGACCTGCCAGGAAAGATATGTAATAGCGGCAAGAGCGTTTCAGAGGGTAGCCAACACGTTCCCTTCACTTCACAAGAGGGACTGCGTATGTGGTACCGGAAACCTACTGAAAATCCCCGCGGCGTGATGGAAGGTCACAGGACCTGGGCGTTGTGGCGTGCATGCGTGCACGCGTCAATGTGTTGTTTAGTCGGATTCACAAAGCGTTAGATCACTTTCCTAACATGCGTGTTTATACTCGCAAACACCACTCCTGCCTTTAATCAGAGAGGCACACTTTTTTTTTTCTGAACTGCGTTGGAGGCCGAGAGGTGCTGAGAATGAGGGATTGTTTAGTGCCCAGCACTAGATAAGACACTTATGCATCTTCTCCTAGGCTCATGGGACATTGCAAGAGAAGGGATGGGAAGTTTGTAAGAGCTGGAGGAAAAGGGAGAAACACTACAATACAGCATCTTCTGTGCAAGTCACAGCCGCTGCGAGCAGGAACGTACAACTCTGGGTGACTGTGCTGGGTCTACACAAGAATGAGCCCATGGGCAGCCAGGGAAGGATGGAGGAGGGACGGAGGGGCGGTGCCTTTCACATCTGTATTGTTTCCTTTGGATAGATTTGGAGGAAGGCGGAGTCAGTGCCTACAACTGTGTGCCCCTGAGGACCGCCCTCCTCCCCAATCAGGCTACAGTGAATAATCTCAACTGCAATGATCACTGTAGGCATTTGGCTATTGTGTAGTTTAAATTCTGATTTCCTGTCGAAATGTTGTATAAACTCTGCTCTCCAGTTGTCCCCGCCCCCCCCCGCCCCCCCCTGCCTCCCGTTATGTCAATAGAGCAGCTTACAGCCAGTTGATGAGCAGGGGGAGAGAATAGGGGTAGACTTCCTGCTGGCCAGGGGAGGAAGAGTTAGGAGAGGAAGCGGGTCCCTTTAGGCAACGGGGAGAGGTCCAAGGAAGATCAGGAGGAAGGAGCTGGAGCCGAGGAAAGCTACAAAGTGCAAGCATCGCTGGGATGCTTGCTGGGAGTTAAGAGAAAATAGCGTAGAGGGGCCGAGAACAGACAAACTGCTCAGATTGTGCTGGGGAGCCTTGTATTGTAAAAAAGCCTCAGTTATCTGTTTTATAAAAAACAACGTGAACAGATCATACAGATGCCTCAGGTTCAGCTAAGTAGACCACATAACAAAGCCCTAAGCTGTGAACCTTGGGAAGAGCAAGGTGGGGAGGATGAGGTGGGAGCAATGTAAAAGAGCTTAGGGGATGGGGGGGAGGGGGAGGAGGGAGGGGGAGGGGGAGGGGTAACAAGAGAACATCATTGCATCATACACATGTGCGAAACCATCCAAGACGGTTAATAATACAAAAAAAGGAGACAGTGGAAAAACAATGTCCAAATGACTGATTACAAAAAAATACAGATTCTGAGATGACTTGGAACCTCTGTTCTCCAAGGTCGTCTAGAGGACGTCAGATCTTACTGAGAGCTGGTGAGGTGAGGCTTCTGCAGACAGAGGCTCCTGCAGATGTGAGGAGGTGTAGGGTGGGAAGACAGAGACTCATGGAGTGTCTGATAACTACCCACATACAGGGAGGTGGGGCCCCAGCCGAGAGTGCACTCATTGGGGGTGGGGCACAGACACCCATTCTCTGTCCCTGCTTTCTCCTACCCCCCACCTGGGACTGTAAGAGAAAACTCACCTGGGCACAGATTGTGGAGATCGGGGAGGATCTGCAGTTGGGCTTCACGCCCGGGACTTTGAACCTAACGACCCTCTGATTCTTGGAGGCTGAGGACTCCAGGCAGCAATGCTGGAAACAGGGCCAGTAGACACAGTGAGGGCCACAGAGGCGCGTGTCATTCAGAGGCAGGATGGTGTCATCGTCACAGCACTGCATCAAGGGGTTGTAAATCCGGTCCCCACATCTGGGTGCTGGCTGGCAAAGTAACAGGCCAGTATCTGGGAAGAGTCACAGCTGGGTTATATACACGGGCCAGCCTAGGACCCACTCCCAACCCCCAGCACATCTTCTCCCTGCCTCACCTTGTGGTCCATTCTCAGCTCCGGCTCCGGCTGAGTGCCAGAGGGCAGAAACCAGGGCTGCAGTTGCTATGAAGAAGAGAAGGAAGGAATAAAATGGAAGATATAGCCAGCTGCTACGACGATGGAGGCCAGAAGATGGCGCCACTGAGTTATGTGAGTAATAGCTCATGGTTGATTTGAGACTGTCCCGGGGTAGGGGCCCCTGGGTCTGGGATGACAGGGTGAGGAAATGCAAGGAGGGTTCTGGGAAGAGGGTGATTTTAAAAGTCACAGACACAGGGATTGCAACCCAGTCAGGAGGCCAGCACGGATGCTTTGCAGGGGTTGGGGTGGGGGGGAGGGTACAGGTGTGGGGCTGAGGGTACAGGTGTGTGAATTTGAGGTCCAGAGGTAGTGGGATGATGTCATAGCACCTATGTCCCTTTGTTCCGATGCCTCCTTACCTAATATCCAGGTGGCCATGGTCTGTTTCTTTTGCAGAACTGTAGGAGGCAGAGCAGGAGCAGCAGCAGTGACGATTCTGAGACCTTAGGCTGTTATTTATAACATTGAAAAGGGCGGGTCAGGAAGGGCAATGGAAAGTTAGGGGAGGGGGAGGGGACCTGGTAAACCATAATAACTAAGTCCAGCAACCTGCTCCTATATCTGTCCAACATGAAGATGCTGCAGAACTTTTTAAACGTTGTAACTCAAGTGAGCATCTTTTCGAAGGCGCCATCTGGCAGTTTCTAGGCTTCTCATACTCCATGCCTTGGAAGCTTTAAGGGTTATTCCCCTGCCCCCATGGCAATCCAGCCCCGTGTTCTGTAGTCGAAACATTTTCAGTTAGTTAGTGGAGATTATGAGGTTGGAGCCGGAGCAAAGAGAGAAGAAGAGGAGCTTCGCGGTCTATGCTAGGGAGGACGACAAAGGAGATGAGAGTTTCCAGAAAGATCCCTGGGACACAAGGAATAGAGGGAAAGCCTCTGCTTTTGTGGGCTTGCTTGGTTGTTTTTACAGAGTTCCTTGTGCAAAACAAACAAACAAACAGCCCTCCCTCAAACACCCCTAACCTCTTTATCACATGTTGTAATGTTATTTTACCATCTCCGTTGTGACTGTGATGGAAACGTCCTCTTGACATCACTAGTGTGCTTCTTGTTCCTTGTTGTCTCTCTGTGAGTTACGTATGAACCCGGAGAGGCTGGAGGAAGGGCAGCAGAGCTTCAAAATCCAGGGCACCCAACCTTCTGAGGCTTCTGAAAGAAGAATTATCCAGGGCCACACATTCGACCCAGGAACACTAACAGAAGCTGATGAGAGGCAGCCATACAATAGTTCCAATTATGTGGCACCCGCCCCCCCCCCCCATGAAGATTGTTTTAAGCCTTCAAGCAGCTCCCAAGCTTTGGTCATAGCTAAGCAGTGAGCTCTCAAGAAGCTCCTCAGATATTTCGGTCCTCAGATATCTGTCTCATACCCACATGTCATTCACATTGACTGCATCACTCTTAAATGTTTAAAGACTGGAGAGAGCCAGCCCTCACAGTGGGTTTGTGTCAGCCCTCCTTTCTTTTACTTTCTTGGTAAAATACCAAAAAAGAAGACACCTTTTACTGCTGGTCTTTGAGAGTAGTTCATTGGTGAGTGTCCCAGAGTTCAGCCCCAGATAGAGTCCAATATGTAGAACACAACTGCCAGCTCACAGGCAGGTGTGCAGCCAGTCTCTGGGGGACTGGGTACCCAGTCCTCTGTGGACCAGTTGGACAGGCCAGACCCACCTGTGCTCTGTATCGTGTGGACCCCTCTCACCTAGGGCTTTTCAGGTCTTGTTGTCTGTTACTCCCAGCCTGGTCCCTAGGATCCTTCCCGCTGCTCAGACACTGTGTGTAGTCAGCGCCACCCAATTCCTTGTTTTTTTTTTTTTTTTTTTTTTTTTTTTTGTTTTTTTTAAATATGGTCTACACTGCCCACGTCTTAGCTGCTTTATGATTTACTGTTTTGATATTTTGTCAAAAAATAAAAAAATAAAAGCAAGGCAATACAACATCAGTGAGAGGTTTCATTCTGCGTTTGAGAAGCAAATGAGTGCATGAGCACTCAGTGAGTTCCCGGACAGTTGCTCAGACTTTCTGGCTGTGGTTTTATTCTCTCTGTGCTTCCTTATTGTAACAATTGATAGAAAAGTGGTGCTGAGAAAAAGCAGTTATGAGAATGAGGCATGGGTGTGAGACAGGTATGTTTATCTCTGGATAACAGGACCTGTGAGTCCTCCTAGAGTTTCTTGAAATTGATTTCCAGATTGCAGCCTCCTCTTGCATTCTGTTTATAAATCAGAAGGAAACATGCATATTTCAGTAGAAACCTAGCCACAACTTTCCCAAAGTATCGTTGTCCCTAAAAATGTTTAAATCTGCTTTCAAAAACAAGATCACATTTTTCCCCCCCACTGCTCATGAAAGCATGTCTAGCCAAGTGTTAGCAGACTGCTCAAAACTGTATGTCTTAGACTGAGAGGTCATCGTTTCAGTTTTATTAGGACGCTGTTCTGATTTCAAACCACTGGGCTGGTAAGTTGTTTTACACCTTGGCATTGCAAGTTTGACTTACTTACATAAGTAATTATAACCACTAAAAAATGCCAATGATGTAAGATAGAGATCTTCATATGCTGGCACGAATTTTGTTTTTGAAACCATAAGTGATTTGATAACATCAAAAAAAGAAAAAATCCTAAGGCTTTCCGAACATTCACTCTCAGCTTGGCCAGTTTGGTTTCAGGAGGTAAATGATGTTGTTGTGGCCAGCACCCACTCTTTTAAATATGAGTTAAGATATGACATATGAAATATGTGCCACACAACAGTTATTATATGGAAAAGTTTATTATATGAGCATGGGGAGAAAAGAAGGGGGCACCCAGGGGGACAGAGAGAGAGAAAGAGAGAGAGAGAGAGAGAGAGAGAGAGAGAGAGAGAGAGAGAGAGAGAGACAGACAGACAGACAGACAGACAGAGACAGAGACAGAGTAAGACAGACAGACAGACAGACAGAGACAGAGTAAGACAGACAGACAGACAGACAGACAGACAGACAGACAGAGTAAGACAGACAGAGTAAGACAGAGTAAGACAGACAGAGTAAGACAGAGAGAGAGAGAGAGAGAGAGAGAGACTATGAGAAACAAGAATTAGAGCCACAAGGAGGGTTTGTTGCTTTACATGCTCCTGGGCAGGGGCATTCCCAGTGGCAGGTAGGTAGTGATGTCATAGGTTGCTAGATGGGCAGAATCTTACTGTTCCTCTCTTTTCCTATAATTAAAAAATGAGGATGTTGGATTGGTTTCTTCTATTTTATGTTCTGCTCTAGAGGTTTCAGGTGTGCTGTTAAAATGATGGTATGCAATCTCTCCGTAGGTAGGTTAAAGTATATAAATGTAGGTTCGTTCATTGGAAGTAGCTTTTGGCTGCCGTGTAGTGGGGGAAAGGAAAGAGAGAGAGGGAGAAAATAAAACAAGAACAACAAAATGTCCAGGTGATATGGCGAGAGGGAAGGGAAAAGCTCTGCCCTGGGAAGTTCAGGGTAGAGGGCAGGGTATGTCAGCCATGTCCCGCCACAGATAGGGAAGGAAGCGGACTGAAAGAACCCGGAGCTGTGTGACCTGTGTCTGGAGCACACCATCCCAGCCTTTTGTAAATGGATAAGGGGTGAAGAAATCAATGGTCTTTGACTGCATCCTGCTGACAGTAGGGCAGTGACAGGGGGGTTAAAAGGCTGAAATTTGGATCCAGGATGAGGAGGCTGCTGTGTTCACTGTCCAGGGCCTGAGAAATTTGTGGCTAGGAGGGGCAATGCATGCAATGCAAGGCAATACACACAGACACACAGACAAACACACAGACACACACACACACACACACACACACACACACACACACACACACGTATATATATGTGATGAACTTTGCAGACAAATGGGTGAAACTAGAAAATTAACCCTGGGGTAAGGTATCCCAGATCAAGAAAGACAACTGTAGTATTTACTCACTTGTAAGTGGTTAATGTATTAGTTATTAAGTAAAGGATAACCGTGCTACAATCCACACACCCAGATAGACTAAGTAACAAAGATGGCTTGAAGGGAGACCCACAAATCTCCCTGAGAAGGAAAAATAGAGTAGATTTTGTGGTGGACTGGGGACGGGTTGGGACAAGAGCAGTAGAGATTAGGCAGGGCACTGGGACCAATGGCAGGAGAGAGCACTGGAAGAGATGGCTAGAATTGTGTGTGTGTGGGGGGCATTTTAAGGGTGATGTGGAAACCTGGTGCAGTGGAAACTCCCTGGAATCTATGAGGCTGACCTTAGTGAAGAGTCCTAGTAATGGGCAGGCAGGGACTGAACTGGCTGCCTCCTATAAGAAGGCAAGGCTCCCAGAAGTGGGACTGGGACATCAACCTAGGCACAAAAACCTTTGACCTGCAATCTATCCTGTCTGCAAAATATGCTGTCGGTCTAATGGTACAGAACTTGTGGGAGTAGCCAACTAATGACTGGTCCAATTTGAGGCCCATTCCATGAGAGAGAGAGAGAGAGAGAGAGAGAGAGAGAGAGAGAGAGAGAGGGAGGGAGAGAGAGTTAATCCCTGATGCTACCTGGAGGGCCGGGAACCAGAGCCTGGATATCCCAGAGACCTAGGATAAAACCAAACCCCATGGCCAAAAAAAAAAAAAAAGTAACCGCAATGATTCCTAATGATATTCTGCTATACTCATAGACTGGTGCCTATTGTTATCACAGAGGCTTCATCCAGCAACCAATGGGAGCAGATGCAGAGGCCACAGTCAGACACTAGATACAGAGAGAGCTCAAACTGGACATCACTACCAGTTCTCTTCCCTAAAATGTAATAGGGAGAGAAGGAAGTACAGGATCCGGAGGTGTCTAGGACACCATGAAAACACGGCTCACAGAATCGATGAAGCAGGGTCCCTACAGGCGCACAGAGATGGAAGAAATAACCAGGCAGCCTGTAGGAGTTTGATATAGGTCATCTACATATACATTATGGTTCTGCATATTGATGATCTTACGGGACTCCTCACAGTGGGTGTGGGGAGTGTCTTTGGCTCTTTTCCCTGCTCTTGGGACTCTTTCCCGCTCCCTGGGATGCCCCACCCATCCTTGATAGAAGGGGTTGGACCTGGTCTTATTGCAACTTGATTTGGTTTCGTTAATGTCCCTGGGGAAGCTGCTCAGTTTTGAAGAGAGATGGAAAAGGAGTGTATCTGGGGAAGAAGGAGGTGGGGAGGGAGCTGGGAGAAGTGGAAGGAGGGGAAACTGCAGCCAGAGTGTAATGTATAAGGAAAAATGCTTACTACATGCATTCCTTGTGCCAAAGAGGAGTGCAACAGGGGGTACTGGGCTCCCTGGAGCTGGAGTTACAGGAGGCTGTGAACTAGGCTGTGAACTACCCTGAAGGTGCTGGGAACTGAGACCCTGGGTGGCCAGTAACAGCGTGCAGGAGCGGAGAGCGTGCAACTCGCTCTGCAAGGATCCGAGCTTGAGGTCTCCTCCAGATGGCCGTCAGTGGACAGGAGTTGAATCACCTGACAGAGATCCGATCCCTCCTGACACCTGAGTTCATCACTTGTTGTGACACCACCCGTGACTTTCATAATGTTATCTTTCACTCTCCTCTCCTCTCTCCTTATCTTGATGGGCTCCCCTCATCCTGTTCTCGGTTCGCCAAAAACCGCTGGGCACAGAAACCAGGTGTTCTGCCAAAATCGGATAAATAATACCTGGCTAGCAACTCACGCTTAAGGATAAAAATGTCTCTCACGAGGAAACAACGTTAATTTTGGAAAAATGAAAAATCGTTCCTTACTAAAATTTTCAGTGGTTTATGATTAACAAATGGCAGATGAACTCGGGAGGCAGAGGCAGGCGGATCGCTGTGAGTTCGAGGCCAGCCTGGTCTACAGAGCGAGTCCAGGACAGCCAAGGCTACACAGAGAAACCCTGTCTCGAAAAACCAAAAAAAAAAAAAAAACAAAAAAACAAACCAAAAACAAACCAAAAAAAAAAAAAAAAAAAAAGAAATAGACACAACTTACTAAACAAGTTAGTATGGAGATTTAAAAAAAAACATATTAAAAAAAATAAAAAAAAACAAATGGCAGATGAAAATCATGAGACACCGAGGAAAGAAATCCCAGGGTGGAACCCTTGGTTAAGCAAAAGAAAAAAAAAACAAAACAAAAACAAACAAACAAACGCCTATGAATGGGAACTTTAAAGAAAAAGATTGGGTGGATTCTGAGGAAGGCATAAACCGAGAGTGGACTGGTGAGCAGAGCAGCTGGGGTTAATTATTAGATTTCTGTGGAAAGATTAGCAGCCACAGATAGCAGGCCTTGGAATTGTCATACTAAAGAAGAAAGGATTAGGATTCTTAAAGAATATATTAGAGCCAAAGCGCTTAAGGATGCCGCTGAATTTTGCTATACTCAAGGATTCTAGAAAAGATGTCTAGTTAGGCACCAGGCTGAGCTTGAAAAATTAACTGCAAGTGGTGTCCAGCCGTTCTATACAGAAATAGCCTAAGAGTACTATTGTCTAGTGGTTAACGTCTAGTTGAAAGGAAAGTGCAGCTCAAAGCCAAAACTAGCCGAAGAGTTCAAACATCGAAGTTACTAAGAAATAAAATTATGTGTTTGCCTTTGGGGTTAGTGGGGCACAGACATGGAGCTTGCTTCTGTTTCCTGAAATTTAGATGAGGCTGAAATTCTATAGTTTTATGCAGCTCTCATGTGAAATAACTGACTCTACTTCCTTAAAATATTTTTTGACTTTACTTCTCTAAAAAAATTAAACAAAGAACTGAGGTCTGTGTTCTGTGGTGTGCTTGCTCGCTTGCTTGTGTGCCCGCCTGCTAGCAGCTACCGAAGACACTGCCTGTCAGCTTGCACCAAACGTCTGACTCAAGAGGTGATTGTCGGAGAACCAAGAACAGGCCGAGGGGAGTCATTCAAGATCAGGAGAGAGGAGAAGAGAGCGAAAGCCGCCGTCATGGAAGTAACAGGGGGCTTCACAATAACCGATGAGCTCGGGGGTCAGGAGGGATCGGATCTTTGTCAGGCGATTCAACTCCTGTCCATTCAGGGTCATCTGGTGGAGACCCCAAGCTCCGATCCTTGTCAAGCGAGTTGCAGGGTCCCCACTCCTGGGTCCCTGGGCATGCCGCTACGGTCGCCGGGCGTTCTGGAAGAGCGCCAAGTCTAAGCCCCAACCCCAGCCTCCTTAGTCTTATTTGTGGTGCTGGGAATCTAATCCAGGGCTTCATTCACATTTGGCTAAGTGCTCTGCCGCTGAGCTGTAGTCTCAGCTACACCCTACAATGTTTATAACCAGTGCTTGTCCTGTGAGAAGCTTGACCCAGTAGATGGGAATTTTCCTTTATGGTGAAGAGTAGGGAATAATTTGTCATTTTATGCAGAAGCGACGTCATCAGTTGTTTTTTCAAGGACAAGGCAGGCGTGCTTGCTCTTTGATATCAGAGTCTCAGATAGCCTCCCATTGGCACCTGGCCACACACCCATTGAAATGCACAGTACATAAACCACACCACCTGGAACTTCTGAAAAGTTTCCAGCTTATGCTGTTTACACTCAACTGTTGGGAGGGAGGAGCTGACCTCTTTTCTGATGCAGAGATTTTGGTCTTCTTGTGAGACCATGAAAGTGTGCCATAACGATACAAATTATTTTTTAAACAATATCATGTTAAGTAGCCCGAGTTTACGTTGAACTGTCATCCTCCTGTCTAAAGGAGTGTTTCGGCACACTTTGGTTTGTTTCCTATCTATCTATCTATCTATCTATCTATCTATCATCTATCTATCTATCTATCTATCTATCTATCTATCTATGATTTACTTTTTTAAAAACTTGAACTATGTATACATATTTCCGTCTGCGTGAGAATGAAGGTGCCTGCAGAAATCAGAGGCATTAGATTGCTGCCAGAGTTACAAGTGCTTGTGAGTCACTCAATACGGCTACCAGAAACCACAGTCAGGTGCTCTGCAAAGGCAGAATTGGCTCTTAACTACTGAGCCATCTCTCCTGACCCTTGTTTTAAAGATATTTAGAGATGCTTTAAGTTTTGAAGTGAATTATGTCATCCTTCCTTCACGCTTTCACATGATGTCTCCCTCTCAAATTCATGACTCCATTTTAGAAGTTTTTCTTGTTACATGTATGTAAATAAATATATATGTACAACCCGCTGGGTCTGTTTAGTGCGGCTTTTATGTACATGTACTTAGGGCTGACGGCTTGGTACTGGGTAACAATTTAGGGATTTCATCCTTGAGGAAGACTAGTCTCTCTCAGCACCTACTAATCATTTATAATCCCTTATCTACGCAGCGCGGGGGTGGGCTTGTGAGATTCTCCTCTGCACCTTGGAACGTCAACTGGTGGCGTTGTTCAAGTTTTCTTCAGAAGCCATGTCACTGTTATGTCATGAGGACACAATCTCCTGGCAGATTTCCTGCTTCCCTGGCTCTTAGCATCTTTTCAACTCTTCTTCCTTTGCAATGTTCCCTGAGCCTTGAGTATAGGTCTTTTGTAGAAGAAATAAAATATGAGGCTGGGTACCTCACAACCAGTTGTTCTCTGCAATTTGAACCAGTTGTTGCTTTCTTTAATTTTTATCTGTTGCAAAAAGAAGCTTCTTTGACGATGGGTGAGGGAGACACTTGACTGTGGGAATTAGGTTATGTATTTAGAACGCAGTTAGGAATTATACTGGCTTAGGAAAGTGACAGTAGGAGATTCTTCTCTACGATTAAAGACCTCATTAGCCATATGTATGTAGGTGGATAGGTCTACAGTGCTATGTGCACGGTTTCCCTTCTGTGGAAAAAGCCTTATGTCCAACTACACATTTGTTAGTTACTGCCAAGATATAAGTACTGCTATTTTGCAATTTTGGGGGGATACCTTACCATGTTGGTCATTGCTGTAGTTTGCAGGAGGATGAGTAGAAGTATTGGTTTCTTTCTTATCTTGGCAGCGTACGCATCTCCTCGCTGTACTACGAGAGTTAGCGCTCAGGGAAGGTGTCGAATACAATACAGCCTGGACGCTGTGAGTTCTGCGTCTTATGTACATGGTCTCTTCAGCAATAGGGATTTATCTTCAGCTTCTGAGAGGCATCTACAGACGGTAACAATAGCCTATGTTGTATTTGGAATCTCTTTCCTTCCTCTGATTAAGAACTCAGAAGTCAGATTTTTATGGCTGGCACTGGGGTGTTTGTAAGACAGCCTATGACTCATTAGGAAGGCTTTGTTACCCCATGTTACAGAACTATATTTAAACTATATAAGCATATATATATATATTTTAATGTTATACTTAAGTTAATATAAAACAGTATGACTTCCTTTGTCTATTTCAAGCATCCTTAGTGTTTATTATCCATCCTTCCTCCCTCCATCTTTTCTATTTCCCTACTTTCTCCTTCCCAACTAAAGCTTTTCCCCATTTTCCCCTTCATATCTCCTGGACCCTTCTATTCTGATTTCTAGCTCTCTTTTCCTGCCCTCATAATCCTTTTTTACTTTCCTGAATTCTGTGGTTACTCAAGGTTATAGGCTCACGTCTGAGGAGGCAGGGCTAGGTTCAACAAATAAGGAAGAGTATCTGTTCCACTTTCTGTTCCTGGGTTACCTCACTCACTATGATCTTCTCTAGTGATCCATCTATTTACCTGCAAAGTTCATGATCTTATCTTTTTTTAACAGCTGAATGGTATTCAATTATACAAATACATTACATTTCCCTTGAAGAACATTTCTGCTGTTCCCATTTCCGAGCCGTTGTGAGTAGAGCGGCAGTGAGTTTGGCTGAGCAAGTGTCTGTGGAGAAGGCTGTCAGGTCCTTTGGGCATTTGCTAATGTGTGGTATGGCTGGGTCATATGGCAGACTTATTTTTAGCCTTCAAAACATTCTTCACATAGATTTCCAGAGCAGCTGCCCCAGATTGCAACCTCACCTACACTGATGTATTCCATTCCTTCTTTTACTTCTTTCAAAATGTTCTTTGCCTCCCACCAACTTCTGCCACTGGTAAAGACAAGCAGAGCCATGAAAAAGTGACTCCTTTTTTTTTTTTAACATGATTTACACTGAGCCACACCTTAAACATTTTAGAAAGACTGCATCCTGTCTCATATGTTAACCAGTTTGAAGATGAGACGCTCATCAGCTGGCTATGGTCTAACACGTCTAATGCTGTGTTTGAAGGACACAGTTAGAGGCCCCATGATGCCAGCCTCCCGATCTGGATGCGGACTCCGTCGTGCTGTTGACTTCATGGACTTAATCACCCAGAGCCTTGGAGTTCTGCTGATGCATCTGCACTGGGTGCCCCAGAACTCCCTGCAGGAGAGGAAACACCACCCATCTGCTCTGGCTAATTTGCCAGCCACCTAGTACCAAGGCTTCTGAGCTCTTGAAATGTGAGTAGTTCCTGGGTCTAGAAATGCCTCATGGGTCAGGAGCAGAGGATGATTCTTCCAGAGGACCTGGGTTTCATTCCCAGCACTCATGTGGCAGCTCACAACCATCTCTCAGTCCAGTCCAGGGGGATCCGATGCCCTCTTCAGATCCCCATGAGTACTGAATGGATGCAGTTCACAGATACGCATGCATGCAGAGCATCCATACACCTAAAACATAAATGCATTAGTTTTTTTTTTTAAATCAATGTGTGTGCTGCAATGAGGCCATAGATTCTGTTGTCTTCAGTGTTAACTGACTTAAATGGCCACAATGTGTATGGTGGCTGTCAAGTGGACAGCACAGATTGGGATACGACAGTGTGCTGCCATTAGGGGATAATTTCAGGATACCTAACCACTCTCCTTGATTCCCCGCCCCTCCCCTCCCTGCCACATGTTCTCCCCCAAGGAATAATTCTGAGATGTGACTTAAAGCCAGGAGTTCTTGAAAGGCCCTGGGTTCAGCTATTCCCCCAGGTGGTGCTTTCAGACTGCAGGGAGACCTGTCATAGTGGCGGACGCAGTGTCACTGGCTCAGGTCCCACAACTTTAGGTTCTTCAAATGAATCCATGATCTTCATTCTAGGAATAGCCTAACAGGTAGGACACAGGCCATCTTGCCTGGCAGTTTCCTGTTACTGTCCAGCTCTCCCCGAGCACACAACTTAAATCCTTAAACAGTACCAAAAGCACCATTCCAATTATTACAAAGTAATATCCCAAATAAATCATGATTTGATAGTACTGGTTTATATCTTTTTTTCTTTATGCATTGGCATCTGAGAAAATAAAAAAAGAGAGTCCAAGGGTTCAGCAGGTCTCTAGGTGAACAGACCAGACTCCTACTTTGTGTTTGTCTGAAGTCGAACAACCTGGAATGTTCCTTTGTACCTGGGTTTCTGTGTACAGGACATGCAGAGGCTCTTCTTCACACAGATGACTCATTTTCTTTTATGTGTCATTTTTGTTGTGACTAATGAGTCTCAGCACTGGGTGTGAGGGTCAGTACAGAGCCTTTACAATTGGACCGAACCTTGTGCAAATGGAATCAAACACAGTCAAAGGTGTATTGGTGGTGGTGGTGGAATGTCAGTACCTCTGGCAATCTAGGTTACGGTGATATGTGTAAGCTGTCCACTGTGTTAAGCCCACAGAAAGACGCCCTTCTTTTTTTAATAGGTTCTGTGTGAGGGTGTGTGTGGCACTGTAATTAAACGCTTGGTGGGACTTGTTCGTCTTCTCATTAAAAAAATATTCTCAGCGTAAAACCCCACAAAATAATCACATGGTAGTGTTATGACACTATGTCTCTGTGTGTTACTAAGGAAACAACATCTCACCACACTAGATACTATTCTGTGGTGGAGACAGACTGGCCCTGGCAAAGACGCTGGCAGCACCTGGTCTTTGCCTGAGTCTGGGTGGTGAGAAGACACTAGGTGATGACGACGGGGCATGGGAAGGTTATATTCTTATGAATGTCAGGAGGCTGGGGAGTGGGCAATTGATATTGCGTCTGAGAAGAAAACACTGTTGTTATTTACTCCCACAGAGTGTGCTCATGCCAACATGTGAAGTAATACAGAAAATAATAAATGTGCCTAAGGAACTCTTCCAAATAGAGCATTATGTGAAACTACTGTTTTATGCCAAGAGAACTGGTATATATATATATATATATATATATATATATATATATATATATATATATATATATATATATGGGAAAAATAGGAAATGCCTAATTATTGAGCAAATCTTGGTGCATTTACATAAAGGCATCTAATCCTGTTGGCTTGAAGATGAAAAGTTTCCAAGCTATGTCTTGCTTTGTGGCAAAGACTAAACCTAAGATGAGCCTTTTTTGGGTTCTTTGAAGACCTTGCATCTTAGGCTATTTCCTTGATGCAAACAAACCACTGGAAGCTGGAAAATTATTGGTGGGACAGCTGGGTCATAGAAAAGCCTCCTACAGCGCAGTAATTATTCAACCACACACTACTACGACCCCCCCATTGCTTCGCAGGATCGTTGGCCGATATCAGTCCACAAAGGCAAATGGAACAGGAGCGATGGATGAGGAGTCGGAAGCCTCACAGGTATGGCTGGAAATGATGACGTCTGGGGACCAGCTTGGCCAAGGTAGATCAATTTTATCTGTGGTGGACAAGGGTTATATAGAACTTTGGAGGTGGGGTAGGCATTTCCAGTGTGGATAAAGATCATTGGCTGGAGGTAAAAGGTACTGAGATGCCTCATTTCCTCCAAGAGGCACTCCAGGTATCCCAGGTGCTTGCTGAATGGGTTTTTTAATCAGGAAAGAGGGGGCTGGACCTGTAACTTCCCAAAGGACTAGGTGATAGTCCTCAGGTAGAGGGGGCCAGTCCAGCACTGTGTTTCAGTGAACATAGCACAGGGATGCCTATTGTGGAAGCTGGAATGAGAAATGTCCACCAGAGGCTCGTTTCAACACTTGGCTCTCCATCGGAGGAGTTGTTTGCAGGGTGTGTGTGTCATGGAACCTTTAGGAGGTGGAAACTTTCTGGAGAAAGTTGGTCACTGGGGCTGGGCTTTGTCTAGCCTACGTCTATCTCCTACATCTTTTGTTTCTTGTGTGCAGAGGGAATGTGATCTCTTCCCAGCTCCTGGCTGCCATGTGTTACCTTCCCCCACCACGATGGACTCCCGCCCTCTGGCACTGTGAGCTGAAGGAAACTTTCTTCCTTCAGTTGCTTTCGATCATGGTATTTTTTTTGTCTCTGCAACAGAAGAGTGTCTCGTACAATTCTATACCCACGTGTGTTGCTGCACTATTCCCAACAACCATGGGAAGGAACTAGCATGGATGTTCATGAACAGGTTCCCTGGCGGCAAGGTTGAGCATGGTGCCTACACACAATGGAATGCTATGTGGCCACAAAGGGGGGGGGGCGGGGGAGGGGAAAGTGAAACCCTGACATTTTTCAGGAAAAGAAATGCAAAAATTACCTCAAGTGAAATAAGCCAGAGTCAGAAAGACTAACTCTGCAGGCTTTCCCTTATATGTGGCGCTTATATGTTTGCGTGCACATGTGTGTATGTCAATTTGTGTGTGTGTGTGTGTAAATGTATAGACTTGTGCAGGTCACGAAACTGGAGAGGGGACTGACTGTAAGAATGGAGGAGAACAAGGCGATGAACACTCAGGGGTAACGTACCACATGTGATAAGACATCAGCTGGAAAGGCTAACTTGAGGGTGGATAGAAACCAGCCGGAGGTGACTGGAGGCCTGGGCGAAGCCAGTGGTGAGGGGGAAACAAGTGGAAACAAAAGTGTTACGGCAAAAACGTCACAACTAAAGGCGGCCATGATGTGTTACAGTTGATTGTATCTGTTCATCCTAGGAAGCCAATAACTGACACAATGAGACTGAAATGTAATTCAAAGCGGGAAGCACTACTCTGGGCTGAATCTAAACTGCTACTAATGTATTAGTAAACTAAAATAAACTACTCTAAACCTACTATATCCCAGTATATCCCAAGCACTTGCCAATCTGATCTTCCTTGGGCAGCTTCTCTCCACTAACTCCCTCTGTCAACCGTTCACTCTCAACTGTAAACTCCAGGCTCCTCCTCCTCTCCTGGAAGCCCCGCCTTCCACTTCCTGTCCTTCTTCCCAGATGATTGGCTAAATAGCGCTTTACTGACAACTGCTACATCCACTCAAGGCATTTCTCCACAATGATGAATAACTCATGTCTGGCCTTTATGAGTGAAAAAAAAAAAAAGACTTAGAGACATTTAAGAAGAGATGCAAACAGAATCCCTAATATTTTATCAGTTGCTTTCAGTATGTCAGAGATGTCTGAGAGATGAAACAGCTTGAAGCATTTCAGATCACTCAGTTTTCTTTTCCTGGTAACAGTTGTACGAGCTGCCGTGCAGCCCACCTTTCCAGAAACAGCCATCAGGGTCTGCAGAGCGATGGGGGATGTTTAGTTAGCCTAGGCCTGGCCTGCACATTTTTACTGAAAGCTATAGAGCCCAAAGGAGGACTCGATGCTGCCATTCTCTAAACCAATATAATTCCTAACTGTATTCTAGATCTTTCCCCTTACGCCCACTCTCATGCCCCACTGAAGAATTTTATTTTTGCAACAGAGGGAGAATATGCAGAGATTCACTACTGGTCAAAATGTGGGGAATTAGTTACCGTGGGCTGAGGAGCCAATTGATAACATCTACAGTGCCATCCTATGCCTAAGGGAGCGTCATGGAAGAAGGGGCAGGAAGATTGGGAGAGCCAGAGAGTCAGAAGCTGTTAACAGGCATGCCACTGTGAGGTGGAGAAGTATTCACAAGGCCCTCCCCTGGCCTGCGGGGTCTTCAATGGGTACCTGTGGAGGGGGCGGACAGGAGACATGAAGAAGGGGAGCAAGTCTGGGTTCTGATCAAGCTCTCAAACTTTATTTTTCACGTAATAGTTTATACAGGATAAACAATGAGATGAGGAGATCTGTATGAGCAGGTTGTCATGGTGGTTTGACCACAGACAGGCTTTGCCAAGGCACCAGGCGTCCCAAGTAATTTCCTGTAACCCATCTGGTGATCTTATTTCAACATGCTGTTTTTCAAGGTTGCAGGCCAAGAGCTGGGTTCTGGTAATTACCCACAGACCTTTGGCCCCTGGCAAGGCCCCACTCCTAGGTAAAGAGTTATGCACAATCAATAACTACAGACAGAGAAGAGATGAGAGATGAGAGATGAGAGAAGAGAGAGAGAGAGAGAGAGAGAGAGAGAGAGAGAGATAGAGAGAGAGAGATATCAGTTTCTTCAGGTATCAAGCTTCCTAATAAGTTATTCAATATTATGTGGGCATCCCTAAACATATGTACATACTAGCAACACTAAAGAGACCAAGTGTATATACGTGCATTCATGCATACGTATATAATATATACATACATAATACATACATACATATATACATATCTGTAGGTAGAAGAGGTCCTTGATTTGAGAGGTAATGGGTGGAACACAGAAAGAAAAGAGGAAAGGGTACCATTTATGTAAATATTCAAGTGTGACATTCCGAAAGCAATAACAACTTAAACCAAAACATGCTATATCTTTGCTGTGCTCTTCCACTTTCAGGGCCCAGTCTCACCCATGGCCAGAAGCGTACTGAATGTTTGAGAATATGATTTTTTTTTGTTCCTGGCAGGCTGCTCGCCAGTCAGCACTTACTTGGGATGACCTTCGAGAAGGTCACCTCCTGAGGCTCAGGGTGGAAACTCTGAGAACTCACTCGGTTCCTCTTCAGCCTCCTCTTAGGTTGAGAATGTGCCCTGGCCAAGTGTTCCTTTCACCCACACTGAATGTTTCTTTTTCTGAATTTTCAGAATGATCCCAGATGGAACTAAAAACATTGTCCTGGATGTGATTCTAAGTGGAGTGTCTTATACCACAGTCTATGTGGCTTATTCAATGATGCCTAGAGGTAGAACACTTCCACGGAAGACTTAAAGCCTGTCAGAGCACGTTCTCTCCTTTTCTTATGGGAACTGGGGCAGAGTCCATTCTCTCAAGGCCCAACTTGCCTACAGGACTATGGGTATGTGTGCGGCGTGTGCAAGTGTGCTTGTGACAATAAGGAAAGAAAAAGAGGCCACGAAGTGGATAAATATAAATGGAGAGTACATGGGAGCATATGGAGGGTAAGAAGGTTAGGAGAAAAATGACAATTATATTATGATTTCAAAAACATTTTAAAAATGTTCAACTCGTTTTTTTTCCGGCTTTCTCTTGGTACCAGACTCCAAGTTGTACTGCTAAGTTCCTTCACCCACTTCTTCCTCATTGCTGCCAAACATCCACATTAAACCACATCTTATCCTTTTTATGTAGTAGCAATGTAGGCAGGGTCTCTCTCTCTCTCTCTCTCTCTCTCTCTCTCTCTCTCTCTCTCTCTCTCTCTCTGCAGCGTTGGCTGTCCTGGACTTGCTTTGTAGACCATGCTGGCCTCGAACTCGCAGCGATCCTCCTGCCTCTGCCTCCCGAGTACTGGGATTAAAGGCGTGCGCCACCACTGCCCGGCTTAACCCACATTCTTGATCTTTCTTTTAGGTTCAGAATTCCAAAAGCTGGTTCCAAATTTTTTTTTCTGAAAAGTTATGGGCGTCTAAATGAAAGCCTTAAAGTGATTTGCTCCCAGTGATCAAAATTAAGTAGGAAGATGAGAACCTTAAACTTATGTTTCAACTCCTGAAGTAAGGAATGTTTGCTGAAGATGCTGGGGATTCAGGACTGAAGAGATGGCTCAACAGTTATGAGCACTTGGGTTCATGTAGAGTGACCAGTCCAGCTGGTCAGTTATTGGGGGGCCGAGGAGGGTCGCAACCTGTGAATAAAGAATGGGCGAGAGAACAGGCAGGGCCCAAGGAAACTGTAGCTTGTCAAGAGCCGTTTATTGAAGGTGAGGGCAGGCTTTTTAAAACCTGCTTTAGGGAGGGCGGGGGTAGGCGAGGAGGGTAATGGAAAAGTACAGAATCTTCTGGGGTTGGGCCCCGGGAACATCTGCAGGGCGAAGGGTTTTCCTAGTTCGGGGCAAAGCAGGATGTCTCTGTGGTTATCTCAGGGTCGGATCGCTCTCTTCTCAGGGCTAAGCCGGATGCCTTGCGTGCCTAGTGAGTGGCCAAGCAGGATGTTTGCTGCAGGTGCTGAATGGGTGGGGGTCGGCCACGGGCCATTTGGTTCCTGGCAGTAGAGCATCTGGGTTCAGGTCTCAGGACTGACATGGTAGCTCACCGTCATCAGTAACTCCAGTTCCCAAGATGCACATGATACACAGACATATGTGTACTCGACACACACATAAATATGAAATAAAAATATAATTAATTAAGGACAAAATATCTTGAAAATGCAAAATACGAAACAGAAGCTTGTCCACATGCTCCAGGAAGGGGAAGGGGTGATTCTCTTGAGCAACAAGGGAGCCTTTAGCATCTGTCTGTAGCATCTGTCTGTCTTGAGCATCCTTCTCTTTCTCCTTTCAGTTTCTGTAACAAAAGACACATTGGTATAAAGACCTCCCTGGGTTTGGGAGAATCTGACATCAGGAATCCCAGCGGGGTTGAAACATGCCACCCAGCATTGACCCAAACTGGCTGAATCCTTCACCTTGGACTTCCTCACAGCCAACAGATGGCTTTCCTCATAGACAGCACACCTCAATGATCTTGTTGTGGCCATAGAATCTGACTAATGGAATCTTCGAGACTTTTATCTTTTTGTTTCTTAAATCTGGCAACCTTAGGCAGTAGCATCTTGGGCAGCGTACTTCTCCAGTCAAGCCAATGGAGGCTCTAATGCTTCCTGATCTCCTGGCTGGAAAGTGTACAAGAGGTCCTGGCCAGGCTTCTCCTCTCTGCATTGCTGACGGCATCAGATAGGCTGCCATGGATTCTGTCCCTGCCGTCCCCCCACCCCCCGCCCCACCCCCCGCCCCAACCACGACTGAGCCAGATTCTAAGACAATTTACCTTATGGAATAATAAGCTGTAGATGATACCAAAACAAATCAGTCTAGAACATTTCCCGGGAAATAAACTGGTGACTAGAAATGAGTCACACACACACACGTACACATTCATTTTTATTTTCTATGTGGTGGTTTCCAGCCTCACCCACGTGCAAGCTGACTCAGAGGGAGTTTTAGTTGATGATGGCTTTATGACTAGAAGGGAGGAGGCAAACATTCATAGGGGTGGGTGCATTGGTTACTTTTCCAGGCCACTTTGCTGACTGTCCCCAGACAAGGGATGGCATGGAGAATTGTAGTAAGTAGGATCTACTCAGAGACCACACTCTGCCAGTGTCAGGAATAGAATCTCTTGCCTCTTGTCTTGCCACTCTCACCCTATCAGTTCACCTACTGCCCAGGTCATGTTCTCGTGTCTCTTTCCACTCTTTGTGAGTGGTGTTTACCTCTCATCACTCTGCTTTGCTATTTTTTTTTCCCTCAGCTTTCGAAAGGGAAGAGAATGGTAGAGCTCTGTTGCCTATGCCAAGATAACGTAAGGAAGGGCAGGTGCATACGCCTGTCACCTCGGAGATGCCTACTGCCTTGTCACCCCACCCCCCATGGTAGACTGTAACATCTTCAATTGGCTCCCACGATTTTGTAGGAGGGTCACAACAAAAGAGAAATATTGGGACATTGACTAAAACTTTCTTCTTCTTCTTCTTCTTTTTCTTCTTCTTCTTCTTCTTCTTTTTCTTCTTCTTCTTCTTCTTCTTCTTCTTCTTCTTCTTCTTCTTCTTCTTCTTTTTCTTCTTCTTCTTCTTCTTCTTCTTCTTCTTCTTCTTCTTCTTCTTCTTTTTCTTCTTCTTCTTCTTCTTCTTCTTCTTCTTCTTCTTCTTCTTCTTCTTCCTTCTTCTTCTTCTTTTTGGCTTTTTGAGACAGGGTCTCTCTGTGTTAGCCTTGGCTGTCCTGGACTCACTTTGTAGACCAGGCTGGCCTCGAACTCACAGAGATCCACCTGCCTCTACCTCCCGAGTGCTGGGATTAAAGGCATGCACCACCATGCCTGGCTCTGGAACATTCTTTAATTGTTGATAAAGGATGTGTCTTGGGACCTTGGTGATACAATTAAGTGTCTTGAATAACTAATTTTTGCTCCCCGTAGAGTCTGAAGATAAAACCGGGCAGCATCTCAGGCGTGGCCTTACACAAAGACCAACTATATTTCTAAAGAAAATGAACATGATGCAGACTTTGGAGAAGTGAAGGATATTTCCAAAAATCATTCAGCTTTAGGCTTGGGTCCCTTTTTAAAGGAAACTCCTTCTACCAAACTTCAGAAATGGCCTGGGAGACTCAAAGGCCCAGTGGCTGTCTCTTATTGACTACTGGCTAACAATTTCAGATTAGCTGCTTTGGCAGCCAACCTGCCTTGGAAGTTCAGTCCTGTCCAAGCATGCATGAACAGTCCGCTGGGGCCTCTGGGTAGGTTTCTGCCCAATCCGTTCCTTAGATCGGTCAACTCGAGAGTGTGGCTATGGAGCCGTAGCTGGAGAATAAATATGTCCGCAGCTGCCTGGGCCCCAGTGTGGGCCCTGGGTCCCGCTGTAGACTGGTGGGATTATCTGAGGTCAGATCTATCCCAGTTCCCCACTCTCGGCTCCCCCTGGGCCAGCAAACACTGAGGCTGTTTCTCTGTAGCCCACCGATCGGTCAGAGAGGGAAAGACAAAGAGTGCAGGTCTCTAGGTACGTCACAATAGGCTGTGCTGGTCTTTGGATACCATGCTCACATGGTCACCATGCTCATGTGGTCGCCATCCTCTGGGGATTTCTATGGACTGGTAGGGTGGTCTGAGGTCACATCCACCCATTTTCCTGGCTTCTCCCCAGGCCAGCACACCCAGACTTTGGTGCATCACTGCTCACAGTTCAGTCCTACAAATCGAGTCCATGATATAGCGCACCCCTACAGCTCACAGGCAGGTATGAGTCCGGACTCTGGGGACTGGACATTTGTCCTCCATGGGTCAATTGGATGGCCCAAAGTGGGACCCACCTGTGCTCTGTGCTCTGTGGACCCCTCTCCCCTAGGGCTCTCTAGGTCTTATGGTCTGTAGCTCCCAGCCGGGTCTCTTGTCTCCGTCTTGCAGGTCAGATACCGTGTGTGTTCGGGGCTGCCATCTTGGATCTCTCATGTTTAAGAAAACCAACCTCGACTCCAGGAGTACACTCATATTGATGATATTGATCATGCCTGTCATTTCGCTCATAGGCCAGGGTGTGTTATGTGCCAATCTTTAGTTAAGGGTTTCGTGTTCATCACTGAACAGGAAGAGACTGTTCCTCCAGCTCCGTGACTCACTGAGCAGGGGTCATATTCTCTCACAAGGACACCACTGGGCCTTGTAGCAGTGACAAAGAAGGTTTTTGTTTTTTTTGTTTTTTTGTTTTTTTTTTTTAGAATTGAATGAGAGAAAAGAAGGGTGGGCGAAGAGCTTCATACCTAAAAAAATTTTTTTTAACTTTTATTGGATGTCTATGATTTACACATCATGCACCAAAATCCCTCTCCTCCTCCCAGTAAAATAAAACAAACAGACAAACAAAAAATCTTGTCACATGGTACAGCCTTTTGTCCACATATGTTTACTTTCAAATGTTCACTGTTACAAGTCATGGGTCTGGTTGGAGGCCTACACTATCACTACCGGATACTTACTGGGACTGTTGTTGGATATCCTGTTGTTTCCGTGTGCCAAGGAGATTCTTAATCTTTGAATCAGCAGGTCTGGCCCCTTCATGTGTTCCAGTAGATCATACATGGGGTAGATGTTGGGATGAGGTCTACTCAGAGCCCTGGACCAGGGCCTGCTCCCTTGTCCTCAGGGCAGGGCCCACTCTCCTGCTCCCCTGTCATCACGGCAGGACTGGCTCACCCGCTCCTGTGTCCTCAGGGCAGGGAGAGCTTCATATTTTTTTCTCAGCTTAAAAATCACCATGGCTAATTTCTGAGGCCCAAGTGCACTGTCATGTTCTGGAAGGAGGTTGCATCACCCAGAACTGGGCTGCTATGTAGACCCCTGAGAAAAAGACTTCTTCCTTTTGGGTGCTGGCTAAATATTTTAATATTTAAATATTTTAAAGACATTGAAAGTTCAATTCTGTACTTCATATGGAAAAACAAAAAACCCAGAATAGCTAAAACAATCTTGTACAATAAAAGGTGCTCCAGAGGAATCTCCATACCTGATCTCAAACTGTACTATAAAGCAATAGTAATTAAAACAGCATGGTACTGGCACAGCAACAGGCTGGTAGATCAGTGGAATCGAATCGAAGACCCAGATATGAATCCACACACATATGGTCACTTGATTTTTGATAAAGAAGCCAAATCCATTCAATGGAAAAAGGATAGCATCTTCAACAAATGGTGCTGGTCTAACTGGATGTCTATGTGTAAAATAATGCAACTGGACCCATATTTGTCACCTTCTACAAAACTCAAATCCAAGTGGATTAAAGACCTCAACATAAAACCAGAGACACTAAGTCACTTAGAAGAAAAAGTGGAGAAGAGCCTGGAACATATTGGCACAGGAGACAGCTTCCTGAACAGAACACCAACGGCCCAGGCATTAATGTAAACAATTAATAAATGGGACCTCGTGAAGCTAAGAAGCTTCTTTAAGGCAGGAGACACTGTCAAGAGAACAAAGGGACAGCCTACAGACTGGGAAAAGATCTTCACCAACCCCACATCTGACAAAGGTCTAATATCCAAAATATATAAAGAACTCAAGAAATTAAATACCACCAAACCAAATAACCCAATCGAGAAATGGGGCTTGGAACTAAACAGAGAATTCTCAACAGAGGAATATCAAATGGCTGAGAAACACTTAAAGAAATGCTCAACCTCCTTAATCAGGGAAATGCAAATCAAAACAACGCTGAGATTCCATCTTACACCCATCAGGATGGCTAAGATAAAAAATTCAAGCGACACCACATGCTGGTGAGGATGTGGGGAGAGAGGAACACTCCTTCATTGCTGGTGGGAATGCAAACTAGTATAACCACTTTCGAAATCTATCTGGTGCTATCTCAGAAAAATGGGAATAGGGCTTCCTCAAGACCCAGCTACTCCACTCCTTGGAATATACCCAGAAGATGCTCCAGCACACAGCAAGAAAATTTGCTCAACCATGTTCATAGCAGCCTTATTCATAATAGCCAGAACATGGAAACAGTCTAAGTGTCCCTCAATAGAAGAATGGATAAAGAAACTGTGGTACATATACACTATGGAATACTATTCAGCTATTAAAAACAAGGAATTCCCGAAATTTGTGGATAAATGGATTGAGCTAGAAATGATCATAATGAGTGAGTTAACCCAGAAGCAGAAAGACTCAAATGGTATATACCCACTTATATCTGCATATTAGCCCAACGGGCATGTCTCACGAAAGCCTTCACTTACCAGGAAACTGCGACAGAGGAGAGGACATTCTAGTGGGACTCTAGATGAGAGAATCATGGGAGAATGGCAAAGTAGAAGGACCCAGAGGGTCCTAGAAGCCTACAAGTAGAACATTATGATAGGCAGATTTGGATACAGGGGTCCCGCTCAAACTAAGGCACCAGCCAAGGACAATACAGGCGGTAAACCTTGATACCCTATGATCATATAGAGGGGGAGGTAATCCCCCTCAGGAACAGTCATAGGGGAGGGGAATAAGGGGAAATTGGGAGGGAGGGAAGAATGGGAGGATACAAGGGATGGGATAACCATTGAGATGTAACAAGAATAAATTAATAAAGGAGAAAAAAAAGAATATTGGTGCCAAAGATGAAAATGTCATGTGTTCTCATGGACTTGGTATGAATTCAGGGTGCTCAAAAAAAAAACCCATCATGTGTTTTCCTACCTTGGCAACAATGGCCCTTTCAAGACTGCTTCCCAAAGTCAAGTTTCATGCTCTCTTCACACGTCACCACATGGATTGGCAAGGCCTGAAGGATCGGTGCACTGTCACATTGTGGAAGGAGGATGAATCACCCAGGACTGGGCTACTCTGTGGACTCCTGTCAACAGGACTTTTTCTTCCTTTTGGGTGCTGGCTAAATCAAGGGCCCATTGAGTGTCCCTTCTTGTGTCTTCATGGATTCCAGGCATATGCTCTCTAAGAATACTTTACTGTTGTGATAGGAACCCTGACTGAGACCTGCATAGTCACATCACACGAAAGGGATAGTAAAGTCAGATTTGTTCCTGAGATGCAGTTCAGAGGATCTTGTCTGAATTCTTTAGTTCTCCGTGGATTGGAAGACCGAGCCTCCAGAGTTTCCTTACCTCTGCTGCTCGTGGATTCTCTCTAGAGTACCGCACAGCCTGAGTCTAAAAGATGAGTTTGAAGGCGTTTGCTCTCGTGAAGCCTGAAGATGTGTTCCTGAACATTCTGCAACCACTACTTGCTATCTGAGTTTCCCCACTGATCTCCCTTTGATTTGGGTGTCATGTAAAGTTCCTATGCACATTTCTAGTATGTCACTTCAGTTCAAACGTTACCCAAGGACTGTAGAGATGAATCCATGGTTAAGACCAATGGTGAATCTTCCAGGGGTCATGGGGTCCATTTCCAGCCCAAACATGGGTTCTCACAACCATTATTAATTCCAGTTTCAGAGGATCTGCTACTCATTTCTGACCTCCTTTCTCATGAGGCATGCATGCAGGCAAAGTATTACATATAAATTGAAATAAATTAATCTTTATTTAAAATGAACTGGAAGAACCCATCACAGATGTGCCCACTTGCCTTGATGTTAGTTGTTTTCATAACAACGCAAGCTATTAACCAATATGAGCCATCACAGAAGGCCATACTTCTCTCTCTCTCTCTCTCTCTCTCTCTCTCTCACATACACACACACACACACACACACACACACACACACATGCATAGATACACTTTTCTTTGCCTCCAAAGTACTGGTATTATCTGTGTTTGCAAATATGCACAGAGCCACTGTATTTTCTTGACAATGTTCTGATTTTGACATGAGAATATTGATGTCTCTTTACATGCTCTCTCTAACAGTCTCATCTATTATGGATATGTTAGAAATAATTTCACTTTTTAAATTTAAAAATTTTTTTAATTTGTTCACTTTACATCCTGATTGTAGCCTCGTCCCCTGTTGCCTCCTAGTACCACCTTCCCTCCCCCACACCTCCCTCTCCTTCCCCTAGTCCTCAGAAAGGGGAGCCCTCCCCCCCCAACATCTGACTTCAGCCTATCATGTATCATCTGGACTGTTTGTATTCTCTTCCTCTGTGGCCTGGCAAAGCCACATCACCAGGAGAATTGATCAATGTGTGGGGACCAGAGTCCATGTTAGAAGTAGTCCCTACTCCTCATATTATAAGACTCATAAGAAGAACTGTGCTGTCTACAGCATCTGAGCAGAGAGTTTAGGTCCTCAGCATGCATGGTTCTTAGCTGTTACACCAGTCTCTGCAGAATCCCCCTATTCCACCAAGATTTTGGCTCCACTGATCTCCTTGTGGAGCTCCTGACCCTTCCAGGTCCTTCTATTCCCCAACTCTTCCATAAGACTTCAGACACCCAGAAGTTGGCTGTGAGTCTCAGCATCTGCTTGGATCCCCTCCTGCGTGGAGTATGGGTGGTGTTTCCAAGCATCTTCACCTGGATAAAGCTTACAATCCTTCCCACAACCATGTTTAAACTTACAATCAACTTTGAGAGTTTGGAGATTCCTGAGAAAAGATCCCTTCTGTCCTGAGGGCGGGTTTGGTGTTTGGACCATTGAGTGTTCTGTCATCTGTGGGTGTTCAGTTTTCTAAGTTACAGCTCCTGGTCCCAGGGTACCCTCTCCTATCAATAGTTGGCCTTGAATTCTTATTGGAAATCAAGACATAGTTTCCTTTAGCACCCAACGAAATAGAAGATGAAATGTACATATGCCTTTATTGCAGTATTGATTCAGTACAAATTTACTAAGTACACACAGTGCTTCCTCCTGGAGTTGAGTAAGACCCTTTGTTAAACTGATAAATCCTGGATGGTCAAGATGGTGGTGCCGAGCACTCGCAGTATCTGGGTAGCAGAGGTTAAGCTCAGTGACTGCAGAGCTAGTGAGTTGGCTGTGCTGCCTTGTGCATCTGAGTTTCCCCTGTGGATGTTGGGACTATCTATTTTCCTAAGGCAGGCTCTTGGGACCCAGCATCATCCAGTTTCTAGCCCTTGGCTCCTAAGGAGCCTTCGTAAGGAGACCTGCTGGGGCCCTAGAGACACATGGTTCCAGCGTCTGACCCAAGGATCTACCCACCTTACTGAGGAGAACTCCTAGGCTCCATGATCAACCAGCCTCTGGCCCTTGGTCTCACCTGCCCTCCTGAGGAGACCAGTGGTACCTCAGCATCATCCAGGTTACACATCTCCCAATCCCCTACTCTGGTTCCAACTGGGACACAGCTTACAGAGGAAAGACTGTGGGCTATTTCCTGAGATTCAACCCATGGCTCACGACACTCTGAATCATCCCGAGGAGGGTTGCCAGACCACAGGATCATCCAGGCTAAAGCTCTTTCTACCTTCCTGAGAAGACCAGCAGGCACCAAGAACAAGAAGCCAACACCAGGGACAACCATATGGCTAAGGCCAGCAAAAGAACACAGTCAACATGAACCTGGGAAATATGGCAAAACTAAAATCCATCAATAGATAGAAACAATAAAGAAAACGCAAAAATGAGGGAATCCTAAAGATGGAAAACTTAGGGACTGAACAAAAACTATAGATGTAAGCATCACCAAAAGACTACAAGAGATGGGGGAGCAAATCTCTGGCCTAGAAGGTACAATGGAAGAAATAGATACATCTGTCAAAGAAAATGTTAAGTCTAAAATGTCCTGACACAAAACATCCAAGAAATTAGGGACACTACGAAAAGACAAAACCTAAGAATAATAGAAATAGAAGGAAAAGAAGATGCCCTCGTCCAAGGACAAGAAGACAGTTTCAGCAAAATCACAGGAGAAAATTTCCCCAACATAAGAAAAGAGATGCCTATACACACACAGGAGGCTTACAGAACACAAATAGATTAGACCAGAAAAGAAATTCCACAACATGATAATCAAAGCAATAAGTGTACAGAACAAAGAAAGAATATTGAAAGCTACAAGGGAAAAATGCCAGGTAACATATAAAGGAAGACCTATCAGGATTATACCTGGCTTCTCAACAGAGTCTCTAAACAAGAAGGTCTTGGGCAGATGTCTTGCAGACCCTAAGAGAAAACAGTTGAAAGTCCAGACTACTGTTGGCTCTGTTCTTAAACAATTAGACTTTATTATATAACCCACCTAGACATCCTTCACCTGGGATGATGTCTACAATCTTTCCACACATCCCCTCCCCTTTTAAAAAAAATTAAAGACTATATACACAAATATACATATATACAGAAGTCTCAGGCATCAAACACATTTTATACTTGACAAATCTTTGAAGAATATTGGTTGTTTTAGTTTTTCAGTTTTTAAAAATCACTTAATGTTTCTTTGTAGTTGTTTTTTTTTATTATTAACATTAAGAAAATTTAGAGTTAACAAAGCCTTATTTAATTGGTCTCTGGGGGTCTTTACCCTTTTTTTTTGTTTAATAAGTATTTTTTTAAAAGGTACGATTAGTTCTTTTTACAACTGCTTGTTTTGTGGGGTTGTGAGGTATACCAGTAACATGTTTTATATTATAATACATGTATACCCACAACCCATCTTAAAACTATTGTAGATTTTTATTTTATACTTGACAAATTTTGAAGAACATTGGTTGTTTTAGTTTCTCAGTTTTTAAAAAATCACTTAATGTTTCTTTGTAGTTGTTTTTTTATTATTAACATTAAGAAATTTTTTTTATCTTAAGGGACACATATATAGGGGCTTTGTCAGTGTTAATTTGTGTAGGTATTTTCATAATTGTCATTATTTTTAGTAAATGAGTAATTATATAGTTAGTTTTTTTTAGAACTTAAGGCAGTTGTTCATCAAAAACTTGAATATGTATCAATGGTGTGATGTACGTACTTTATTTTTTAAAAATTTTAAAGTGAAACACATCTATTTGTCAAATTTTTTTGGTACCTCTAGGGTTAATTTTAGTAGGTAATGGGATTTGATTATATAAGGAACATGTAGGATACTTATTAATTTTTTTTGGTTTGTTGTCAAGTGATAGGGAACATTTTTTAAGCCCCTTATCATTAGCATGATGTTTTTAATGAATTTTTGAGGCTTTGAATACATTACCTATTAATAATTTGTTGATTTTTAAATTTTTTTTGTGTCAATGGTCTTGGTAAACCTGTATGGGATCGAATATGAGTAACATACAAGGGATAGTTTTTGTTTTTTATGACCTGTTGTAATTTTATAAATAATGTAGTTAATTTTGAGTTATTGGGAGTAAATTTAGCAGTTTTTATATGTAAAACAACTTTTTTAGTATATTGAGAATCAGTAATTATATTAAGATATTTAGGAAAATTTAACAACATCATAAGGATTGTATACAATTTTGATTTTTGAACTGATGTAAATAGACTTTTAATCACTTTAGTCACTTTATCAGACTTATAACCAGTCATATCTGATTTATTTGTATCAGTGAAGAAGGTGGGTGTCCCTGGAATTAATGACCTTTTTACGACATTTGGAAGGATCTAATTAATTTTTTTAATAAAGTGTATACATTTGTTTTTTGGTTATCTATTGTTAATGTTTTTACATAGTTACTACAAGCTCTCTGTCTATCTTTATTAATTTCCCATAATGACATAATCTCAGAATTAGTAAGAGGCACTATAATTTTTGTCAGGTCTATTTTTGACTGCTGGCACAACCTTATTTTTTTTTAAATCAATTTAGAATTCGTTTACGTATGTTTTTAATTTTTTGTTTTGTTTATTTGGTAGGAATATCTATTTTATGATTTTGTTTTTTTCTTCGTATAAGAAGTCCAGAGGGGAATGGTTTGAAGGCATAATAACCAGAATGTAACCAAGCTTAGGCTTAATCTTGTCTACATGTGTCTTTTGTAGTTTTTGTTTTAATCAGAATTACCTTTTTTTTTTTTTTGCTTTAGTAGTAAGACGTCTTGGACTGTTTAAATCTGAATCCCCTTGTAACATCTGAAACAAGCAGGATATCATCTACGTAATGGTAAATTATAGATTGAGGAAACTTATGGGGCGCCATGAAAGCAGGGCTAAGAGGAAAGGACATAGCCCTTCAAAAAGAAATCGGAGAGTTCTCATACTAGCAAATTAAAAGCACATCTGGAAGTTCTAGAACAAAATGAAGCAGACACATCTAAGAAGAGAAGACTGTAGGAAATCACTTCAGAACGGGAATCAATAATTTAGAAACAAAGAGAACAAGACAAGGAATAAACGAGAGCAAAAGCTGGTTCATTGAGAAACCCTCAGCCAAAAGCAATCTAGGGATTCAACGTGATTCCCATAAAAATTATAACACAATTATTTACAGACCTTGAAAGAGCAAATCCTTAACTTCATATGGCAAAATAAAAGAACCCGGGATTGCTAAAAACAATCCTGTACAAAAAAATGAATTCTTGAGGCATCACCATACCTGATTTCAAACTCTACTACAGAGCAATAGTAACAGAAACTGCATGGTGTTGGCATTAAAGCAGACCACCCATTCTAAAGCCCCGTGTCTATGGACACCAGACTTTTGACAAAGAAGTGAAAGCATACAATGAAAAAATTAAAGCATGTTTATTAAAGGATGCTAGTCTAACTGGATAACAGCATATGTAGAAGAATGAGTAACGATCCATATTTATCATGCTGCATAAAACTCAAGTCCAAGTGGATCAAAGATCTCAACATAAATCCAGAAATGTTAAATCTAATAGAGGGAAAAAGTGTGCAATAGCTTTGAAATTAATTATAGGTACAGGAGACAACTTCCTGAACACCACCAGCTCAGACACTAAGGTTAATAAGTGGGACCTTATAAAATTTAAAAGCTTTTGCAAGGGAAAAGACAGCGTCAGAAGGACAGAATGGCAGCCTTCAGAACAGGAAAAGACCTCATCAATCCTACACCCAACAGAGGGATAATATCCAATATATATATATATATTAAAAACTCAAGAAATTACACACACATACACCAAGTAATCAAATTAAAAACGGGTACAGAGCTAGATAGAGAATTTTCAAGCAAAGACTCTCTCTAATGGTCAAGAAACACTCAAAGAAATGTTCAATGTTCTTAGTAACCAGGCAGGTGGAGCCCAAAATATCTCTGATATTTCATAAAACACCCATCAGAGTGGCCAACATCAAAATCTCAAGTGACAGCATGTGTTGGTGAGTTTGTGAAGAAAGGGAAACACTCTTCTAAACTTGTACAACCATTTTGACAGTCAATCTTGTGCTTTCTCAGAAAATTGGGAATAGTTCTACCTCAAGACCCAGCTATACCACTGCTGGGCACATACTCAAAAGATGTCCCACTATACCACAAGGGCACTTGCTCAACTATGGTTACAGAAGCTTTATTCATAGGCAGAAAGTGGAAACAAATGTAGATGCCGCTCAACCGAAGGACGAATAAAGAAACCATGGTCCATTTGCACAATGAAATATTATCCAGCTATTAAAAGCAAAGACGTCATGCTGTTTGTGTGTAGACAGATGGAACTAGAAAAGATCATCCTGAGTGAGGTAACCCAGACCCAGATAGACACATGGTATGTACTCACTTACAGGTGGATATTAGTCATAAAGAACAAGGCGACCATCTTAGAATCCACATACCCAAAGAAGCCAAGAAGGGATACTTGATTCATGGATATTAGCATCTCACTGAGAGGGGAAATTAAACAGACATCTGAAGTAGATGGAAAGATGGAAAAAGGAACTGGGGGTGACATGGGATGGGGAGGGTAAAGGGTGTAGAGAACAGGAGAGGGAGGCCCCCCCCCAAAAAACCACAGAAACCAGTGTGTGTGTGTGTGTGGGAAATCTCTGAGACAGCAGAGGCTCCTAGGAGTCTATGGAAGTGACCCCCCCTCCAGTGAAACGCATAGCAGCAGGGATTATGGAACCTGAAGTCACCAATTCTTGTAGCCTGGGCAGACTTTCAGTGGAGGGAGGGGACACCAACCCATGCATAAAACCTTCAACCCAAAAATTTTCCCACCTACAAGAACAGTAGGGATAAAGACAGAGCAGAGGTTGAGGGAATATCGAAACAGTGAGAACCACTCCATGAGAAAGAGCCAACCCCTGACAGTATTAATGAAAAAACGGCTATACTTGCAGATAGGAGCCCAGAATCACTTTTCTGTAAGGCTTCATCTAATAACTGATGGAAACAGATTCAGAGGCCCACAGCCAATCAATAAGGCAGCTGGAGGAACATTGCGCAAGACTGTGTGGAATAATTGAGGGAGACAGAGGGGTCAAGGATGCCACAAGCAGACCAAACCTGGGTCCATGGAGGCTCACAGAGACTGAGCCACCAGCCAAAGAGCATGCATGGAGTTATCCTAGGCATGTATATATATATATAATCTCAGAAGTGCATCTTAGTCATCAAGTGTGTTCCCTAACAGTGGGAGTAGAGGCTCTCTGCGGTCTGCCTTTGGATCCATTTTCTCCAGTTGAGCTGTCTTGTCTGGCCTCAATTGAGGGGTGGGGGGGATGTGCTTTGTCATGGTGTAGCTTGAGCTGCTTGGGGCATGTCTCCCCCCCTTTTTTTTTTTAAGAAAAAGAAAAGGAGAGAATGGTGGGGAGTGGCTGTGAGGGTGAGACGGGGATCAGGCTGTCAGGTGATTAAAATGCATGCATACACATGTATATAAAATTGTGACTGATCTTTAGTTTTCAATTTTTAAATTAAAATTTAAAGTGCTTCCATCTAGGTAGATGAGGACGAGCTTTCTTTCTAAGATTTTTTAGTTTTCTCTTTGGGTTTTATTAATAATCACTTTCTCATCTGACAAACTATGGTGGCCACTGTTGCCTCTTGCTCTAGTTTCAGAATGCTCTTTTTTTTTTTTAAATTTCAAATACACAAACAATTGGGAAAAACCATCAGTGAGACTTCCAGAAAGAATTTCCGAAGGGGGAATTTTTCTGGTGACAGTGTGTTCAGTGTGTGGTAGTCCACACAGATAACTTATCGATGTCAAGGGGCCTGCCTGATTTATGTATGTCGCCTAATATGTTGCTATAAAAATTTTAATAGTTTTCTGCTGTAACTTCTTTTTGAACAAATGTAGGGAGGCCATGGAGATGGCTCTGTGGTTAAGAGCATATACTGTTCCTGTTGAGGACCTAGCACCCACAGCACGCAGCTCTCAAATACCTGTAATTTCTGCTCCAATGCCCACCCTGTCCTCCATGGGCACTCGTACGCATGGCATATAGTCACAGAGACACACATACATACACATAAATAAAACAATATAAATTTTTAAGAAATTAAAGTGAATATAGGGTTGTACACACCAGGAGGTGAGGCAGGAGGACAGCCAGTTTGAGGACAGTTCTGTTGCGATTACCAGCTTAAATCACTACAACAAGCTTTCACTTGTGGTTATTTGTTTGATTTTTTTAAATAATTGTTTTATTTAGATATTGGGTCTGGGGGGACGACACTGAGGACTCAGGTGGAGGTCAGGGAACAATTGGTTAAACTCGGTTTTCTCTCTAAACTACTCCTATAAATTGAATTTAAGCTATCCAGCACGGTGGCAAGCGTCTTTACAGGCTGAGCCATCTAACCAGGCCTATTTTATTTATTTAGTTTTTGAGACAAGGTTTCTCTATGTATTCCTGTCTTTCCTGGAACCTGCTACGTAGACCAGATAGCCTCAGACTCACATAGAAGGTGTGTGGCACCAAGCCTGACCTATTTATTAATTTTTCTTTGCAGCGTCTGTTATGTTCCACGCTAACCTCTTACTTCTAAGCTATGTAGCTGAAGATGACTCTGACCTGTGGATCCTCCTGTCCACCACATCAAAGTGCTATGATTTCAGGTGTCTACCTTCACTGAAGCCTTCGGTGGCTAATATATATATATATTTTTTCTGAGTCATGTCTCACTATGTAGCCCAGGCTGGGATGAATTTTTACTAGGTATTCCAAGACAGCCACAAAACAAAGGCAAATTTCCTGACTCAGTCTTTCATGATTTGAAATCGAAAGATTGGGCAACTATGCTTGTCAAATTTGTTTAATTTCATGGCTTTGTTGAGAAACGCCATTAAAATTAGAACTGAACGGAAAACCCTTCCCTTCTATTCATTTCTCATTTCACTTGAACATTGAGAAATCTCTGGCTTCATTTCCGAACTGTGTGACGTTAGTTAAAGCTCCGACAGTTTGCTCAAAGTTCCCAGAATCCCTTTGGGGGTCTGTTAGCCATCCTGGCAGGCAGAGGCTCATTGCATCTTGTCCTTGGGATGAGCAGCCGCCAGAGCAGCATACACACTGGGCTCCTCTGGGGCTTCCCCTGCCTGGGAGGGAGGAGCTGCAGCTGTCCCCTGGCTGAGCATCCTGATGCAGAGCTGGGCGTAGGTCACATCCGGGGGCTCCTCGGATTCGGCAGCCTGGGATGGGAGAGAGTTGAAGAGGAAGGTGTGTGCTTGGCCTGAGGAGACCTGCAGGTCTCTGGAGGACAGGACCCACCTGACTGTCCACCTCTCTGTCCTCTTCTGCTTGTCCATCTTTTGTGTTCGGGCATTCACTTGACATGGCGGAAGGTAAGGGGGTTCCTGCCTTCCCGTGCCTGGAGGTTTTCACCTGGGCATATATCTCTCCCTGCGGGTCTTCCTCAGGTGGTCTCTGTTGGAGGGAAGCAGTGAGGTACAGATAATGTCTCCCTGTTCCCCTGGGGAATCTCCTCTGACAAGTTTCCCACAGAATGGCCAGAGGGACCCATTTAGAATCCTGCCTCCCTGGTGGGATCTCACTGGACTTCCTGCCTACAGTTCAGGCTTAACCTTGGCACTCCATCTAGCCCTTGCTGTCTTGGATTCAGCCACACAGTCCATCTTCCTGAAAACACATTTCTCGGGGTTGGAGAGACGGCTCCGTGGTTAAGAGCACTGGCTGCTCTTGCAGAGGACCGGGGTGTGGTTGCCAAAAAACCCACATGGCAGCGTCTGATCAACTGCAACTCTAGTTCCTGGGTAGTGGCCATGCATTTCTGGGGCCTCTCATGCAGGCATGTGATGCAGAGACATACGTGCAGGCAAAACACACACACACACACACACACACACACACACACACACACACACACACACAACTATGGAAGAAAACTCCGATTTCTGCTTAGGTGCCGTTGGTTCTGCTGTGTCTGTGCCTGCGGTTGCTGGCCCCTTAGATATCTCTGTGGGCTTCGCCACCCAGGTTTCCCCCTTCAGAAGACAACAAGACAGATGCCTAAAAGCCAGAAAGGGCACAGGAGGGAAGGAACTTGTGATCTTAAGAAACCCAGAAGAGAGTGAGGCCACAGCACACAGGAGGCAGGTGATTGCAGAAGGGAGGGAGAGGAGAGCTGTGGAAAACTGCTGAGGGCTGAGGGAGGCAGAACACAGAAGGCCCCGCGCACTAAACTGCGCCATAAGCTTTAGCACTGCCGATGGGGACCGGGATCTCACCCAGCTGTCCCGATCCACAGCATCCTTAGGTCGAACGTCTTCCATGGAAGCATCTGTCGTAGGAGAACAAGCAGAATGTCTCCTGACCAGAGTCACGGGATGTCTCAGATCCCCTCCATTCAATTCTTGTCTTGCCCCCAGGTGGGGACAGAGAACCAGGGAGTGTTGAGGTATCACTGGACCCACAGTGTGGAGTTCAGACCCACAAGTGAAGACCTCAAGTCCTCTCCACCACCCCTGCACTTCTGAGACCTCAGACACCCCCTGGCCCGCCCCCCCCCCCCCCCCCCCCGCTTTCCAGGAGTCTTCTTTCTCTCACAAAGGCTTTCTTCCTGGGTGGCAGCAGTTGGGCTGGACCTGGAGAAACAGGAGATGTCAGTTGGCAGTGTGATGTCAGGGGTGGGGGTGGAGGGTGGGAGTAGGGGGGAAGGGGGGGGCGCGTCTAGGACTCTGGCCATGGTTTACCTTTTCTGGGGGCTTCTATGCCTGGCTCCTGGCTCTGCAGCTCCTGCGGGGAGTTGCAAGTCTGTCTCTTTCTGGGCTGCAAGGAGAGGAGTCTCAGGTAGGAGAGAGGGAAGGCCCAGGCACGTGCAGGGAAGAAAGGAAGGAAGCAGCTTTCACAACACCAGGGCGAGTGAGCACATGTCCCAGAACACGGTAACGTTTACCGAACACCTCACGTTGCCACGGGTTCTGAGGCCAAGTGCTTTCTCTCACCTGAGATCTGCAAGTGTTTCTAAGCTACCTGGCCCCAGTTTGAGGTTTCCCTGAGGCTGGCATCCTGGAACCCTGTTTGGATGTTCACAGGGGAACCCACCACCTCCTGAGACCTGAGTCGCCCACACTCTCCTCACCATTCTTCTGGAATTTTCCCTGACACCTTCGTCGGAGAAGGAGGAAGACGAGGATGATGAGGAGCAGGAGAAAGGCCGCAGAGACTCCGATCAGAGCCTTTAGGTAATTTCCCAGTCCTGAGGCACAAGTGACATCATGAGTGGGGGACCTTTGTTGCTTCCCTGAGCACCTGCTGTGTGACAGGCACATGCTGGGTCTTTACGCTCACCCGTCTGTCATCCTCATAGCCACGCACCATGGACTTGTCTTTTTCCCTACCCAGCCAATCACCTGCCTCATATCACCTGACCGGAAGTGGCAGAGCCGGAAGTTGAACTGAAGGACTCTTGATTTTTCAGCTCGGTTCTCTCCCGCAGAACTGAGCTCCATGAGTTAGAGGGAAAGAGCCTGAATGTCCTGCCACAGCCCTGTGTCGCCCTCCTCCCCGCCCCCGCCCCTTACACATGTCACCACACTGTGGCACTGACCCACTGCAGAGGCCTCCTCTGTCAGGAGAGGCCACAGCCATGGCCAGCATGGGGGGAAAAAAACCCTTAGACATGTGGGCCAAGTTTCCCCCTTTATATTCAGAGAAACAGCAGCCCATAAAGGGAAGGGCCTGTCCAAGTCAGGATTTCCAGAAGCAGCTATAGCAAGCCCATAATAAGCTATCGCCCATCTTGGCCTGACATTCCAACAGAGTCTTAATTTAGCCCTCCGGGGTCTCTCCATGTTGGTGGGAGGTTTGTTCTCAGGGTCTTAGAGGCAGGATGGGGGGGATGTGACTGTCTCGGTTGCTTGCTCTCAAAGTTCCCCACTTGCCCCCACTGTTTGTGCTGAGCCTAAATCTCTTTCTCTGGATGCCATCTTCTGTACCCCACCTCCGGGCTCAAGCTTCTGGGGTCTCTTTTGTGATCTCTGTTTGCCTCTCACAGTCACAAGCTGAAGTGACAGGGCCCACTTTGGTGGGCCAAGAGCTACCAGGCAGCCTGGGGACGAAGCACACTCCCTGCACAGAGGTGCCTGATACGTACCTGTTGGTGACATGTGCCCTGAGGGCGGTGAACTGGGGTCTCCAATGGGTCCTAGGAAATAGAACAAGAGGAGGATGAGGGTTAGCTGCAAACTTGGGGGATGCTCACTCTGCTCGGTGTCCTCCATCTGCCCTGTCACCTCCCCCAAGATCCTCAGGCTGCCTGCTCCACACCTAGATTGCAATAGAGGATGGAGCGGATTTTCACTTGAGGGACCACTGCTGGCATCCACTTCTCTTGCCAGGGAAGCTGTCTTCTGACCATAGCTGTCTTACTGTCTCCTCAATCCCACCCAAGCCGAGAGCTCTCCAAGGGTGTGGATTGTGAGTCACTCTGAGATGTCAGGGTCACCTCACCTGAGACCTTGAGCTCCACAGGGGCACTGGCATGGGACAACAGGTAGAGAGATGTGTCTTCAGATCCGTAGCACCTGTAGGTGCCCGCGTGGGTGGAGGTCACAGCACTCATGGAGAACTCTGCCCGGTACTGATGAGCTTGAAACTTTGATTTCAGACGCAGGGGTTGGTGGGCTGCTCCCTCCTTGGACAGAATGAAAGTGTCCACTCTGTATATTGACTGACACAGCAGGGTCACGTTCTCTCCTGAGTGGACTGTGGAGTTAGGCTTCGCTGAGAGGAAAGGAGTGACGCGGAGCTGCCCTAAGGAGAAGAGGGATGGTGAGAGGCTGCCTTTGTTGTTCTGAGCTGAAACCTCATTGGGTCCACCCTCAACGCCCGGGACTATGTGTCTTTTCTTACTGAGCCCCTCTCCTGCTCCCCGGTTTCTGCATCTGTTCCCATCTAAGACCCCTCTTCCTCATCCCAGCCATCAACTTCTAGGCTGTTCCACGAGAGCCCGAGCAGAGGCTAGGTGCCCGTTGGATCTATTTAGTTTCTCACCTGTGATCAGGATGTCCAGGGGGTCACTGGAGGCTGACCACTCAGAGGAGAGGTTGTGTGCACCATAGCACCTGTATTGGCCTCCCACGTCCCGCCTCACATAGTCCCATGTGAAATTGGCCAAGGAGAGGCCAGCCTGGGTCCACTGGCTAGAGCGCTGGGTGAAGTCAGCTTCCCCCTCCTTGTACAGAGCAAATCTGTCGTAGTTGACGTCAGAGGAACATTGCAGGGTGAGGCTTGTTCCAGGGTCCAGGATACGGCCTCGGTGAGTCAACAGAGACGGCCCCTTGGACAGCCCTAGAGGGAAGGTGACAGGCTAGGGACTGAGGAGTTAGTTCTTATCAAACCCCGGTGCCCTCCCATGCTGCCCTGCACACGTCACTGCTTCTCCCCAGGTGTGGCTTATTCGTTACAAACCGGTCTCAAACTGCAGCCACCAGAGGGGCAGCCCCATGGCAAAGGCTGAGGGTCTCACAAAATGATTGACGAGTGACGTGCTGACTCACCTGAGATGTGTATTTCCACGGGTTCACTGGGTCCTGACCATAACTGTGGGGTAACCTTGTAGTACCCGTAACATCTGAATGTCCCCGTGTGGTCTGGGGTCATGTGCTCCACGGGGAACAGGGCTTTGGTCTGTGTAGGAGAGCGTCTATACTGTGTGTCCAGGGACCCGGTAAACTTCAGATTATCCTTGGTGAGGATGAGTTGATCATATTGATTCTGTGAGACACACTGGAGGGTCACGTTTCCTCCTGACGTCACCACAGGGCGGGGCAGGGCTGACAAGCTGGGTGTATTGTAGTAGTAGAATTCTAGGACAGAAGAAGGCACAATGTAACACAGGCTCACACAGCCACAGTGTTCCCCAGGGCTAGCCTGTGGGAGTGGGGGGAATTCTGAGAGCAAGAGCCTGGTGCAGGGGCTCTGAGTGTCCACTCACCGGTCACCACCAGCTCCAGGGTGTCACTGCGCTCTGACCAACCAGCCGAGCTGTAACAGTAACAGCGATACTGCCCTGCGTGTTCCACTGTCACATAATGGATGGAGAACTTGGCCGTGTTCCCAGGCTCCTCTGGGCTCTGTGTTCCCAAGGGCTTTGGGCTTCCCTCTTTATGCAGAACATATATTTCTGCATCTGGAGTTCCCTGACACCAGATGGTCGTGGAACTTCCGAAAGCGATCATAGAGCCTGGCTCAGCCTTGATGATTGGTTTCTGGAGGTTTCCTGCAAAGAGAGGAGAAAAGGTAATAGGGTCTGTTCCAACATGGCAGGAGACGTTCAGACTTGGAGATGGCGTTCACGCTGATCCGGAGCAGCAGAGAGCTCCGTGGAGACTCACCTTTCACATCTTGGTTTTGCTATCACTTTCTGCATTGGAAATCTGTTTCTCGGGTCCCACTGTCTTCCGTGCTCTGTGTCAGTGGGCTAAAGGGCCCTGGCTCCTCACACACACACACACACACACACACACACACACACACACACACACACACACACACACATCAGGCCTCCCCGAACACCAGTGTCACCTCACCATTATTCTAGGGTTGCTCACCTGAGACCAGGAGCTCCACGGGGTCACTAGGATATGACCACACCCATGGATTCTTCCTGTCATGGCTGTAGCACCTCAGTATCCACCTCTGGCTAGAGGTCACGGGACCCACAGAGAACGAGGCCTTGTACTTATATATAGGATAGTTATACTGTGAGTTCTGCTGCCAGGACAGCTTCTGTGGTCCTTCCTTAGTCAAGATGAACTTGTCGTAATCCTTGGAGGCACACTGGAGGGTGACCTTCCTTCCTGAAGTCACCACAGGGCTGGGTTGGGCTGACAGGCTGGGTTTACTGTATGCTCCTAGGAGAGAAGGGGGAAATCAGTTATATGTCAGGCCCGTGTTTTCCTCCAGGGCCAGGAGGTGGTGCCACACCGCTGAGAGCAGACTGAATTCTTAACAGTGAAGTCCTCTCACCTGTCACCACCAGCTCCAGGGGGTCACTGTAGTCTGACCATCTGTCACGGGTCAGATAGTAACAGCGATATCGTCCTGCGTGGCTCTGGTCAACTCTTGAGATGGTGAATCCAGCCTTGTTGCCAGGCTCAGGGAACTTTTCAGTGCACCACGGATTTTTGCTTCCCTCTTTATAGAGACAGTACTTTTTGGATCTTGTGGTCCCCTCACACAAGAAGGTCACCTTAGTCTCCTTGGAGACCACAGAGTCTGGTTGTGCTCTGAGGACAGGCTTAATGGTGTTCCCTGGGAGAAAACGGGCACCATGCTCAGATTGCAGTTCTCAAGCCAATGACCCTACAAAGCCCCCCCCCCCCCCAGGACCAGCACACATGTGGTCTTTTTCACACTCACTGCCCTGGCATGGCTCCCGGACTTGAAGAGAAGAGCAAGTCAGCACAATTGTAGACACTCACCCGCCAGCACTGGGGTCCTGAAGTCCAGAGTCAGTCCTGAAAGAGAGTTCCCTGTGAGAGGTTTATCCTAGAAACTTGATGAGATCCCTCCCCTCTGTAGGGGCCACCTGAGACCTGGGGGTGGGGGTCGGGGTGGGGGTGGTTTCCTGATGGGTGAGCCCTCAGCTCTGGGCCTGAGTCATTCCTAGACCACAGGATCCCTCCGCCTTGTCACATCTCACCCAGGCAGAGCAGAGCCGTGAGGATGAAGGTCATGGCATCTCCTCCCGGAGGCTGCAGCCGTGCCTGAGGACTGAGCTACAGAGCCTGTCGGGAGGGACAGGAAACACAGGGTGTGGCCCTTGGAGGCAGGACACATGGCTGTACTTCAGCAGCCCCACAGGAAGGAGAACTGTCATCCTCAGGCACCAGACTCTTAACTTCCCCAATGCTGTGGCTAGAGAGAGCTGCTCTTTGACCCAAAGTGACCTGTCCTGGATGGTCTCGTACGGGCACTGTGGGTTGGAAGGGTCTTGCATGGTTGGTGCATTGGGTCTGAAGGATTGGTCCTGTCTTAGTGATGTTCTGTCTAATGTTGAAGAGGCCGGAGGGGGCGTGTACTATCCTGTTCTCTGTCTCTTCCTGAACGTCTGCTAGCGCGCGCGGCTTTATGTGGGGGTTTGTGTCTTAAGGCTTTAACTTCAAATTTATTTATTTTTGCAGTGATTTATATTTTGCTAGCATGTATAGATGTCCACCATGTGTGTCCCTTGTGCATGTTGCATTCAGAAGAGAACATTACATTCCCTGGAATGGAGTTGCCAGTGGTTGTGACACACAATACGGGTGCTGGGACCTGATGTCGGGTCCTCTTCAGGAGCAGGAGATGCTCTGGAACACTGAGCCATGTTCCTAGCACTGTATATATATATATATATATATATATATATGTGTGTGTGTGTGTGTGTGTGTGTGTGTGTGTGTATGTATGTATATATATATTTATTTATAATGTTATAATTACTGAACAGTTTATCTTTTTCTGTCCTTAGGAAGTAATCTTATTCTCCTGGTATAATAAATGTGTTACTCCACATCCTCAATGAAATTCAAGTTTATATCTGGTGCCAATCCTTTCCTAGAATACCAAACTCACTCATCTTTCTCAGGTCCAAAAAAAAAAAATAGTTCTTTGAGAATTTTTAAACGATGTGTTTTAACTTAACATACACTCAAACCCTTCCCCTAGTCCACTCTCCTTACCCTTAACTTTCTGTTCTCCCTTTCTTCCATGTGATTTCCTTTCTTAGATCAAACATGCTGATCAAGTGTATTATTCCTTTTCCATGCAAGGGTTAAATACCTGTTTATATTTAGTTCCGGATTTTGTGTCTGTCCTTGGACAGAAAGAAACTGCATATCCAGCTCCATGACTGACTAAGTAGTGTCTGATTTTCTCCTAAGAACATCGTCAGGCCTGGCCGAACTGGCAGAAGCAGCTTTATTTAACCATTTGTGAGAGCCAACAAGAGCGATTCGTAAATGAGCTTCGCACTTGGCTCTCAGCTGCAATCTCCGCATGGCCCCCCCTCTGAGAACTTGTGTGTCTGTGTGTCCCCTCACCTGCCTGCTCCCCTCACACTCTCTCTCCATCTGGGAAGCCATCTCTTCCTAGAGTCATCGCCTTCTGGATTTGCTAAGTGGCGCCAGGGTCGACTCTGGGCTTCTGACGAGACTGAATGGTACTCCTTGCCCAGGCACAACCCGAGGCAGGTTGTTCAGCGTCTCTCTGGGGCTAGACCACTGTATGCGCCACAGGTTTTAACCGCCCCCATGGAACTACTCAGAGAGCCCAGAGAAAGATCATACTCAGAAATCCCAGTCTAGGGAATTCAGACGGGGAACAAGAGATATATTTTCTCCGTCTTTGTCAGAGTTAATTGATCATAACTTCTTCCAGAAAGATACATGAGCTCCTGTCTCTCAGATTCCTGGACAGTTCCTTCCTGGGTCACTAGTGATAACTTCCTGAATACCTCCGCGGGGATAAGGAAGCAGAGGTAGTTAGTTCATTCTCTCCCTACACCTACCTTCTCCCACCCTTCGGTGCAAGCCTCCCTCACTCCCACACTCCGACAATGGAGAGCTCACCATCTCTAATTCACATTCTGTCTGTGTCTTTCCTCTGAACAGGATTCCTAGCACTTCCATCAGCTCACCAAATATTTGGTTGACAGTTTGGAATTCCTCTATTGAGCTTAGAATCTTTAATGGGTCACTAAGCATTGACCACATCTGAGGTTTTTTTTTTTTTTGGTTTGTTTGTGTTTATTTTTGTTTTTTGTTTTTCTAGATGGAGCATCTGTGTGATCACATGTGGGTCGGCATTCGTGGGCTCAGGATGAACACTCCTAGCGTCTTTGGACTTGGTTTGGGGTTGAAGGGTGCAAGAAGACCCATGATTTGCTCTCATTCCTTGGTCAGAATGAATCTTCCAAGACTGTACTGTGACCCACACTGGAGGGGCGTGGTCCCACTGAGGTTACTAAATGGATGTACAAGGCAGACAAAGATCAGTGTACTGTTGAGTTCCGGAAGGGATGCAGCATCGGTCAGGGCTGTGCTGCGATAAGGACTCCAGAGATCAGGGACCTTTATTTCTCGCTGGAACAGTTTGTGATGGGACCACTGAGTGCCCTTTCCTCAGTCATCCTAATGTACAGGTGTAAATCTCTCTGACCACACAGAACTTTTGTGATAGAAACACTGATATAGACCTGAATAGTCATTGCTCATGAAAAGGCTCTTGGCCCCTAAGATGGTGTCCAGGTGTTTTTGCCCAAACCATTGAATTTCCTTTTCTAAGCAGTGGATGACTGTGACCTCCAGAGTCTAGTGACACTAAATGGTTATAACTTCCACCCATGGTATAACAGTTCCTCTCTCTGGCAAAATGACGGTGTTATAGGTTGGCCTGTCATGAGATCACAGGCCATGTCCTTGCACATTCTCTAAACCCATTCAGTATCTCAGCTCTTTTTTCCCAGCTACCAACCCTTATAGGCTATTTTCAAAAACCTTATCAAGGGTTTTTATCGATGCCTAAGTAGTTAAAAGCATGGGCGTCTCTTTCAGATCCCACCTTTTAAGTTTCCAGCACTCACATGACATCTCAAAAACCATCCAACAATCCATAGCCACAGTTTAAGTGAGCTGTGTCCCACTTCGACTTACTAGGACACCATGCATACACGCAGTGCACAGAAACACACACGAACAAAAGTCTAGTGTACATAATATAAAATAAATTAATCTTCATATAAAAACCCTGGTCAAGAATATCATTCACATATATGCCATGTTGCTTTTTCCCTTAGCTTTTCCTACACCTTTCAAATTTATTAACCAAGGTGAGGCATCACAGATGACCTCTGTATTCTCTCGACAATTCACTGGACTTGACCTTAGAATACAGGTGCTTCATTGCAAACTCTCTTGGAGGGTGTCTTGCTAAATGAAAGAGACTCAAATAGCAAATGTCTTCAGCCAAAACATCTCCTTTTTAATTCGTAACACCAAGTACTTTACGACGTCAGGGTTACTTGTCAAGTTGAGTTGTTTCCAAGTCTTGTCACGAGTATTTATTGGCTGTTCTCAGTTATGGCTTTCCTTCAACGATCCCCTCTCCTACCTATAATGGGTCTTAACATTGCTCTGTCAACCCATGCACAGAGCTTCCCTGGGAAACCACAACAGCAGAAGATGTAATATGTGTATGAACTTAAGTCATTTGCACTTCCTGTTTACTCAGATAATTAATTCTACTCCTTTTCAGGTCTCTGATGGGATTGAAGACCAAACAGTTTAGTTTCACAATAAAGCTTAGTTGTTTTAGGGGTTAAGATGTTTTTTTAGGTCTAGAGAGATGTTTTTTAAGTTGATAGAGATGAGATATGATAGATAATGCGTCACATGCGGAATTTTAGACTTCACCGAGATAGAAAATGTCTTCTTCAAGGTTGCCAAATACAAAAAGCCAAAGCACTATGAATGTAACACGAATATAATTCCTGGTTGTTCTGTGGTTCTTCTTGTTGTGTGTAGTTTATTTTATATATGTGTACTAATGTAAAGGTATAGGTAAAAACAATTTTAAAAAACTAAAAAAAAAAAAAAAAGAAAGAAAAAAAAGAAAGAAAGAAGGAAGGAATTACAAACATCGCACACCATGATTTCTGTAGTTCATGATCTTTCAGTGGAGCTATTGGAGGGTCTTTTGGGGTTTGGATAGAGAGGGAGTTGGACTGAGAGTCTTCTGAGGTCGTTTCACATGGCCCCTATTGTTACAGTTCTAGATTGAGTAAGGGACTGTGCAGTCAGAAAGCTGTGACTTTTATGAAATGTGAACAAGGAGTGTGATGACCACTTCCTGGGCTCAAATGTTCTAGCAATTACTTTGCTCATGTGCCAGTTTTGGTTAGCTATTGAAAGCCATCCTACAGAAAAGAAAAGAAAAAAAGAAAAAGAAAAAAAAAAAGAAAAAGAAAAAAAGAAAAAAAAAAAAAGAAAAAAACCTTCCCTGTAGTTACTCAGGACAATTCCTTCCTGTCAGCTTCTCTGAAAACTTGATCCCCTAGTTTGGATAATGTTAGAATATGGCAAACCCTAATTTCTTTTCCCTTCGAAAGTGTCCAAGATGTGGTAACCTCACTAATGTGTCTCGGAGTGGGATTGTCAGTGAGTTCTGAGTTATGTTTTCTCAGCAAGGCTGTTCTGTGCAATGCCCACAACCTCCCCGCTTTGCAGCACACAACTTAACCCTCAGAAAACGTGTTCATGGCTCTTACGGTGATTCCTAAGAAGAGTCCGTATCCGGCAGACCAAGGATAGATCCTAGTGACAGTATACGCCACAGTGCTGGAAAAGATTAAATCAGTGTCTTAGGCTCAACCCATGCTTCTGTTTTTCTAGTTATTAAATTCATGAATGGTCAATATTTTCACCATATGGCCAGGCTGGGCTTTCTTATGTAATCTCTCTAGCCTTCCTCTGTCTTTGCATTTTTCCTATGTGTTTCTGTGATGATTAATCTTTGTGGACAAATTAATTGGCATTGGAATGAAATAGGACCGCCCTGCTAGAAATTCTGAGTGTATTTTTTTTTTAAAGGAAGAATTAACTGTTAGCGGATGACTTCGCCCAGGATGCAGTCTCTCAGGTGTAAAGATGTCAGACTGAGCAGCAGCGCCGGTTTTGTCGGCCCACCTTCAGTGCCTGCTGGTGAGTACGCGCATTCCTCCCGTTTCTTCCTCCTCCCACCTTCCTCGTTGTCTCCTCCCTCAGATCTCCCTCTTACTCACTTTCTTCCTCTCCCTCCATCTTTCTTTCATCTCAGAACTCATCTTTCCCACATAGGTCCATACATTTGCAGAAGCCGCCGGGGCCTCCGGCACCAGATGGCAACTGCTGAGACACTCAGCCTTGTGATCCGAACAGATCCTGGACTCTCGGGGTTCCGGGACATGGAGGCAGACCTCTATAACTACCCGACCTAGGTCATAGAAGTCAATCTAAGAACCCCCCACCATGTAATATAAGTTATCAGGTCAATTCTTTTCACCCACATACATTTTTTTAAAAAAATGTATCTTTAACGAGAACGGCAACGTGAAAGCGCAGCATGAATACTTGTAAGATAGTCTATAAAGCACCAGATCTGATAGCGGATAAAAAAAAAAAAAGCTGTCCCACAACCCATTACAAATGTGCAGACATTTCAGCCAGGCCCCCACATTCACACGCACAACCTGAGCATCTACTCGTTATTATATTGCTGTTTCTGAAGCGAATCAAGGGATTGCAAGAAGCATAAAATGTCCACCCGGGTACGTACCAGGTAATTCTCCAAATAAGTTAATAATCTCACACAGCGACGAGCGTCCTGCATCTGAGCTATTAAATATACCGATCTCTAGGTGTGCGCGAGTGTCACAAGTTGCACGCTCAGAAGCCATACGTGGCTTGTGGTTGCTACTTGTAACAACAGGAAGCAGGCTGTTTCCCCCGTGGCAGGAGTTTCTATGAATTTTCACGTAGCGGTACAAACTTGTAGCTCATTTCATACCTGTTGTAAGAGGACTGTTTCACAGTAGGGGCATCACACAGAGAACTAAATTCAGCAATAGCATCTCACTGATATCTTCATGTATCTCTCTGACATGAAGTTTGTTTTTTTCCCCTGACCATTTTCTTAACATTTTTCTCATTGTAATAGTTTTTTTTTTTTAAAAATATTTATTTATTACATATACACTGCTTTGCCTGAAGGAACATCTGCAGGCCAGAGGAGGGCACCAGATCACATTATAGATGGTTGGGAGCCACCATGTGGCTGCTGGGAATTGAACTCAGGACCTCTGGAAGAGCAGTCGGTGCTCTTAACCGCTGAGCCATCTCTCCAGCCCCTGTAATAGGTTTTTAAAGAATTTTCTAAAATGCGTTGTGATCATATCCATCTCCTCTTTAAGCCCTACCTCCTTTCTCTCTCTTTTCATATAGGGTCCTTCAAAAAAAAAAAAACCAAAAACCACCCATTAAGTTCAACTTGTGCTGTCTATAGATTCTTGGATTTGTGGAATCCAGTGCCTTGTGTGGTTCACTACCAGGGACCATTCCCTTAAAGGGAAGTGATTGTCTGTCTTCAAAAAGCTATCCGTTGCAAAAAAAAAAAAAATTCTCAGCTTCAGGTGCGCCTTCACACCCCGCTCCTCTCTCTACGCTTGCCCTTGCTGTGGCCTGAGCTTGCAAGAAGGATGTTTGTGCTGTCATAAGAGCTGTGAGTTAATGTGTGACATCTGTTGGTGCTTGATGTGGTGCTATTATGCGATCTTTTTTAAAAATTTTATTTATTTATTTATTTATTTATTTATTTATTTATTTGTTCACCAGTTGTAGTCCCCACCCTCCTTTCCTCCTAGTCCCACCCCCTCCCTCTTCCCCATATCACCCCTCCCCATCACTCTGAAAAAAGCGAGCGCGCCCCCCCCCCCCACTAAACCACCCCAACACAACAAGTCACTTCAGGACCGGACACCTCCTCTTCAACAGTGGCCTGGCAAGGCAGTCTCACCAGGTGGGAAGCGATCAAAAAGCATGCAACGGAGTCTATGTCAGAGACAGGACCCCCCCCCCCCAACTCCCCTTACTAGGGGGCCCACATGAAGGTCAAGCCGCCTATTGGCTACATATGTGTAGAGCACCTAAGTTTCAGTCCATGCATGGTCCGGTCTCTGCAAGCCCCTGCGTGAGCCCAGGTTATTTGGCCCTGTTCCTCTTCTTGTGAAACCCCTGTCCCCTCCAGGTCTTTCTAAACTTCCTTCCACTCTTCCACAAGACTCCCTGCACTCCACCGAACGTTTGGCTGTGAGTCTCAAGCATCTGTTTGGATCCACTGCTGCGTGGAGGCTGTCAGGGGACGGTTACGCTAGGCTCCTGTCTGCAAGCATAGTAGAGTGACATTCATAGCGTCAGGCATTGGCTCTCCATGTTGTGGGTCTCAGGTTGGGCCAGGCATTGGTTGGGCATTCTCTCCATCTCTGCTCTGTCTTTATCCCTGCACATCTTGTAGCCAGGGTAAATTTTGTGTCAAAAGTTTTGTGGGTGGTTTGGTGTTCCTCTCCCTCCACTAGGAGTAATGTCTAGTTAGAGGTTGTCCCTTTCAGTCTCCATGACCCACACTACTAGGGGTCTCAGATTGAATCACCCTCATATCCTCCCTTGAGCTTAGTGTTGTGAGTCTCCAGTTTGTCTCAGAGATGTCCCCACCTGCCATTTTTTTTGTCTCTTGGCAAGCCCTGTGTTCTCTCTCTCCTGCTTTCTCACACATCTGATCCCCACCTTTGTGTCCCTCAGTACGCACTTCCACTGCCTATTCTATTTCCCCCTTCGGAGTGAAATTCAAGAATCTTCCTGTTGCAGTTAGAATACCAGTATGGCCTAATAATGTTTATTATTAGGGTTATAATTATCATTACAACAGTATTTTCTAACCCGCTAGCAATCAGTCAAGACACAGACACCTGTTATATTTTAAAAGTAGCCTTAGTTAACCTGGGGCACGGCAGATATTAATCCCCTAGACTACTTCCCATAGTGGAACACACATGGGATACCCGCCCCAATCCCATACCATCTGCTTCTAATAATTTCTATGAAGCTACCTCCCACCCATAATCCCATATATTTGCTAATGTTCTTCATCTGGGTCAAGTCCTCCATCCACACCAGTCATGTGCTTCTCCTCCACCTAACCCGTGATGGTCTTCTTTTTCCCCCTCTCCTCTCCTTAGGTCTCTCTTCCAAGATCCTCCCTGTCTTCCCTAGCCCTGGAACCTTACCCATACCTATACCATTTTCCCTGCCCAGGTGTGACGGCCTTTTATTGGTCAAATAGGTTAGGCTCTTCTTAGACAAGGTACAGGTGGGTCCCAGAGACAGCAAGCAGTAATTAGCATCAAAATACATTAGCCCAACTTCCAACATCTTCCCTTGGGCCTTCATCTGCCTTCGGTGTGTTCTGGGGGTGTTCCTCCGTTCTCATCACAAGGCTTTGGCATGTTGAGCATTTCTTTTTTTTTTGAATAAATTAATCCTGTAGGTATCTGGAGATTTTCTTCTCTCCTTGCATCCTTGAGGAGCGGAGCTGCTCTTCTCTAGCAAGACTGATGAAATGCATCAGACTTCTTAAACATTTGGTCACCTAAAAAAAATGAACGCATAGATGTAGTTGGGAAAAAATTTTACCTAATGCCGGAACTACCATAGGACACCTAGCTCAACTTTTTAGTGTAAAACTACTGTACTGGGCAAGTTGGACAATCATAAGCCGACATCTACTTTAACATGTCTGAATGGTGCATAAGTGTATACCAGCATGAAGAAGAATGCTCTTACACAGCACAGGTTGTAAACAGACACAGATTTATACAGACGTAATTGCTATAGGTTCCCATTTACAACTTCACACTAACTCATATAAAAATAACTTGACCTTACACAAAATGCCCTTTATCAATGTCCAAAGTAATTAGCTGATATGATTTTTCAATATGGGAGAGGTATTGAAGCTTGCCGGGTGTGGTGGTAGTGGCGCACGCCTTTAATCCCAGCACTTGGGAGGCAGCGGCAGGTGGATCGCTGCGAGTTCGAGGCCAGCCTGGTCTACAAAGCGAGTCCAGGACAGCCAAGGCTACACAGAGAGACCCTGTCTGAAAAAGAAAAAAAAAAAAAGGATCACAAAAACCAACAAACAAAAAAAGAAGCAATTAAAAAAAGAAAAAAGAAACCCAACCAGACAAACCCACACCTACAACAAGGCAAATTGTGACAAAATTATGCATTAATTTTTGTCAGTATGACACTATAACATTTTGCTGGAAAAATATTACAAAGCTGAACCCTGAACATTTACACAGAATGGTCCAAAGCCATCCTGAACGCGGCAGGAACCCACAGTTTGATTATGTTTCCCACTTACTGCTTTCTCCTCTTGAGAGTCACGACTGGAGGCTGTATCACTTGATTGATGTGCGAGAGAGTTTTCACCGCCCATGGGGGAGTCTACACGTTCATACCCTGTCCTGAGTGGGTTTATGTAACTCCTACCTCCTCTGTCAGTTCTTTCCTCTGAGCTGTTAGAGGCCTCATTACCACTCCCGGAAGAAGAAGGAAAGTCACCCTTGGGTGTTCTCCCCTCCCTGTGAAATCCAGACCCAGAGGTCCTCTAGCAGGTAGTAGACTGATGCTCTGAAGTCTTTCAGCTCATCCTGGGCTGCATCTAAACTCCTCACTGTATTTCTTCTGTAGAGCCCATTCTGCTTTAAGCTGTGCCCTATGGCCCTGGGACATCTGCCTTCCAAGCCCTTGACACTTCGCCATTAACCCCTTGCCTGTTTGGCTCACTTGAGCTTTGACTGGTGAGTTCAACAGTCACAAAGTGCACAGTCTTATTGGCATAACTGGCGCGCGACGTCTCTAAGTCGCCGTGCTCAAAGTTAAGATGGATGCGTATCCCATGTTTACATGTTACAACTCCATGATTTTTCAGTCCCTGTTTTCAGTCCTTCAACCTGTCCGACGACACAGTGTACCACAGACTTAAAACTTCTGTTTTTTTCCCCCCTCTGTTGTCTTCAAACAGAAACATTTCCCAAGTGTCTACATGTCCTAGAAGGGGAATTTTTCGGTGGTGGCATCTTTGGACTAGTCTGACGGCATCAGGCCTCTGAAGCAGGGGGAGGGGAAGAGGAAGAGGAAGAGGCTGAGACACAAGGTTCATTGGGTAAGTTTTATATTTGTTATCACACGCTGAACAGTATACTAATGTGGCTTTTTGGCTTAAACATCTGAGGTTAAGGTTAGGGTTAGGGTTAGGGTTAGGATTAGGTTAGGGTTAGGGTTAGGGTTAGGGTTAGGGTTAGGGTTAGGGTTAGGGGTCAGGGAAAGTCAGGGTTTGTTGTGGAAACGAATACTTGGCTGTCCTACCACAGCTTTCTCAAGGTGCGAATGTCAGAGAAGTCTTGACTGGGGCGTACAATATCTTTACCTATGAGGTGTAAACTCCCAGGCACTCCGTTCATTTTGGGATTGTTCCAGTTTGTCTTTAGCCTGCTCCAGTTCACCTTTTATTTTCAGGAAAAGAAAGTTTATCACTGGGTCTACCATTGTTTTTTGTTTTTGTTTTGTTTTTTGTTTTTTTTGTTTTTTTTTTTTTTTAGACATAGTTTCTCTGTGTAACAGGCCTAGCTGTTCTGGACTCCCTTTGTAGACCAGGCTGGCCTTGAAATCACAGAGATATACCGGCCTCTGCCTCCCAGGAGCTGGGATTAAAGGTGTGCCCCACTGCTTCTGGCTCTGAGTCTGCTAATGTCCATCTCAACTGCGCAACACTTGGCTACTGGACTTGCTGGACGTACTGGGTTTGAGTAACAAATTCTTACATCTTCTGTTCCTTGGCTGCCAGTTGCCTAGCAACAGCGTTTCCCCAGGGTGCTGACTCCCGCTGCTGTTGCGCCAATTTTTTTTAGACTCCCTTCAGCCTGTCATATCATTAAGACTTGTACACTTCCTCTCTCTCCAAAGCTTGAGCAAATGATTCATATTGTGGCCATCTTAGAATTAACTCATCACGTGCCATGGCTTTGAAGTCTGTTCCTCTCAGATGGGCCATTTTAGCAAGTTCTTCACTGTCCAGCTTGAGACTGCGCAGGCGTCACCAGTCACGCAGGCTGAGGCCGTCACTACCCCTGTGTTTGTGCCACCCACAGCCCCAGGTGTAGCCTTTATATTTAGTCCCGCAGCTACAACAAAATTAACATGCCTTTCTTCATATCCTGAACTGTTGGTAATAGCAGCTTTCAAAAGGGCTAGAATTTGACATTGCAGTTTTAAGAATTATACAGGTACAATACCTTAGCGTGTTGTAACCAAATATAATCTTAAATATGTATCAATATACAAAGCTTTATACCAGTGTATTTTTTTTTTGGTCTTATTAATGGTCTTTGGTCTCAAAGTAGATCCGATAATCTACCCTTTTACTTATCGTTCCTATAACCGACACCTTTAAAACAATACGAAACATCTATCACCCATAGAATGAACAAAACCCATCCACCGTCTATGGGGAATGGGATGTAGTTTTCTCCAATTGCTTCCTGATGATTTGGGACATAGTGTTTTGTTTTGTTTTGATTTGTTTGTTTTGGTTTTTTTTTTTTGTAAGAGGGGCACAAAAATTTGTATATTTTCCAGTCCTAAGTAGTCGAGCTGTAACTTTTGCTTTCTGGTCTCTGAATGCTGAGAAAGTTCAGAACTTTAACTGAAGTCCTGACTGGAATAGTCTGTGATGCTGAACAATTTAGGTAGCCATTTTGAAATTGTCCCTGGTGCAGATTATTTTTGAGCAAACAGTTAGTGAGGTGGTCTGTGAGGTATGGTCACCTGGGCAACTTGTTTTCTTCTTCTTCTTCTTCTTCTTCTTCTTCTTCTTCTTCTTCTTCTTCTTCTTCTTCTTCTTCTTCTTCTTCTTCTTCTTCTTCTTCTTCTTCTTCTTCTTCTTCTTTGATGTCTTGTCCTCTTGCTCTGCAAAAGAGATAAACTTTCAAAGGTAATACCCTATTTTGTATTAATGTATGCATGGGCTGTGCACCGAGCATAGTTTTGTTAAAGATGATTCTCTGCTCTCGGTTTTGAGCAGGTAAAGAATTTGTTTTTCTATGTAAGTTAGTTTGGACTGTATAACCGAACTGTAAAGTAAAAAAAAAAAATTTTTTTTTTTTTACTTTTGTCATTTAGAAGAATGGCATGAGCAAACCATGCCTCTGCTGGAAGGTTCTGATATTCTCTGTAGGCTCTGATCTCCAGGATTGCAGGTAGGCTTGGGGGTCTCAGGAGGTGGAACACACTGGGAGCTGGAACTTGGAGCTTGGAGCTCCCTGCCAGGATGGAGCTCAGAGGGCCCTGGGCAGACCATGCCTCTGCAACCAGGCTTTAGTAGGCCAGGAGTTGATCATTTGTTGATCCCCAATGGCTGGATGGGGCCTGGCAAATGGCTAACATAGGTTTGAAAATCTGGCTTTTGATGCTCATCATCTTCTTTGAGGTCGGCTGGGTGTTGTCAGGAGTTAACTTGCCTTGTTGTTGAAGAAATTTAGGATTGTAAGATTGAATCTCATGCGGAAATCTAGACCCAACAAGACAGGAAAGACCCTTACTTCAAATGAGACGGATGCAGATGGACAAGTCACTATGAATGTAACATGTATAGAACTCTTTGTTTTCATGATTGTCACATGGTTCTCCCTGCTGTATGTAGTTTGTTTTATACATGTGTAATAAATTAAAAGTATTAAAAAAAAAAAAAAGAAAATCTTGTTTTATGTGGGGGATCCAAGGCAATTAAAGTCAGCTAATACACTGTTCTGTTAAAAGCAGGTTTAGCAGGCAGAACACACAGCAGCTTATTGGTCTTATATCACCTCAAAGTGTAGTACTAACTCTGGCGGTGAGGTCTGGCAAAAGTTGCAGGCTCTTTGACTGTAAGAGATATTTTCATTACGTGCGTCACCACAAACTGTAATCTTCTGTCTGTAACAGGAGCCAGTGCTCTTAACTACTGGCTGGTCTCTTCAGTCCCTCATTAAAGTTTTTATTACTTATATTAGTTCTTTTTTTTAAAATCATTTCATGCCTGTACATGATATATTCTAAGGACTCTCTCCTCCACCTTCTTTTTATCTCTTCTTGTTTTTTTTTTTTAATTATGTTTTATGGAGTTAATTAAATGAGCATGGGGAGAAGGAAAGGGGGAAAGGGGTACCCCAGAGAGAGGGGGGGGGAGAGAGAGAGAGAGAGAGAGGGAGAGGGAGAGGGAGAAGTAGAAAAGTAGAGTAAGGATGCCTCGGGAAAGGTGTCTTTTATATGGCCCAGGACAGAGCCACGCCCCCTTGGCAGGTAAGCAGTGACATCACAGGCAGGCAGTCTGAAGCAGAACCCTAACATTCCTACCTTTTCCTATATTTAAAAATGAGGAACATTGGATTGTTTTTATAAATGAGAATGGGGAGGGGGGGAGAAGGAAAGGGGAGAGGGGTACCCCAGAGAGGGAGAAAGTAGAGAGAGAGAAAGTAAAGAGAGAGGAGAGGTAGAGAGCTTATCTCTTTTCTACACCACTAAAATCTCCCTCTTTCCTCTGAAGCCATTTCTACATTCTTGTTTTTTTTCTCTTTCTTTTGTTTTGTGACTCTCAGAGCCATCTTTGTGACCAAGGGTTTAGAACCCTCCATGGAGCATGGTGAGTACACAACTGAAGAAAAAAAACAAACAAACTTGACACTTCCTAAAGTCCGTCAGTAGTCAATAAATACTTCATCAGGAAGTGATGGGGTCCCAAGACCCTTTCTCAGCTGTGACTTGTTGTTGTTGACAGTCTTATTCAGGGTCAGAGAAAGTGACAACAGTTGATCTAAGCTCATGTTTGTAATAGCTGTGGCATTGCAGATGATAGGATTTCCCCACTCTCCTCCTATCTTGTAATACTGGAATTTGTAATATTTCTGCTCTCCCCCCCCCATGGTGTTCCCTGTGGTGCCATTAATTGCTTGTTTATGACTGATAACCCAATCAATCCCAACCATCACTGTTTCTCAGCTTCTTGTGTAACCCTGAGGAAAAAGTTATTTCTGAGAGGTTTTATGCAGACTCTTGAGGCTGCCCTCGTCAGAGCGCGTAGGAAATGAGAACCAAGTGACTAGGGAGTGAAATGTCCCTTCCTGAGGGGTTTCTGCAGTGACAGCCACATGACAAGCAGCACCCACCTCCATCAGCCACATCCTGTGTGCCAGGCATTGTGGCCCCTTGCAAGAGATGACACGGCTTTTTTTTTTTTAAATCTTAAGAGTCTTTTTTTTTTCTTTATGAGATGTAAAGAGGGCAGGAGTACTTTGTTGTCTGTGAGATAATATAACCCAGGTTCATGAGAAAATACCAGGGTATCCACGGGTCTCCAGAGAAGGAAAAGGAAATCTGATTGGATTTCAGAGACAAAGCTGTTATAGGATAACTCTCTTCTAGGGACCACAGCACTGATGACTAAGTGTGTTTCTAGTTGCTCTGGGTTACTCTTTGCTAAATGGTAACCAGGTGTCACTCCTGAACAGTAGAGATGGTGAATAGTGGGCCAATCCTGGAGATGCCAGGAAGGTCTTTAGGCTGTGGGCTGGCAGGGACTCTACCTAAAACCTTACACAGGACCAAGGAAAGTTCAGTGGTCCCTGATGGGCTCAACTGCTAATCTTATGTGAAAGGACAACACGGTTTCAGGAATACCACTTCTGTAAAGACGGAAGGCCAGATGCATGGCTCAGGTAGACCCCCCTGGAAGCCGGGCGCCATACTGAAATTCCCATTCAATTTACGGGCACTGTTTTTGTGACTATCAGAACTCTGATTGCTGACCCATGTCCTTTAATACCCTCTATCTGGGGGTGACAAGTGAGAGAACACATATATGGCTTCTAGCCCCAGGATTTGCCTTCAGAAAACGGGTCATCTCTCAGGGATGCCCATCTACCGCAGTCCCCGTCTGACAACGGGGAAGGTGGAGTGTCTGTTTAACGCACTGTCGTTTCCCCTAGGTGACAGAAAACCCAGTCTGTCACTCCTGTCTAGTCCTGCTGTGGCCTCGAAAGGAACTCTGAACCCCCAGTGTATCTCACACCAAGGGTATGACACGTTCACTTTGACTTCAGAAAGAAATCAGGAACCCTCTTGGACCTTGAACGTACAGCATTTATACACCAGGCTGTCCAGCTGCCTGTTAGCTGTAGGCCTCACCACACCTGGCTAAAGGGGGGACATTCAAATGCTATGTATCCATAACATACTGGAGCAACCCAAATGTATACTTTTAATCCAGGGAGGCCCATGGAGCTCCTGGTATCAGATGAGGAAAGCCCAAGCATTTCTTTAGATAATGGTTATTCAAATGCAGGTTGTCAGTGGATGATATGTGAGGCGAGCCAGGCTCCTGAGCAGGCTGGGAGCATGTGAAACAGTGGAACCCAAGAGATGGAAATGGAGGGACTGATGGAAAGGGAACCCTGGTGAAGGAGAGATAAACCTGGTTTTTGTTATGATCCCAAGTGTGGGATGGGGAACGGTCTTGTGAGAGAACAGGTGAGGTTAATCCACTAGAAGACCGACCACCTCGTGCGGGAGCTTGATTGTTGCCAGCTGAAAAGATCCCCGTGAACAGACTCTGGGAGGAGATATATAAAGGAGCCCAGAATGGGAGGCAGGGCTTGTGGAGACTTGGGATAGTTTTGGCTATTGATTGCGCCACTTCGAGACAAGACGCTCCTGGAGAGAACCACTCGAGGGAAGGCTTCGGGGCTCCGGCTCCTGCTGAGGTTCCGGGTTCTGGTTACTCCAGGTTCCAGCAGAAGAAATCCTGCTGGCAACGCCAGGAGAATTGTTCCTCGGAACGGATATCTTTACGGTTTTGTTATTCTTTAATCTTCTTTTTCTATTGCTTTGGCTAGTCGGGTTATAAGGGACGTACGCTCGGTTAATAAGTTCGTAATAAAATATATTGGTTAAGAGAACTGAACCTCCACCCTGGGTTAATCAGGAGAGAAATTGGTGTTCAGATGGTATCACACGCATGTCCTGCTAGTTGGAGTTGGATTATATTACATGTCTAAGTGTGGCCTTTTCTGTGCCACTGTTCAGAGAGACTGACTTCCTCACCTTCTTTCTCTGGTACCCTCCACAAAAATCCACCAGGAGTGCTGAGCCAGACTCTCTGATGACCTCAGGAAATCCAGTGAAAATCTGTTGTCCAGGACTACGGAGACTCAATTATACACTCTGCATAAAGAGGGAAGTGCAGAGGCCTTAAGACAGACATACTTTCATTGGAGACCAGAAACAAGGCCAGGTTCTCCATCCCGTCAATGGAACAGCATCGCCAAAGGCAATGTCGCTGCTAATGGGACACCCTTGATGGCTACTCAGTGCTGACTACTGGAGTCTGTAGTTACAGGTGAGAAGGGATCCTAGACCAAGAGACTTCCCTTAGACTTGAGTCTGCTGTTTGTGATATTCCCTTCTCACAGACATACCTGGGGGGCCCAGGAGGGCTTCTGGTTATGTACCCAGCAGTGGTATAGCTGGGTCTTGAGGTAGAGCTATTCCCAATTTTCAGAGAAAGTGCCAGATTGATTTCCAAAGTGGGTGTGCAAGTTTGCACTCCCACCAGCCATGGTTCCCCCTTTCTCCACACCTTGACGGCATGTGCTGTCACTTGAGTTTTTATGTTAGCCATTCTGAAAGGTATACGGTGGAATCTCAGAATCATTTTGACTTTCATTTTCCTGATGACCAAAGATGTTGAGCGTTTCTTGAAGGGCTCTTTTGGCCATTCAAAATTTCTCTATTGAGAATTCTCTGTTTCATTCTGTCCCTCATTTTTAAATTGTTGTTTATATTCAGTTTATTTATTTATTTATTTATTTATTTATTTATTTATTCCCTTTACGTTCTATTTATAGCTCCATCCCTCTTCACCTTCCAGCTCCACCCTTCCTCCCTCTATTCCCCGGGTGGGCCTGGGTCTGTGCTCTCTCCCATATTCAGAGGAGCACAGGGTGTTCTAAGTTTGTGCCTTCTGAACTGGGAGTTGTCCAGCTGCAAAGAGGCGGGAGCTCGGTGCTCCTGGTTTGTTCCTTTCGGTCCGTTTCCCAGCCTCTGCCCCTCTGCCCTCTAGACATGGTCCATACTCTGCGCCGCCATCTTTTTAGCTCCGGATCTGATATTCTCTGTTGGCCTTTAGGGGCAGTGAGTGTTGTCCACAAACCCTGTTTTCTCCTACCCCTATACCAATAAACACAGCAAAATTAAAAGTAAAATTTTAAAATAAGTAAGCCTCACCTGATTTTTGAAAAAGGAGGCAGACCTGTGCTCTGGTAGTCTATGTGAGGCCTGCTGAAGTTTTTTGTTTTTGTTTTTTGTTTTTTGTTTTTGTTACAGCAGGCTGCACAAAGCTTGCATAACTATACAGTGCTGCCAGAGACTTAAGAGACCATTTGTTTCCATTTATATATGTGGGGATTTTAGTCTACGGAGGTGACAGCACAGAGAGGCCAGTTACAGTGAAAAGATGTGGGTGTGGCTCTTTGTTGGACATGAGAGGGAGGCCGACATGTTCTTCAGGGGCAAAAGGAGACTCAGTCAGCATGTTCCAAAGAGAGAAGCAGGACAGAACTTTCTCTGTGTTTCTAAGGCAGCCATGGAAGGCAGGAGACTCCGCAGAGGTCTGGCTGGTGTGTAACTTTGGACTACAGTGGTGTTCATTTTTTGTGTTGTCTCTGGCTCTGGGTTGATATGAGGTGTGGAAGAGTTGGGTAGCTGGAGACCTTTCATTCACGGAGAACAAAGACACAATAATGCAGACACAATAATAAGAAAACAACGTAATCACACCCAGGGCACAACTCAGGCATCCAGAGTATTGTGTCGTTTCTTTTTTCTTATTTCAAGAATTGTGTTAGCGGTATGCATTATCATGATGGCAAGCCCATGAAAGGTTAAAAACACTCTTTCAAACTTCTTTGGATTTTTTTTGGGGGGAGAATTTTATATAATTTTATATAGTTTACTATTATAAGTTATAATGAACTAAAAGTTAAAAAAATTATTCACTTGGTCCCCTTGCTTAACATCCCCAATTACTGCTGGAATATCTTTATCAATGCCCTCATGTCCTTCATCCAGAGGAGAATCTCAAGAATTAAACATATGGTCTTAAGGATCCACTATAACTCTTTGGATGCAAGGGATAATTCAGAATCAGTGACTTGACTCTAGGATCAAATTCAAAGGGTAGACTGTGATGCTCTTTGTGTCATAGCTTCAAGTGACATAGCTGTATATATATAATTTATTCATATTACATCTCAATGGTTATCTCATCCCTTGTATCCTCCCATTCTTCCCTCCCTCCCATTTCCCCCTACTCCCCTCCCCTATGACTGTTCCTGAGGGGGACTTCCTCCCCCTGTATATGCTCATAGGGTATCAAGTCTCTTCTTGGTAGCCTGCTGTCCTTCCTCTGAGTGCCACGAGGTCTCCCCATCCAGGGGATGTGGTCAAATATGGGGCACAAGAGTTCGTGTGAAATTCAGTCCCCACTCTCCACTCAACTGCGGAGAATGTCCTGTCCACTGGCTGGCTAGATCTAAGGTAGAGGTTCGAAGTTTTACGCTGCAGCCATTTTTGTATTCAGCATTTTCAGCTTCTATTTTGTTCATAAGGCGAAGAAGCTAAGTTCAAAAATTTTTAACTCTGCTTCTCAGAAGTAGTTATTCACAGCTGACTGTAGTGGATATAAACATGTTCTTGTTTTGATCCCAAGTGTGGGATATGTAGCATGTGTAAACATGTTTTGGTTTGATCCCAAGTGTGGGATGGGGGGAACAGACTTATGAGAGAGCAGGTGATGTTTATCCACTGGAAGATGAACCACCTCGTGCAGGGGCTTGGTTTTTGCCAGTGGAAACACGTCTTTCTTTTTAAAAAATAATTTATTCAGATTACATCTTGATTGTTATCCCCTCACTTGTTTCTTCTTGTTCCCCTTTCCTCCCTCCTTCCCTCCCTCCCTCCATCCCTCTTTCACCCTATTCCCCTCCCCTAGGCCTGTGACAGAAGGGGACCTCCTCCCCCACCCTATGATCACAGTCTGTCAGGTCTCAATCAGATAGCCTGCTTCCCCTTCCTCTGAGTGCCACCAGGCCTCCCCACCAAGGGGAAGTGGTCAAACAGGGAGCACCAGTGTTCATGTCAGAGTCAGTCCCTGCTCGCCACACAACTGTGGAGAATGCTCTGTGCAAGTCCCAGCATCTGTCCCAATCCCCCCGCTGATATAAGACTCTCAGGGGACATCCATGGTGGGCTAGTGTCCAATTATAAGTGAGCATATACCTTGTGTGTCTTTCTGGGTCTGGCTTAACTCACTCAGGATGATCATTTCTAGCTCCAGCCATTTGCCTGCAAATTTCAAGATTTCCTTGTTTTTAATAGCTGAGTAGCATTCCATAGTGTAAATGCACCACAGTTTCTTTATCCATTCTTTGACTGAGGGACATCTAGGTTGTTTCCAGATTCTGGCTATTATGAATAAGGCTGCTATGAACATAGTTGAACAAATGCCCTTGTTGTGTGATGGAGCATCTTTCCGGTATATTCCAAGGAGTGGAATAGCTGGGTCTTGAGATAGCCCTATTACCAATTTTCTGAGAAAGCTCCAGATTGATTTCCAAAGTGGTTGTGTAAGTTTGCACTCCCAACAGCAATGAAGGAGTGTTCCTCTTTATCCTCATCCTTGCTAGCATGTGGTGTCACTTGAGTTTTTGATCTTAGCCATTCTGATAGGTATAAGATGGAATCTCAGAGTTGTTTTGATTTGCATTTCTCTGGTGACTTAAGGACGTTGAGCTTTTTTTTTTTTTAAGTCTCTGAAATACATCTTAGTTAGTACAGACTCTGAGAGGAGATATCATGTACATATGAGCCCCAAACTGGATGCAGGGGCTTTTGGGTCTTGGTGTTGTATGGCTGTCCATTGCTCCACTTTGAGATGCTCTCAAGAGAGGACCACTCCAGAGAGCACTTCAGGGCTCCAGGTTCCGGCTGCTATTCCAGGTTCCAGCAGCAACTTTGGTTGAATTGCTGGTCTGCTGAAATCCTGCCGACTACACCACGGGAATCACTCCCAGGAACTGAGTCCAAAAAGGTCTACTTCTCCTGTTCCCATTAACCTCTTTTCTCTCCTGTCTAGGGTAGGTGGGTTAGAAGGAAGGTATAAACATTAAAGAACCCCAAATAAAGTAGGTTTGGAAAAAGGTTGACGCCTACAGCTGACACTAACAGACCCCGCCAGAGGCTCAAGTTAGCCTTATATTTTTGACTATGAGACAATGGTGTGTGATAGCAAATGCTCTGTTATCTCCACACTTGACTACATCCTGGTTGCACTGTGTGTTATCTCTGCACTTGCCTGTATTCTGGAAGATCCGAACCACTGCCTTACTTGGAACCAATCAGCTTAAAGGTTGGCTGGTAATACTTCGTCTAGGTAGCCAAAATGAACTTAAGATGTATAACTGCCCACCCCCCTCCCCCAGATCTTCTGCCCTTGATTTTTTTTTTTCTATAAAAGACTGCCTTAAGAACAGGTCGATGGCACGGTTTGGCTCCTGAATCTACAGTGTCCTTGACTGTGGTCGGTCTTGAGGTGTTGCGTTTAACAAACCATCCATATCCAACGGAGACCAGGGTCTGAGCGGTTTGCGCAGCTTTCTTTTTGGGACCGCATCATCCCCCGCCTTGTTTAGACAGGTCTCAACGAGGAGGGCTCAAGTTGTTGTTGTTTTTAACTCTTATTCTCCTCTCTTATGTTACGTCTCAACTACAGTTTCCCTTCCCTCTGCTCCCACTTAGCCCCTCACCTCCTCTCTCCCCCACATCAATTCCTCCTCTGTTTTGCTTCAGATATAGATATAGATATTATAGATATAGATATTATAGATATAGATATTATAGATATAGATATTATAGATATAGATATTATAGATATAGATATTATAGATATAGATATTATAGATATAGATATTATAGATATAGATATTATAGATATAGATATTATAGATATAGATATTATAGATATAGATATTATAGATATAGATATTATAGATATAGATATTATAGATATAGATATTATAGATATAGATATACAGACAGACAGACAGATAGAGGCTCCCAGGGATACCCACTGAACACTCCATAAGACTGGGCACAAACCCTCATATCACAGCTGGATTTGGCGACCCAGTAGGAGGTAAAGAGTCCCAAGGACGGGCAAAAGAGTCAGAGATGACCCCTGTTCCCATTGTTGCGAGTCCCAAAAGAACACCAGGCGTTACAACCATGAGATATAAGCAGAGGACCTAGCTCCTCTGCAAACCCGTATAGAATGTGTTTGTTGCTTCGGTCTCTGTGAGCCCGTCCCTATGTGCCTTGCTTAGCTGATCTTTTAGATCATGTTCTCCTGCAGTCCTAGACCTTTCTGGATCCTAAAGTCTTTCCTACCCCAGTTTTGTGGGGTTTCCCTGGCTCTGCCTAGTGTTTGGCTGTGGGTCTCTGCATCTGCTCCCATCAGTTGCTGGATTTATGGCCCTCTGATGACAACTGGACTAGGCACTGATCCATGAGCTCAACAGATTATTTATCTATTTATTGCTAATCATGTCTGGTTCTATCCTTATCCGGAGTCTCTGGGCTGTCCTGCCTCTGGTCCTCTGGTTCCTGGGCATCTAGGCAGTGTCAGGCACAAGCTCCCTCTTGTGGTGTGGACCTCCAGTTGGACCAGTCATGGGTTGACCCTTCCCACGTCTTCTGAGCCATCAATGGCTCAGCAGGTCTCGCAGACAGGACAGATTTTTGACATCAGTGGTTTTGTGACTGGGTTGATGTCTCCGTCCCGTGCCTGGGAGCCTTGCCTGGTTATGGAGGATTTGCCACTTCAGGTTCTGTAGCTCCCATTTACTGGGAGACTTGGCTAGGGTCACCCTTGTGGCTTCCAGGGAGTTTCTACTGCACTAGGTTCCTGTACGGCCTCCCAAATGCCCGCCCCCCGCCCCCACCCATTTCTGTTGTCTCCCATTTCATCTCTTCCACCTTCTGTCCGATCAGCTCCTGTTTCCATCCTCACCCACCCCAGTCTACCCTCAAAATTCTATTTCCCCTTCCCAGGGAGAACCAGGCACCTGATAAACATTTAAAAACCTTCAGAGCCCTTAGCCATTGGGGGAAATGCAAGGCAAAACAACTTTGAGATGCCATCTTGTGCCTGTCAGAATGGCTAAGATAAAAAAAAAAAAACCCATTTGTGACAGCTCACGCAGTCGAGAATGAGCAACAGTCTCCTCCGTTGCTAGTGGGGGTGCAAACTTGTCCAGCCACTATAGAAATCGATATCAAAATTCCTTGGGAAAATTGGGAATCTATTTACCTCCAGATCCATCTCCACCACAACACAAGGACACTGCTCAACCATGTTCATTGTAGCCTTATCCTTTTTTTTTTCTTGGAGAGGGAAATGATTTTTATTTCCTAAAATGACTCAATTAAAGGACACAATCTTTTTTTTATTTTTTAAAATATATTTTATTAATTTATTCTTATTACATCTCAATGTTTATCCTATCCCTTGTATCCTCCCGTTCCTTCCTCCCTCCCATTTTCCCCTTACTCCCCTCCTCTATGACTGTGACTGAGGGGGACCTCCTCCCTCTGTATATGCTCATAGGGTATCAAGTCTCTTTTTGGTAGCCTGCTGTCCTTCCTCTGAGTGCCACCAGATCTCCCCATCCAGGGGACGTGGTCAAATAAGGGGCACCAGAATTCGTGTGAAAGTCAGACCCCACTCTCCACTCAGCTGTGGAGAATGTCCTGTAAAGGATACAATCTTAAAGTCAACCTGTCATTGTAATATTAAGTATATTGAAAATACATTACCTTCAATTTCTATAAAAACAATTAAACACCTATTTTACACAGGGATGTTGAAGCAGGTTACTTTGCATAAAAGTAAACGGGTGCAGCTTTATCCATAATAGCCGCAAACTGGAAACAACCTAGCTATCCCTTGAGTGAAGATGATCCTGAGCAAGGTAGCCCAAGATCCAGAAAGACAAACATTGTATGTGCTCACTTGTAAGTGGACATTAGCTATTAGTAAGGGAAATTCATGCTAGAAATCCACAGACCCAGAGAAGCTAAGTAAGGAGGCTCAGTTCTTAGACAAAGTAACGGGTAGATTAAACCGCCCAGTGCATTTGCTCGAGAACGACTAATTTGATTTCTGAGAAATGGGTTCTGGGTGTCACGTGGGAGCCCCATCCAGACCTGCTGGAGTTCTGGCTCCTTCTATACAGGCCTGTGTGGCTTCCCCATAGCCTGGCAGCTGATTGCTATGAGTTTTCCCAGGAGCTTTGCCAGAGACTGCACAAGGTTTATTATCTATACTTGGACGGCAACGCCTAGACTTAAAAAGTGTTTTGATTCCACCTTTACATGCCGTTAGCTCTGGTGGGTGAGATGAGGTGGCCAGGCTTTTTTTTCCTTATGGCTAAGAACACTAAGGACATTCTACCGTTTGAAGCGGGCCACCCACAGGGCTGTGGCTTCACAGCCAGAGAGGTCAGGCCTCCCAAGAAGAGTCATGGTCACAAGGTCCTCGTAAGCATTTCATCCTTGCATCTGCTCTGGATTGTTCCCGTCTATGGCTCGCCATGGGTCTGGTGCAGAGCGAGGAGGATCGAGCCACGAGTGTCGGGCGACAGAGAGCATCTGGTATGACTGGGTTCCCGATGTTTCTCGCCTTCTCCCCTCATAACTAGGGCATAGCTTAGCAACAGGGAAGCTCCTCAGTGACGGGAGTGGGGTGGGGTGGCGGGAGTGGGGTGGGGTGGCGTTAGGGGGCTGTGGACTGGGGACTTTATGGTGACGGGATGGGGGACAGCAACACAGAGACACACGATCCCTATTAGCGGAGGACTCTTCACAACCTCCAATTCAGCTGTCCTGCAGCAACAGCCCAGTAATAGTCATGCCAAGACGGGATAGTAACAATAAAGCGACAGCATTATTTACTATTAGCCAAGTCCATGCTGCTGTAGAGCACCTGCATGCTCTCTTGTAGTTGCCTGCCTGATGTCACCCCGTTATCCAATCGGTGTTCTACTGCCATCTAGCGGCAAGTTTTTGGAACGCGACTCAAAAACCCCCTTTAGGCGGGGTGGTTGTCCCGATTAGAGTGCAAAGGTATCCTGGACCATGCCTTAAACCTCATGGGATCACGTGATATAAAACGCGTGTTTAGAAAGATCACCCACAGGCTGGAAAAGAGTTCACGCAAATGAAAGATTAGTTAAAAACCTGGTGCGGTGGCCACCTTTTAATCTCAGCAGATCAATTTCTGTGAGTTGGAGGCTAGCCTGGTCTACATAGCAAGCTCCGGTCCATCCTGGGCTACATAGTGAGGCCTTATCTCAAAAACAAAAATCGTGTAAGAAATTAATACCCAGAACATAGCTCCTAAAATCAACAAAAGAAGCATTCTAACGTAATATTAGACAGACTTGAATAGATAGTCATACGATCAATATACACAATCAATAACCTGAGAAAAATATACTCAACCTATTGATTCCAGGGAAAGGAAATAACCAAAGACTTCAGACTCAGGTAGAATGGTTATGACAAAAAGGAAAATCAACCATAAACAGTTGTTGGAGTTGAAAGCCCTGTGTGTTGCTACTGGGAACGTAAGGAGGCTCAGCTGCTCTGAAAGCAAGGTAGCAACTTCTCACAAAAGTTAGTCAGAATTACCGTGTGACTCAGCAGTTGCAGCTGTGGACATGTGGCAAATACAACTGAGAACAGCAATGCAGCGGACACTTAGGCATCGATGCCTGTAATGGTATATAGTAGCCCAAAGTGGAAGCAATCCAAGTGTCTATTAACAGAAGAGGATGGGGAAGTGAAATGTGGTTAATCTGTGGAATACTATTCAGACATAGACATTCTGGTTATTCCCCCCCCCCAACATGATAAGTGTTGACGATATTATACTAAACAAAATAAGCACGATAGGTTAAAAAACCATATTTTTAAAGTTTTTATTGGTTCTATGGGAATTTCTTACAATGCATTTTGATAATTTTCATCTCCTTCTCGAATTATTTCCAGATCTATGCTCATTTTTAACCACTAATCTTGGTGTCTAGTTAAAAAAAAAATCAGTTCCAATTTGTGTTGCTCTTATGCTCTCAGATATATGGCATTCCAACGGAGCATGGTCCCTGAGTGGGAAAGTAGGCAAGTTAAGTTGAATGAAGAGATGCAGTATTCCCAGTGCTCAGAATACTCCTGCAAACACCTCAGATGCTGAAGTGGCCGGTAAATGTTCAAGTCCCTAAACCTTAGGTCACAGGATTGACCCAAGCTGTTTGTCAAACAAGCTCACATTGTGGCCACAACCAATGAGCCTAATACGTACAATTGAGATCTTGGATCTTTCTCCACAAATGCCGCCGCAGAGAGAAGTCTGTAAGACGGAGTGCAAAGTGAGGGAGGGTGCTAGAGACAGGTGAGGTGGCCTTGCAGGCGGAAGTACCTGGTGACTTCCTTCCTAAAGAGACTCAGGGCCAATCTGACTAGAAGAAAAAGAAAGGAAGCAAGAGTGATGGGCGCAAGCTCAAGGCAGACAAATCTCAGATGGAGAGGGAATGTGGCCCTGAAAACCCTAACCCTAACCCTAACCCTACCCCTAACCCCTAACCCCTAACCCCTAACCCCTAACCCCTAAACCCAACCCCAACCCCCAACCCCCAACCCCCAACCCCCTTACCCTAACCCCAATCCTAACTGAAGTCCGGCCCCTAGCCGAGGCGGTATAGGCAATTGGCAGCTGGTTGATCGCACCCCGGTAGACGGCCATACACCTAAAAGTATCTGAGCAGCGCAAATTGGGCTTTGATGGCTTTTTAAAAACTGAGCCCAGAGTTGGGTAGATGGGACTGAGCGATGGATCTGACGAGGGGGGGGGGAGTTGGTGATGGGGAGGAGGGTACGGTCGAAATATATTGTATGAACCTCTCAAAAGTTAATGTTAAAAAGAAAAGACAGCGGGGGTGTGGATGAGCACGCTGCACACAGGGGATGCGCACGATAGCAATGATGGAGATGAACAGCTGGAAATTGTCTTAAGACGCTGCAGGTACGGGTCAGTGTCAGACGTACAGCCCGCGTGCCTCTCTGAGACCCGGTTTGCTGCCTGCGCAGGGGCACGGCTTCTCACTTCAGTTCTCAGAAGGGAATGCAGCAGTGCTGAGAGTCACGTGCACTATGGGGGCGTGCACCATCCCTTCTAGCCTTAAATACATCTTAGTTTCTCTGCTATCAACACTACGGCTTTATGTAAAGTTTAATCCCTTTATAAGCATGCTTACGGATGACTGGACTTCCATTATCTCTGGATGAAAATAAGCCTCTTGGAGGGGTCGGTGGCAGGAGCTGGTTCTCGGCAATCCCACTCACCGCTCTTAACTTTGAGAGTTGTCTTCCGCACGATCCATTTCATCTGGCTTTGGGCTCCATACCATGTAGGCAGGACAAGGGTGGGGGATTTTTTTTGGGGGGGGGAGGAGACCCGGAGAAAGAACAGGATGTTTCTGTCTTCCCAGCCCCACTAGTGTAGACGAGAAAGAATGCAATTAGTGACTTAGGCCAGTGAACTGGAGTAGGAGTCCACGGTGGCATGACCAGAGCTGCTCTTTTCGCAGAGCGTGAATGGCGACTCACCATCTTTTCACAGAGCTCTTTCTGCGGGGGCAGAGCTACGGGAACATCATGGCTTGCAAGTCTGGCTGTGATTCCCTGCACACGTTTCTGATAAGGAACCGCAGGTGGCTGGACAAACTGTAGAGATCTTGTTTTTTTCTTGTTTTTTGTTTTTTGTTTTGTTTTTTTGTTTTTTTTTGAGACAGGGTTTCTCTGTGTAGTCTTGGCTGTCCTGGACTCACTTTGTAGACCAGGCTGGCCTCAAACTCACAGCGAACCTCCTGCCTCTGCCTCCCGAGAGCTGGGATTAAAGGCGTGCGCCACCTAGAGATCTTTATCACTGCTGTGCTTTTCATTTAGCGGGCAACTCTCTGCTGGGTTAGCGTTGATTCGGAATTGAAGTTTGCCTGGAATTCGTTTAGTGGAGTAGAGCTGCACCCAGTTCTGATAAAGAAGCTGTGACGCGACCTCCCGCCTGCAGGAAAGACGCTCGACACCAGGATCCTTCCCAAACACGCTTTATTGGGAGCGCCCTTGAAACTGAAGCGAAAGACCCCGAACTCCCCTAGAGCTTGAACTTAAATACCATCTAAAGCGGCGTGTTAACACCTCACAGGTTCAGGCAGAATGCCTAATTAACATATGAGTGCAGATAGGTCAACAGCTTACACAAGCGTAGTTACAATTAGCATAGTCCCCCTGACGGGAGGGGCAACTGGAGATAGCTCTAGCAAACGCATGCGTACTGGCAATTGTTTACAGGTAGCAGCACACAGACCAGCGCCATTACTGGGTGCGGCTGGCACAATCGTGGCTGGCTCCTTACAAAGCTGCCCTTCCCCAAAGGGATTCTGAGTGAGTACCTTAACATTTACATGTGTGATTTTTTTTTTAAATGTGTAACTCACGATCTCCTGGGACACTGAAGTAGGCAAGTGTGGGGCCAGGGATGGGGGGGGGGGGAGGAGGCGGCAGCCATGCTCATCTTCTTCATTTGTGCTCCGCAATTGGCAAACTTAGTCGTACTGGATGTTTTCCTGGTTTCAATGTCAGATTGCTTCAGGTTGCTTTTGGCTGGATTCAGCAAAGCGAGGACATATGCAAAAATTTGGAAGGGCAAGGAAGGGAAAATGTCTATGCCTTTTGCCCTAACTTTGCCTTTCCCAACACAGCTAGTAGCAGATGAAACTCCGTCTCCTTAGATGCAGGACATAGCAACCTTCCCTTCTGTGTCATCCTTCCCCAGGGATCCTTCCCTGGGTTCTGAACACCCCTTCCTATCCCTCTCCTTCCCCATTGCCTCTTCTTTCTCTTTCCTTCTCTCTAAGTCGTTGCTGTGATGTGCTGCGATGGCCACCAATCTGTCTGCGTGCATCATCCCAACTAGATCAACGTTTCCCCGTTTTTAAGTCCCCTTGTTCAAGTATTTAAATGCTCGATCTGATTGTTTTTTTCTTTCATAGGGTAATTCTGTTTAAAGCACATAGTTTTGAGAGAAATATGTATTTGTGAAACTTTGTTGAGACACGAGGGACATGTCCCATGAAAGTCTTCGCCTACCAAGAGAGTGGGATAGATGTGAGGACATCTTATTGGGACTCTAGGTGAGAGAAGTATGGGAGAATGGGGAAATAGAAGGATCCAGAGGGCCCTAGAAACCTACAAGTAGAACATTATGATGGGCGGATCTGGGCCCAGGGGTTCTGCTCAAACTATGGTACCAGCCAAGGACAATACGTGCAGTAAACATTGAACCCCTACCCAGATCTAGCCAATGGACAGGGCATTCTCCACAGATGAATGAAGAGTGGGGTCTGACTTTCACATGAACTCTGGTGCCTCATATTTGACCACGTCCTCTTGATGGGGAGGCCTGGTGGCACTCAGGGTAAGTATAGCAGGCTACCAAGAAGAGACTTGATATCCTATGATCATATACAGGGGGAGGAGGTTCCCTTCCATCACAGTCATAGGGGAGGAGAATAGGGTGAAAGTGGGAGAGAGGGAGGAATAGGAGGATAGAAGGGATGGAATAACAATTGAGATGTAATATGAATGAATGAATAAATAAATAAATAAACTTTGTTGGGACAGAGCTTAAAATGACATACATAGGGTGGGGGATGTTAGCCAGTGGTAGAGAGTGCTTGCATGTGGTACATGAAGTCCTCAGAGTTGTCCTCAGCAACACAGGGTGATAGAAAAGAACTATATGTCTGTAGAAAAAGCAGCCAAAATATTAGAAGCTTTCTCGTCATTTCAAGCCAGTGTGACCAAAAGTGGGTGAGCTTATGCCGTGAAGAATAGATTGGATGGCTTTAATTTGCATAGTTTTACCGAGCTGCGTTGAGTTTCATGGCTGAGGTCATGAGCGTATCATGTTTTTACTGAAATGCTCATGATTTTGTGAGATCTTTCAGGATTTCCAGAGCTTCAGAAACATGATGACTATCGAGCATATCCAGAATTTAAAACTTTCAAAACTGTAAGCCTGAGTAGAGATTGGGGCCAGGAATCTCAGTGTAATATTTTTCTTTTTTCTTTTCTTTTTCTTTTTTAATCTCAGGGTAATTTAAGGCACATAAGAGAACTAATGGGTGTCTTGTTGGGCTTTTAGGAGATGTTATCATATGGAAATAAGTCACCTTAGCTGCTAAGGTGGATAGAGTGTGAGGAGACAGAGCATTATAGTGACTCACGTGGCTATGTGTATAGTGGCCATTGGTGTGTTGGCTCCCACTGTAGCAACATGAGAGATGCCAGCCCTTTTTTTTTAATGATGGAATTCAATTAGTATAAGAGCTTTGGGGCCCTATTTTTTGTGGAGATGTACATTTACAGGGTTGATAGCTCCCTTTCCATTTTTGTTTTCCTGAAAAGGTAGTAGGACTGCATTGTGGAAGGCTTTTGTTAGACTGGTATAGTTATATAAGGCCAGAGCGTTTGTCTTGGGCGCCCTCTGTGGGAAAGATGATGTCAGGACAACAAAAGGCAGGTTGTGTTTCCATTTAATCTCAGCGGAGTGCATCCTGGAGGCCTGATTCAACCTTTCAGCGAGATGCTCTTGGAAAGCTATTTACATTGGGAAGATCCTATGGGTACTAACTTTAAATGGCTCTGTATATTATGATAATACAGAACTGATTGGAAGTCCTTTTTTTTTTTTTTTGTAGGCTGTTCTCTTAAATGAGAAAATTTCCAAAAGTGGATTAGGCAGAATTCAGAGACACTTGTGTTCCTTTCTTGGGCTGTCAGACTATGGAAACAATGTTTCCCAAGAAATTAGAAAAATTTTTTAAAAAAGGGATCTCATGCTGAGATATGGAAAAGATGGGGTCTGGGTACCAATCAGAGGGGTGACTTGCCTCTTGGAGAGAGTTCACACACTTTTGACAACTTATCAGATCATTTTTTACAGGAAATAACGAAGTCCTGACCATGGTGATGCATGGGACAACACCCTGACCCAGCATAGCTTACCTACGGACATTTGTGCCCATTTACTTAATCCAAAACTCCATGTGAAGACCCTCAATACAGGCACACGTAGGTTCATTAGAGAGATGATTGATAGCTTGATGATAGATGATAGATAGATAGATAGATAGATAGATAGATAGATAGAAGTTAAGAGAGATTGTACCTTTCCCCCTTCTCAATGCACTTGCATTGGGAAAAAAAGCCTGCTTTCGATCTTTACTTGTGTCTTTAATTGGATTACTGAGGATGGGTGGATAAGCCTGGCTGGGAAGGGATGCCAGTGCTGCCTGTCTCTCACCATAAATGCTCCAGTAACATTTGAGGGACCAATCTGTTTCTGCCTGGCTGAGTAATTTCTATTCTATGGTAGCTCCTCCCTGTGCAGTTCTGCTGTTCTGTGATTGCAGGAAAGGTGACAAGGAAGGTAGCATGTCTTGCTGATCTGACACATTGGGGGTCGTCTGGGTGGACTGACGGTGTGTGTTTGATCTTATTCCAAAAATCAAAACAGAACAAAACAGAACACCAGGCACAGGTCAGGCAGACAAATGAAACCTATTCCTTTGATGTGTCCATTGGTTTAGCCTCTTTCCCCACTGAGGGAGACAGTGTAAGATTCCAACAAATTCCTGCCGTTCGAAGTTATGTGTTGTTTACTTCCTAGCATCACGGAGCTATATCGACTCATGGCATCTGAGAGGTGATTGGGTGAAACCACCTGGTTTACATCCAATACCGATGACCTCATAGAGCAGAGCACCTAGCCAAGAGGTAAGCAGCCGATATCATGGCTCCCTCACCTCTACGGCATTTTCCTTGTCGAATCCTCTGAACGGCATTACCCAGGTCAGCTAGTGTGACAGGGGGGAACCTATCAGGACTGAAGAGTAATGACAAGGAACGAAAGTCTAAAGGAGAGGAGAACCCCTAGGATGGGCGGGCACAAGGACAGTCTCAGGTGCCTTGCTAAAGAGATTAGGTGTGCTTTGGGTCCAAGGAAGTCAGTTCTAACAGGACTCTCTGTATGGGACATTCCTGTGTCCTGCTGTGACGAGGGGACAGGAGAGTGAGACCCTGGAAGTGAGATGTAGCGAGAAGCAGTGAGGCCCAAACTTCTCACCCCCTATGAAGAGACGGGAGACACCCCTGCTTCCAGCTCATGACCCTTTTTTTTTCTCTGTTTCCAGCTCATTTCCATGAACTGGCAAATTAGGATGCTCGAGTAAGCTGCTCTGCTGTGTGTATGTCAGGAGAGCCAAGCAGGTTACACAAGTGGTGCATTTGGGACACCAGAATCACATTTAAAAAAAAATTTCTTATAAACAATGTGATTCACAGTAGGGCAGACATTAATGTAGAAGGGATTAGAGGATAGCAGTGTAACCATCCCAGAATCTCACCATTTACACTGGAGATCACACGTCTGTGGGTTGGGTCTCCTCATGCGGTAATAGCGCCACCTGGTGACTCACAGGGAAGGGTGCGTCCCTACAAGAGCTAGCCGTCCCTTGTGCGTTGTGTCTCCCACACAAGGGTTCAGTTCTCACAGGCCTGGTTCTAGGGCTTCCCAAGCACCCAGGTGTGTGTGCGTGTGTGGTGTGTGCGTGTGGTGTGTGTGTGTGTGTGTGTGTGTGTGTGTGTGTGTGTGTGTGTGTGTAAACTGGATGTAGATGCAGGTTGTTTCCTGGGGCACTGAATATTCACGTAGCCCTTTCCACAGCAAAACATGTCATCACTGTAGCTAGAATCTGAGCCCTTGGGCCGTGGTTACTCACGATCTCATCCCAGTAAACACATGTTTTACATACTGAAAGGCAAAGGCAACATAGAAACACTTAACATTTATATATATTTCAGGGGCAGTATGTGGAGGTATATGTGTGGTCATCAGCTCTCTCCTTCCATCACGTAGGTTCGGGGAATTGAACTCAGGTCATCCAGTTTGGCAACAAGTGACTTTGCCACTGTGCCATTTCACCCTCCTAAATTCCTCACTTTACACTGGCTCTGGAGATCAAGGATTTTGGTTTGCGCTTGTGAGCGAGAACACAGAAGCACTTGGCTATGTCTCTCTGTGCACCAGACCTGACATGGGTCCATAATTTGCCTTTAGACATCTCCTAGAATCAAGCTCCACTTGACTCAAGACGTTTGGGTCCCTTGTTTCAGGGAGTGCTGAGATCTATCATTATCAATGACAATGAATTTGGGAGTGAGAGATAGAGCTCGTCTCCTGAGAGCAGGAGCTGACCTGGCCTCCCAGCAAGACTGGCTCTCACAGAGCATCTGCATCAGGCCACTCTGTGACTCTGATGTGCAGGACGCCGGCTCCAGCAGTGTGTTCAGTGATCCAAGGAGGGTATGTGGGTCAGTGATCAATGAAAAGCAGACACACACACACACACACACACACACACACACACACACACAGTGGTGCATGCACACATGCATGTGCACACACACACACACACACACACACACACACACACACACACACACACACCTTTTAGATGGATCAAGGCTCAAACAATTTCATTTTTTTTTCTTTCACAGCTTATATTCCCCGGCAAAATCTTTCAAGCAGTATAAAAATTACCATGTCTTTATATTCTATGTTTCTTCAAGCAAATGATTACAGTAACTACAAGTGAAAAACAACATGATCCCCAACATTCTTTCATTATTAAACATTTTACAGATTAAAAAAAAAAACCAAATTATTCCCAAGAAACCACATACATTCATGTTTAAGCAACTTGTTACAGATTAGCAAAGCGTAAGCAGGCAAGATATTTTTCTCAGCCAGTTTTCTAAGTATATAAAATAAGAAAATAATCACAAATATAAACTTTATATAAAAACAATCAGCCATTTTTACTGTAGACCCTTAGAGTGCACAGTACGAGCCAACAGTTTTTAATTAAATCATATTAGGAAGCTAAGCACAAAAATTGGCACAGGAAATTAATCAATGCCTCTGAGCACTAATCCAGCTTTACCAAGAAAGGCGTGTCATTGAGTGATTTGGTCCGCCACTGTCTTGGTCCCTGACCTCAAATGGGCCCCTTAATCAATATTAAAAATTTGTCTTTCTGAGCTTTAATTTGTTCTCTAAGACTTTCTACACCAAAGCCACAAACAAAATCATCCTACCCTAACTATATTAACAATCTACATCCCTACTTTCTTTCTAAAGGTGGTGATTGAGTCATTAATCTTCTTTGTCAGCAATACATGGAAAAAGATCAATCACTGTTATTGTAAGTGCCAATGATACTGCCCGCTGAGGAGCTGGGAACTCCATTAGGGTTTTATACAACTCACAGACAGGCAAGGCAAAACCCCATAGCTGTATAAAGTCCTTAGGACTTGTAGCCCCCAGGGCTCTGCCTCTCTGAGACACACCCATCATGGCTGCGCTAACTGGTTCCCTCTCTCCACCCAGTTCTAAAGCTGCCTGCTGTTCCTCTCACATGACCCCAGACACGGATGCATATAGACAAGTGTCTGGCCACTCCATAGCCATGCCCGCATGTGGACAAAATCGTTAGCACTGTCCAAACCTCAGCTGTGAGCAAATATCCCTCCATCTGGGGTAATGTAGTTGGACTGCTGATCCCTACTGATTACAGTCACTGGAGCCTCCTCACAGTCCACACAGCACTGTGTCAGTCAGCTTGAGTTGCCATAACCAAAACCACAGCCTCACAAATTAGGCAACAGGCACACTCTGACAGTCCCGAGATGCCAGAGTCCAAGGTGCACACTGCCCCCGTCCTGTGACTTTTCCTGGGAAGTTGTGACACAAAATCTCCTCACCTCAGGCAGCGAACCGACAGGCTACAGTAACAGTTCAACCACAGGCCCACATTTACAACCAACAAATTCGAGTTCCTTAGAAGGGTGTGGGCAAGGGGCTATGAAAGGGGTCAGGGAGAGCCGACCCCAGCATGGCGGCTACCCGCGGGAGCTGTATCTTTGGAGCTCGCGGCAGGCAGCTCCCCTGGCAAGATAGTTTCTTCTCTCAGCCGTAGTCTGGCGCTTGTTGGATTTTGAGGGGGGCCCTGGGGATCCTGATGGTTTTTGTTTTCCTAGACAGGCATGCAACTGTTGTGCAGTTCTGTAGCCCGAGGCACCTCCAGGAGGAAGTGTTTGAAGGAAGTCACCGTATCTGTCTTGAGTTTCTGTGAAGGCTCCAGGCCTAGTTTAGCCTTCTCTGCCCTCTCGTCGTGGACTCTGGATTAGACATTTATCTTTAATTGCATCAATACATGAGAATTTTGGAAAAATGATTGGCAACATTTCTATACATGCTTAAGGAAACTATGTTCAAATAAGCATTGTAATGGAAGTCTCCCTCTTGATTGGGAGAAACCAGACATTCAAAGCTTTCAAGGGAGGCAGATTGAGAGTTGAGATCTTTAAAACTGTAGCTTGAGACAAACATGGCGGGAAGGCAGCTATGAGAGTGTGGGGGCTTAAGGTTTACCGCCTGTATTGTCCTTGGCTGGTGCCTTAGTTTGAGCGGGACCCCTGGGCCCAAATCTGCCTATCATAATGTTCTACTTGTAAGTTTCTAGGACATTCTCCACTGTTGAGTGGAGAGTGGGGTATGACTTTCACAGGAACTCTGGTGCCTCATATTTGACCATGACCCCTGGAGGGGGAGACCTGGAGGCACTCAGAGGAAGGACAGCAGGTTACCAAGAAGAGACTTGATACCCTATGAGCGTATACAGGGGGAGGTAATCCCCCTCAGGAACAGTCATAGGGGAGGGGAGTAAGGGAAAAATGGGAGGGAGGGAAGAATGGGAGGATACAAGGGATGGGATAACCATTGAGATGTAACAAGAATAAATTAATAAAAAAAATCCTGAGGGAGGGGGGAAAGAAAGTGTGGGGGACACATGGCTGATCTGAGGACAGAGGGAACCTACAGAAACACATTTTGTTTGAAAGCGCCAAAATGCTGTCTGATATATCCTACGCTGGCTTAACAAATAAAAATGAAAAAAAAACTCAACAACCTGCCAATCATGAGCTCCAGGGTCTGTGGGTGGGACCTATGAGTGGTAATTTGCTATATGGCCATGTTGCCAAGTGATCTTATTTTTTTTTGTTTTTTGTTTTTTTAAAATTTATTAATCTTCCTTTTTATGGGATGGGTGTTTTTGCTCTCATATATGCCAGTGCACCATGTACGTGCTGTGCCTGCAAAGGCCAGAAGAGGGCATCTTGAGACTGGAGTTATAGACGGTTTTTGGCCATCGTGTCAGTGCTAAGGATGCACCTCAGGTTTTCTGGAAGTGCAACTGGTGCTCTTAACTACCGAGCCGTCTCTCTACTGCTCAGATTCCCTTCCTGATATTTGTATTTATACCCAGAGATTTGTGCTTCTCTCAACCTTGACCAAAGACAAGTCTCCAGATGTTCAAGGGTCACATACATCAACGTCCCAACCAAAGGTCAGGGGACATGCTGGAACAGTGTGTAGCAAGAACATAAGAGTCAGAGGTTAGGGAAGGGAGCCGCGAGATGCCGTCTTCCGGACACGACACAGCTGATGCACACACCAACTCACAGAAACTGAGACTGCCTGCACGATACCTAGACAAGTGCAAGTCTGTTAACTTTCCGGTGTGCATGGGAGGCATGGGGGTTCCTGAAGCAGCACCTCAGGTTGAGGAGTGATTGACAGCTGAAGTTTGCTGGGGGATGGATGGTTACTTACTTTGAGGATATGGCTGCAGGTATATTGCTCAGGCCACAGTGGATGGTCCTATATTGATTCACACACGGTCAGCAGTAACTGAGCTCAGGATACGGTTACTAACAACAATAATCAGAGAGGACCTCAGGTTGGCAGCAATAAAAAAATTCACTACAAGTTTTTTTTTTTTTAAGGTCTGGTAAGGTGGCACATGCCTGTAATCCCAGCACTCAGGGAGGCAGAGGCAGGCAGATCTCTGTGAGTTGGAGGCTAGCCTGGTTTACAAAGTGAGCCTAGGACAGCCAGGGCTACACAGAGAAACCCTGTCTCAAAAACAAAACAAAACAAAACAAAAGTTTAAAAAAAAATGCCATACCAATTTTAACCAGGACCGTCTGTGTGGCCACAGGTGTGGAGCCATCCATTGGTACCTGGTGGCTCACCATTTGGGCACCAAAGACAGTGACTGTCTTTTCCCTGGAAATCACAGGTAGCTACTTCAGTAGGAAGAGAGTGCAATCTTGTGAGCATCAGTAGTATCCACAGTTGGCTGTTGGCAGGGCGGGCTGGAAGCAGTAAGTGAAGTGACACTAGGCCTGTCAATAGCTTAGTTTCTTCTGCAAATTCTCCTGGTCCTTAGAGGGGAAGGTACAGATGCTCTGTTCACAGCCCAGCACTCAGCTGTTGTCTCGGCGATGGTGCCCATTTTTGAAGCCTACCTGGGCATCACTTGGTTGCCTAAGAGAAAGTTGGTTTTCTTAAAGATCTTCTCTGTAAAAATGTCTTTCTGCTACAAAGGAGAAAACAAAAAAAAAAACAATGAATCCGAAAGAGGGATGATCAAAACATTCGGAGAGTTTGTTAGCTATGACGGGGTGGGGGTGGGGCAAGGCAAGGTGGGTCCATCTTCAGATCCGTCTCCATTTTTAAATCTAACCCTACACACAGACAGGAAGAGGGTGCTTACCTGGCACAGTCCCCAGAGATGGGGGAAGAACTGCAATGGGATCTCTCACCCTGAATTTTCAGCTTGACAATATATCTCTTTTGAGGACTGAAGGACTCAGGACAGCAGAGCTCAAAGCAGGGCCAGTAGATGCATCGGGGGCCACAGAGGCGGGTCAGGTTCAGGGGCAGGATGGTGTCATCCTCACAGCACTGCTGCAAGGGGTTGTAGATGTCGTCCCCACACTTAGGTACTGGCTGGCACAGCCATAAGCCAGGATCTGAGAGAACTGGGGATGTGTGAGCTCCCGTGGCTTCTGTGTTTTTGAACAGGAGTGCAGGCAGGAGCAAAATGCCTAAGAAACATAAGAGGGAAAAAAAAATCAGAAGAGGTGTCTCAGCTGGAGGACAAGGTGACTTCACGGACGCCCCCTGGTGGCTAATGGTGACTCAGAATGGAGTTTGAGACAGATTCTGGATGTGTTTCTGGGTCTGGGCTGACAAATGAGGAATGCAGGATGCTGGGAAGGGGATAGTTTGTGAAGTTTCCAAGTGGGAACAAAGATTACATTTGGAGATGCCGGGTGGGGACGCTGGGAAGTGAACAGGGAAGAGGGGTTACTTCGAAGGTCAGAGTTGCATTATAGGTCGAATCACATTCAGGCGTTACTTTGGCTGGACCTTCCCTCCGGAAGATTCCAGATGCAGAGTACCAGATGGCAGAGAAACAGCAGCCGTGTGTTTGTGACGGAAGCTGTTACCTCTGAAGACTGATGAGTGATGAAGCGGACTGAGCAGTGTAGAGAGGGAAGCGTTGATAGTTCTGCAGAGAGATTCTTGGTTGGGTATCAAGAAACAGCTGGTGTTTGATGCTCCTTTGTGTGTAGGCGAGGGAGAGGCCTGGGAGTATTTTCCTATTGGAGATTCAGTCAGCAGCTTTCTTAATAAGGTGTTTAGCTGAATCATGTTCAAAATGATTTTATTACTGCTGCTGCTACTACTGTTAATTTGTGTGTATGCACCATACACACACACACACACACACACACACACACACACACACACAGGATTTGAATGGAAGACAGAAGACATGGCAGCAGCTCTCTCTCTCTCTCTCTCTCTCTCTCTCTCCCTCTCTCTTTCTCTCTTTCCTTCTCCACCTTTTCATGGGTTTTGGCAATTGAACTCAGGCCACAAAGTTTGCTGGCAATCACTTTTATGTGCTGGGCCAACTCAACAGCACCATGCTTAAAGACACAAAACACAAAACAAAACAAAACAAAAGAACCCAAATCTCTTTGTGTGCCCATGCCCATGTGCTTGTGAGAGCATTCCAGGGATGGCATGTGGAGTCCAGAGGACAATCACTTGTGTTAGTCTTCCCTTCCTACCTTGTTTGCCTCCTGTTCCCTGCTGTGCATACCAGGCTGCTGACTCTCAAGCTTCTAGAGCATTCTCCTGGTCTTATGGAAGCACTGGGAATTAGGCTCCAGCTAGCACTTCCGGCCTTATATGCATTCTTAGTATCTTAACTCAGGCCCTCGTACTTTGCCCAGCAAATGTTTAACCCACTAAGCTATCTCTTTAGCTCAAGAGTCACACTTGAAAAAGCTCCAGAGTAGAACTGTATTGAGACTGAAACAGAGTTAGAGGAATGTTGGTAACCTAATTGATGTCTACTGTTTTCTGGATCCATCCTTCCCTGTGGGGAGCCCTGTGCCCTCTACCACGGTCCGAGGTGGCAGGATCCATCCACAGCAATGGCACATAGCGGCTTCCATGAAGTCAAAGTGCATATAAGTATCACCTGGTCAAAGTGTTTAATTGTCTGCTGGCAGAGCAAACTGCCTGGAGCTCAGCACTTTTAATAACCGGACAGTGAATTCTGCCTCATGGTTGTAGAGGCTGCAGAGTCACAGACCACACAGGAGCCTTTAGACAGGACCATGTGTTTCCACAGTGTGGCGTAAAGGAAGGCCACGTGGGTATATCGCTTCTTTTCCAAGACACAGTCAAGGGTACTAATAGGTGAGAATGGGAGCTTCCTCATTGCTGCCATGCACTGACTTCATTTAGTACGTCTCTGCCTCTGAGCTCTACAACAGCTAAAAGGGGCTGTTCTGACTAACTGCAGCACCCATCAGTTAAGATTCTATGACTTGAAACCAGGCGGTGGTGGCGCCCGCCTTTAATCCCAGCACTCGGGAGGCAGAGGCAGGCGGATCGCTGTGAGTTCGAGGCCAGCCTGGTCTACAAAGTGAGTCCAGGACAGCCAAGGCTACACAGAGAAACCCTGTCTCGAAAAACAAGCAAACGAACAAGCAAACAAACAAACAATAAAAGATTTTTATGGCATGGACATTTGGGGGACACACTCAAAGCCATCGTAGTAGCCAAAACATCGGAGTTAACCTAGAGGTGGAAATTTAGGGGGCAAACACTGTCAGACTCTGCCCCTGCTCCTTTCTTCTCAAGCCTACAGAGTAGGACCCTCACTTGCACTCAGACCTTGGCAATGAGGACAGTGAGCAGTCAAGCTTCGTGCCTGGGACCATGAGCTTTATGATCTCCTGATTCTTACAAGTGATTCCTTCTGAGGTTGAGCACAGAATGAGAAGAAGAAGAAGAAGAAGAAGAAGAAGAAGAAGAAGAAGAAGAAGAAGAAGAAGAAGGAGAGTGAGACTGACACCGGAGAAGCCCCCAGGTGGCCATGACCAGGGCTACAAAGATCGTGACTCTGAGCTTCTTTAGTTGGGTCTAGTGGCTCAGAGTAGATTTTGAGAGTTGACCATGGGAGTGTTTGAGGTATTCAGGACATTTGTGAGGAGAGCCTGGGGAGAGAGGGGAGCTCTGAAAGTTGCAGGCACAGCCATTGACCAGTAGCCAGAGAGGCTAGCAAGGATGATGAGATGAGATATCAAGAAGTAAGGAAAGGAGAGGACGATGTAAGTTCAGAACACTGGGCACGGTGGCTCTCACATTTAATCCCAGCACGTGGGGAGTTGGGTAAGGAAGATCTCGGTGAAATTGAGGCCAAAGTAGTCTAATGGGTAGAGAGCAGAGCAGGGGTGGGAATCAGAAGAAGGGAGGGGGAAGGCTGGAAAAGAGGATGGAAATCAGTGGTAGGGGCATCTCTGGGATGGGGGAGACTTCTGGGAGTCTATTGGGGTGACCCTAGCTGAGACTCCTAGCAGCAGGAGTTATGGTGCCTGAAGAGGCAGCTTCCTAATATCCAGGTGGGAATTCCAGTGGAGGGAGGGGGGACACCAACCCACCCATCAAACCTTTGACCTAAGCTTTGTCATCCCTACAAGTGGTGCAGGGATAAAGATGGAACAGAGATCAAGGGAACAGACAGCAGATGAGTGTCCCAACTGAGAACCACCACATGGGAGAAAGCCAACCCCAGATACTATTAGTGATACTCTGCTATGCTTGCAGACAGATGCCTAGCATATATATCTTCTGAGAGGCTCCATCTAGTAGCTCATGGAAACAGATGCAGAGGCCTACAAGCCAAACAGTAGGTGGAGCTCAGGGGGTCTTATGGAAGAGTCAGTGGAAGGGTTGAGGGAGCCAGAGGGACGAAGGACACCACAAGAAGTTCTACAGAGTAAACTAATCTAGGCTCATGGGGGCTCACAGAGACTGAACCAAAAACCAAAGAGCATGCATGGACCGGACCTAAGCCCCCTACACATATGTAGCAGACTTGCAGCTTGGTCAGCATGTATGTCCCTTATCAATGGGAGTGGGAGCTGTTTCTGTCTCTGTTGCCTGCCTTCAGATCCCTTTCTCATAGCTGTGCTGCCTTGTCTAGCCTTAGTGGGAGAAGACTTGCTTATTCCCAGATGTAACTTGATATACCAGGGTGAGTTGGGACCCATGGGGAGGCCTCTCCTTCTATGAGTAAAAAGGGATGGGAGGGGTGGGGCATGAGTGTGGGACTGGGAGGAGAGGTGGGGGGGCTGTGATTAGGCTATAAAGTGATTAAATAAAAAATTTATAGAAATAGGAAAAAGAACTGAGGGAGTCTAAGTAGGAAAGAGAGGGATAGAGAGAGGGAAGGAGGGAGGGAGGGAGGGAGGGAGGGAGAGAGAGAGAGGAGAGAGGGAGAGAGAGAGAGAGAGAGAGAGAGAGAGAGAGAGAGAGAGAGAGGAGAGAGGGAGAGAGAGAGAGAAGTGTCTAGGACAGCCTTGAGACTCTTTTTCAAATAAATACATGATAGAAATATAGACAGATGATAGATACATGGACAGACAGATAAAATTGAGAGATAAATGAGAGATGGTAAATATCCAAGTCTCCTTGGGGTGGAGGGTACTTACCAAAGTTTTTGATCTTCATGTTTCTGGATAGGCTGCTGGGTTGTAAGTGGCAGAGTCATTGAAGAGCGATAATCCGGGACTGTGAGCTGATATGCCCATAATATTTAATTTATTCTTGATGGGTGGAGTGCTAAAGAAGCAACATTACAGAACAGAAGAGCATACATTAAGAGTTTAGCAATCTGTGCCTGATAATTATACCCAGAAACATTCCATTGTATGGCTAGTTATTTTCTGCGTTTCACTTTGGAAGGGATATCACAATGGAGATATTCTCCCTTATTTGTGTACAGACTATCAGTGAACACTCACTTTTATTTTTTTTAAAAATATTTTATTAATTTATTAATATTACATCTAGATTGTTATCCCATCCCTTGTATCCTCCCATTCCTCCCTCCCTCCCATTTCCCCCTTACTCCCTTCCCCTATGACTGTGACTGAGGGGGACCTCTTCCCCCTGTATATGCTCATAGGGTATCAAGTCTCTTCTTGATAGCCTGCTATCCTTCCTCTGAGTGCCACCATGCCTCCCCATCCAGGGGACATGGTCAAATAAGCAGAAAGAGCCAAATGGTATATATTCACTTATATCTGGACACTAGCCCAAGGGGCATGTCCCATGAATGTCTTTACTTATCAGAAAAGTGGGACAGAGGGGAGGACATCCTATTGGGACTCTAGGTGAGAGAAACATGGAAGAATGGGGAAATAGAAAGATCCAGAGGGTCCTAGAAACTTACAAGAAGAACATTATGAGAGGCGGATCTGGGCCCAGGGGTTCTGCTCAAACTATGGCTCCAGCCAAGGACAATACATGCAGTACACTTTGAACCCCTACCCAGATCTACCCAATGGACAGGACATTCTCCACAGTTGAGTGGAGAGTGGGGTCTGACCTTCAATTCACTCTTTCTACCTACCCTTTTCATACATTTTACCCTGGAAGCCTCAGGGTCTCATCATAACCTTAGCTCAGACCAATTCTGAATTCATCTGTTTAAAATTAGAAAGTGCTTGATTAACACATGTAAGGCCCTATATCCTACTCCGAGTAGTTCAACATGCTTTTAAAATTAATTTTTAAGAAGGAAAAGTGAGTCAAAGAATTTTGACTCAAAGAAATTCAGCAATTTCTGAAACCCTTGTTCTAGATCACTTCAGAGTTTCCACCAAGTAACTTCTTAAATTAAAAAGTATTTTTCAGTGCTGAGGATTGAATCCAGGGCTTTGGTCCCCTATCAGTGAGCTGCACCCAGCAAATGTCAACAATACAGTCTTGTAATCAAGAACTAAAAGGTGAGACTGCCATACACATTGGTATCAGGGAATTCTCACAAGGCTTCACCCGTAGAAGAAAAGCCAGAGACAAAGAATGGATATTGAAAAAGGATGAATCAATCTTCTCCAGGGACGAATCCTGATAGGTTAGCCAATCCTAAGTGATCAACCCTAGATACAAATGAACTTAGCACATTATATTTATGAACATATATACACATATATGTAAGAATTAGGATTAGCAAATAAAGGTGATAAATTTTAGAAAAAAAAAAAGGGTGAGATCAAGGGAGGATCCAGAGGGAGAAGGAGCAGAAGAATTACGTAAATACAGTTTTCATACACGAGAATTTCCGAAAATGAAAAAGAGAACTAAAAAAGGAATAGAGAGAGTTTTGGAAACAATATACAACATTAAAGTATTTTTTTGTTGTTGTTATCACCTTTTTAAAAAATTTTATTAATTTATTCAGATTACAACTCAATTGTTATCCCATCACCTGTATCCTCCCATTCCTCCCTCCCTCCCGCTTTCACCCTATTCCCCTCCCCTAGGTCTGTGACCTACGGGGACCTCCTCCCCAACTATATGCTCATAGGCTATCAAGTCTCATCTTGGTATCCTGCTTATTCTTTCTTTGAGTGCCACCAGGCCTCCCCACTGTTGTGATCATCTTTATGGAGAAAATGGAGTGTTCTGGATGAGAAAATATTAAAGTATTTTTTTTTTCTGGCTCATTTAAACAAATGGGAAACCGAGTTGTTAAAAAAAAAAAGGTGTTTTTCATCTTTCTCCTGTGAAACAGTCCTGTGTGAGAACACAGAGAGCGCGTTTACAGAAAGAACTACCCAATGGGATTCAAGAAGCCAAAGACAGATTATCTGAAAACAAGTCCCCTAAAACTCAAAATGAACAGGCAAGTAAACAACATCCTCTCAAGATCAACATAAATAAACTTTAGAGAAAACACTAGCGGTCAAGCAAAGTGTTCCTATAGCAGAATGAATGAAGGCAATTACAAGCAAATGGAACTTTGGGCTGTGGCTGTAGCCCAGTGGTAGAGAACTTATTTCATATGCTCGAGGCTCTGGGTTCAGTGCCTGGTAATAGAAAAAGAAACAAGGGGAACTTTGCCTAAAAGTAACCCCTTTTGAAGAAAGTATTTGTATGGCACAAGTTGAAGGCAGTGCTTGGATTTTGACATTCATGTACCTGGAAAGTCGACGTGCAGTATATAAAAGACTGTGTCCTCCAGAATTGGCAGGGAAGCTTTGGCCGTGGCACATCATCATACGGCTGCCTAAAGAAGCCCTGAACCAGGATAGCACCAATGGACATGCTAAATAGAAAACAAAAAGGGAATCTTGTAGGGCCCTATCACTGAGCAAAGAACCACAGGCAGCTAAGAGATAACTGAGAGGAGGAGAATTAGTCGGACACATGGAGGCTGGTGTCCTCAGCTGGCTTTCCATTATCAATTAGTCAGCCAGGAAATGATGTAGATACCAGCACACTAAACGGGCTCAGCAGGTTGTCCACAGATGTGGTGCTTTGAACCAAAATAGCTCGTATAGGCTTATATATTTGAGTGCTTAGTCATTAGGGAGTGGCACTACTTGGAAGGATTGGGAGCTATGGCCTTGGTAGGGAAAGTATGTAACTGGGTGTGAGCCTGGAGGTTTCAAAAGCCTGCAGTAGCACTAGCATTTCCTTTTTCTCTTCCTGTAGATCAGGAGGTAAAATTCTGCTGCTTCTACTCCGCTACTGCTTCTGTGCTACCAGGCTCCCACCGTCCACCCTCCACGAAGATAACGGAACAATCCCTTCAAGCTGTTAAAAAAAAAACACCCAACCAATTAAATGATTTCCTTTATAAGAGTTTCCTTGGTCTTGGTGTCTCTTCAAAGCAATAGAGCAGTGACTAAGACCACACAAACACATGTGAGCTCAGCAAGCCCTGTGACTGGGGAAGCCATTCTGGAGCAAAAAGTGATGTCAAGACATGTCCAAACCTCCAAAATCTCATCCCGAGACCAGCAGGAGTAGTGCTGGTTACTCTGTGCTCTGGGTCTGCATGTCCCAATGTTCCAAAGCCTTTATCCCCAAACTCTGCCACCCTTGAGGTAGTCTCATAGCCTGGTGGCCAGGTTTCAGGCTAAACCTCCTCTCTCTTTATAAAGACGAGTCTAGCCAGTACTTGGAATTTCTCTTCATGCAAATGAGGCATTCCTAACACTTCCTCTCCAGCCAATAATGCACACTCACCCCGAATACCCCTACCTGTTCCCCGAGGTTTACATAGCCTTTATTGACTCCCAATTAAGAGAGCTGTTTAACTAAAAGCCATCTCTGGAGATGGCTGTTTCTCCCACACTGAGCGTGAACTGAGATCCTGCCTAATTCATCTGTCCCAGGTAAGATTGGTGCACAACAGTGCCAGGACGCCTCAATGGGAGTAGCAGACAGACCCATGGCAACTCTCTGTAAGGCGCGGCCGCACCCAATAATGGTGACGGCCAAGAGCTCGCTGTGTGTAAATAATTACTCCTGCGCATGCGCTAGAACCAGAGCCAGCTCAGCATGCCCCTCCCGAACAGGGATATGCTCATGAGCTATCGTGGATGGCGGTTATTAACCAATCCACTCCTATTTGCTAATGAAGCATCTAGCCGCAACCCATGAGGAATCGATAGGCCAACGGTACTTAAACACGGGCTCCCGGGAATTCAGAGTCTTTCGTGCCAATTTCAAGGGCGCTCCCAATAAAGGATGTTTGAGAAGAATCCTGGTGTCTGCGTCGTTCCTGCCGGCGGGAGGGCGTGACAACTCTCTCTCTCTCTCTCTCTCTCTCTCTCTCTCTCTCTCTCTCTCTCTCTCTCTCTCACTCTCTCACTCTCTCTCTCACACACACACCAGATCTGGTATTATATTTATTAACAATTAATTAAACATTTGTAGATGATATGTAATATATATTAACAAAGAAATAGAGGCCATGAATTTGAGGGGGATTGATTGGAGGGATTGGAGGGAGAAAAGAGAAAAGGGGGAAATTATGTAAAAAAAAAAATATATATACACACACACACACACAAAATAATCACTGCTCCCCAAGACCAGCTCCCAGAATGGCGAAGAGGAGAGAAGAGAGATGGATCCGCAGCCGGGAGAATCGAGCAGGCTGTGAACGGCTGGTTAAGGGAAACCAACGGTTGGTTGAGCAACTAGCTAGGGGATCCAGATGTTGAGGAGAGGTGGAGGAAAAAGAAATACTCAGAGACTCAGGCATATGTGGTACAAGTTGAAGGTCTTAAAGCCCAGGAGAACTTTTCTTCTGTCTCTATCTGCCTCTGCCTCCGCCTCCGCCTCCGCCTCCGCCTCTGTCTCGCTTGCTGTCTTTCTGTCTAACTATTTTCTTTCTTGCTGGTGCTCTTCATTCTAAGTCCTTGCTGGCTGTTTCCCATCTTTCTAATTTTCTTGCTTTTCCCCCATCTATCTCTCTTGTTGTCCCCATCTCACTCTCTCTGACTCTTTCATGTCTGATACTTGTTTTCCATTTTCTCCTTGGGCCGCCCCCAGTACTTTATTGGAATGAAGTTCAATTTTTTTTCTATTACAGATTACATCATGATTTTTTTTTCATCTTTGCAATCACCAGGGCAACCGAAAATCAACAGAGTAACAAGGAAATACAAAAAGTTCTGTAACTTGAAACAAAGTATACAGCAAAAATCAATTATTTTCCAAAAATGGTTACACAGGAGAGTTTAATCATAAATTTCCCCGGGTTAAAGCCAATGTGTTTACAAGGTAATCATAGCAACATAGCTTGAGCTAAATGTTCTCTAAAGAAAACACCTTGACCTACTTCCAGTCCTAGACCAACAGGTGTGCGATCCAAGCCTAGGCTAACTGCCAAGGGGTCCTCTATTGTAAAATATCTTTAAAGCATGATGCTCAAAGCCCACTTTCTATTGCTATCAAAGCAGATTCTAAGGAAGCGATTCTATAGGTAACAGTATCTAGCCAGGTACTCTTATGTCTAGGTCTTAACTTTCTTAGATTCAGTTTCTGCTTGGGTGCTCACAGTCAAAGCAAAAAAAACTTTATTGTTTTCTCAAGCCTTTGGCCAGATGTCCTCTTTCAACATTCTCCGTGAAAACATTTTCCCTGTATGAATTTCCTAAGGGCTGAGAAATAAAGAGGAAAAAAAAAACAGTTTTAGGAGAAATAGTGGATTTCTAAACAACATTACACCTGGACAACACATAATATTTAGGGGCAGTGGTGATCAGCTGGAGATCTTTGGAACTTTGTCAAGCTGTTGTAGATGTCTAGGGATCACGCTGGGCAGTTGGAGGTCTCTGGAGCATTGCCAAGCAAAGCCTCTATGCCTTATCCTCATGTCTGCAACGAATAACCGCCCTTAAAATTCTCAGCATGGCCAGACATCAAGCAACGGAAATGATGACCATGGCCAGTTTCATGGCACAGCTACTAGGATGGGTAAAGTTTTAAAATGTTGGTGGAAATGGGCAACGGCACAGAATTCCAGAAAGCATTTCAGCAGTTTTGTAAAATAAGGTTAGACTCTTAAAGGATGCTTACAGCAGTTTTAAGTTTTAAGATGTTATTTCATGTACATGGGGCAAGGAGGTGCGGAATTTGCCCTGGATGGATGTCTGTGAGCCACGTTGAGTGCTTGGCATCCAAAGAGGAGTTGGAGCTGTAGAATCTTGAGGTCCTTAACCTGCATTTGATTTCTGTGAAGAGACACCATGACCATAACAACTCTTTTTTTTTTAAATTTATTTTTTTCCTTTATTAATTTATTCTTGTTACATCTCAATGGTTATCCCATCCCTTGTATCCTCCCATTCTTCCCTCCCTCCCATTTTCCCCTTATTCTCCTCCCTTATGACTGTTTCTGAGGGGGATTTCCTCCCCCTGTATATGCTCATAGGGTATCAAGTACGAAGGCATTTAGTGCTATGAATTTTCCACTTAGCACTGCTTTCGCTGTGTCTAATAAGTTTGTGTGTGTTGTGCTTTCATTTTCATTGAATTCTGAAAGTCTGTAATTTCTTGCTTTATTTTTTCCCTGACCCAGTGGTTGTTGAGTAGGGGGTTATTCAGTTTCCATGAGTTTGTCGTTTTTTTTTTTTTTGTGTTGTTATTTCTATTGTTGTTGAAGTTCAGCTTTAATCTGTGGCGATTTCTTAATTTAAAAGAGAGAGAGACAGAATGCGGATGATTGGGAACACTCGAGAGAGAGAAGGGGGTGAAGGGTAAAGACTCACGAACAGGACTTTGTGGTACAACTGGAAGCCTAATGCCACGATCAGGCCGAGAAAATCAGTTGAACATTTTAAAAATCACTCTCTGAAATGATAATATTTCCCTTAACCTATTCACCCTCCATCCCCTCTCCATTGGTTTTTTTAAACTTCATAGCCCTTTCTTCTTTAATCATTGTCACACGAATATGTGTACTATACAGACACACACACACACACATATGTAGTTATCAGAACACTTAAATTGCTCAGAACACTTAAAACATCCATAGTATGTCAGCGACACCTGGACAGGGCATGCCCACATAACACAGGAGTGACTAGGGATGGATTGAATGTGTTACAGTTCCTCCTTGAGCCTCTATAATAAATGACATTAAAAAAAATTTTTTTTTTTTTAGTTTTTCGAGACAGGGTTTCTCTGTGTAGCCTTGGCTGTCCTGGACTCACTTTGTAGACCAGGCTGGCCTCGAACTCACAGCGATCTGCCTGCCTCTGCTTCCCGAGTGCTGGGATTAAAAGCGTGCGCCGCCACGTCCGGCATAAATGACCTTCTTAAGAGGACTCCCAAGTGAGTGCTGAGCAATGAGCCTCTTGCCATGAACAAAACCTTCACCCCATCAGACATTCAGGATGGTCTGGCTGCATGGGACGAGTGATCCCTGGAAATGGGACAACACAGCTAAGGAATAGTCTGTTTTTATTTAATTTTTTATTGCTTTGAAAATTTCATACATGAGCATTTATGTAATTATACCCTTCCTTTCCCCAACTCCCCCTGTACCCCAATTACCTCTGAAATAAAGAACTTCTTTTTATATATACATAGATATATACATACATATATATACATATATATATATTCAGTTTCTTTAGTGTTACTAGTATGCAAATATATTTAGGGCTGACTGTGTGGGATTGGATTAGCCTTTCTGGGAACTTGATAACTGGAGAAAGCTAATTTCTCCTTCTTTCAGTAGTCACTGACTGCCTATAGCTCATTATCTAGTGTGGCCTTGTGAGATTTTTTTTCCCCCCTCACTCAGCGACATGTCAGTTGATTTTTGTCATGTAGGTTTTCTTTAGACAAACATACTGTTGAGACCTGATGGGGACCACTTCTTCGGCAGGCATCCTGATTTTCTGGCTTTCAGTTTTCCCACCTCTTCTTCCAATGTGCTCTCTGATCCTTAGGAAAAGTATTGCGTTATAGATGTATCAATTAGGCTTGGGAAGCCCAGGGTCCATTTATTCTCTAAATTTTGACCAGTTGTGAATCTATGTATATTCTCTCTGTGTGTTGAAAAAAGAAGCTTTTTTTTTTTTTGATGAGGCATGAGAGCTGTACCAGCGGCTATAATAAGGGTTCAGAACACAGGGATTAGATTGGTTAGAAGAATGGCAGCAGTGACTCCTCTTCTACAGTTAGAGTTCATAAATAATATTATTATCACAGCCCTAGAATATGTAACTATGGAGTTACCCTGGTCTAGCTGTTTTGAGAGGCATGCATTATAGGATTTTCAGTTTAGAGTCCATGGATTCCCGGGCAAAATGTGCCTTCCAATTCCTGAGAGATTGATGCCCTCCCTCAGACAGTGAAGCATTCAAGATGCTGTGTGTTTTTCTGTATGTCCCCTTAGTAGTCAAGGAGGCATGGAGGTTTGGCACGACAAGTGGTCTTTGACATTAATCTTGTGTAACCCTATATAGCTTGCAAACATTGGATCCTGGGAACTACATCTGTACTGATCCTGGGAATAACTACTATATTATGTTTCTAATAAAGGCATAAAACATCTGATTGCTCTTAAAAAAATTGTCACAGCCTCAGTCTGATTCCCATGAGACCCTGGCTCACATGGAACACACAAATCAAATCTCTGGAAGGGAGTGGAAGGAAGAAGTCAAGAAGTGAGACGCCCCCCCCCAACTTATCATTACTATCAGACGTCATGTAAACATGTTGACATCACTGTGTTCTAGGGGCCCACAAATGCCATTGTCCTGGAAGGATGAAGGATGCAGAGGTTAAGTGACCAGCTCAGTCAGGGGTCCAGGATGACTCTCTCAATGCCACACTCTCTTCTTGAAGAAAGAAAGCCGTCTGCCTTCAACCCCTAACTCCAAGAACTCCTGATCTTCCATTATTTTCTCCTCTGATGTACTGCATGCTTTTATGTCAACTCAACATAAGTGAAAGTCATTTGTAGTGCATTGCTCTGTGCTATAACACATTAATAATCAAAACTACATGATACTGGCATAAAAACAAACAGGTCCAGCTTGATACCTATGTCATGAGAGGGAGCCCACCTCTGACGCTGCCCAAAGGGCAAGGAAATCGACCCTGGCTAGCCCAGAGACCTAGGATAGAACCAAACATAAATGGCAAAAAAAAAGTCAAGGAAATGATTCTTAATGATATTCTGCTATACCCATAGATTTGCATCTATCCACCACTTTGTAATCGGAGAAGGGTTCACCCAGAAACGGACAGAAACAGATGCAATGACTCATAACTAAACATTGGGCAACACTTGATGAATCCTGCCAAATGGAGAAAGGATTGCAGGGGCTGGAGGGGCCAGGGAACGACAAGAAAGCCCACAGAATCAACTAGCCTGGTTCCATTAGAGGTCCGCAGAAACTAAACCAACATCCAGGGAAACTCCGCATTGGACTGACCCAGGCCTGGCGCACATACGTTACGGTTTGGTCTTCTGGTAGGATTCCTAACGGTGGGAGCAGGAGCTGTCTGCCTTTGGAACCCTTTCTTCCTACGGGGTTGCCTCATCTAGCCTTGATGGGAGAACAGGTGCCTAGTCTTACTGCAACTTAACATGCCGTAGCTGGTTGATATCAACCAGAGGCCTGGCATTTTTATGAAGGGGAACGGAGAAGTGGATTTGGGCAAGGGGAGGTGGAGGGGAGAGGCTAGGGAAACTGCGATTAACGTGTTAAGTAAGTAATCAAGTAAATAAATAAGTAAATAAGTAAATAAATAAATAAATAAATAAGTAAAGTTTTTCCATGAAGCAAGACAGTTTTGAAACTTATTTTTCAAACCAACAGAATTAGATGCCTCTATGTAAATGCGCTAAAATTTACTAAATAATTAGTTACCATTTTCCCATACACCTATGTTGACATAAAACAATTGATCCACACCATATTCTGTTTAGCAGAGTTCTGAAAAAAAAAAGCCCCACGAGTTCCTTAAGCGCATCTATTATTTTCTATGTTACGGCACAAGTTGGCGTGAGCATACTTTGTAGGAGTGTGTAATGAGTGTTTCGCTCTTAGATGCAGTAACAACCTCTCAATTTCTCACTCTCCAGCTTCCTGACATTCGTAAGAATGTAACCTACCCATGTCCATTTGTCCCTATGAGTCATCCAGTGTCTTCTCACCACCCAGACCCAGGCAAAGGCTGGGTGTTACCGATGTCTTTGTCAGTAGGCATGCGGGCTCTCCAGAAGGCAGTCCTGTAGTTTGCACGGCCTATGCTGTAACGCAACTCCAGAACTGCTTCTAGCTCCTCACATCCCCTCCTTTGTGTACTGCTGTATCTCTAAGAATATCTGGCATGGTTTGACCTGATATCCTGATTGAACAAATCCTCCTCTGAGAACTTTATGAAGACACACAGCTCTTCAGATGAATGGATTCCTGATTATGGAACCCCTGATTTCTATTCAAACATTTTAAAAAGTTAAAATGTTAAATAGTCAATAGAAAGTGTACAGCCGTAACAGATACTTCTGTGGACCTCCATATGCCTCATTTAGGAGGCAGGCTTGAGACGGATTTGTGGCTTCAGATAAGCTTTCACGTTAGAGGTGGCGCCACAAAATTCTAGTACACAGCGTATATATATGCAAGTAGGTTTGAACTTCTCATAAACCCAGAATAGAATGGTACTATCAAGAAATGACTAAACTAACTATAAATCTTATTTCAAAATATACAAACTCTTTCATTGTATTTCCTTATACATTGTCAGCTTATGACGTTAAAATAGTGTCATTTTAAATTTACTCTGTATCTTGGTATGAGAGACAGATAAAATTATTGTCCTGAACTCACTACAAACTATGAGATAGCTAAAAACTATGAGGTAGCCAAGTCAGTCATAATTGAAAAGACATACATCTTGTTGCAGCCTCTTGGATCTTGTTAGCCATTAGGGCCTTGTCCACTTTTGTCATTCCAAACTCACAATGAACTAACGTAGTGGATACATAGATAAGAAATGTTTAATTTTTAATGAAAAAAGTGTAACCTGTTATCCTGTTGTATTTTTGTGATTAATTGCCTTTTTGACTATGAGGTAATTCCTTTTCTGATATAAAGAGTGTTGTCTCAGAAATACAAAAGAAAAAAAAATGACCAGACAATAAATGGGGTTGAAGTTTTTAACTTCATCAATCTTTTTCTCTTGAGTGTGTGTGCGTGAATGGTCTTTGTCTTTGCTTACTTCTTCTCTTCTTTCTTTTCTCTCATCAATATTCACAAGTAAGTTAGTAGACTCAGGGCCTTACCATCATCAGCCTTCTGAAGCAAGCAGTCGAAGTTTACCTCATACCTTAGCTTGTGGAGATCTCTGCAGTGACCTGTTCCAGTGCAGGAACTGATCTCAGATCAAAGAGGCTTTTTTTTTTACACCTTCTCTAGTTTTTTTTTTTTTTTTTTTTGGCTAGAAGCTGCTTTTTGCATTCCTGGCTGCATGAAAAAAGTGATCAGTTTAAAGTGGCATTATAGCCAGGCCAGAATCATTAGATATTGCTTCCTCTCTTCTTTCTTCTTCTCTCAATATGCCTGAGCCATCAGCTCTGAATTCTGTGTCCCTTCCCAGTTTCTCCCCCTGAACCTACCAAAGCTGGACTTTGGCACTTTGGGTTGCAGTTATGCAAAGCTTAGTGCAGATGAGGATCAGTAAGGACAGATAGTCATGGTCCCTCTATGAGACTTAGACTACTGCAGGTTCCAGGTGGCTAGCTAGGTTAAGGGTGGGAGCGTCTCAGGGGAAACCATCCAGGTGACACTGTCAAAGACTAAATACAGGAGTTGCAAGGTCAGAGTTTAGAGCAAAATGGCAGCTCTTGCTGTAGTCTTTGTAAACTGTAGCCAGACACACTGAGATGGTAGGAATCCACTTTTCTGTCCTTACCTTGGGGCTTGATCATGATGATGTCACATGTTAAACACACATATGCACCAGACTGCATTTCCCACACAGAGCATTGCTCATAGCTGAGTGATATGGGATTCCATAGGCCCTGAGGTTATCACAACTCTCATTTACACAATGGTAAGAGAAACAACCCCAACCAAGTGTTGATCACATGATCTGAGAACAGCACACTCCTAGAGCCTATGGTAGAAAGAAGGGAGTCTGTCATTGTGCTTATTACATCTTCAAACTGGTCAACAACATCTTCAAACTGGTCAACATGTGAGACAGGATGCAGTCTCCCTAAAATGTTTAAGGAGTGCTCAGGGTAGATCGTGTTAAAAGCAAGGAGTCACTTTTTACTGTAGGAACCAGGCCCTACTGGGCTGCCTGCCTGTCTTGCGGTTTCATGTCCTGTTTCTAGCAGCTTCCGTGTCTGTGTTTATGTTGGTCAGCTGGTCATGTTTACTGCTCTGAGAACGCACCCCTCCCCTCCTTGAGACATTTCCTCCTGTGTGCAATCAACTCTTGAGGGATTTCACCTGCGAGTGGCATTCCTGTTTTGCTGTCTATAAGGAGGCTCTTTGAACACGGAATAAAGGTTGAGGCTGCTGTCACTGCTGCTGCTGCTGCTGCTGCTGCTGCTTCTCTTTTAGCATGAAGGACCCGCTGTGTTATTGTGTGTGTGAGTTAAATCCTCAGTGCCTCGCCCTTGACTCGGTACCGCGGTGGCTCGGGCACCACATTTTACATGGTTCAGCTGAAGTCAGATGTTGGGGGGGGGGAGGGCTCCCCTTTCTGAGGACTAGGGGAAGGAGAGGGAGGTGTGGGGGAGGGAAGGTGGTACTAGGAGGCAACAAGGGACGAGGCTACAATCAGGATGTAAAGTGAACAAATTAAAAAAAAATTTAAATTTAAAAAGTGAAATTATTTCTAACATATCCATAATAGAAGAGACTGGTAGAGAGAGCATGTAAAGAGACATCAATATTCTCATGTCAAAATCAGAACATTGTCAAGAAAATACAGTGGCTCTGTGCATATTTGCACACACAGTTAATACCAGTACTTTGGAGGCAAAGAAAAGTGTATCTATGCATGTGTGTGTGTGTGTGTGTGTGTGTGTGTGTGTGTGTGTGTGTGTGTGAGAGAGAGAGAGAGAGAGAGAGAGAGAGAGAGAGAGAGAGAGAGAGAGAGAGAGAGAGAAGTATGGCCTTCTGTGATGGCTCATATTGGTTAATAGCTTGCGTTGTTATAAAAACAACTAACATCAAGGCAAGTGGGCACATCTGTGACGGGTTCTCCCAGTTCACTTTAAATAAAGATTAATTTATTTCAATTTATATGTAATACTTTGCCTGCATGCATGCCTCATGAGAAAGGAGGTCAGAAATGAGTAGCAGATCCTCTGAAACTGGAATTAATAATGGTTGTGAGAACCCATGTTTGGGCTGGAAATGGACCCCATGACCCCTGGAAGATTCACCATTGGTCTCTACAGTCCTTGGGTAACGTTTGAACTGAAGTGACATACTAGAAATGCGCATAGGAACTTTACATGACACCCAAATCAAAGGGAGATCAGTGGGGAAACTCAGATAGCAAGTAGTGGTTGCAGAATGTTCAGGAACACATCTTCAGGCTTCACGAGAGCAAACGCCTTCAAACTCATCTTTTAGACTCAGGCTGTGCAGTACTCTAGAGAGAATCCACGAACAGCAGAGGTAAGGAAACTCTGGAGGCTCGGTCTTCCAATCCACAGAGAACTAAAGAATTCAGACAAGATCCTCTGAACTGCATCTCAGAAACAAATCTGACTTTACTATCCCTTTCGTGTGATGTGACTATGCAGGTCTCAGTCAGGGTTCCTATCACAACAGTATTCTTAGAGAGCATATGCCTGGAATCCACGAAGACACAAGAAGGGACACTCAATGGGCCCTTGATTTAGCCAGCACCCAAAAGGAAGAAGAAGTCCTGTTGACAGGAGTCCACAGAGTAGCCCAGTCCTGGGTGATTCATCCTCCTTCCACAATGTGACAGTGCACCGATCCTGCAGGCCTTGCCAATCCACGTGGTGATGTGTGAAGAGAGCATGAAACTTGACTTTGGGAAGGAGTCTTGGAAGGGCCATTATTGTCAAGGTAGGAAAACACATGATGGGTTTTTTTTTAGCACCCTGAATTCATACCAAGTCCATGAGAACACATGACATTTTCATCTTTGGCACCAATATTCTAATCCCTATTGGGCCATGCAGATGCTCAACTTACTAAAAAACAAAAAACAAAACAAAACAAAACCTGTGAACACCAGAAGCTCCTAGTCTCTGGAAAGGAAATATCAACTCTGATTCAGTTATCTCAAGACATGAAAGCATTACCATTAGCCTTGTTCTGAAGAAAGCCACAGATGCAATGGGACAGAATAAAACTGAGTTCCCCTGTGCCGGGATGGGAGAGGCAGAGAGATCTGCATCAGAGAATTGGAGAGGGAAATGCAGACAATGATAAACCCACTGCTGCCGGGTGGTTGTGGCGCTCACCTTTAATCCCAGCACTCGGGAGGCAGAGGCAGGTGGATCGCTGTGAGTTCGAGGCCAGCCTGGTCTACAAAGAGAGTCCAGGATAGCCAAGGCTACACAGAGAAACCCTATCTTGAAAAACCAAAAGCAAACAAACAAAAAATAATAAACCCACTACTCCTAGCCCATTTTCCCAGTAGGGTTCTCAAAGAATTAATCACTAGTGATCCAGAATTAATCTGCCTTGACTACTTGAAGGGCTTGTACCCCCCAGTGTCATCTGATGTCAACTATGACAGATTGACTTTGTCCACGAATGGCGAAACTAACCCCTCTATGTTCTTTGGCCAAAAGCCATAAACTAGGCTCCATTGGATGACTTCCTCTGAGGCCCTGTGAGCAACTCCCATTTGGGGAAAGTAAAATTCTATCATACACGCTTTGCTCTGCCCCTAGTAATATGCTGAACATTCTATCAGAAAGGAGGGCTCCATCAAGTCAAGTCAAAGACTTAGGTACAGTTGACACAGGTGCCACTGGGGGATTCCAGAAGGTGATGATGATGATAAAAGTTGGCTTTTGTGGAGGAAGAGTTTAAAACAGCAGAGTAATGGTGGTGGGCAACTAAGAGTTATACACAGAGTGGGAAAAGACATTCAATGGGACCTTCAATAAGCCACCCAAAAGGAAGAAGTCTTTTTCTCAGGGGTCCACATAGCAGCCCAGTTCTGGGTGATGCAACCTCCTTCCAGAACATGACAGTGCACTAGGGCCTCAGAAATTAGCCATGGTGATTTTTAAGCTGAGAAAAGAAATATGAAGCTCTCCCTGCCCTGAGGACACAGGAGCGGGTGAGCCAGTCCTGCCGTGATGACAGGGGAGCAGGAGAGCGGGCCCTGCCCTGAGGACAAGGGAGCAGGCCCTGATCCAGGGCTCTAAGCAGACCTCACCCCAACATCTACCCTATGTATGATCTACTGGAACACATGAAGGGGCAGGACCTGCTGATTCAAAGATTAAGAATCTCCTTGGCACGCGGCAACAACAGGATATCCGACAGCAGTCCCAGTGAGTATCCGGTAGTGATAGTGTAGGCCTCCAACCAGACCCATGACTTGTAACAGTGAACATTTGAAAGTAAACATATGTGGACAAAAGGCTGTACCGTGTGACAAGATGTTTTGTTTGTCTGTTGGTTTTATTTTACTGGGAGGAGGAGAGGGATTTTGGTGCATGATGTGTAAATCATAGACATCCAATAAAAGTTAAAAAAATTTTTTTTAGGTATGAAGCTCTTCGCCCACCCTTCTTTTCTCTCATTCAATTCTAAAAAAAAAAAAAAAAAGAAAAAGAAAGAGAAAAAAAACCCTTCTTTGTCACTACTACAAGGCCCAGTGGTGTCCTTGTGAGAGAATATGACCCCTGCTGAGTGAGTCACGGAGCTGGAGGAACAGTCTCTTCCTGTTCAGTGATGAACACAAAACCCTTAACTAAAGATTGGCACATAACACACCTTGGCCTATGAGCGAAATGACAGGCATGATCAATATTATCAATATGAGTGTACTCCTGGAGTCGAGGTTGGTTTTCTTAAACATGAGAGATCCAAGATGGCAGCCCCGAACACACACGGTATCTGACCTGCAAGACGGAGACAAGAGACCCGGCTGGGAGCTACAGACCATAAGACCTAGAGAGCCCTAGGGGAGAGGGGTCCACAGAGCACAGAGCACAGGTGGGTCCCACTTTGGGCCATCCAATTGACCCATGGAGGACAAATGCCCAGTCCCCAGAGTCCGGACTCATACCTGCCTGTGAGCTGTAGGGGTGCGCTATATCATGGACTCGATTTGTAGGACTGAACTGTGAGCAGCGATGCACCAAAGTCTGGGTGTGCTGGCCTGGGGAGAAGCCAGGAAAATGGGTGGATGTGACCTCAGACCACCCTGCCAGTCCATAGAAATCCCCAGAGGATGGCGACCACATGAGCATGGTGACCATGTGAGCATGGTATCCAAAGACCAGCACAGCCTATTGTGATGTACCTAAAGACCGCACTCTTTGTCTCTCCTTCTCTGACCGATCAGTGGGCTACAGAGAAACAGCCTCAGTGTTTGATGGCCCAGGGGGAGCTGAGAGTGGGGAACTGGGATAGATCTGACCTCAGATAATCCCACCAGTCTACAGCGGGACCCAGGGCCCACACTGGGGCCCAGGCAGCTGCGGACATATTTATTCTCCAGCTACGGCTCCATAGCCACACTCTCGAGTTGACCGATCTAAGGAACGGATTGGGCAGAAACCTACCCAGAGGCCCCAGCAGACTGTTCATGCATGCTTGGACAGGACTGAACTTCCAAGGCAGGTTGGCTGCCAAAGCAGCTAATCTGAAATTGTCAGCCAGTAGTCAATAAGAGACAGCCACTGGGCCTTTGACTCTCCCAGGCCATTTCTGAAGTTTGGTAGAAGGAGTTTCCTTTAAAAAGGGACCCAAGCCTAAAGCTGAATGATTTTTGGAAATATCCTTCACTTCTCCAAAGTCTGCATCATGTTCATTTTCTTTATAAATATAGCTGGTCAGCCGGGTGTGGTGGCGCACGCCTTTAATCCTAGCACTCGGGAGGCAGAGGCAGGCGGATCACTGTGAGTTCAAGGCCAGCCTGGTCTACAAAGTGAGTCCAGGACAGCCAGGGATACACAGAGAAACCCTGTCTCAAAAAACCAAAAAAAAAAAAAAGAAATATAGTTGGTCTTTGTGTAAGGCCACGCCTGAGATGCTGCCCTGTTTTATCTTCAGACTCTACGGGGAGCAACAATTAGTTATTCAAGACACTTAAGTGTATCACCAAGGTCCGCACACATACCCATAGTCCTGTAGGCAGGTTGGGCCTTGAGAGAATGGACTCTGCCCCAGTTCCCATAAGAAAAGGAGAGAATGTGCTCTGACAGGCTTTAAGTCTTCCATGGAAGTGTTCTACCTCTAGGCATCATTGCATAAGCCACATAGACTGTGGTGTAAGACACTCCACTTAGAATCACATCCAGGACAATGTTTTTAGTTCCCTCTGGGATCATCCTGAAAATTCAGAAAAAGAAACATTCAGTGTGGGTGAAAGGAACACCTGGCCAGGGCACATTCTCAACCTAAGAGGAGGCTGGAGAGGAACCGAGTGAGTTCTCAGAGTTTCCACCCTGAGCCTCAGGAGGTGACCTTCTCGAAGGTCATTCCAAGTAAGTGCTGACTGGCGAGCAGCCTGCCAGGAACAAAAAACCATCATTTTCTCAAACATTCAGTACGCTTCTGGCCATGGGTGAGACTGGGCCCTGAAAGTGGAAGAGCACAGCAGAGATATAGCATGTTTTGGTTTAAGTTATTATTGCTTTCGGGATGTCACACTTGAATATTTACATAAATGGTACCCTTTCCTCTTTTCTTTCTGTGTTCCACCCATTACCTCTCAAATCAAGGACCTCTTCTACCTACAGATATGTATATATGTATGTATGTATTATGTATGTATATATTATATATGTATGCATGAATGCATGTATATACACTTGGTCTCTTTAGTGTTGCTAGTATGTACATATGTTTAGGGATGCCCACATAATATTGAATAACTTATTAGGAAGCTTGATACCTGAAGAAAGTGATCTCTCTCTCTCTCTCTCTCTCTCTCTCTCTCTCTCTCTCTCTCTCTCTCTCTCATCTCTCATCTCTCATCTCTTCTCTGCCTGTAGTTATTGATTGTGCATAACTCTTTACCTAGGAGTGGGGCCTTGCCAGGGGCCAAAGGTCTGTGGGTAATTACCAGAACCCAGCTCTTGGCCTGCTACCTTGAGAAACAGCATGTTGAAATAAGATCACCAGATGGGTTACAGGAAATTACTTGGGACGCCTGGTGACTTGGCAAAGCCTGCCTGTGGTCAAACCGCCATGACAACCCGCTCACACAGATCTCCTCATCTCCTCATTGTTTATCCTGTATAAACTATTACGTGAAAAATAAAGTTTGAGAGCTTGATCAGAACCCAGACTTGCTCCCCTTCTTCATGCTTCCTGTCCCCCCATTCGTCTGCCCCCTCCACAGGTACCCATTGAAGACCCCGCAGGCCAGGGGAGGGCCTTGTGAATACTTCTCCACCTCACAGTGGCATGCCTGTTAACAGCTTCTGACTCTCTGGCTCTCCCAATCTTCCTGCCCCTTCTTCCATGACGCTCCCTTGGGCGTAGGATGGCACTGTAGATGTTATCAATTGGCTCCTCAGCCCACGGTAACTAATTCCCCACATTTTGACCAGCTGTGAATCTCTGCATATTCTCCCTCTGTTGCAAAAAGAAAATTATTCAGTGGGGCATGAGAGTGGGCGTAAGGGGAAAGATCTAGAATACAGTTAGGAATTATATTGTTTTAGAGAATGGCAACATCGAGTCCTCCTTTGGGCTCTATAGCTTTCAGTAATAATGTGCAGGCCAGGCCTAGGCTAACTAAACATCCCCCATTGCTCTGCAGACCCTGATGGCTGTTTCTAGAAAGGTGGGCTGCACGGCAGTTCGTACAACTGTTACCAGGAAAAGAAAATTGAGTGATCTGAAATGCTTCAAGCTGTTTCATCTCTCAGACATCTCTGACATACTGAAAGCAACTGATAAAATATTAGGGATTCTGTTTGCATCTCTTCTTAAATGCCTCTAAGTCTTTTTTTTTCACTCATAAAGGCCAGCCATGAGTTATTCATCATTGTGGAGAAATGCCTTGAGTGGATGTAGCAGTTGTCAGTAAAGCGCTATTTAGCCAATCATCTGGGAAGGACAGGAAGTGGAAGGCGGGGCTTCCAGGAGAGGAGGAGGAGCCTGGAGTTGACAGTTGAGAGTGAACGGTTGACAGAGGGAGTTAGTGGAGAGAAGCTGCCCAAGGAAGATCAGATTGGCAAGTGCTTGGGATATACTGGGATATAGTAGGTTTAGAGTAGTTTATTTTAGTTTACTAATACATTAGTAGCAGTTTAGATTCAGCCCAGCGTAGTGCTTCCCACTTTGAATTACATTTCAGTCTCATTGTGTCAGTTATTGGCTTCCTAGGATGAACAGATACAATCAACTGTAACACATCATGGCCGCCTTTAGTTGTGACGTTTTTGCCGTAACACTTTTGTTTCCACTTGTCTCCCCCTCACCACTGGCTTCGCCCAGGCCTCCAGTCACCTCCGGCTGGTTTCTATCCACCCTCAAGTTAGCCTTTCCAGCTGATGTCTTATCGCATGCGGTACGTTACCCCTGAGTGTTCATCGCCTTGTTCTCCTCCATTCTTACAGTCAGTCCCCTCTCCAGTTCCGTGACCTGCACAAGTCTACACATTTACACGCACACACACAAATTGACATACACACATGTGCACGCAAACATATAAGCGCCACATATAAGGGAAAGCCTGCAGAGTTAGTCTTTCTGAGTCTGGCTTATTTCACTTGAGGTAATTTTGCATTTCTTTTCCTGAAAAATGTCAGGGTTTCACTTTCCCCTCCCCCGCCCTCCCCCCTTTGTGGCCACATAGCATTTCATTGTGTGTAGGCACCATGCTCAACCTTGCCGCCAGGGAACCTGTTCATGAACATCCATGCTAGTTCCTTCCCATGGTTGTTGGGAATAGTGCAGCAACACACGTGGGTATAGAATTGTACGAGACACTCTTCTGTTGCGGAGACAAAAAAAAAAATACCATGATCGAAAGCAACTGAAGGAAGAAAGTTTCCTTCAGCTCACAGTGCCAGAGGGCGGGAGTCCATCGTGGTGGGGGAAGGTAACACATGGCAGCCAGGAGCTGGGAAGAGATCACATTCCCTCTGCACACAAGAAACAAAAGATGTAGGAGATAGACGTAGGCTAGACAAAGCCCGGCCCCAGTGACCAACTTTCTCCAGGAAGTTTCCACCTCCTAAAGGTTCCATGACACACACACCCTGCAAACAACTCCTCCGATGGAGAGCCAAGTGTTGAGACGAGCCTCTGGGGGACGTTTCTCATTCCAGCTTCCACAATAGGCATCCCTGTGCTATGTTCACTGAAACACAGTGCTGGACTGGCCCCCTCTACCTGAGGACTATCACCTAGTCCTTTGGGAAGTTACAGGTCCAGCCCCCTCTTTCCTGATTAAAAACCCATTCAGCAAGCACCTGGGATGCCTGGAGTGCCTCTCGGAGGAAATGAGGTATCTCAGTACCTTTTACCTCCAGCCAATGATCTTTATCCACACTGGAAATGCCTACCCCATCTCCAAAGTTCTATATAACCCTTGTTCACCACAGATAAAACTGATCTACCTTGGCCAAGCTGGTCCCCAGACGTCATCATTTCCAACCATACCTGTGAGGCTTCCGACTCCTCATCCATCGCTCCTGTTCCATTTGCCTTTGTGCACTGATATCGGCCAATGATCCTGCGAAGCAATGGGGGGGATCGTAGTAGTGTGTGGTTGAATAATGACTACGCTGTAGGAGGCTTTTCTATGACCAGCTGTCCCACCAATAATTTGAGACAGAGACCTATTGGTTCATTTCAACAAGCCTTAAGCATACCGTTCCACCTTGTCTTCTGTCCCTATCTCAAGTGTCTCAATCCCACCAAATTGTGAGGTGATTAGAGAAATCTACCAGAGCAAAAAAAAAAAGGGGGGGGGGAAGGACACTCATATTGTAGGTTCAGCCTTCCAAGTGGAGCTTTAGAAACCCCCTTTTTCCCCCTGAATTTTCCAGCTTCCAGTGGTTTGTTTGCATCAAGAAAATAGCCTAAGATGCAAGGTCTTCAAAGGACCCAAAAAGGCTCTTCTTAGGTTTAGTCTTTGCCACAAAGCAAGACATAGCTTGGAAACTTTTCATCTTCAAGCCAACAGGATTAGATGCCTTTATGTAAATGCACCAAGATTTGCTCAATAATTAGGCATTTCCTATTTTTCCCATATATACACATACCAGTTCTCTTGGCATAAAACAGTAGTTTCACATAATGCTCTATTTGGAAGAGTTCCTTAGGCACATTTATTATTTTCTGTATTACTTCATATGTTGGCATGAGCACACTCGGTGGGAGTAAATAACAACAGTGTTTTCTTCTCAGATGCAATATCAAATGCCCACTCTCCAGCCTCCTGACATTCATAAGAATATAACCTTCCCATGCCCCGTTGTCATCACCTAGTGTCTTCTCACCACCCAGACTCAGGCAAAGACCAGGTGCTACCAGTGTCTTTGCCAGGGCCAGTCTGTCTCCACCACAGAATAGTATCTAGTGTAGTGAGATGTTGTTTCCTTAGTAACACACAGAGACATAGTGTCATAACACTACCATGTGATTATTTTGTGGGGTTTTACACTGAGAATATTTTTTTAAAGTCAGATATGTGAGGGTGCCCCTGATATCATCACTAAGAAGGCTGACACACAGGAGGAGCACAGTTTATGGCCAGCCTGGGGGACATAGTAAGACACTGTCTCAAAAAAACATACAAACAATGACCCAACTGAACAAGGCTTGACATCCACGTCTACCACATTATTACTGGCAGCTCCCCAGGAGATACTAAAGGTATAGAGATGGATCAACAGTTGAAGCACTTTCTGCCTTGGTTGCAGTACCAGAGTCAGATCTCCAGAGTCCAGGTAAATGCAAGATGGCCATAGCACCCCCCACACACCTGTACTTACAGCCTTGGAAATTAGAGACGAGGCCCCTGGGAGCAAGATGGCTGCCAGACCTGTCTCCGTGAACGAGGTGGAAAATAATGGAAGGTGATCCCCAACATCTACCTCAGCCTGCACATACATGGACACACATGCACCTATATCCAGGTACACGCACCAACACACAGACCTGCATGCACAGGCACATAGCACTTACATGGGGAAAAACTGGGACGGAGGAATACCTAGAGGCTGGGATGACTCAGTGGCATAGAGTTAAAACCGCCTACAACTTTCATAGCACCAATATTTGGCCGCTATTGGGGTAGAATGAGTGGAAAGCTCAGTGCAACGGAAGGTCAGTTAAAAAAAAAACCAAACAGATGATCGTGGACCCTCCGTGTGGCTTAGGTCACTGCCGGTGGCTAACTAGCCTTGGGGTGGGAGTATCCAAAAGGGACCATCCAGGCAACACCATCAATCATAAAGATGGGAGCTGCAAGGTCACAGTCTGGAGGGAAATGGCAGTTGTAATGTGAATTTTGTAAAGGGGCAGGGATCCAATCTCCTGGCCTTACCTCAGGGCTTGCTCATGATGGCTTCACAGTTTTAACACACATATCCATCAGGCTGCCCTTCCCACACAGAGCATGGCTCAGAGCGGAGTCACATTGGTTCCCACGGGCCCTGAGGCTACACCTTCCATTTCAGGAATGAGAAGACGAACAAGTCCCACCAAGTGTTTAATTACAATGTCACACACACCCTCACCCAGAACCTATTAAAAAAGAAGGGTGTCTTTCTGTGGGCTTAACACAGTGGACAGCTTACACATATCACTGTAACCTAGATTGCCAGAGCTACTGACATTCCACCACCACCACCAATACACCTTTGACTGTGTTTGATTCCATTTGCACAAGGTTCGGTCCAATTGTAAAGGCTCTGTACTGACCCTCACACCCAGTGCTGAGACTCATTAGTCACAACAAAAATGACACATAAAAGAAAATGAGTCATCTGTGTGAAGAAGAGCCTCTGCATGTCCTGTACACAGAAACCCAGGTACAAAGGAACATTCCAGGTTGTTCGACTTCAGACAAACACAAAGTAGGAGTCTGGTCTGTTCACCTAGAGACCTGCTGAACCCTTGGACTCTCTTTTTTTATTTTCTGAGATTCCTATGCATAAAGAAAAAAGATATAAACCAGTACTATCAAATCATGATTTATTTGGGATATTACTTTGTAATAATTGGAATGGTGTTTTTGGTACTGTTTAAGGATTTAAGTTGTGTGCTCAGGGAGAGCTGGACAGTAACAGGAAACTGCCAGGCAAGATGGCCTGTGTCCTACCTGTTAGGCTATTCCTAGAATGAAGATCATGGATTCATTTGAATAACCTAAAGTTGTGGGACCTGAGCCAGTGACACTGCGTCCGCCACTATGACAGGTCTCCCTGCAGTCTGAAAGCACCACCTGGGGGAATAGCTGAACCCAGGGCCTTTCAAGAACTCCTGGCTTTAAGTCACATCTCAGAATTATTCCTTGGGGGAGAACATGTGGTGGGGAGGGAAGGGGCGGGGAATCAAGGAGAGTGGTTAGGTATCCTGAAATTATCCCCTAATGGCAGCACACTGTCGTATCCCAATCTGTGCTGTCCACTTGACAGCCACCATACACATGTGGCCATTTAAGTCAGTTAACACTGAAGACAACAGAATCTATGGCCTCATTGCAGCACACACATTGATTTAAAAAAAACTAATGCATTTATGTTTTAGGTGTATGGATGCTCTGCATGCATGCGTATCTGTGAACTGCATCCATTCAGTACTCATGGGGATCTGAAGAGGGCATCGGATCCCCCTGGACTGGACTGAGAGATGGTTGTGAGCTGCCACATGAGTGCTGGGAATGAAACCCAGGTCCTCTGGAAGAATATCCTCTGCTCCTGACCCATGAGGCATTTCTAGACCCAGGAACTACTACTCACATTTCAAGAGCTCAGAAGCCTTGGTACTAGGTGGCTGGCAAATTAGCCAGAGCAGATGGGTGGTGTTTCCTCTCCTGCAGGGAGCTCTGGGGCACACAGTGCAGATGCATCAGCAGAACTCCAAGGCTCTGGGTGATTAAGTCCATGAAGTCAACAGCACGACGGAGTCCGCATCCAGATCAGGAGGCTGGCGTCAGGGGGCCTCTAACTGTGTTCTTCAAACACAGCATTAGACGTGTTAGACCATAGCCAGCTGATGAGCGTCTCATCTTCAAACTGGTCAACATATGAGACAGGATGCAGTCTCCCTAAAATATTTAAGGTGTGACTCAGTGTAGATCATGTTTAAAAAAAAACAAGGAGTCACTTTTTCATGGCTCTGCTTTTCTTTACCAGTGGCAGAAGTTGGTGGGAGGCAAAGAACATTTTGAAAGAAGTAAAAGAAGGAATGAAATACATCAATGTAGGTGAGGTTGCAATCTGGTGCAGCTGCTCTGGAAATCTATATGAAGAATGCTCTGAAGGCTAAAAATAAGCCATACCACACGTTAGCAAATGCCCAAAGGACCTGACAGCCTTCTCCACAGACACTTGCTCAGCCAAACTCACTGACGCTCTACTCACAGCGGCTAGGAAATGGGAACAGCAGAAATGATCTTCAAGGGAAATGTAATGTATATGTATAATTGAATACCATTCAGCTGTTAAAAAAAGATAAAATCATGAACTTTGCAGGTAAATAGATGGATCACTAGAGAAGATCATAGTGAGTGAGGTAACCCAGGCCCAGAAAGTGGAACAGATACTCTTCCTTATTTGTTGAACCTAGCCCTGCCTCCTCAGACGTGAGCCTATAACCTTGAGTAACCACAGAATTCAGGAAAGTAAAAAAGGATTAAGAGGGCAGGAAAAGAGAGCTAGAAATCAGAATAGAAGGGTCCAGGAGATATGAAGGGGAACATGGGGGAAAAGCTTTAGTTGGGAAGGAGAAAGTAGGGAAAGAGAAAAGATGGAGGGAGGAAGGATGTGCCCAAATCTGCCTACCATAATGTTCTACTTGTAGGTTTCTAGGACCCTCTGGATCCTTCTACTTTGTCATTCTCCCATGCTTCTCTCATCTAGAGTCCCAATAGGATGTCCTCCCCTCTGTCCCAGTTTCCCAGTAAGTGAAGGCTTTCATGGGACATGCCCCTTGGGCTAGTATGCAGATATAAGTGCTTATATAGTTTAAATATAGTTCTGTAACATGAGGTAACAAAGCCTTCCTAATGAGTCATAGGCTATCTTACAAAAACCCCAGTGCCAGCCATAAAATGTTGACTTCTGAGTTTTTTTTGTTTTTTGTTTTGTTTGTTTTTTGACTTCTGAGTTCTTAATCAGAGGAAGGAAAGAGATTCCAAATACAACATAGGCTATTGCTACCGTCTGTAGATGCCTCTCAGAAGCCGAAGATAAATCCCTATTGCTGAAGAGACCATGTACATAAGACGCAGAACTCACAGCGTCCAGGCTGTATTGTATTCGACACCTTCCCTGAGCGCTAACTCTCGTAGTACAGCGAGGAGATGCGTACACTGCCAAGATAAGAAAGAAACCAATACTTCTACTCATCCTCCTGCAAACTACAGCAATGACCAACATGGTAAGGTATCCCCCCAAAATTGCAAAATAGCAGTACTTATATCTTGGCAGTAACTAACAAATGTGTAGTTGAACGTAAGGCTTTTTCCACAGAAGGGAAACCGTGCACATAGCACTGTAGACCTATCCACCTACATACATATGGCTAATGAGGTCTTTGATCTCAGAAAAGAACCTACTACTGTCACTTTCCTAAGACAGTATAATTCCCAGCTGCACTGTAAATACATAACCTTATTCCCACAGTTAAGTGTCTCCCTCTCCCATCAGCAAAGAAGCTTTTTTTTTTCAACAGATAAAAATTAAAGAAAGCGACAACTGGTTCAAATTGCAGAGAACAACTGGTTGCGAAGTACCCGGTCTCAGATTTTATTTCTTCTACAAAAGACCTATACTCAAGGCTCAGGGAGCATTGCAAAGGAAGAAGAGTTGAAAAGATGCTAAGAGCCAGGGAAGCAGGAAATCTGCCAGGAGATTGTGTCCTCATGACATAACAGTGACATGGCTTCTGAAGAAAACTTGAACAATGCCACCAGTTGACGTTCCAAAGTGGAGAGGAGAATATCACAAGCCTGCCCCCATCCTGCGTAGATAAGGGATTATAAATGATTAGTAGGTGCTGAGAGAGACTAGTCTTCCTCAAGGATGAAATCCCTAAATTGTTACCCAGTACCAAGCCGTCAGCCCTAAGTACATGTACATAAAAGCCGCACTAAACAGACCCATCAGGTTGTACTTACACATTTACTTACATACGTGTAACAAGAAAACCTTTTAAAATGGAGTACATGAATTTGAGAGGGAGACATTATGTGAAAGCGTGAAGGAAGGATGACATAATTTACTTTAAAATTTAAAGCATCTCTAAATATCTTTAAAACAAGGGTCAGGAGAGATGGCTCAGTAGATAAGAGCCAATTCTGCCTTTGCAGAGGACCTGATTTTTGTTTCTGGCAGCCATGTTGAGTGACTCACAAGTACTTGTAACTCTGGCAGCAATCTAATGCCTCTGATTTCTGCAGGCACCTTCATTCTCACGCAGACGGAAATATGTATACATAGTTCAAGTTCAAGATATGAAACAAACCAAAGTGTGCTGAAACACTCCTTTAGGCAGGAGGATGACAATTCAAGGTAAACTCGGGCTACTTAACATGATATTGTTTAAAAAATAATTTGCATTGTTATGGCACACTTTCATGGTCTCAGAAGAGGACCAAAATCTCTGCATCAGAAAAGAGGTCAGCTCCTCCCTCCCAACAGTTGAGTGTAAACAGCATCATCTGGAGACTTTTCAGAAGTTCCAGGTGGTGTGGCTTATGTACTGTGCATTCCAATGGATTTGTGGCCAGGTGCCAATGGGAGGCTATCTGAGACTCTGATGTCAAAGAGCAAGCACGCCTGACTTGTCCTTGAAAAAACAACTGATGACATTGCTTCTGCATAGAATAAAAAATTATCCTACTCTTCATCAACCGTGTCAAGCTTCTCACAGGACAAGCACTGGTTATAAACATTGTAGGGTGTAGCTGAGACTACAGCTCAGCGGCAGAGCACTTAGCCAAATGTGAATGAAGCCCTGGATTAGATTCCCAGCACCACAAATAAAAATAAGGAGGCTGGGGTTGGGGCTTAGACTTGGCGCTCTTCCAGAACGCCCAGCGTCCATAGCGGCATGGCGCTCTTCCAGAGCACCCGGCGTCCCGGCGTCCGTAGCGGCATGCCCAGGGACCCAGGAGTGAGGACCCTGCAACTCGCTTGACAAGGATCAGAGCTTGGGGTCTCCACCAGATGACCCTGAATGGACAGGAGTTGAATCGCCTGACAAAGATCCGATCCCTCCTGACCCCCGAGCTCATCGGTTATTGTGACGCCACCTGTTACTTCCATGACGGCGGCTTTCGCTCTCTTCTCCTCTCTCCTGATCTTGAAGGACTCCCCTTGGGCTGTTCCTGGTTCTCCGACAATCACCTCTCGAGTCAGACGTTTGGTGCAAGCTGACAGGCAGTGTTTTCGGTAGCTGCTAGCAGGCGGGCACACAAGCAAGCGAGCAAGCACACCACAGAACACAGTCCTCAGTTCTTTGTTTAATTTTTTTTTTTAGAGAAGTAAAGTCAAAAATTTTTTTAAGGAAGTAGAGTCATTTATTTCACATGAGAGCTGCATAAAACTACAGAATTTCAGCCTCATCCAAATTTCGGGAAACAGAAGCAAGCTCCATGTCTATGCCCCACTAGCCCCAAAGGCAAACACATAATTTTATTTCTTAGTAACTTCGATGTTTGAACTCTTCAGTCAGTTTTGTTTTGACTGAAGGGCACAGCTTTTGCGGTTTCCTTTCAACTAGACGTTAACCACTAGACAATAGTACTCTTAGGCTATTTCTGTGTAGAACGGCTGGACACCACTTGCAGTTAATTTTTCAAGCTCAGCCTGGTGCCTAACTAGACATCTTTTCTAGAATCCTTGAGTATAGCAAAATTCAGCAGCATCCTTAAGTGCTTCAGCTCTAATATATTCTTTAAGAATCCTAATCTTTTCTTCTTTAGTATGACAATTCCAAGGCCTGCCATCTGTGGCAGCTGCTTTGCTCACCATTTATTTCACTCTCGGTTCACGCCTTCCTCAGAATCCACCCAAGCCTTTTTTTTTTTTTTAAAGTTCCAATTCATAGGCATTTTTTTTCCTTTTGCTTAATCAAGTGTTCAACCCTGGGATTTCTTTCCTCAGTGTCTCATGGTTTTCATCTGCCATTTGTTAATCATCAACCACTGAAAAATTTAGTAAGGAGCAAAATTTGCATTTTTCCCAAATTAATGTTGTTTCCTCATGAGAGACATTTTTATCCTTAAGCGTGAGTTGCTGGCCAGGTATTATTACCTGATTTTGGCGGAACCTGATTTTGGTTTCTGTGCTCAGCGGTTTTTGGCGAAGCGAGAGCAGGGGGGAGGAGAGCCCATCAAGATAAGGAGAGAGGAGAGGAGAGTGAAAGAAAACATTATGAAAGTCACAGGTGGTGTCGCAACAAGTGACGAGCTCATGGGTCAGGAGGGATCGGATCTCTGTCAGGTGATTCAACTCCTGTCCAATGACGGCCATCTGGAGGAGACCTCAAGCTCGGATCCTTGCCGAGCGAGTTGCGAGCTCTCCGCTCCTGCACGCTGTTACTGGCCACCCAGGGTCTCAGTTCCCAGCACCTTCAGGGTAGTTCACAGCCTCCTGTAACTCCAGCTCCAGGGAGCCCAGTACCCTCTGTTGCACTCCTCTTCGGCACAAGGAATGCATGTAGTAAGCATTTTTCCTTATACATTACACTCTGGCTGCAGTTTCCCCTCCTTCCACTTCTCCCAGCTCCCTCCCTACCTCCCTTCTTCCCCAGATACACTCCTTTTCCATCTCTCTTCAAAACTGAGCAGGTTTCCCAGGGACATTAGCCAAACATGACACATCAAGTTGCAATAAGACCAGGTCGAAACCCTTCTATCAAGGATGGGCGGAGGATCCTAGAAGGAGGGAAAGAGTCCCATGAGCAGGGAAAAGAGCCAAAGACACTCCCCACACCCACTGTGAGGAGTCCTGTAAGAACATCAACGTGCAGAACCATAATGTATATGTAGATGACCTATATCAAACTCCTACAGGCTGCCTGGTTATTTCTTCCATCTCTGTGCGCCTGTAGGGACCCTGCTTCATCGATTCTGTGAGCCGTGTTTTCATGGTGTCCTAGACACCTCTGGATCCTGTACTTCCTTCTCTCCCTATTACATTTTAGGGAAGAGAACTGGTAGTGATGTCCAGTTTGAGCTCTCTCTGTATTTAGTGTCTGACTGTGGCCTCTGCATCTGCTCCCATTGGTTGCTGGATGAAGCCTCTGTGATAACAATAGGCACCAGTCTATGAGTATAGCAGAATATCATTAGGAATCATTGCGGTTACTTTTTTTTTTTTTGGCCATGGGGTTTGGTTTTATCCTAGGTCTCTGGGATATCCAGGCTCTGGTTCCTGGCCCTCCAGGTAGCACCAGGGATTAACTCTCTCTCTCTCTCTCTCTCTCTCTCTCTCTCTCTCTCTCTCTCTCTCTCTCTTTCCTTTCCCCCCACTACACGGCAGCCAAAAGCTACTTCCAATGAACGAACCTACATTTATATACTTTAACCTACCTATGGAGAGATTGCATACCATCATTTTAACAGCATACCTGAAACCTCTAGAGCAGAACATAAAATAAAAGAAACCAATCCAACATCCTCATTTTTTAATTATAGGAAAAGAGAGGAACAGTAAGATTCTGCCCCAGTCTAGCAACCTATGACATCACTACCTACCTGCCACTGGGAATGCCCCTGCCCAGGAGGGTGTAAAGCGACAAACCCTCCTTGTGGCTCTGTCTAATTCTTGTTTCTCATAGTCTCTCTGCCTGCCTGCCTGCCTGCCTGTCTGTCTGTCTGTCTGTCTGTCTGTCTGTCTCTCTCTGTCCCCCTGGGGTGCCCCCTTCTTTCTCTCCCCATGCTCATATAATAAACTTTTCCATATAATAACTGTTGTGTGGCACATATTTCATATGTCATATCTTAACTCATATTTAAAAGAGTGGGTGCGGGCCACAACAACATCATTTACCTCCTGAAACCAAACTGGCCAAGCTGAGAGTGAATGTTCGGAAAGCCTTAGGATTTTTTTTTTGATGTTATGAAATCACTTATGGTTTCAAAAACAAAATTCCTGCCAGCATATAAAGATCTCTATCTTACATCATTGGCATTTTTTAGTGGTTATAATTACTTATGTAAATAAGTCAAACTTGCAATGTCAAGGTGAAAAACAACTACCAGCCCAGTGGTTTGAAATCAGGACAGCGTCCTAAAAAACGGAACCAATGAACTCTCAGTCTAAGACATACAGTTTTGAGCAGTCTGCTAACACTTGGCTGAACATGCTTTCATGAGCAGTGAAAAGGTTGTGATCTTCTTTTTTTTTTTGAAAGAAGAATTAAACATTTTTAGGGGCAACCAAACTTTGGTAAAGTTGTGACTTCATTTCTATTGAAATATGCATGTTTCCTGCTGATTTCTAAGCAGAATGCAAGAGGAGGCTGCAATCTGGAAATCAATTTCAGGAAACTCTAGGAGGACTCACAGGAGGGGAGGGTGAGACCATCCTTGTGAGGAGGGGAGGGGAGGGTGAGATCATCCTTGTGAGGAGGGGAGGGGGAGATCATCCTTGTGAGGAGGGGAGGGGAGGGTGAGATCATCCTTGTGAGGAGGGGAGGGGGAGATCATCCTTGTGAGGAGAGGAGGGGAGGGTGAGATCATCCTTGTGAGGAGGGGAGGGTGAGATCATCCTTGTGAGGAGAGGAGGGGAGGGGGAGACCATCCTTGTGAGGAGAGGAGGGGAGGGGGAGACCATCCTTGTGAGGAGGGGAGGGGGAGACCATCCTTGTGAGGAGGGGAGGGGGAGACCATCCTTGTGAGGAGAGGAGGGGAGGGGGAGACCATCCTTGTGAGGAGAGGAGGGGAGGGGGAGACCATCCTTGTGAGGAGAGGAGGGGAGGGGGAGACCATCCTTGTGAGGAGAGAAGGGGAGGGGGAGACCATCCTTGTGAGGAGAGGAGGGGAGGGTGAGATCATCCTTGTGAGGAGGGGAGGGGGAGATCATCCTTGTGAGGAGAGGAGGGGAGGGGGAGACCATCCTTGTGAGGAGGGGAGGGGGAGACCATCCTTGTGAGGAGGGGAGGGGGAGACCATCCTTGTGAGGAGGGGAGGGGGAGACCATCCTTGTGAGGAGAGGAGGGGAGGGTGAGATCATCCTTGTGAGGAGGGGAGGGGAGGGGGAGATCATCCTTGTGAGGAGGGGAGGGGAGGGGGAGATCATCCTTGTGAGGAGAGGACGGGGAGGAGTGGTCAAAGAGCTTGAGAACAGGGTGCTAGTAGAAAGAGGAGGAGGGAAGCCTAGAGGACAGGCATTTGAAACTGCACGTGGAAGCACTTCAGTACGCGTGAAGGCAAGCTTTAGTTACCGAAGACAAAGTGAGTCTAGCAGTGTTCGTAAAATAATGTCACTGGATAACCTAAGTGGTGGGGTCACACTGGGGAGGCTTTGCTGTCACATGATTATTGGGGTGCAGGGTCTACTACACGGAACACAAGAAGCCCCTGTAGGAAGGAACTGGCAGCCCTTTCCCGGAGCTGGGTAGGTGGCCTTCTGGGGAAGGAGTTGATTGTAAGCAGTTGGTGAAAGGTGTGTGTGTGGGAGGTGTGCTTGCGGGATGATGGGGACGTGGGCCTTTTAGTGTCCCAGCCCTGAAGACACAGAGTGTCTGCATTTCGTGGGCAGTCATCTGGAAAAAACTGGATTGGTGTCTGTGTACAGTCAGAAAACAGTGACTTTGTCTCCAGATGTCCCCTGTGGCTCTTGGGGACATTAAGAGTGGGATGGGCCTATAAGGAGACAAGCAGTGAGTGGGAGGGGGAATATGGGCAGTAAGTGGCCTGCGATGAAGGTGAAAGTGGCCCTTGGGAGCTGCGGTGACTAGCTGGAGGGTGTTGTGGGGGAGGGTACACAGAGTGGATGGATCTGGGCAAATGTTGGCAGGGAGGAGCTGGGCTTGGAGTCTAAAGGCCGCTTTAAATCACCCAGCTGAGAATCTCACTCTCTATTCCTTGATTCCAGGGGTAGTTATAAAACAAACAAACAAACAAACAAACAAACTTGTTCTTTTAATGTTTAGAAGAGCTAACTTTCCTTTTTTCTTTTTTTTGAGAAAAGGTCTTTTTATGTAGCTCTAGCTGTCATGAAACTTTCTATGTTAACCAAGCTGGCCTCAAATTCACAGAAATGTCTCTCTCTCTGCATCTGTCTCCCAGAACAGGCATTAAAGGGATGCACCACCACCTCTGGATTGAGGAGTTAATTTTCTTAACAGGAAATAAAATTTGTGTGTGTGTGTGTGTGTGTGTGTGTGTGTGTGTGTGTATGTGTGTGTTGTGTTGCAGAATGCAGGGTATCCCACGGAACAGACCGGCAGGGATCATCCTCCAATGTCCTGAGACATTGTCTCTCACTAAACCTGAGGCTCATGGTGTAAGACTCCCGACACGGCGGTCTTAACGTGGAGACCCCCACCAAGAACCAACGAGACCAAGGCTTCGGCTGCAACACACAAGAGGCTTTATTATTAAGGGGATGGGTACCCGGGCGTATCAGTCTCTGGAGAGGCTGGCACGCCCAGCGAGTTTTTAGGGGGTCCTTTATAGGGAGTTTGGCGGGAAGCTCGGTTACAGAAGTGAAAAGCATAGATACAGGGCTCTGATTGGTAAATTTAAATGAGGCGAGGTTATAGTCCGGTCATTAGGTGGGCTCTGGGAACAGGGGAGTTTATCCGTTTTCTGGGCCAGATGGCCGACCATAAATATCTTGTTTGACAAGGACAAGCATGCTTTTATCTTTTTCCTCTGAGCCCCAGGCCTTATTTTATCCCGGGAACCTATTATTCTAGTCTTGCCTTGCAAGATAGCGTTACTGCTGCTATGCTTGCTATGTCGGGTGCACAGGGGGGGGTCTTACATTCCCCCCTCTTGTTGTAAACTGAATGAAATCTTTCATTCAATGACCTCTGGTTGTGCCTGTTGGAGCTGTTGGTATTGTTGGGTTAGAACCAAGGCCTGTACAACCGATAGGTGGTCTCGGTTTCGGATGAATTGCATCAGTCTGTTAAGAAGCAGGGCCCAAAAAGTAGGAGCAGAACAATAATTAACAAAGGGCCTGTTATGGTAGATATTAAAGTGGTGAACCAAGGAGCCTTATTAAACCAGTTTTTATACCAAGTTCGTCCTGATTTAAATTGCAACTGTCGCTGTTTTAGTCTTTCTCGCAGCTTGGACATACTATCTTTAACTACCCCTGTATGGTCAGCGTAAAAACAACATTTTTTCTTGAGGGCTGCACAGAGTCCACCCTCTTTATTGGTTACCTCCCAGGTTTGTTGTACTGGAATGTGAGGGCTGGCAGACGGGGTTCAGGGGAGGGATAGTAGGAGAAAAGTAAGGGTCATGGGACGAATCAGGTTCGGGAAAGTTTTATCTTTAGGGGATTGTCGGTTCGATGAGCCTTTTATGCTGTCTTGTCTGGGTCCGTCTCCCTGGCTGCCTTGACGTGGGCTGCGTGGATCCAGGTGGCAATTCCGTCTACCTTGAGAGCCGTCAGGGTAGTCAGGAGAAGAGCGTAAGGTCCTTTTCAGTGGGGTTCAAGGTTCTTGGTCCGGTGGCATCGGACCCAGACGTAGTCTCCGACCTGGAATGGATGAGGGGCCAGGGGCTTGTCAAGCTGGTCTTTATAAGCACGGGCTAGGGGCTTCCATACCTCATTTTGCACCTCTTGGAGGGCTCTTAGGTGTGCCTGGAGGGAAGGCCTGGTAGCGAAGGAGCCGATATCTAGGTCAAGGAAGTGAACAATAGGAACATGTGAACCGTAGACAATCTCAAAGGGAGTAAGCCCATGTGGGCCAGGGGTGTTCCTAACCCTGTATAGGGCCAGGGGTAGCAGGGCCACCCAGTCCTTAGTGCCAGCTGCAAGCGTTAATTTAGTCAAAGTCTCCTTAATAGATCTATTTATGCGCTCTACCTGTCCTGAACTCTGGGGTCTATAAGAACAATGTAACTTTTAATTAATCCCCAATAGTTTGGCCACCTGCTGGCTTACCTGGGAGACGAAGGCTGGTCCGTTGTCGGACCCAATTACCTGTGGCATCCCGTAGTGAGGGAAAATATCATCTAAAAGCTTTTTGGAAACCACCTTGGCCGTCTCATGTTTGGTGGGGAAGGCTTCAGTCCATCCTGAAAAAGTATCTACGAAGACCAGCAGGTACCGGTATCCGTATATACCTGGTTTGATCTCCGTGAAGTCAATTTTTTAATGGGTCCCTGGCCGGTGTCCTCGGACCCTAGTTCCTGACAAATTCAAGGACTTGTTGGTATTGACCAGCGTGCAGGGCCGGCAATTGTCAATGGCTCTCTGGAGGGCCTCCTTTTTTTCCAATAGGTAAAAGTCCGTTTTTTTTTCAAGGAGGGTCTTCATTTTCTGGGCGCTTAAATGAGTGAGCTTGTGGAAGTAGTCAATCAAATAGTCAGTTTCTTTTGAGGGGACGACTACCTTGTCCTGGTATCGCCAATGGTTAGGGCCTTCAGGAAGAGCGCCCATCTTGTGAAGTCTTTGTATGTCGTTGTCGGTGAATTTCCAATTCCGATCCTGCTGTCCTGGCGCTCCGGTGTCCCCTTGTAAGGAGAGCGCCTCGAGAGTGTCGAGGGGTCTTGTAGCGGCTTGGCGGGCTGTCTCGTCAGCCAGCCGATTACCTTGAGCCTCAGGGGAGTCCCCTTTCTGGTGGCCCGGGCAATGGATGATGCTGAGCTGCTGGGGTAAAAAGAGGGCCTTCAGGAGGGCCAGGATTTCAGTCTTATTTTTAATTTTTTTTACCTTCTGAGGTGAGGAGTCCTCGGCGCCGATAAATTTCTCCATGTACGTGGGCCGTGGCGAAGGCATACCGGCTGTCTGTATAGACTGTTAGCCTTTTTCCTTTTGCCAGTTCCAGGGCCTTGGTCAGGGCTATCAGTTCAGCACGCTGGGCGGAGGTCCCTGGGGGCAGAGGGCTGGCCCATATTACCTGGTCGGTGGTGGTGATAGCTGCTCCGGCCCGTCGTGTCCCGTTATCCAGGAAGCTGCTCCCATCCGTATACCAAACGAAGTCTGGGTGAGGGAGGGGCTGGTCAGTGAGGTCAGGGCGGGTTCCGTGGGTTTCCGCCAGGACTTGTTGACAGTCATGATCCTCGGGCCCGTCTGGGAGAGGGAGCAGCGTGGCAGGGTTGAGATTGGTTGTTGGCCCAAAGGTGACTCTGTCCGAGTCTAAAAGCATGGCCTGGTAATGGGTAACCCGGGCGTTGGAGAGCCATCTGTCTGGGGGCTGCCGGACCAGGGATTTCATGGCATGGGGCGCTAAGATAGTAATTGGCTGTCCCATGGTGAGTTTATTAGAGTCTTTAAGAAGTAAGGCGGCTGTAGCAACCATCCGTAGGCAAGGGGGCCAGCCTGCTGCCACGGAGTCCAGTTTCTTAGAGAGGTAGGCTATAGGCCTTTTCCAGGGCCCCAGTCTCTGGATTAGAATTCCCTTGGCGTAGCCTTGTTTCTCGTCAATGAACAGCTCAAAGGGCTTGGTTAAATCGGGCAGCCCCAGTGCGGGGGCTGAGATTAAGGCAGTCTTAATAGCCTCGAAGGCCTGTTGATGGGTGGGCCCCCAGGTAAACGTCATTCCTGGCTTGGTAAGGGGGTACAGGGGAGCTGCCAGTTCCGCGAACCCAGGGATCCAGAGGCGGCAAAAGCCCGCTGTTCCTAAAAATTCTCTGAGCTGACGGGGGGACCGCGGTGGCGGGATTTGGAGGACAGTTTGTTTTCTAGCCGGAGTGAGCCACCTCTGTCCATCCTTGATGGAGTAACCTAGGTAGGTTACTTCAGTCTGGCAAATTTGTGCCTTCTTGAAAGAGGCTCGATACCCCAGCCGTCCTAGGACTTGTAGGAGGGCGTGGGTTCCCCGTTAGCAGCTCTCCTTAGAGGGGGCTGCCAGGAGGAGATCATCTACATATTGGAGCAATATGAGGTCTGGGTATCGTACCCTGAAGTCGGCCAAATCACGGTGTAAGGCCTCATCGAACAGGGTAGGAATATTTTTAAATCTCTGGGGCAGCCGTGTCCATGTTAGTTGCCCCGAAATCCCCAAGTCGGGGTTTTTTTATTTGAATGCAAAGAGAGGCTGGCTGGAGGGATGCAGTCTTAGGCAGAAGAAAGCATCCTTTAAGTCCAGCACAGTGTACCAGACATGGTCTGGGGACAGCCCCGTCAATAGGTTGTAAGGGTTGGGGACAGTAGGATGTATGTCCTCAACCCGTTTGTTGACTTCTCTTAAGTCTTGGACCGGCCGATAATTCCCCGTTCCAGGCTTTTTAACAGGAAGCAAGGGGGTGCTCCAGGGAGACTGACAAAGAGTCAGTATGCCTTGGTCCAGGAGTCTCCGAATATGAGGCCGTATTCCCAGGTAGGCTTCCTGGGACATAGGGTACTGTCGGATAGAGACTGGGGTGGCAGAAGCCTTAAGGTGTACTAATATGGGGGGCTGTTGGTGAGCTAGGCCCATTTCCCCAGTTTCGGCCCATGATGATGGATACAGGGCGTGCCAGTCTGGGCTAGGGGTATCGCTCCCAGGGAGGTCAGTCTCATACAATCTGTATTCATCCTCTAAATTTAATACCAAAGTCTGAATAGGCCGCCCTTGTGGTCCTGTCACACGAGTGTGCCCTCCTTCGAAGTAAATTTGGGCCTTGAGTTTGGTTAATAAGTCTCTTCTCAGGAGGGGATATGGGCAGTCCGGGACGTGAAGGAAAGAATGTGAGACCTTACTGGTGGCAAGATGTACTTTTTTCTCGGTGGTCCAGCGGTAAGGCTTCCCACCAGTTGCTCCTTGCACCCAGGCAGTCTTTGTTGTCAAGGGCCCCGGTGTGGTGGTGAGGACGGAGTGCTGAGCTCCCGTATCCACCAAGAAGGTGACGGGTTGCCCCCCCCACATTTAGAGTTAGCCGGGGTTCAGGGGGAGGCTCCTGACCCTGACTTCTTCAGTCTTCCAGGTTGAGGAGAGCCACGGAGGGGGGGTTCTATGGGGCCCTCTGGGACGCCTGGGACAGTCCCGTACCCAGTGGCCTCTCTCCTTACAATAGGCACATTGGTCCTTATCCACAGGGGTTTTTCTCTGTTCTCCCTGGCCCTGACTATCCTGGCGCCCTGAAACTACGGTGGCCAACAGTCTACTCATTTCCCTATGTCTCTTCTTATCTCTAGCATTTTCCCTTTCTTCCGCTTCTTTTCTCAATCTCTCTTTTCTCTTTTTGGACTCTTTCTTAAGCCTTTCTTTTTTTTTTCGGCGTCTCTCTTTCTTATTATACACTTTCTCTGCCTCCTTTAAAAGATCCTGAACTGTACTTTCTTTGAGTTTTTTTTTTTAATCTCTTTAATTTGCGTCTGATATCTGGGGCAGATTGTCAGACAAGGACATGGCCAGGGTGGTGGCCTGGAGAGGGTCTTCAGGGTTATATGGAGTGTAAACCCTGTAAGCCTCTTTTAGACGCTCAAGAAAAGCTGACGGCGTCTCATCCGCTCTCTGAGTAACCATCTTAACCTGGGCCAAATTGGTGGGCCGCCTGGCGGCTTTTTGGAGACCCGCTATGAGCAGCTGACGGTAAAGACATAGGTGGGCCCTACCTTTTTTAGTGTTGAAGTCCCAGTCCGGTCGTTCCAAGGGGAAAGCACAGTTAATTTTATTTGGCAGCTGGGTAGGCCGCCCATTAGCTCCTGGGACGCTCTTGCGTGCTTCCAGAAGGACGCGCTGCTTTTTTTCGGAGGTGAGGAGCGTCTGTAGGAGCTGAGAGGTCTGGGGTGGAACTTCGCGCCGGCTGCAGAGTCGGCCGGCCATTGGTGAGGCCTCGGTCGCTGCGGCGGGAGCGTTAGGGTGGGGCGTGGGTCCGGAGCGCTCAGGTGGCGGCGGCGCAATATAGAGACCGGCCCCAGGGGAAGCCATTGCAGTCGCGGCTGGCGGCTGTTCTAAGGCGGGCATGGTAAGAGAGGTGGGGAAAGGAGGGGGCTGAATGAGGAAAGGTCTGACCCATGGAGGGGGGTCACGAACGAGAGATTTCCAAGTCATTATGTAGGGGACCTGGTCCGGATGACCGTGTGGTCCAGGGTCTATAATTTTGGACTTGATCTGTAGAATGAGAGAAAGGTTAAAAGTGCCATCTTGTGGCCACCCGGTATAAAGCGTAGGCCATTCAGCGGAACAAAGAGTTTCCCATCTGCCCTTGCGAACTTCTACTGACAGATTGTGCGCAATGGCACGGACCTTTTTGAAATGCTGCAAAGTAAGGGTTAGCGGGGTGACAAGAGTCTGACCCATGGTACCAAAAACACAAACCGAAAGACAACAGAAGAAATCTAGACACAAAAGACCAAAAAAACAGCTTGCGCGGGACGCTTGCGCCAAAACGGAGGTTGGAGATGCAGGGGGTCCAGACTTTCCCTGTCTCCCAGATGAGGCGAATAGCCTCTCAGATGGGCCGGGGGCCCCAGATAACCCTGGAGGAGACAGGGTTCTGGTGGGACGGAGAGTCCCTACAGAATTTCACCGGGACGTCTCCCAGGGCCGCAAGGGGGGAGTTCAAGCCCGTCAGCTTCTCCCGCCCTTGCCAGATTCAGAGAGTCTGCGCAAACACCGAGACACGTAACGATTAACAAAGATCAAACAACAACGACAAAGCCGGCCGGCACAAAGACAAAGGCTTACCTCCCGAATTTGGGTCGATGGTCCCCAGGCGGGGGTCTCGATCTCCGTGGGACCTCCAAATGTAAGACCCCCGACACGGCGGTCTTAACGTGGAGACCCCCACCAAGAACCAACGAGACCAAGGCTTCGGCTGCAACACGCAAGAGGCTTTATTATTAAGGGGACGGGTACCCGGGCGTATCAGTCTCTGGAGAGGCTGGCGCGCCCAGCGAGTTTTTAGGGGGTCCTTTATAGGGAGTTTGGCGGGAAGCTCGGTTACAGAAGCGAAAAGCATAGATACAGGGCTCTGATTGGTAAATTTAAATGAGGCGAGGTTATAGTCCGGTCATTAGGTGGGCTCTGGGAACAGGGGAGTTTATCCGTTTTCTGGGCCAGATGGCCGACCATAAATATCTTGTTTGACAAGGACAAGCACGCTTTTATCTTTTTCCTCTGAGCCCCAGGCCTTATTTTATCCCGGGAACCTATTATTCTAGTCTTGCCTTGCAAGATAGCGTTACCGCTGCTATGCTTGCTATGTCGGGTGCACAGGGGAGGGGGTCTTACAATGGTTTCATCAGGCTGGCCAGTGGGTTTTCAGGACTGTCTATCTCTGCTTCTCAAAGCTGGTGTTGTAGACATGCACAGCCACAGCTCTGCTTTTCATGTGGGTGCTGGAGATTCTAACTCGGGTCCTTGCATTTGCAAAGCAGGCATTCTTAGCCACTGGGCCAGCTCCCTGTTCCCTGGCTGCTTATTTTTGACAATGCCCCTAGTTTCTAGATCAGGATGGCTTGAAACTTGCTATCCTCCTGCCTCAGCTGGGGTTACAGATGTGCAGTACCACATGCACTGTGAGTTAATTTATTTTATTTTATTAATTTATTCATATTACATCTCAATGGTTATCCCATCCCTTGTGTCCTCCCATTCTTCCCTCCCTCCCTTTTTCCCCTTATTCCCCTCCCCTATGACTGTTCCTGAGGGGGATTACCTCCCCCTGTATATGCTCATAGGGTATCAAGTAGAGACATACTCTTTTTTAAATTAATTTATTCTTGTTACATCTCAATGGTTATCCCATCCCTTGTGTCCTCCCATTCTTCCCTCCCTCCCTTTTTCCCCTTATTCCCCTCCCCTATGACTGTTCCTGAGGGGGATTACCTCCCCCTGTATATGCTCATAGGGTATCAAGTAGAGACATACTCTTTTTTAAATTAATTTATTCTTGTTACATCTCAATGGTTATCCCATCCCTTGTATCCTCCCATTCTTCCCTCCCTCCTGTTTTCCCCTTATTCCCCTCCCCTATGACTGTTCCTGAGGGGGATTACCTCCCCGTGTATATGCTCATAGGGCATCAAGTAGAGACATACTCTTAACTGGTGCAATATGACAATCATGAGTAGACGTCACTTCAGAGATGAGCTTGTAAAACCCCTAGAGCTTTACCTTGGTAATGTGTTTCTCTGTATCCTCTTTCACCTTAATGTGATTGTCAGGACTCTGATGAGGAGCAGACACTGGCTCTCTGCGCAGCGTGTGAAAAACTCAGGACCCAGGACAATGGCCCGTTGGATAACTGAATTCCTAGCAACACTTTCAAGTCTCCACTTGAATGTGTTTCCCCCAGCCCCCACATGAATCTTTAGACAAGATCATAGACCTAGACAGCACTGTGACTTCCTGTCAGGAATCTCTGATGAAACTGAAATGGTGGTGTTTGACTCCTTTAGTGAGGAAGCTCAGAATGATCAACTTTTGTACATTTTATCTATTGATTCTTTGGTGATTTTACACCACACACTCCTATCACATTAGCTTCTCAGTCTTTTCTGGTCAATTCCACCATCCTTATTACCTCTCCCCTTAGCAAAAAAAAGTCCAATGTGTGTAATCTATATATTCACTGGGGCATGCTCAAACTCTCAGTGGCCTGCCTGTTAAGTTGAGTCTTTCCTCTCCTTCATCCCTGCTGGAAGTCATCTACTGTGGAGGATGACATCCAAGCATCCTATCTCAGTTTTAAAGAGTTACCTCTGGTGCCTTTCTATCTAGGCTATTACTCTTTTCTTTGGAGGGGATGGGAAGTGGAGGTAGCAGTTGTCACAGAGTCTTCCATGCCCCTCTTTCTCAACTACACAGCTGCAGTCATCAATATCACTGAGAAAGTAGCTTATTTGGTCTTTCATGGAACATAGGAGATTGGATTATGGGCTTCTACATGGTTTCTCTAGGTTAGCACAGACAGTGAAAAGGGCTTGTTGCAGTAGGGCCACAGACCCAGATAACGTTGTCAGATATAGCTAGGACCAGAGACGTGAACATGGCTTTTGGATACAGCATAAATCAGAGATATCTGCCCAGTGTTCAGTGCCAACATGGGCCATGGATATCCACTGAGACCTGGCTTCAGTAAGGCCAAGGGCCCAGACATAGCCCTCTAAGGCAGCACAAACCCAAACATCACCATGGCCTTGGGTGGCAGCACAGGTCACTCAGAACAGGCCCCTGGTGGCAGCATGGCCCATGAACATCAACATGGCTCAGGCTACAGTACAGACCATGGACATTTGAATGACCTTTGGTAGTAGCATGGTCCATGGACATCAACATAGCCCCATGTGCAAAGGACCATGGAACCAGACATGTCCCTCAGCAGAAGCACATCACCATGTACTGAGGTGGCAGTGCAGGCTACCCACATCAATGTGGCCCCTGATGACAGCATTGCGCACAGACATCAACATGGCTTCAAGGCTGTAGCAAAGACCATAGACATCCATGTGGCTTTTAATAATAGCAAGGACCCTGAACATCAACACAAACCCAGCCACAATAACTCATGGACATAGACAATGACCCTCTGTGGCAACATAGGCAGAGACACCATCATGGTCCCAGGTGGCAGCACAAGCCATCCACACCTATGCAGCCCCTCCATGACAATATTGCCCATTGAACATCAACATGGTTTCAGGTTATGGCACAGACCAAGAACATCCAAATTCTCTTCAGTCATATCTCAGGTTATGGCCATCAGCACAGACCCAGTTGCATTATGACCATGGACCCTGGCATGGCCCTTGGCAGCAGCCCAGACCTAGTCACCACTAAAAACTCAGGTGGCAGCATAGGCCACTCACATCAGTATGGTGTCTGGGAGCAACACAGTTCTTATACATCAACCCAGACATTGGCTACAACAGGGCCACTGACCCACATATGGCCCTCAGCAGCATCATGGACACAGTGGTCCTTCAAGGAAGTCTAATCCAGAAAGTAGACCATTCCTTTTCTCAGGCCTCCTTCATTGTCCAGATCTAGGGGGATCCTGGATACTAGCAGCTTGTTCAGGGGCTGAGTCTGCATCTGCTTAAACTCTGGGCTGCTGCACATCATTCTGTTACCTCCACTGGGCAAATACAAAATCCACCATTGACCTCAGCCTCTCTCACACCTCACTGCTATCTCGTTACCAGTTCTGCCTCTCTCCACAGTAATGTCCCGCTCCACTCCTCCATCATTCCCACCTCTCTGTCACCCGTTCTCTCCTCACAGTGAAGCCCACAAGGGTGCAACAACCACCTACCACCTGTGCTCATGTGGCAAATGGCATTTGTGCCCAAGTCTAGCCAACTTCTGTCCTACTTTGTACATTTTTATGTTAAGCCAAACATATCCTTCTCCCTATACCTCTGAAGTTTGGCTTTATCATTTTAAATCTATCAGTCTAATTTGTGGTGTGTGTGTGTGTGTGTTTGTGTGTGTGTATGTGTGTGTGTATTTGCTCTTCTAAAAGACCCCAAATAATACAAAGCCCCCTTATTTGTTTCCTCACTGTCCTTCCAGGATGTTTCTGAACATACAGAAACCTTCCAGAAAAATGAGGGAATTACAAATTAGCATGATTTTATGACCATATCCAAGCAGCCACCATTATTGGCCTCCAGTACCGCAACTCTGGAAAGCCAGATGTTAGGCACCCCCTACTGAAAGGATAGATGATTCTGGCCTGTTCTGTTGGTTTTGTTTTTTACTTTCATGCAGTAACCTCAGAGGCCAGAAGAGGGAACTAGATACCCAGGAACTGTGGCTACCTTACAGACAGTTGTGAATCACCATGTGGGTACTGGCAATTGAACTCTAGTTCTCTGTAATAGCATCCACTGCTCTGAACCACTGAGCCATCTCTCCAGAACCACTTATTTCATGGTTTTAGTAGTTACTCAACCTAGGGATGAAAATGAGTGTTTGCAACTGTGGTAGTTTGAATAAGAACTTCTCGTCGGTGAACTATTTGGGAAGGATTAGGAGGTCTGGCATTTGAGGATGTGTGTTACTTGGGGTAGGCTTCAAGACCTCAGAACACTTGTGCCTTTCCAGTTGCGCTCTCTGCCTTCTCCTTGCAGCATGTGATATGAGCTGCTCCCACTGCCAAGACTTCCTCCCCCGAGGCCAACTACCAAGGTCCAGCTATCAAAGTATTGAAGTCCAGCAATTAAGAGCCCCTTTCGCCTCACCCAATTAACATGACCAATTAAAATTAAACACCTCATCCTAACACAGGCCTTTATACCTTTATAAACTGCCATCTGTTTCCTTTCTATACAGAGGCATTCTTTCACCCCTCTGGGACAACTACTGCTTCTTCCTTTCCTTTGTTCCCTTCTCCATCTCCCTTGCCCTCCATGTCCTGTCATTGTTTCTTATTCTCTGCCCTTTGTCCCTCTGGGGCAAAAACACACACACACACACACACACACACACACACACACACACACACACTTTATTTTTTTTTTGTTCTGAGAACTTGGTCTTGGGGGTTCTGAAGCAATACCATCCCTTACACTTCTGAATCAAGCCATGTTCATAACAAGAATTAGTTATCACAATTTCTGGGAGCTAAGAGAGATGAAAGATGAGGACTGGAAGTCAAAAAATGTATAGCCGCATTTTAAAAATTATTTTCTTTGTGTGCATATATCTGTGTTCCTATCCTGGTGTGTTTGTGTGTGTTTGTGTGTGTGTGTGCCCATGTGTGTGTGCCTTGCAGTGTGGATATCAGTCTTTTAGCACAACAGTTGTAAGCAAGGAGCACCATAAATCATTTTCAATAGACAAGTAATACAATAAATTGCATTTTCACAAAAATTAAAACATAAGCATCTATAAGAAAAAAAATGTGTTCAGGATTTCAAAGTGATTTGTGTAAAATTATCCTATCCATACCAGGAAACCTGTGTGAAAACTTGTAGAAGTATAGAAAATTCCAACATTATGCTATAATCACAGTTACCGTTGGCATACAGGAATAATTTCTATTTCAGAACAGAGAGAATATTCTTTGAAATGTTCATGCATTGTTCATTATATCCGACCCCCACTGCAACTCCAAGACCCACCCCTTCTTGATACCCACTCTACTTTGTCCTTGTTATTTTAGATCCATCAGGTCCAGTATGTGCTGCCCACATACTCTTGAATATGGGACCATCCATTGAAACATGCTCGACCATTTGAGTCTTTCTGCTTCTGGGTTAACTCACTCATTATGATCATTTCTAGCTCAATCCATTTATCCACAAATTTCGGGAATTCCTTGTTTTTAATAGCTGAAGAGTATTCCATAGTGTATATGTACCACAGTTTCTTTATCCATTCTTCTACTGAGGGACACTTAGGCTGTTTCCATGTTCTGGCTATTATGAATAAGGCTGCTATGAACATGGTTGAGCAAATTTTCTTGTTGTGTGCTGGAGCATCTTCTGGGTATATATATTCCAAGGAGTGGAATAGCTGGGTCTTGAGGAAGCCCTATTCCCATTTTTCTGAGATCTGCATATTAGCCCAAGGGGCATGTCCCACGAAAGCCTTCACTTACCAGGAAACTGAGACAGAGTGGAGGACATTCTAGTGGGACTCTAGATGAGAGAATCATGGGAGAATGGCAAAGTAGAAGGATCCAGAGGGTCCTAGAAGCCTACAAGTAGAACATTATGATAGGCAGATTTGGGCCCAGGGGTCCTGCTCAAACTAAGGCACAAGCCAAGGACAATACAGGCAGTAAACCTTAAACCCCTACCCAGATCTAGACAATGGACAGAACACTCTCCACAGTAGAGTGGAAAGTGGGATATTACTTTCTCACATACTCTGGTGCCTCACCTTTGACCACGTCCCCTGGAGGGGGAGGCCTGGTGGCACTCAGAGGAAGGACAGCAGGTTACCAAGAAGAGACTTGAGACCCTATGAGCATATACAGGGGGAGGTAATCCCCCTCAGTCACAGTCATAGGGGAGGGGAATAAGGGGGAAATGGGAGGGAGGGAAGAATGGGAGGATACAAGGGATGGGATAACCATTGAGATGTAACAAGAATAAATTAATAAAGGAGAAAAAATAAATAAAGCACAGAACATAAGTGAATTAAAGACTTCAATACAGCATAAAAATTTCAGTGTTCAATAAAGAAACAAAAATGCTGATGAAAATCCATTTGCTACCTAAAATGAGCATTTGTATAAGTGTAAAATTCTGTGGAAGTCTGATGGATAAAATAGGTCCTGTATAGGACAGCATTATCAGGGCTTGAAGGCCAGACAGAGAAGCTGGCACATTCAGTCAAGAACAAACATCAATTAGCAGAAAACGATGCATGGAACACTCTTGGCTTAGCCACATTATCATCACTGTAGAATTCAGGACACTGACACAGTGGGGCCTTCTTCACAGTGGGGGGTGGACACAGGAACATTATGGAGTCTCAGAGAAACTCTTTCTACTAGTAGGAAGTTTGTGACAGGAACTTTCTCCATGCTGTCACTGAACTTGGTGGTGGGGGGTCACATCATGTGTTCTAAGTTGGGATCAGCTACCCATCTTCAATAAGTCAATGAAAAGACCCAAATGTATACCGGGAATCAGAAAGATGTTTAATTGGGATGGCTAATTTGGGGGGAAGGGAGAGGAAGAAATGCATATCCCCCAGTTTCGTCGTCGATACTTCAAAGTCCAGTTTTCACTTGCCTTAGTTGGTCTTTGACTCTGTGCAGCCTGACTTCCAGCTCCTGAAGTGAGATAAACATTTAAATAGAAAACCAAAGATACGCACATACAAGGAGTCCCAGCCAACCGACAGAACCACTTACCACCATCCCATCATTTTCTGGACATCAGTCGCATCATATAACGTGATGCTGTAAGGTGCAATCTCTTTCCAGAGAGAAGGTCCACGCTGGCTTGGACCTCTCCATTCTCCCAACATGATACCCCTGGGGGGTGATTTGATGTTGGATGGGAGCCCATTGTTTCAATAATCCGATGGGCTGAGAGACACAGATGTCTCCTAAAAATGTTGTCATTCCTCCAAACTGGGCTACGATATCCAAAAATTGTTAGGTATACTCAGGATATGAGACCAGTTTACTCTTGAGAGCACAGAAAGAACTTAGAGCAAGTTCTGAGTGCCACAGCATCCCAATTTTGATTAAACGTAGAAGCTAAAAATTGGGGATAGAAGACCCGTGAGACCTGCTCAGGATGGCACTGGTCAAAGGATGAGTGTGAAGTTTCTCTACACCATAAAATGAGAAACAATGCCAATTGTGCAGCAGTGTCAGATGTCATGGTTAGGGCCAATTTGGGAGAAATCTATGTCCCAGCTCCTGTGAACAGTAAGGCACAGAGAGCCATCCTGATGTGAAATATGAAGCAAGTTGCATCAAATGCCCCCAGATTGGACAGTCTAATGATGTAAATCATGACTGGAGATTCGGATTACATCACTGGATTACAAGAGCCACCTGCGGCAGTGTGATAACATGAGAGGTAGGTATGTGTAGTAAAGCCACGAGCCCATTAGACAGCATGGGTTACAGCGCCTATTTTTTGTGAAGGTCCATAAACCACAGGAGGATCATGAGTCACACTAGGATGAGGATGACATGAGAAGTGAAACGGAGGAAAGAGGCAAGACGTTGGGGCTGGCGGCCCTGTCTTTCTACCTCTAGGTCCTGGGAGTCAATGTAGAGTTGCAGCATGTGGTTCTTTCTGCCCCTTGGCTCATTCCACACATCGACACTACAGAAGTCAGGATTCCTGGACACAGACATAGGGGGATTCCATTTCACGTTATTTTTTTTTTTTGGTCTGTGTGTGGTGTTGAAATATCGTAGAGCCTCAGAGAAATGGGTGTTTCTACTGATTTTTGTGACATTTACTACATCTTGCAACAGAGGGTCCTACATTAAGGTGTTAGTGAGAAGAGACCAGGAAAGCCAGGCATTCATGTGGAAAAGATAAGAAAACATAAGTTATCAGTGGACTGGGCAGTGTAGGTGCAGACCTGCCGGAATGAAGGGTCAGGGGACAGGAGATGAGTGACAGGAAAGAGATACAGCAGCAGCAGAAATGTGCATGATAGTAACAACGTGAGTTAAAACGACTTGCAAGACTTCAAGGAACAAGACCTAAATGACCACATGAGGAATGTCCCTTTAAGAACCGCTGCACACATCAGCATCCCCAGGATCCTCACGCACTTCCCTTTTCCAGGTGCCCTAGGAGAAGGGAATCATAGAGATCAAGCAAGAGTCTTAACTTTAAGATGGATAGAGTGAGCAAAGTCAGACACATTAGGACTGTACGTGTAGTTTGTAAGTCTAGAGGGGGTTCTAAGATATCCATTCATAAACCCATCCATTCATAAATCCATTTATCCAATCATCCAGTTGTTCATTCACTACTCCCATTCTCCCTTCATGATAAAAGTATTGAGTGGGATACACACTAGACACTGTGGCTTGCAGGATCTTGATGGACGGATAAGGCCAAGTCTTCTCTTTATCCCCCAAGAAGAGTGAATCCACACTAGAAAACCTGTGATCTGAAACCCAGAGCATCAGGGTAGGGGAAGTGGCCTTCCAAGGCCTATAATTCAGCTGAGAGTCAAAACTGATTGTCCATTTGCTTCCATTCCCTGGACCAGAGTCTCCCTGTGAGCTACTGATGCCTACCAAGATTATAGTTTCTGAACCCACAGCTCCTCTGTGCCTCACAAACACTTGGTGAGATCTTCTAGGGTAGAGGCTGTGGCTCTACACAGACAGTTTGTACTTCTGATCGGCCACCCATAAGTGATGTGGTCCTTATTCAGCCAATGCCATTGCTGTCTCTCAGTATCTTTACAAAAGGGAACACGATAAATTACCGTTGCCATGCCTGTAGGTAAAACTTAAGTATTACCAATGACCTCAGCTTGAGACTGACGAGCTGTTAAAAATCAGCAGTGCTTGATACTATTTGCCTACGGAAGAGAATTCCATGGCCTGGATCCCTAAGGACAACAGTTGACAAGAGCATCTGTATACATTTGGGGAACCTGACCTTCTTGTGAAGGTCTCATAAGCCCATCAGGACAGTTGTCTTGTGGCCTATGTGTGCACTTGCCAAGCTGTGGTTTCCATGCTGAGTCAGGAGAAGATGCCCAGGTGACCCTATCCTAACTACGGTTGTCATAAGAGCTGCTGGCTGGCTCCACACCACTCCAAGGCTTGGATGCAGAATAAAGCATTGCTTGCAGTCATCTCTGTCAGGTAGCCAAATTCAAACAACGTCACTCAGTTTTCTCAGGTCGCGTTCGTGGTTTAGAAGCCAGAGAGTCTGAACTGAGGATGGCATCCTTGGATTGAGTCACCATCCTCCTTTCCCCAGGTTATGGTCAAGTTAAGGCCCCTTATGTGTTGAAGTTTATCTCCCCCCCATCTGTGTCCTGCACTAAATACCCAAATTCAAGTGAGAGGTCACAGGGCAGATGGGAGGTAGGCACAGTCCTGGCCCTCTCCGTCCTCTGTATACAAAGCAGAATAAACCCCACTGTCACCCAGGGGACACAAAGGATCACTTACTGTTTACTTGGAGGTGCATGATGGCCTATTCTGATTTCAAATCTGCAGATATGGTTCGTATAGTGTAGAGCCCTGTGTCTTTCTGGGTGACACTCCAGAGCATCAGGGATCCATCAGTGCATATTGTCACTCTGCCGCAATACTTACTCCCCAGCACGCTTGATTTAGTGAGGACAGCATGGCTGCCTACCTTGAAATGGTCGAGTGGAAGTACTCCTTTGTGCCAGGTAAAGCCTTGAAGCTTCTGTGGCAGATTCTCAACCAGTAGGAGAACATGGTCCCCTTCATCAACCACGGATGGTGCCATCTCAATCGTGAGTTGAGAACGGGCAATATGCTTCTTGGAGCCTAAGAATGGTCCTAGAGGGAAATAGAAAGAAACCATGAATAATGAATGAGTCTTCCGAATTTTGTGGGAAGAAGGATCCCTGAGTCATGAGCTGGTGTGTCCATCACTTAGCCTTGGTGTGTGGATGAAGATGTGCCTATCCCACCCGGTGGAGGTTAACAACATGACCTCCATGTCATTCCCTCTGTATAATACTCTCTCCTCATCTGTCTGCATGGTTCATCTCTTTCTGCCACCCAGATCCCTGCTCACACCCAAAGCACATGGAGCAGGGTGCTGGCATCTTCCTTAACAAACCTGGTTTTCCACACTGACTTCTTTTACTTTGGTACCTCGATGACCTTGCTCATGTGTCTTGCAGTCCAATTCTAGGACTTTGTGGTAAAGGGTCAGTCTGATATTAATTTCTAGGCATGGAAGGCCCAATGCCTAGAGACGTCTCAATGGATACATGAATGGGGTGGATGGATGGATGAATACATGCGCCTGACCATTGTATCTCCATGCATTAATTTACCACATTCACATGTTCCAAGCTAATTACAGTTTTCCATACGCATTTTATTTTATTTTATTTTTTTACTTTTATTTACTGTTTGTGTTGGGGGGAAATATGCACGTAAGCACACATCAGTGTGCGTATGAATGGGTGCCTGCCATGGAACCTATGAGTAGATCAGAGCACAGCCTGTGTCACTCAGTTCTCTCCTTCCACCACATGGAATATGAGACTTGATATTCAGACTATCATGGCTGACAGCAAGTGCCCGTGATCATTGAACTATCTCACAGTTTACTTCTTTAGAGTCATCCAGGACATCTCTGATCTAACCTCCTTCAACATAGGGGTGGGGAATGGCATGGGCAGCTGGAGCAGTGGCTCCTGGCACTGTATGTCCATCTGCAGAGAGATGTAGGGGTAGCTTCATGGTTTCTGTTGTCTACTCTGTTCTCCCTCACGGGAGAAGACCTCCAGCTCAAGCAATGTCCCCAAACCCTGTTGTTCTGGTGCCAATTCTGCCATTCTCTTTCCCTTCAAGTTGAGTCTGGGACAGAGGTCTGGAGCCAGGGTCACAGAAGAGCCCATGATTTCCTCTTCTCTCTCCTAACTCAGGGCCAGGTTCATGGTGAGAGCCCCAAGAGTGTGCACTGAGGCTGCCATCCTGTGTAACTCAGCACAGGTCGTCCTTTCCGCAAGTGAAGTCAGTTGAGGGATTCTGGTCTACGGTTTGTCTCTATAATGCATGCCCTGCACAAAATCCTCAAACCACAACATGGGGACACAATGCAGAAGGGAGCTAGATATAGCTCAGACCTGATCGTACTGTGTACATACAACAGAATGAACTCCACCCAGCACCAGAGGTCACAAAGAATGACTTACTGTGTACAAAGAACTCAGCATGTGTTATTTCCAAACTTGAATTTTCTTTAAATGTTTGGAGGGTGTAGTATCCTGAGTCCTTCCTAGTGACATTCTTGATCAGCAGAGATCCATTGTTGAGTACTGTCTCTCTACCACTATGTGCAATCCCCAGCACAAAAGACTTGTTAGCAATCACGTATCTTGCAATTTCACAGCTCTTGAACACCAAAACTTCTGTGAACCAGGAAAGGGCTTGCACACTCCCTGGTAGACCGTACACAGAAAGAAGAACATTTTGCCCTTCCAAAGCAATGGGAGGTTCTGTTTCAATGGTGATCTGGGCAGTGGTAGGAGGCAACCAGTAGGTTAAAAGTGAAGCTAGGATGGAGGAGAGAAATCCATGAATATTGGGAGCTCTGTATTTGATGCGTTTGTCCTGAAAGGGTATACTTTTCACCCAACATCACTGGGAGGGTGAGGGTGGCACCACTGTACTTAGAGGGGAGAGCAACATGACCTCCATCCACCCTCTTGGTGGCTCTGGATTTCTCTGTTTGGAACTCTATCCTTGGGTGTCTACAGGGCTCCCCCACATAGCTCTTAGATTCCTGCTCAGATTTAAAGTCCTTGGGACCAAGATGAATCTGACATCTTTGGAAGGCCCAGTGCCTAATAAAGGCTTGTATACTTTTGGATGAGTGGGAGAATGCATGCCCCAGGGCCCTCATATCCGGGAGTGTATTTACAAAACTCTAATATATGAAGCTAATGACACCTTTAGTACAAGAGTTTGATTCTTTTCTTAATTTGTATATTTTGTGTATGTGGTGTGTGTGTGTGTGTATGAATCTCTCTCCCTCCCTCCCTTCCTCCCTCCCTCCCCCCTCTCTCTCTCTCTCTCTCTCTCTCTCTCTCTCTCTCTCTCTCTCCTTATGTGTGTCTGTGTATAAGTGAGTGTATTCACAGACTATACATGGAGGCCAGAACTTTGCAGGTGTGGTGGATTGAACTGATTTCTTAGGCTTGGCAGCCAGCACCAATACTACTGAGTCACCTCAATGGCTCTCCCTAGTTTGTTTTTTTAATTGGAGTCACCCTTTTATGGTTGGGGACATCAATCTTCAGGATATAGTTGTCAATGTGATTAACATCGGAATAGAGAACAATGGAGTTTTCTGTCCATTCTACCACCTCATGTCTCTGAGACCTTTCTGCTGCTGGTGCCTGTCCTATGTCTGTGTCCTCAACCCTCAGACTGAAACCAGAAACCCTGAGTCTCCCTGAATCTCTTGTCTTCTCCAGGGGGCTCCAACCAGACTCTAAGCTCCTCCCCCTCTCACACGGTGTATAAAAATGGCCTCCTCACCTGTGAGCAGGAGCCGCCCATGCCATGAGGTGCAGCCTTTGCAGGGAAGTGCAGCAGACTCCACCATGACCCCTGCCACCTGCTCTGTCCTCAATCTGTGGGGGAAATGCTTCTGCTCCAGCACTGTTCCCAAGCTTGGCTGTTTTGGTATTAGATCTACTGTCCTTCCTCCCTTTCATCCGAATCTCCTCCCAGTTAGGAGCCCTTCCTAGAATCGCATGGGCTGTGGACATGGCCTGTGTACAAAACACATCTGTTTGTTTCCCTTTCTCTTTTGTTCCCTATCCATCTCACCTTTCCTCTTTTTATGTCTCAGTCCTCCAGACTGCACAGTGAGTAATAAATCTGCTAGATCTTCTCATGACATAAAAGAACAACACCCTACAGATGACCTCTTTTGTGTCTTTGGCCTTATGTCTGTCAGCATCAAAGAATGAGACGCCTCTGTCCTTCCTATGTTCCTTTGGGACACAGAAACCGAGCTGAATGCCCAGTTATCCCTGTGTGCCCTGTGAAGGTAGGTTTACTTCCAATAGGAAGGTGACAGAGATCCCTATGAGTAATGGAAAGGGACCATTGAAGTCACGCCCGCTAAGGAGGAATCAATCATCATCACTCATTTTACCAGCCAGGGGCAGACCTGAAGCAACTCTATCAGGAGTTTCGTGTTATGGCTGTATAGGAGGTCACCTGTGTGTCACCTGAGTAAGATGACTGCAGGCTCCCATCATCATATGGAAGGTCTCAGGTAGCACCTCTGACCCATCTGGGCTTCAGATCTGCCCAACAATTCCATGATTCTGCGAGACGCCTCTGTCTTCTGTCTGGGTAATTCTACTCTGGGACATCTGTCTTTCCCAGTGGGAGGTTCTAGGCTGAAGGGATTTCACAGGCTCCCCTAGAAGAACAGTATGCTCACAGACATGAGAAGTAGCCAATAGGTTAAAGAAGACTTGTAGGAAAAATCTCTGGAGCTTTGGTGGGGAGGATGGGAGTGAAAATCTCATCACAAGACATCTCCTGAAAATAATTTTTTGAGTGTTGATTATGTATCTTGACACCACACTTTGATGAGCACTAGGAGACCTGTAGTGCTTGCCTGAGGCTATAGTAGGAATGGGGACCAGGCTAAGATGCCTGAGCCTGAGCCTGAGCACAGGAACATTATGGGGCCAATCATGTTGTTCACTGTGCCTTTCCAGACCTCTTGACTCCATCCAAGTCTTGATGCATCTAAGCAGATTTGGAATTTTTTTCAATGAAGTCTTAGTCCATAGGTAAAAGTAGAGTGCATCTGAAGTATCCATAGAAGGAGTCATGCACTTGAAAAATTTCAAAGGAAATGCCTGGGACTCTCTCTTGAAATCTAAGGGAGAACATGCCATAATAAAGGCCACTCCTGCTTTTGACAGATCTTGTGTGGGATTTGCACATGAAGATAGAGAATTATGTAGAATCCCAATAAATATGCCTTATAGCCTTTTCACAAAACTGACTTTCTTACACCCTCACTGCCAGGGACTAAACTGCCCGTGGCCAACCCCCACCCATTCAGCATCTGCAGCAAACATCCTGCTTGGCTACTCACTAGGCATGCAAGGCATCTGGCTTAGCCCTGAGAAGAGAGCGATCCGATCCTGAGATAACCACAGAGACATCCTGCTTTGCCCCACCTAGGAAAACCCCTCCCCCTGCAGATGTTCCCGGGGCTCAACCCCAGAAGATTCTGTACTTTTCCATTACCCTCCTCGCTTACCCTCGCCCTCCCTAAAGCAGGTTTTAAAAAGCCTGCCCTCACCTTCAATAAACGGCTCTTGACAAGCTACTGTTTCCTTGAGCCCTGCCTCCCTCTCGCCCATTTCTTTATCCACAGGTTGCGACCCCCCTCGGCCCCCCAATAACTCGACCAGCCAGACTGGTCACCTCACCAAAAGCAGCTTGCAAGAACAAAGAATTTACAGGCCTGACTTTTGAGGTCAAATCTAACATTGAGGGAGGCAAAGTAGACACTCAAGACAGGAATCTAGAGTCAGGAACTGGGGAGGAGGGCTGCTTGCTAAGTCACTCACTGGTGCTCTCTCTCTTCTCTGTTTATCTCTCTCTCTGTCTATCTGTCTCTGCCCCCCTTTTCTTTATATCTCTCTTTCTCCTGGCTCACTATCTTTCTCAAACAACCCAGGACCATCTGCTTAGGGATAACACTGCCCACAGTGGCCTCCGTCCTCCTACATCAATTAATACAATCCAGACAGTCCTTCACAGATATCTACAGAGTGACTGGGAAGACACCAATTCCACTGAGTTTCTTCGGTCCCTACTTCTGTGGCTTTAGGCTGTGTCAGTTTGACAGTAAAGGATAACCATGACTGGATGCTCCTGTTCTCCAAGGGTGTGTCCATCATGGCTGCTGATGTTCGTCACATGTCCTCTTGTCCACAGCCTCACACAGCTGGACCTTCAGAGCCAGGAGTAAGCATAGATTCAGCCTACTCTACGGTTCACTTTCCCAATTCTCTGATTCCTCAAGCAGGGGATTCTTTGGTGTGAATCAGTGACATTTTTCATCCCAGAGAGTAGTAGTAAAATTAGTATCATGAGCTATTCAGACTCAGGACAGGCTTGGCAGGTACTTTCACTTCCCATTCCAATTACAATGGCCGCAGAGGTGAGTCAGACATCAGGTGATGCAGAAATAGACCTGGCAGTTGAGATCTGAGGCATGTTTTGTTCCACATCTATGGTACGCTTTTACCAGTCATTTGACTATGACAATGAGCATGTTTCAAAGCTTGGATGATCCTCCTAGGTCATGAAGGTCATAAAAGATATGGAGGAGACAGGAAGACAAGGCTTAGTGACAGAAAGAAATCTACCCATTTCTTCAAGTTTCCTACCCCCACCTATAATGTCTCACATACTACATGAGAGTTTTCTATAACTTCTCACATCGCAGGCCAGGTATGTGAAAAATCAGAGAGGCAAAGAAAGAAAATGACTGAGGGCCAGACCTGGAACCTCAGAAGAGTAGTGAGACTCGATTGCACCCACACAGGCTCTGTCTTTACAGAACACCAAAAGCCTCCACCCCAAAGGTTAGTGTAGATCCACTCAGCAAAGCATATAATTATCTCATCTGTGGCCCAATGGACATCAGTGGAAGAGGTATGGAGGAGGCAGGATTGAGGTCCCTGTTGTTAATGATGCCCAGGAAAACATTTTTTAAAGGATACTGGAGGTCCTTATGATAATCCCATCAGGACTATAGTGGTGGGTGACGGACTTCATGGCAGGAGAGGCAAAGGTTTGCTACTTGGTGGAAATAATAATAATCTAAGGTGTCATTAATGGGGCATTGGGGCCATGTGTTGAAAACAGAATAAAGCCACTTCTGAGATCAACAGAGAGAATGGTAAGTCCCTGGTCTATAGAAGGCCACAGTGTCTCTCTGGACTATGTCACATCACAATGAAATAGATCCCAATTGCAGGGTGTGTCTTAGTGGGAGTGTGCTTGTTTACTACACACAAGGCCCTGGCTTCCTTTATCATCAGCACACATTCAGGTATAGTTCAAAGACTGAGTCTGAGATGCCCTTGTCCCTCCATCACCAGGGGGTAGCCTAGATCTTCACCAAATAGAAATGGCCCATCAACCACATTCTTGTCCCCAGGCTGGGCTTGATAAATTTTGTGTAGGGATAGCATAGGATGTCTTGCCTAACGTAGGTGCTCATGTGGGTGCTTTGGGTCATAACCCCATGAGGAACTGAGTGGCTATGCTATACTGTGAATGTTTAGGTGGTTACAATCAAGAAGGAATCAAACTTACTCTCAGGTAACATTCAGGTAGGGTGTGTAATTTAAGTACTGATTTCTGCACCCTCATATCTGGTTACAGTCCTTGTTCTGAAAATCTCCTGTCTCAATGTATGTAAACACTCTCTTCCCCGATTATCCCCTGATATGCCAATAAAGCAGCTTATAGCCAATTGCTGAACAGGGGACAGAATAGGGCTAGACTTCCTGCCAGCCAGGGCAGGAGGAAGTAGAGGAGATTCAGGCACAGGAGAGAGGTCAAAGAGAAATCAGGAGAGAAGCTGGAACAAGAAAGCTAAAAAGTGTGAGTTATCTCTGAGATGAGGAAGCCAAATTATCTCAGAGGGTTAAGAATAGATTAATACCTGCTCCGTTCTTGTGCTGTGAAGCTTGTTAAAATAATATAACAGAGTCTCAATTATTTGTGTGATAACTGTGATAAGAGAGAAAATAAGAGAAACAAACACAGTTTTATAAAAAAAAATATAACCATAACAGATTATGTCACTTATGTTGGCGCTCACTGGGTTCCAGGTTAAACACTCATAAAACCCCAAGTCATTCAGATGACATTGTATAAAGTGAGAACCGTTTGCATTCAGACATGTAGAGCCTGTGACAGTGTGAGAGGCTCTGACCACTTGACCAACATTGGCAGGTTGTATACTGAATCTCAGGTTCACATGTCAATGTTGCCCTCTGTGGCTCTGCAGTTGATGCTCTGATGGTGGCCTTGGGTAGCAGTGCTGTGCAGACAACAGAGAGAAGAGACAGGTCCCTGTGGGACCTCTCCTCCTTGCAAAGGCCTCTTCCAATCAGTTTCGGCCTCTCTAATAACCACCTCCCAATCCCTGTCCTTAGAAAACTAGATAGAAGATGACTCACAGGCAGAATCAGGAGGACCTGAGCGCTCAGGAAGGAGAGTCTCTTGTGTTGTGTGGGAGAAACAGTCTTTGACATGTGTGAGCTGAGCTCAGAGCTTGGTAGTACAATCCTAGGATTTGGCTCTCCTGGGCCTCACTGACCTTGCTACCCGAGGGTGCTGTGATCCTCCAGCTGCGCTGACCTCCATGGCTGAGCCTGGGCCAGTGCTCACCAAGGCTTTGCTGTCAGATAGGACTGAATAAGACTTCCCCATTGAGCCTCCCTTAGAAGCACCCACAGCCCGAACTCAGGACTTGTCTGTACAGAGATCTCACACACGAGACAAAGAGCATGCCTGGCATCCAGCTAACTAGCAAGGCTGTCGCATAAAAAGGGCCAGTCTTTCCAGTTTGACTGACATGAGGCACAGGCCCTGAAAATACAAAGGACAAGTCTCGGGATAAGTGAAGGGTATAGGATACAGGTGACCTTGAAACAGCACCATTATTTTGTCCTTGCCCTGTTGATGTCCCTTTTCCCACAGGTCATTATTATGCAGATGTTTCCTGAAATGTGGGTGGGTGCTTTCTTACTTTTAATGTGTTTATGTGTATGGTTATTTTATCTGCACACATATTTGTGCACCACAAACATGCCTGCTCATCACCACACAAGCCAGAAGAGGACATCGGAGGTGAAGTTGCAAACAGTTATGAACTGCCATGAACTGTGTGTGCTGGGAAATGAACTTGGGTCCTCTACAAGAGCATCCGGTTCTCTTAACCACAGAACCATCATCTCTCTAGCCCTCCTGGGTGAATGTTTTAAGAAGCAGATCTGATTAGTGGAAGGCACAGAGCAAGAACTTGCTGTAACTCTGGTCGGAAGTGACACGTGTGCTTGGCATATCTACGCTAGGAATATGGCATGCTACCTTTCTCCATGTGAGACCACTGTCACTGACACCCAGGATCTAAGGCCAATCCCTGCGAGAATTAATTCTCTAAAAAGCTCAGTGGTTATGCTGAGAGGCAGATGCTAAGACTTTGAAGTCAGCGACTCGTGGAGCAGAGAGAAAGCTCTGTGTTCAATGCAGGATCTACTGAAGGGAGGATGAGGGGCGGGGGGAGTGGGCAAAGCCCTTCCAGGAGCAGTGACTACAGCACAGCAGATAACACATGAGTTCCTGTCTAGTACGTGGCCTGGAGAGTCCTGGAATTCTGAAGAAATGCTCCAGATGCAGGGGGGGTTAGTTGTAGAGTCAAATCTGTTTCTTCTCACCTCCTGGACCAGATGTCTCCCCTCAGGCTGCAGATGACCAAGATTAACATCAGCTCCTCCCTCGCTCCATGAGCACCTGAGAAGGCCTCCAGGCTGGAGACCCCAGATACCTGACTGGAGGCAGACAGCGCGTGCTTCACAGCTGCTACCCGTGGCCTGTGTGAGCATGACGTGGCTACTGTGTAGTCAGGAGGACCTATGTCCTCTGTCCCTCCCCCTCGGAGCCTCTGACTGTGCCGTGAAGGCTCAGAAGCCATCAGAACAGTTGGCTAATGTCCTGGGCACCTGTGAATCTGTGCTTTCCATGCTGAGACTCAGGAAAAGGAGATGGACCAGGTGACCTAGCCTAACTGTGGCTCTCATTGCAGTGCAGTGGCTGGTTCTATGGGCTCTGAGAGTCTGGCAGCTTATAAATCATCCTGCTCTGCTAGCTCTAACAGGTCATGTTCCAACTCTGCCCACATTCCTCCAGGTCACTTGGAGTCAGGGGTCTGGGACAATGATCTGGAGCCAGGACTCCCTGGTGGTGCCTCTTCTAATGAGAGTCCACTTTTCCTTCAGGCAGACTCCTTCTGAAGACTAAGGGTCTTTCCAGGGCTACAGTTACACTGAGAGACCCACAGTATGGGCTTACTCTGATCCTTTGGCTGAGTTCCCTAATCACACATCCTGCTCTCACCTGGGTGAATTCAGATAAACACTCTGATATCGCAGCTTGCCTACTCTGAGTGTATCCTCTGCTAGAGTCTAAAACCCCAATGTGGTCACAATATATTAACAGGAAGTGCAAGGAGGGCCCAGGGGCTGGGGGACACATAGATCTCCCTAAGAAAGGGATATAGAAAATGTCTTTTGACCAGATATGAATCCACACACATATGGTCATTTGATTTTTGACAAAGAAGCTAAATCCATTCGATGGAAAAGGGATAGCATCTTCAACAAATGGTGCTGGTCTAACTGGATGTCTATGTGTAAAAAAATGCAACTGGACCCATATTTGTCACCTTGTACAAAACTCAAATCCAAGTGGATTAAAGACCTCAACATAAAACCAGAGACACTAAGTCACTTAGAAGAAAAAATGGGAAAGAGCTTGGAACATATTGGCACAGGAGACAACTTCCTGAACAGAACACCAACAGCACAGGCATTAATGTCAACAATTAATAAATGGGACCTCATGAGGCTGAGAAGCTTCTGTAAGGCAGGAGACACTGTCAAGAGAACAAAGCGACAGTCTACAGACTGGGAAAAGATCTTCACCAACCCTATGTCTGACAAAGGTCTAATATCCAAAATATATAAAGAACTCAAGAAATTAAATACCACCAAACCAAATAACCCAATCGAGAAATGGGGCATGGAACTAAACAGAGAATTCTCAACAGAGGAATATCAAATGGCTGAGAATCAAATGGCTGAGAAGAAATGCTCAACCTCCTTAATCATCAGGGAAATGCAAATCAAAACAACTCTGAGATTCCATCTTACACCCATCAGAATGGCTAAGATCAAAAATTCAAGCAACACCACATGCTGGCGAGGATGTGGGGAGAGAGGAACACTCCTTCATTGCTGGTGGGAATGCAAACTAGTACAACCACTTTGGAAATCTATCTGGTGCTATCTCAGAAAAATGGGAATAGGGCTTCCTCAAGACCCAGCTATTCCACTCCTTGGAATATATCCAGAAGATGCTCCAGCACACAACAAGAAAATTTGCTCAACCATGTTCATAGCAGCCTTATTCATAATACCCAGAACATGGAAACAGCTGAAGTGTCCCTCAATAGAAGAATGGATAAAGAAACTGTGGTACATATACACTATGGAATACTATTCAGCTATTAAAAACAAGGACTTCCCGAAATTTGTGGGTAAATGGATTGAGCTAGAAATGATCATAATGAGTGAGTTAACCCAGAAGCAGAAAGACTCAAATGGTATATACTCACTTATATCTGCATATTAGCCCAAGGGGCATGTCCCACGAAAGCCTTCACTTACCAGGAAACTGAGACAGAGGAGAGAACATTCTAGTGGGATTCTAGATGAGAGAATCATGGGAGAAAGGCAAAGTAGAAGGACCCAGAGGGTCCAAGAAGCCTACAAGTAGAACATTATGATAGGCAGATTTGGGCACAGGGGTCCCACTCAAACTAAGGCACCAGACAAGGACAATACAGGCGGTAAACCTTAAACCCCTACCCAGATCTAGCCAATGGTCAGAACACTCTCCACAGTAGAGTGGAAAGTGGGATATTACTTTCTCACATACTCTGGTGCCTCACCTTTGACCATGTCCCCTGGAGGGGAGACCTGGTGGCACTCAGAGGAAGGACAGCAGGTTACCAAGAGGAGACTTGATACCCTATATATATAGAGGGGGAGGTAATCCCTCTCAGGAACAGTCATAGGGGAGGGGAGTAAGGGGAAAATGGGAGGGAGGGAAGAATGGGAGGATACAAGGGATGGGATAACCATTGAGATGTAACAAGAATAAATTAATAATAAAAAAAAAATTAAAAAAAAAAGAAAAAAAAAGAAAATGTCTTTTGAGTTGATTGGAAACAGGTACAGATGGGAACAGGCAAGAGCAAGCAGGGGCAGGTGTTGGAGGAAAAAGTACTGGGCGAGATGACTGTAATTCGGGTCTTTGAGGGCGATCTGGAAACCTGGTGCAGTGGAAACTTCCTGGAACCTTTGAAAGTTATCCTAATGAAGACCCCTTGTAATAAAGGAAACAGAGCAAGGCTTCCAACAGTGGGACTGGGACACGGACCCAGCCAAAAAAAAAAAAAAAAAAAAAAAAGGGCCTTTGACCTACAATCTGTCCCACCTCCAGGATGTGTTGGGGGGTGATGGTGGGACAGAATTTGTGGGAGCAGCCCACAGATGACTCGTCTACCTTGAGGCCAGTGTTATGAGAGGGAGCCCGTCGATGTCCGACACTGCCTGAACGGCCAGGAACCAGAGACTGGACTAAAGGGATGCTAGTCAGCCCGCGCATGGCAACCATGCCTCTGGCAGGCCCCGCCCTTCTCCCTCACTCCTTCTGCCTTGTTGAACTGTTAGAATACATTCCTAAAGCTAGCCACCAAAGTCCATCCCCTTATTTGGCCAACTCCTCCTTCTCAGGCCGATCACCAAGGTCCAGCTATCAAAATACTGAAGTTCAGCCATCAGAGGCCTCCTTTGGCTCACATAATTAACATGCCCAATTAAAATTAAACACCTCATCCTAACACGGGGCTTCCACTTGTACCTTTAGAAACTGCCATTTGCCTATGGTGCATGCTTGTTTCCTCTCTGCCCAGAGACATTCTTTTGTTGCCCTTTCCCCTCTCCTTCATCCTCCATCTCTTGTCTTTGTCTCTTATTCCCTGTCCTTTGTCCATTTGGGGCAAATAGGTTCCTTTGTGCTGAGAACTTGGTCTTGGGGCATCCTGGGCAATGTTACCATTCTTTACACTGGTCCCATGACTTGGATCAGCCTACAGAATTCACGCCTTAGGCCAGTTCTCATGTATAAGGAATTTCAGGCAGTGGCCTTCTTCATCCAACAGTGGCTGATTGGTGAGTTTTGCCTTAAATCTCCCGAATCCCTACACTTCTAATAAATAAATGCATGCTGTTCAGTTAGCTGTGGTTGACAAATTTTATTTCACTTTTTGTGGCTGCGTTGCTATGGACAGGTCTTGAATTCTTTCTCAGACCCAATGGAGTCCTTCTCCATGCCTGCTCTCTTGACCTATGCGCACCTGTCTTTGGTAATGGAAATGTTTCCTCCACCTGAAAAACTCACACTCACTGTGCACGTTAGCACTCCACAATGATTTTGTGCCTGAATATGTCTCTGATTTCTATTCTGTCTGCTCCAAGCCCTCTGTGTGACTCTGGATTTTTCTACACACCTCTTTGCTGTATCCTGTCCCATTTAACCCTATTCTTGCTGCAGGACTGCTGACTGTCACACACTCTGCGCCCACCAGCTACTGACCTGCCTGTGCAGCTAGCCCTGGTACCATCCATGCTCCTGGGAGCCTTCCCCAGCCAGCAGCTTTAGCCTAGTTGAGGACATTGCGGGCCACACATCTTAGGCTTGAGCAGTCCCTGCTGCCCACTGTTGCTCAAGCCCCACTCCGTTCTTTTCAGCCTGCCTGAGCTCCCTAAATGCTCCAACAGCCCACTCCTTCTTCCCACCCATCTGATGCCCGGCCACATTCACTCCTGTGTCAGCACCACACGCTGTAAGTTCAGCCTGCCCCGATGGGGAGGAGTCCATGACTCCATGCTCATGTGTAGAGGACAAACTGTCCAAAATCAGCCTCTCCTACTCTTCTTAACAATGGGTAACCCCAACAAACCCACTTTTCTACCACTCCCTTGAAGCTGTAACTTGTGTAGGCCCATGTCTGGGCCACAGAGAGACCCTTTGATCACTGCTTCCTTCAAGAGTTGCCTTTGAGGTCCAGCAGATCCCTTTGGTCCTTCTAGGCCTCTGTGATACCCCCCCCTTGGACTCTTGGCCTCCTTCTGCAGCTTCCTGAGGTCCCCGCTTGGGCTCCTGAGACCTTAACCTTTCTCCCTTACTGAAATTCCTCCCCAAAGTCCCCCTCCTTTCAGCTCAACACTGTCCTAAAACCAAATTTACCACCAGTCACTCTCTGTCTGTCCAGGCCACATTTTCTCTCATGTCAGGCCCCTCCTTAGCTGTTACACTGCTACAGCTGAGGCCAGCAGCTGTTTACACCTTATGGACTCCTTATCTCACACCTCTATGCATCAAGGCTATCGACACCTTCCCACCTTAACCCTTTCCTCTCTGGACACTGCTTCCAGCTTAAACTGAGTCATGCAAAAAAAAAAAAAAAAGCCCCGTAATATTCTATAAGTAACTAGAGGTTGCTACGTTATGGCTTATGGTTTATCTTCATGCTAAAAGATATCCAACTAAATCTTTAATTCAGACTTTAAGCCTCAAACTTAACAGGAATAAATAGCAAGACCTGGCCTTATTAAAGGATGTAGTCGCTTATTTTTAAATTGTTAAAGATTATTAAAACATACAAGTTAATAGTCAGTTATCTTATAATCGAATTCTTCAGTGTGCTCAGAACTCTACTTACAGAAATAAACTTTATTTAGCCTGCTGTATGTGTTTTCAAGGTTGAGCCTAATATCAGGTATACTTAATAAATAATTGGTCCTTAAACTCATCAGACATCTACTAAGTATGGCATTTTTTTTTAGAGTGTGGCATTTTGAATATTGAATAAGACCTTCCCACAATAAACAAAGATACCCTCTTAATAAAAAACTTAAAGTCTCCAAGGAAAACAGTCTTGAGCCCACACCAATGACTCCACCTGAACTGGGGAGACAATAACCACTTGGCAAACCTACCCCATGACTCACCTGCTGCCAGGAACCTGCACCGACTGTGGACATTTTCAGCTGGACTGCTGTACTCTGCATGGTCAAAGTAAGGTCAGTTTACCCAAGTTCTTCCTCTACAGGAAAAATTCTTCAGGCTTGGGTCTGACAGCCAAAGGCCTGTTGCTCTGTGTGACAACTGAAAAAAAAAATAAATGCTACACTTTTCTGACAGGGCAAGACTAACAACTGCTGCTACCTCAGAAGACTAAGCAAATCTCTATCACTTTAATTATACAAAAACCATTGAGATTATACTTCCTACTCAAGTTTATCCTTCACGGGCCTCTAATAATGTTGACAACAAACTGTAGCTTTCAGAACAACAGACAATGGGATGCCTGCTCAGTCTGCTCCATACGTACAGTTTGCCTTGCTGACAGGTTTCCTCTAATAAAGACCTGAGCTTGTAAATGTTATGAGTAACCTACAAATCAACTATGTAGTTCAAAGAAAGATGGATGTTACAAGTTATGCAGCCCCAAGAAAGTATTTTAATATATAGGTGGGTTTGACATTATGACAATCCAAGAAAACATCTTAAGGTCTATGGGTATGAAAGGTTAAGAAATTGATTCATGGCTCTGAGAAAGTAATCTAAGGGACATGAAAAGGTGTTCCAGACTTCTTTCCTCATCCTTATGCTACTGTTTGGGGTCCCACTCACCCGTCTCCTTCACCCATAGTCAGAATACACAGCCAGTCCTCCAGGCTCTCGCTTAACTTGCTTCTTTGATTTCCCCCTCAATCCCTCATGTCCTATTTCCTTACTAGGAAAGGATGTCTTCCTAAGAACTGACGTAAAATTTGCCTCTTACTTGGACAACAGTTCCCAGGACTCTCCTGCTTCCCTCCTCTTCCTTTCCTCAGCCCCTCTGCTCACTTCTCTAGTCAACCTCACATAAATTTCTCTCCACATTACACTCAAACCCAATACTCCCCACCCTTAACCAGCCTCTGCTTAGGCCACAAAACCCATGGTTTCTATGCTCCACATCATCACTCTACAATACTCCCATATTTACAGTCAAAAACCTAACTGAACCTTCAACCTAGTCCAGGACCTTCACTCCATTAAGGCAGCTGTTGTCCGTTTACACCCTTAAGTCTCTAACCCTTAGGCTGTCCTCTCCATCATCCCCAACAATGCCACTCACTTTTCAGTCCTCATTCTTAAAGACTTTTTCATCTCAGTACTCCTGGATGTCCACTCCAAGACCTTTCTGCCTTCACATAGATGGATCCTGTTACTCAACAATCCCACAATTGACTTGGACTGTCCTTCCCCAGGGATTAGAGACAGTCCCCACATTTTGGGCCAGGCACTTGCTAAGAAGTCGACCTGCCTTTTCCCTTTTTTTTTTCCTCCCACTTGTTTCATTATGTGGATGAGCTCCTCTCTTGCAGTCCTTCTCTCTCCCACATCCAATCCGACACAGCATCACTATTTAATTTCCTCAGCCCTGGGCTGGGGGTGGGGTTACTGGGTGACCCGCCTAAAGTTTATCTCTCCTTCCCCCAAGTTACCTATCTAGGATTCTCTGTCATCCCAACCCATGAGCACCTCACTTTAGGCTGCCTTGTCCGTCTCTGCTCCTTATCTCTGCACACAACAGACTTTGAACTGCTTTCCCTTTGAGGGTGTCCAATGTCCTCCACTCATGAGTCCCTGCCTACTCACTCCCAGTGCATCCTCTATACCAAGCTGCTTCTGTATCTCCCCATGAGCCTCTTCCTCCCATTAGCAAACAATTCCTTAAACGTAAGACATTCTCTTTTTCACTCCAGACCTTCACCTCCCAGATCTATTTACACTTCCAAAATACATAAACGCTTCCTAGGGCTGACCTGTGCCCTGATGCCAGCCTCTCCAAAGTTCTACACGACACTGTCCTCAGCTGACCTCTTTGTCTACACATTCTCAAAACAGCCTCCCTGTTCTACTCCAAATCTAACAGACAAAAAAAAATCTTGGGATACCTTCTCACAATCTACTTCCACCAATATCTTTCTCAATGTCTCCGGTTTCCAGCTCCCCCCCCTTGTCAGTAAAGACATTAATTGGGCTGACATGCTAGTCTTTCAAGTGGCCTTTTCACCTCACTTTTATTTCTCAAGCCACTTCCCTCATGGCTACCCTATCACATAACCCAGGTAACAACATACCTAAGCCCTCCTTCAATACAAGATACTCTCCTAGGCCCATGCTTTGTCTATCCATCTTACTCCCCAGTTCCTGTTCTCTCAAGATCAGCCATTTCCCACAAGTCTCATATCTCTTCTCACACTTCTCATACTTTTCTTCTGTCCAAACGATTGCCAAACATCCACTGCTAACTGTGCCCCCTAAATTCATTAACTGTCTAGTCGTCCTCAGACATTAAATACTCTGAGCAAATCTCACATTCCCAACTACAAGACACAATTAAATGCAAGCCATATCCTTTCCAACACAACACAACACAACACAAGCACACGCGCGCGCGCGCGCGCGCGCACACACACACACACACACACACACACACACACACACACACACTCATGGCCAGACTGTCACTTGGCTCAAGGTCATCCAACAAGCTCTCTTTAATACGCTTCACTGTACCTCTCACGATGCCTCTCACTAACTCTGTTGTGCGTCTCTTCAAAGCCCTCCATCACTCCCCTTTGCTACTATACTCCAAGTGTCAATGCTGAAAGCCCCCACTACTGACTGCTTATCCCCCTGACCACATGTGACCTGAGCTCAGAGCTTGAGGGTCCAGTCTTATAAGCTGGGGTCAGAGTCACATTGTTCCTCCTGGTCCTCACTCACCCACTGCCTGCCTGCTACCACAGAATGCTGTGTCCCTTCAGCTATAACGCCCTCCCCCCCCATTGCTCACCCCGGGACAGCACCCTCAAAAGCTTTACTTCCCAAAGCTATATTACAGACAGGAGAGAAAAGACAGCCCATCAAGCTTCCCCGAGAAGCACCCCACTGCCTGTACTCAGGACTTGTCTGAGAAGCACCCCACTGCCTGTACTCAGGACTTGTCCGAGAAGCACCCCACTGCCTGTACTCAGGACTTGTCCGAGAAGCACCCCACTGCCTGTACTCAGGACTTGTCTGAGAAGCACCCCACTGCCTGTACTCAGGACTTGTCCGAGAAGCACCCCACTGCCTGTACTCAGGACTTGTGTGTACGGGAATCTGACACATGAGATCAGGAGCGGGACTGGAATTCAGGTAACTACCCAGTCTGGACCATAACATGAGCCTGTCTTCCCAGATATTTGCTGGTGAATGACCTAAGATAAAGGCCTTCAAAAGGCAAAGGGTGAGTCTCAGGATAACCTAGAAGAGTGAAGAATAAGTGGTACAAAGAAGCTTTAACAACTCACAATTTTTTTTGTCACTAGTCTATAATACCTTTTCTTGCACAGTAAGGACCATGACAGATATTTCCTGAAATGCAGATGTTTGGTTTTATTCTTTAAAATGTATGTGTTTAGCTATTTTGGCTACACATATATCTGTGCACCATTGATGCTTAGTGCCCGCAGAAGCAGGAAAGGACTTTGAATCTCCCATAATTGGAGTTACATACTGTTATGAGCTCCCATGGGTGTGCTAGGAACTGAACTTGGGTCAACTATAAGAGCATCCAGTGCTCTTAACTACTGATACATCTCCCCAGCACTCCTAGGCAGATGTTTCCAGAAGCAGATCTGAGTGATAGAAGGTAGAGAGAAAGGGATTGTTGAAACTATGACGGGAAGAGATGGGTGTTTTCCATAGATCTGGGCTAGGGCTGTGGAAAGCTAACTTTCTCCATATGAGACCATTATTCCTAATACCCAGGATCAAGGCTAAACTCTGCAAGGATAATTCTTCTAAAGAGCAAATTGATGAAAGGCTGATGCCAAAGCTGTTTGAAATCAGTGACTCCCTGATGGGAGAGAGAGAGAGAGAGAGAGAGAGAGAGAGAGAGAGAGAGAGAGAGAGAGAGAGAGAGAGAGAGAGCTAGCTCTGTGTTAGATGCAGAATTGACAGGGAGGGACAAAGCAAATACCTGTACTTTGTGTTCCAGGAGGAGTGACAGCAGCACAGCAGAAAACACCAGCTTTCCTGTCAAGTAGGGGGGAATGGGAGACCTGTAACACGGAAGAATATGTCTCCAGAGCTGGGTGGCTTGTTTCTAGAGTCAAATATAAGAGTCTATTCATTTTCACTTCTGGATCCTGATGTTTCCTTGGCCCAGTGATGACCAAGATTACCATTAATTCATTCCTGGTCCACAGACACCTGAGAAGGTGAAGACACTACATATGTGGCTGCAATAGATAGCTCATTCTTCACATCTGCCACCTGTGGCAGGGCAGAGTGAGCCCGTGTAAGAGTCAGGACCTACTGGAAGGGACACAGCAAAGTTTGGTCCTTTACATTTCAGGAGAAGTAATAGCATCACACCAGAAACACATGACTTCATCTTTAGCAAGTTGTGGGGGAGCCATGCTGAATTCAGCCGTGTTAGAAATCCTGTGCTCAGGCTGCAGGCTGTGACCTTCAAGTTGTTGACCTTTGCTGAAGGAGGTCTTGTGTTCAGGCTATCTTTGGATTGCTTACCTCTGAAGAGGAATACCCAGGGAGAGAGAGAGAGAGAGGGAACTACCCAGAGGATTAAGGAAGTTCTTACAGGGAACTACTCAGAGGATTGTATTCTTACCTTGTAGGGGAAGTGAGATTGTAATAGAGTTTGTGGAGTCCTTGCTATGTAAACCGTACTCACTTTTTAATAAAGTGGATCTTGATTAGGATCCGTCTTGCCCTCATACCCCAGGTGTCTCTGCCTCTTCCAATTTGCACCCCCCTCTTTCAGATAAACCCTCGTTTGATATGTCCTGTGGACCAGGGAGCAAGTGAGCTCTGGAGTTCTGGAATTCTAAAAAATTCTCTTGATGCCAGATTTTCTTTTTCTGTAACTAAGTCTCCTGGATATAGGATACATGATTAGTGAATGTTGCAAAGTGTATAATGTAGCCTTAAATATAAACAAAGATCTGACACTGGGACAGGACATCTGCCCATCTATTACTATTTGCCTTCAGGTGAGAATTTGCTAGGCTTAATCCTTGAGGACATGGAGTCATCAGGGGGATCTATGTCCTCTGTTCCTTCCTCAGGGACCCTGACTGTCATGTGATGTCTCATAAGCCACCAGCACAGTTGGCTAATGTCCTGGGAACCTGTCCAGCTGTGCTCTCCATGCTGAGACTCAGGAGGAGATGGCCAGGTGACCTAGCCTAACTGTGGGCCTCATGGCAGGGCATTGCCTGGTTCCATGACACTCAATTGAGGCTAGATGTATAGTGAATTAGGAAAGTATCCACATACCAAGCAAAATAGCGTGTAGATCCCAATACATGCACATCATATGCTGTGAAAATTCCAATTACACTCACTTGCATTAACTGAGCTTTAGTCTGAGATGCTGTTTTTCTTTATCACAGGTGGTAACCCTGAGCTTCCCCAGGCAGGCAAAGTCTCTCCATGACGTTCTTGGCTCCAGCTGTGTCTATCTGGATATGTAGGAGCTAGCGTGACCTAGCTGTTCATCTGTGTGGTTCTGTGTCAGGAAACCAAAAAAACTGAATAGTTTGTCTCTGGCCATAATGAAATACTAGATACTTCCAGGCAACATTTTGATTGAGTGGGTCACTTAGCTTTTCCCTCATTACATTCCACATTCTATAGTCATAGGATCCTAGGTGAGTCCTCATGACATTGATTAAGGCGAGAGTCCTGTTGCCCGCATAAAGCTTTAGTCGGACACCTCCTGATAGAGTCTGACCACTTACCCACCGCAGGGTAAGTTATATCCTGAGTCTCAGGTTCATATGTCAATGCTACAAAGTCCTCACTCTCCACTGGGCTGGGATTGTTGCTTACGGTTGTATATAACGGCATCGTGAAGACAACAGAGAGGAGATCGTCCTGAGTGAGACCTTTGACTTTTTAAAGGCATGTCACACTAGCGCTGGACTCTTACCTCCCAGTTGACAAGAGTCCAAAGAGAATGAGTGTGAACATGATGCATGGGACCTGGTTGCTCAGAGATGGTCAGGACTCCTGTGTGTTGTAGGAAAGCCACAAGACTTTCTTACATGTGAGCTGGGATACAGAGCTTGACGGTAGCTAGGATGGCCATGCAGCCCGAGGTGCTGCGTTGCTCTAGATGAACTATCCTACACTGCTCAGCATGGGCCAGTTCCCTCTAAGACTTTGCTGTTTTAAGGCTGCCGTCCATTTAGGTGGTGATGAGAGTTCCATTGTGCTTCCAAGAGAAGACTCACAGACTGTCCTCAGGACTCAATGTGTGAACAGAAACTTCACCCACGAGACCAAGAACAGGCCTGCATTTCTTCTCACATGTCTAGCTGGACCAAAACTTGAGCCACTGTACTTCAGTGATTTATGACAACTGACATGAGCTACTGGGTACATAAGTATGAATCACAAACCCAAGAATGATCTAGGAATATGAATGGTATAGGCAGGCTTTGCAATATTAATATATAATATATAATATAATGTATAACGCATGGTATATGATATGTTGCATAATATGTAATGTATAATGTGTAAAGGATCATATAAGTTATAAAAACATGTATACAAGAAAGAAATCATGTATGAGGTCCCATTGTAAATGTCAGTCTCAGGATAAAAGCAGTGAGTGGAGCATTGCACCGAACATTTGTACATCCGTATATCAAACAAACTGTGGGTCAAAGCCGTTTAAGTGCTAGTTATGAGCACAGTGAAACGTAGTCTCTTAGCATGTCACTCTTCCTCATTTCAAAAGGACGGCTGGCATCTAGACAGCTTTAGTGTTAGGTAAAACTTCTGGAGCATATGAGAAGATGATTTTCTGCATGGAAACACTGTGCCATTTACTAGGAGACTCAGAATATCCAGGAGGTTGGCGTTCCTGAGATAATTTTCCATGGATTCTGAATATTGGCCATATATTTGATCCACAGCATACACTCTTAACCTCAATTGTGTTGACTATACGATGTCTTTATTTTCTTTGAAAAAAAAAACAATTTTCACATTAAACCCTGGCCTGTCTTTCTAAATATGGTCATGTCAGGACTACAGGCACGAGGCACCATGCTAGCAGTTCATAAGTGGAAAGTTACAATGTGTACCATATAACCTTTGTCCATGTTGTATATCATCAATAAAGGAATTCCCCCACTCTGTTGTAGGACGAGAGGAGAATGGTTACACATCCATTACAGCCAAGCTGACTGGCATACTGGTTTGTGAACTGACTGGGTTGGAGACCTCACACTGATAATCTCCAGCATCTTCCATCCTCACAGGATCTATGCTGAGCTGGCACTTTGTTGGAGACAGTGTCATCCTCTCTGTGAGCTGCAGACTCTGATTATTGAAGAACCACTGGATGGAGATTCCACGGTCGGGGGAGAAGCAAGTGAAGACAACTGAGCCCTGTACTGTGACTGCAGTGTTGGTGACTCTCACGAAGGGCTCCGTCACAGGCTCTGTGAGAAAACAGACGAGGGGATAAAAATGACATTAGTTCTTCAGGGAGCTCAACTATCCCCACTATAGCTTGCATTTCATAAAGCCTCCAGGGTGGAGATGTTAGAGCTGTGACTTTCATCATACCTTGCTTTTTTGGATCTGCAACTCATGGTCTGTGGGACCCTGACTCACACATGGACTTTGCTGTGTCACAGTTTCTCTATATTAGGACACATGGTGCATGATCATTGCCCTGCCTGTGGGCTAAGCTTAATTATGAGCAACTGACTGACCTTGGAATGGGCAGCTACTCAAACCAGCAGTAGAAAGACTCTCTAGATTGGACCCCAGAGGACAATGAGGAATATGGGGTAACTGTCTCCACTGTTTCTCCCCTTGCAGACATTGAACTTCCTGTGAAGTCTCATAAACCCGTCAGAATGATTAGGTAATGGTCCAGGAACTTGTGCACAATGATTCAGATAGGAGATGCCCAGGTGACCTACAGCACTTCAGCTCTCAATGCAGTGATTAACCAGTTCCACACTCTATGGAACTTGGATGGTGAGTAAAAACTTGTTCTCTGTCAGTTCTAACAGAATAGCAAAACAAAGCACTGACAACAAACACCCAAGTGGCACCTGAAGATGAGAGATGGACAGAGCCCTGGAGCCAGGACTTCCTGGTCCTCTCTGTGATGATCCCATTGCTTCCTCAGTCATTACCTGCCAGACTCCTACAGGGTATTTATTTCTTGTGCACATGTGCATGGTGAGGACCCCAAGAGGTTGTTTTGGGTCTGTCACCCTTGTGCCGAGTTATCCAGCACATGTTTGTCTATTTTCAGTTGGAGACTGGTGAGGGTTTATGATCTACTGCAGTTTGTCTGTCCAATGTATGCCCTTTAGTAAGTGCCCAAACCAAAGAACAGGGACGCAATGCAGTAGGGGATTAGTAGGTTCATCTCATTCCAGACAGTCCAGTGTATGACGTAAGATAAGTGATAACCAGCAGCTGGAGACCATTCAGAATCACTTACTATTTACATGGAGTTGCACATATACTTTTTCAATTTTGAAGTCTCTGTTTAAAATTTCTAACATGTACAATCCTGCATCTTCCTCAGTGACCTCTTTGATCAGCAGGGATCCACTTGTGTACACCATCTCTCTTCCACTGTATGCAAGTCCCCAAATGGTGGAATCCGTAGCTCTGATGTATTCCGCAATTTTAAACGTATCTGTCCTATATACCGATTTGTACCAGAAAAATTCTTGAAAGTCTTTTGGAAAATTACGAACTAGGAGAAGAACTTCTTTTCCTACAGCAACATTCCGTGGTACTGGTTTGATCTTGACTTGGACCGAGGTGAGACGGTTACAGTGAGGAGAAAATGGGACTAGAAATAAATAAAGAAAATTTATCAATTAGGGCATATTAGGTTGGTGGTAAGGTGGTGACCTTTATCTTGAGCAGATGGATTTATCACTCAGCCTAAAATTCAGCTGTTGGTATGTCTATCCTACTTTTTGGAATTCAGAAACATGACCTCAATTCCCCCATTGTCCTCGAATGTGTCATTTCCTCCATGAGAAATTCTCTCTTGTTTGGCTTCTCCATGGCTGCCTCCTCACTGCCTTTAGTCGGACACTGAGCACATTCATACACACTGCAGTTTGTAATTATTATTACACCTTGAGACAGGCTTGGTTGTGTAGACCAGGCAGGCATCCTGTCTTGTCTCTAAAATAACAGACACTGGTCACCATACTTGGAAAGGTACGGTTCTTCTGGTGGACTGGACTCTGTAAGTTACTCAACCTTACAGTGTTTTAACTTTTTCAATTGGGAAGTAAAAATAAAGACAGTATTACTCAACCTTACAGTGTTTTAACTTTTTCAATTGGGAAGTAAAAATAAAGACAGTATTTCTTCACTGCATAGTGGTGAGTATTAAATGCCTTCTTACTGTCCTTCCTTGCAGCCCACCGGATGGGAGCAGGCTTAGAGCCAGAAGACACCTGGTTCCTTGGCAGGCCCAAGTCTTTGAAAAGGTCCAAATACTAAAAATACCTGACTTTAGGTGAACTTGAGACATGCTAGAGCCCTTTGTTAAGTGAGAGCCTTAACTTAATATGCCACCACGAAGTTGACATGTGGGAAAGCCATTTTTAAGTCAGAGACTGAAAGTCCCAGACCACTGCAAGAAATCCCACCCCTGAGATATCAGCCCTGGGTGATAAAAGAGACCATGCTAAACAAGCCATTAAATCAAGCCAGTAAGAAGCACTCCTCTGTGGTATCTTCATGAGATCTTACACTTTATTTATGGACCTCTCATTTTTGGAGTGAATAAATACCCCAAGTCACATGATTGGTTTAAAACCTTGGTTGTCTCTCATCTCTGAGAAGAAGTAAGAATTTGGTTCTGACAAAATGACCCACAGGTTCACCTCTAGACCAGCCTGGGACAGATGACTGGGGTCACCGCTTCCTGGTGCTCACTTATCTGTGAGAATGCCATGGTTCTTTACATACATGAATAGATCCCAGATACCAGGCAGAGTCTCCTTTCTTAGGTGAGTCACGTTCCATCAACCTCTTCCTTGATACAGGGGAGAGTTAGACAACAAAGTCTGGTATAGGTTTCTGTCCACCCCATGTATCCTAAACTAAATGCTCCAAGACCAACAGGAGGACACAGTACAGAGAGTAGGGAGTCACAGGCCAGGTATAACACCCCAGTGTTTCTAAGCCGCACACTGCATTGAACAATCACAAAGAACCACTTACCGTCCATGTGGAGTTGCACATGTGCTACTTCAGCTTTCAAATCTGTTCTCAGAATTTGTAGAGTGTAGAATCCAGTATCATCCAGGGTAACACCCCGAAGCAGCAGAGACCCATTGTTGTACATAGTCTCTCGACCACTGTGTGCAGGCCCTAGCACATTAAAACTTGCGGCTATTATGCGTTGGGCAATCTCAAAGTTCTTCAATGCAAGCATCCCTTTGTACCAGAAAAGGGTGTGAGGATTCTTTGGGAGATTGTGAATGAGTAGAAGAACACTCCCCCCTTCAGCAACACTTGGAGGAACTGATTTAATACTGAGCTGGGCAGAGGTGGGAGGGCGATTTCCACTCAAAAGTTGGCCTAGAAGGGGAGAGAGAGAGAGAAAGAAAGAGAGAGAGAGAGAGAGAGAGAGAGAGAGAGAGAGAGAGAGAGAGAGAGAGAGATTAATATTGGGACCTTTGTATTTTGGTAAGTTGAAGCCCCTGCCCTGAACACGTGTGTTCATTGCTCAGTCTAGCTGTGTGGGTGAGTGTCTCCTGTCCTACTTTGTGTATCTCTACTTGACATATACTCTCCATGGTTGTTTTTCATTAGGTGTCCCTCTGGCTTTGGCTCACAGACCTCATATCTCTGCTCACATTTGCTGTACACTAGCATTGGGGTGATGCCTCCCCTACCTCTTTCCCTATACACACTGAGTCTTAACTCCCTAACTCTTTCTTCTTGTTGTTCTATTCCTCTTGTGGTTCCAGTCAACACCTGACTTCACTTTCTAGATTTCTTTACTGGTCTGTCTTTTAATCAAACAGAACTGTGATTTGTCTTATACTTTTAAAGGAAATGCAGCCTAAAATATCAAATACCCGTGGAGAATGAATGAGTGTGTGAATGAATGAATTAATGAAGGATGCTCTAAAACTTTGTATGCCCATAAGTTTATTAAAAGATTCATACATTTGGGCATACACTGCTAAGTTTTTTTTCCAGTTGCTTTGACCTTTCACACTTATAAACAAATTATATTTGTGTGTGAGTTACCGTGCAAGGGTGAGTCAAAGTGTGTGTAGGTTAGTGCCTATCACAATCCCTGGGTGGATGTCAAGGGAGAACTTGGGTTCATTTGTTCTCAGGTCATCAGCCAATGAAGCAAATGTAAATCCCTGTACCCATTGAAACATATCACTCTTCAACACCAGCTTGGGTTTTTTTTTTGTTTGGGAACTCATAGCTGAGGACATCAGTCTTCAGAATATTGCCATTATAGTGATTAAATTTAAGCGAAATCTACCTCTCACACTCATCCAAAACTTTCTTGTTCACAAACATCTTCCTCATGCCAAGCCTCTGCCTGGATCTACATATTCTCTTCAATAAACCCCAGCACTCCTTTCAGGTCCATGTCCTACTTAGGAAAGTCCAAACAATAGACTTGTTCACTGTCATGCCTCTTCTTATCTGTGAGCACAAGATGCTGAAAGGTGGTACACCCTTTCCAGATGGTCACTAGGGTATATTCCTGATCACTGTGGCCCACTCTGTCCTGTGAAAATTCTTCTCCAGCACAGATGCCAAGTAATCTTGTCTTCTCCCTATCTGAGCTGAGCCTTCTCCAAGGCAGAAGCATCTATTCGACTCCCATGGGCTGTGGATAGGTCTGTGTTATAAACACCGCTCTGCCTCCTGCACTCTCAGTACTGTCCAGTGTCACTATCCCCTCTCTCTTTTTTATATTTCAGTTCTACAAACCACAGTGTGATTAAAGTGCTGATAAATATCCATTTCCCCTAGAACACAGCAGCTTAATTCAGGGCTGATTTCTGCCATGTCCTGGATTTTGTCTTTCAGTTCCAAAGAGAGACCCTCTGTGCTTTCTTTGTGAAGCACAATCTCAGATACACACACAGCCTACCCTGTGACTTCAATGTTCTAGAAAGGTGGACTTGCCTCTCACCATGATAGGGACAGAGGTGCCTGTTAGGACTCCAAAGGGACCATCTGAGTGATGCATGAGGAAAGGGACAGAACTATTCTCAATAGATCCACCAAGCAATGTTCTAATCCAAGACAAAGAACCAGGAGCATATTTGTGGGTTCTCACATCCTGGGTGTATGGGAGTAGGTAATCTGACTCCTGGAAAGAGGGCATGGTCTCCATTGTCCCATGACGTGTTTCAAGACTATGCTCCCAGTTCCTTTGCTTAGTGATCTGTATGATTTGTCTGCCTATGCACTCTCTGGGATTTCTGAGATGCCTTGGGCTTCTGTCTAGGAAATTTTCATGGCATACCATATCTTTCCCAAAGAAACAACATAAAACTGACAAGTGACCATGATCCTATGGCAGTGTTGCAAATACAGGAAGCAGCCGTTGTTTCTTAGAAGGCTGTGCCTATGACTTCCAGGTCTGTAGGGGGCAGAAACAGAATCCAGGATACAAGTTACATTCCTGGTTCATGGAAATATTTTTTTTGAGTATTGATTATGTATCCCAATGCTGTGCCTGGGTGATCACTGAGAGAACTGTAGCTCATATCTTGGGAATTACCCAGATGAGCAGAGCCTGTTGTCATTTGCCTGCAGGGAAGAATTCTCTGAGCTAGACCCCAGAGGACAATCACAGGATAGGAGGACTTGTGTTTTCATTTCCGTTCCTTGACAGCCATGACATTCCTAGAAGCTTCATAAGGGCTTAGTTAATGCCCTGGGCACGTGTTCAACAACATTCTCCATGATCAGAAACTGAAGGAGATGACCAGGGGAACATGAATCTCATAGCAGTACAATGGCTAGTTCCACACAGCACAAGACTTTAACTTATATAAAGGGCACAGTTCCCTGACAACAGCATGTAAAAATTCAACCCTAGTAAAGCTGCTTCTCAGGGTCACCTGGAATTGAGTCTGTGACAGAGATATGGAACCAGGGATTCCTGGAACTCAGCTATTTAAGGGCTCTCCTTGCTCCTAAACCAGGCTCAATATTTATCCCTCAAGGTCTCTCACAGGGCTACATGACTCGTGAGAGCCCCAAGAATCTAGATTGGGGCTGATACCATTGGGCTGAGTTACCCACCATGCAAGGTGAAGCAAAATGAATTCTGATCACGCGCAGGCATTCTCAACCATGTGTGTCAACCTGCACCAAGTGCTCAAGCCCAACAGGGAGACACAACAAAGAAGGGTTTTGTCTACCCAAGCATCTTGCAGCAAGTGCTCAAACATCAGTGTGAGGACAAAACGCAATGGGGAGAGTGAATGGGTTCACCTTAGTCCAGACAGCCCCGGTGTATAAAGTAAGATAAGTCATACTCAGCAGCTGCTGGAGCCCAGTGAGAGTCACTTACTATTTACACGGAGTTGCACGTATGATTTTTTAATTTTGAGGCCTCTGTTTAAAATTTCCAGCATGTACACTCCTGCATCTTTTTTAGTGACATCCAGGATCTGCAGGGATCCATTGGCGTACAACAGTTCTCTTCCGCTGTATGCAGGCCCCAAGATGGTGGAATCCATGGCTTGGCTGTATTCTGCAATTTTTAATATCTCTGTCTTATGCACCAATTTGTACCAGAAAAGTGCTATAAAGTCTTCTGGCAAATTATGAACTAAGAGAAGAACGTCTTTTCCTACAGCAACATTCTGAGGCACTGATTCAATCATGATTCTGGTGAGATGTTTACAGAAGGTAGAAAGGAAGTCTAAAAAAGAGGAAAAAAATATCAATTAAGGAATATTGGGTTTGTGTGTAGGTGCTGTCATTTGTTCCGAGAAGATATATTTAATATTCAGCCTTAAGATGCAACTGTGGGTGTGTATACCCTACGTGGTAGAGCAACATGACATAGACTCCCTTAGTGCCTCTGAATGTGGCATTTACTCTGCGAGGAACTTTCTCTTTCTTTGTTTTTCTCAATGGATGCCTCCTAACTCCCCTCAGTCAGACACTGTTCACACTCACGCACATTGAAGGTTTACATGATATATACCCTGAATTCTATAGGCCCCAGAACTTCACTTTCTAACTTATTTACAGTTTGCTTTACGGATCTTGTCAATCTCTAACTTCACCTACTAGATATGCTTGCTGTTCTGTGCTGCGTCCTATTGGATTGGGGCTGGGAGAAGGGCAAGGAGACGTTTGATTTCCCTGGCAGTCTTGGGTCTTAGAAAAAGGTTCATCTACTCTAACATCTGGATTTATTTCAACTTGACACAGGTTAGAGCCCTTTGGAAAGTGGGAGCCTGAGTTGAATATGCCTCTACAAGATTGACCTGTGGGAAAGCCCGTAGCATAAATTTTTTAATTGGAGAGTCTCAGACAACGGAAGAAAATTCCACCCCTGGGCTATTAGTCCTGCACGGTAAAACAGAGCAGACAGTGCAAGCCAAAAGGAGCAAGCCAGTGTGCATCACTCCTCCTTGGTATCTGCATGAGATCTTGGATCATATTTATCAACCTCGCATATTTAGAGTTAGTAAATACACCAGCTTGAAATAACTAGCCTGAAAATATTGTTCACCACTATTTATGAGAAGCCAAGAGTAGGGTCCTTGCAAAATGATCCCCAGGATTACCTGTTCTGGAGCATAGGGGCAGACTACTGGAGTCAGTCTTTCTAGTGTTCACTTCTCTGAGGATGACATGATTTCTCCACAAACACGGCCAGAACCCAGTTACAAGGCACAGTCTGACATAATAGGCTAAGCCACTTAAAAATTTTTATTCAGATTATATCTCAATTGTTATCCCGTCACTTGTATCTTCCCATTTCCTCCCATCCCTCCCTCTTTCACCCTATTCCCCTTCCCTAGGCCTGAGACAGAAGGGGACCTCCTCCCCACCATATGATCACAGCATACCAGTTCTCATCCTGGTAGCCTGCTTAACCTTCCTCTGAGTGCCACCAGGTCTCTCCACCAAGGAGAAGTGGTCCAATAGGGGGCACCATAGTCCATGTCAGAGTCAGTCCCTGGTCTCCACACAAATGTGCGCTGTCAGTTGGCCAGATATGAATAGGGCATTCGAGGTTTACTGCATGCATTGTCCTAGGTTGGTACAGTAGTTTGAGCAGAGCCCCCTGGGTCCAGATCTGCCAGCCTTGATGGTCTTCTTGTAGGGTTCCAGGACCCTCTGGGTCCTTCCATTTACTCATTCTCCCACACCTCTCTCACTTGGAGTCCCAGTAGGAAGTCCTAGCATCTATCCTAATCCCCCGCTGAGGGAAGACTCTCAGGGGACACCCATGTTTGGCTCGTGTCCAATTATAAGTGAGTATATACCATGTGTATCTTTCTGGATCTGGGTTAACTCACTCAGGATGATCATTTCTAGTTCCATACATCTACCTGCAAACTTAAAGATTTTCTTGTTTTTAATAGTTGAGTAGTATTCCATAGTGTAAATGTACCACAGTTTCTTCATCCATTCTTTGACTGAGGGGCACCTAAGTTGTTTTCAGATTCTGGCTATTATGAATAAGGCTGCTATGAACATGGTTGAGCATATGTCCTTGTTGTGTGGTGGAACATCTTTTGGGTATATTCCAAGGAGTGGAATAGCTGGGTTTTGAGGTAGCCCTATTCCCAGTTTTCTGAGAAAGCACCAGAGTGGATCCATACTTATCAAAATGCACAAAATTCAAATACAAGTGGATTAAAGACCTCAACATAAAACCAGAGACACTAAATCTGTTAGTAGAAAAGGTGGGGAAAGAACCTTGAACTCATTGGTAAAGGAGACAACTTCCTGAACAGAAGGGCAACAGCTCAAGCTTTAAGGTCAACAATTAATAAATGGGACCTCATGAGGCTGAGAAGCTTCTCTAAGGCAAAAGACATTGTCAACAGAACAAAGTGACAGCCTACAGACTGGGAAAAATATTCATCAACTCTACATCTGACAAAGGGCTAATATCCAAAATATATAAAGAGCTCAATAAATTAAACACCACCAATCCAAAAAAAACCTAATTAAGAAATGGGGCTCAGAACTAAGCAGAGAATTCCCAACGGAGGAATATCAGATGGCTGAGAAGCACTTAAAGAAATGTTCAATGTCCTTAGCCATCAGAGAAATGCAAATCAAAATGACTCTGAGATTCCATCTTACATCCATCAGAATGGCTAAGATCAAAAACTCAAGTGACAGCACATGCTGGTGAGGATGTGGAGAAAGGGGAACACTCCTTCATTGCTGGTGGGAGTGCAAACTGGTGCAACCAGTAAGCTGCTTTCCATCAAGATCTCCTTTCATACAGCAAGAAGTCAGACAAAAAAACCCTCATATGTCCTGCACTAAGTGATCAAATCCCAACAGCATGATACAATGTGGCTAGGAGGAGGTCACAAGGCATGCATGACAGTTCCATGTGTCTAAGTCTCACATTGTACTGAACAAGCACAGAGAACCACTTACCATCCACATGGAGTTGCACATGTGCTACTTCAGCTTTCAGATCTGTACTCAGAGTTCGTAGAGTGTAGAATCCAGTATCATTCAGGGTAATACTCTGGAGCAGCAGGGATCCATTGCTATACAGTGTCTCTCGACCACTGTGTGCAGGCCCCAACACACTAGAATCTGTGGCTATTATGTGTCTGGCAACCTCAAATTTCTTCACAGCAATCACCCCTTTGTACCAGAAAAGGGTCTGAAGATTCTTTGGGAGATTGTGAATGAGTAGAAGAATGCTTCCTCCTTTAGCAACACTGGGAGGTACTAATTCAATACTGAGCTGCAGAGAGGTGGGAGGGTGTCCACACATCCAAAGGGAGGCTAGAAGCAAGAGAAAGATTCACATAAATAGGGACTTTGTAATTTGGTAAGACAGGGCTCCATGTCCTGAGCATGTGTGTTCTTTACTAAGTTTAGCTGGGTGGGTGTCTCTCCTATTTTGAGTCCCTTTATTTCTCATTCCTTGTATGATGTCAACATGGTTATGATTCCCTACCCTCATATCCCTGCTCACACTCAGTGTAGATTAGAATTGGGGTTAAGGCTTTCTCTACCTTTATCCCTAGGCCCAGGGATACTCCACACACAGGATATCTTGGCTCCCTGACCCTTTATTTTTGTTGTTCTGTTTCTCTTGTGGTTTCAGTCAACACTTAATTTAACCTTCTAGGTTTCTTTACTGGTTGATCTTTTAATCAGCCAAGACTGGGATATTATAAGAGCCATGACTTACCGTATACCTTTAAAGGAAATGCAGCCTAGAATAGAAATCAGGTACCTATGATGAAGAATAAATGAATGAGTGTATGAATGAATGAATGGTGATTCAGGACCCAAATGCAACTTGATTTATTTTAAAAATTATACACTAGGGCAGATAGTGCTAAATTTTTCCAACTGATTTGCCTTTTTACACTTATATACGTTTATATTTGTGTATGAGTTAGTGTACAAGGGTGAGTAACAGAGTATGTATGTATGAGTGCAGGACACAGTACCTAGCTGGACGTCAGAAGACAATTTGTGTTCATTGGTTCTCAGATCATCAGACAATGAATGAAATGCCAATATTCATTGAACCATGTTACTGATACATCAGCTTGATATTTTGTTTGGGAAGTCATAGCTGAGAACATCAGTTTTCATAATATTGTTATCATGGTGGTTAAATTTAGATGAAATCTATCTGACACTCATGCCTAATTTTCTTGTTCACCAAAAGCTTCCTGATGCTAAGCCTCTGTCTGGCTCTGTATATTCTCTCCTATGAACCTCAAGACTCCTTGCAGGCCCTTGTCACCCTTAGGAGAATCCAAACAGTAGAGCGATCCAGTCATGTTTCTCCTCACTTGTGAGCAGGAGTCCCTGACAGGTGGTGTGCCATTTGTAGAGGGGTACAGGGTGTCTATTTGCTCACGGTGGCCTGTCCTGTCCTTTCTCTGTGGCATGTCTGCTCCAGCACAGCACCCAAGTACTCTTGTCCTCCCCCTATCTGAGCTGAGCCTCCGCCCAGGCAGGAGCATTATCAGAGTTCCATTGGCTGTAGGTGAGTCTGTGTTCAAAACACTGCTCTGCCTCTTGCATTTTCAGTACTGCCCAATGTCCCTATGCCCCATCTCCTTATCTCTTTATATTTCAGTCTCCCTAACCACACTGTGAACAAAAATGCTGATGAGCATCCATTGCCCCTAGAGCACAGCAGCTTAACTCAGGGCTGACATTTGCTGTGTCCTGGATTTTGTCTTTCAACTCCAAAGAAAGATCCTCTGTGCTTTCTGTGTGAAGCACAAGCCCAGCTGTGATCTTAATGCTCTATAAAGATAGGATTGTCTCTCAGCAGAAAAGGGACTGAGATGCCACTGAGGGCTACATAGAGACCATCTGAGGGATGCATGAAGAAAGGGACAGAACTATTGTCAATGGAACCACCATGCAGTGTTCTGACCCAAGATGAAGAACCAGGAACATATTTGTGTGTGGGAGTAGGTAATCTGAGTCTTGGAAATACAGGGTGTGTTATCCATTGTCCCATGAAGGGTTTCAGGGCCATGACACCAGTTTCTTTGCTTGGTGAGCTGTGTAATTTGTCTGCCTATGTGCTTCCTGGGCTTTCTGAGATACCTTGGATTCCTGTCTACATGATCCCCATTGGCTACCATATCTTTCCCTCCTAAAGAAAACCAAAGGGGAGAAATAAACACGGTCCTCTGGCAGTGTAGCTTCCCACCCCCTCCCCCGCATTGCTTTCTCAACCAGAATCAACCTTTATCCCTTAGGGTCTTTCTCAAGGACACATTCTAGGTGAGCACTCAGTGATTTCTCAAAAAGTCCCAATGTTGATCAACTATGACCAGTCCATTCTCAAGGATACATTCCTGGTGAGAAGCTGTTATCACTGGCTGAATTAACTACATGTCTGCAAAGTGAAGTGAAGGAAATAATTTTTTTTCTATTTCAATTATTATGCAACATTTGTGTCCTGAACTAAATGCTCAAGCCCCAACTTCAAGGCACAATGAAGAGAGAGGCAGGCATAGGCCTGGCTTTATATTCTTGTTTGTGTTCAGTGAAACAAGCCACACCCAGCACCCAGAGTTTACAGAAAATTACTTACAATACACACGAAGGTATGTGGATATATTCGATACAATTTCTCCTTGTCTATTTATGAGTTGTAGTGTGTAGAATCCTGTGTCTTTCTGGGTGACTTGGCTGATCTGCAGAGATCCATTGCTGTAGATGGTCTCTCTGCCGCTGTGTACTGGCCCCATAACACGTCCTTTAGCGTTCACCGCATACAGTGCAATTCTGCGGCTCATATTCCCCATCCCTTTGAACCAGGCAAAGGGTACACGATTCCCTGGCATATTCTTGACATGTATAAGGATGTTTTCTCCTTCAATCACTTGGGGTGGCACTGATTCAAGGGTGATTTCAGCAGTGGTGATTTGGGCAGTGGTGATTTGGGCAGTGGTGATTTGGGCAGTGGTGATTTGGGCAGTGGTAGGCAGGTGCCAGCAGGTTAAAAGGGAGGCTAGACAGGAAAAGAGAAAAACAGTGAATATTGAACAGGTGTGTTTATCACTTAATTTAGGTGTGCCCACCCTCCCTTATAGAAGGTGTCAGCAACATGATTTCTAGTCCCTCAGAACATCTAAACATGTCCTTTTTTTTTCTCTATAGGATTCTTAGTTCAGGTGTCTGCCTGACTCTGTACTCAATGTTCCCATATCCCTACTTACATAAAGAGTATTTGGTGTAAGGGGCATCGCATCTCTGTCCTACTTCTGTAGGAGGCCCTTGCTTTCTGACTTTTTTTTCTATGTTCCCTTTGTATTTCCGGTCAAACTGTTACTTGATCTCCATGGACAATCTGATTTCTGGTCCACTTTAAGTCAGGCTTTGGGAGGACCTGAATTAATCTGACTTTGGAAGTTCCAGTTTTTATAAAGTCCAAGACACCAGTTGAAAAAGGAAGGAGGGAGGGAAGGAAGGAAGAAAGGAAGGAAGGAAAGAAGGTGAGCCTTCAGGAGGCTATTTACATTGGAGAAGTTAAAGAATAAATTCAGGCTATCATATATCTAGACATTAGGCTATCTCAGTGGTCTATCCTAGTTTTGTTTCTATTTGCAGAGTCACCCTGCCATGGTTGAGGACATCAGTATTTAGACCATGGCATTCAATAGGACTGATTTTGAATAGTGAGTGGTGGGGGCTTTTCATTTCCCTCATCCCCTCCTGTCTGCTGAGAACTAGTGGCTCATGAACCTTTGTCCCCTCACTTTACCTTCTTCCCTATGACTGAAAACAGAAACCCTGTGTCTCCTCTGTGACTCATGTCCTCTTTAGGATATCTCAGCTGGCTTCTGATTTCCCCTCCCTCCACACTCAAAGAATGGGTAAACTTACCAATAAGCAGGAGATACAGCCAGGGGGTACACCCCTTGCAGGGAAACACCAAGGACATTGCCATCTGTCTTCTAACTGTGCCGTCCTCTCTTTGAGAAGAGCTTCAACTCTAGCACAGCCTCGAGGTTCTAATGTCCTTCCTCCTTCTGAGTTGAGCTTACCTTCAGGAAGGAGAAGTTCCCAGAATCCAATGGGCCATGGATAGTGGGGTCTATGTCCAAGGAACTGCTCTTTATCTTCCACTCTCAGTCCTGTCCAGCGTCCTTCTCAACTTTTCTCGCTTTACGTTATGTCTCCAAGAAACACATTGAGTAACAGAGCTGAGTCAGCAATCCCTTGCCCTCAGAGAATAATGGATCACCCTCACGCCTGCTTGTCCTCACCTTGAGACTCTCATCTGCAATGCGAGGGGCTCATTCCTACATGTGTTCTTCATACACAGAGACCCAGCAGAGCACCCAATCTTCCATGTATCCTCATTGCTATGGGAAGATGGTATTTACTCACAATAGGAATATACAGAGATGTTTCTGAGGGCTACAAAGGTATCAGATGAGTGAAGACTATTTAGGAAGATCAATCCTTTATCAGTAATGTCACGAGTCAAATTATTGGTGCAGGACAAGTACCCTGTAGAAGTTGTGTGTGGAGCTTCGTGTTGTGTCTTCAGTGTTGGAGAGAAGTGACCTGTGTGTCCTGGAAAGAACTGTGGACTTTCTCTTTCTATAGATGGTTTCAAGGCAACCATCGAACAACATCATGAGCTGTGTGTTAGGTGAGCTGTGTGTTGGGTTAGCTGTGTGTTTGGTGAGCTGTGTGTTAGGTGAGCTCATGTCTTCTTTGATCTTTGACCTTTGCCTTTTGTCTAGATGATTCCCAAGTGGTGCATCCTGTATTATCTTATGAGAGATGCCAGGAAGAAGGAGACTTTTAGGTTTCCTAGACAGAGAGGTGTTCTCAGGCACAGGCAGCAGCCAGTAAGTCAGAGTAGTGTCTAGGATGGGAGCTCTATGTCAGTAGAGTTAGTAATGAAAACCAATTTGCAAGGCAAGGAACTAGATCAGGTAAGCAACTTTCTGACTGTTGACTGTGTGGCCTGATATAACCCTCTGAGATCACAGGGAGAACTGCAGTTTCATGCCTAAGGCTACATTAGGCATGATCAACAAGTCAAATGTGACCTACCCTGATACTTTCAGCACAGGTGGGATGAAGGGCCTGCCATCTTGTTGACTATAGATCTCCAGAACTCCTAATTTCACCTACTGGAGCATGGGCTTGGGTTGGATTCCATATCATTTCTAAGAAGACATGGAGTAAATTTGGAGGTAGAGGTTATCAAAAGTATAGGAATTCTCAGGAGAGATTTGTCCCCAAATTTTCAGAAGTCCAGAAATGCTAAGGAACACAAACTTAAGGGCTTTTTTGAATTTGCTGGCCCTTCTCTGTTGTCTAAATCCTTCCTTATCTTTGCCCACAGGGTGCAGAGAAGCTTTGTTGTTGAGTTCACAGAACATTGATCCAAATGAATGTGCCCTACGTTTTCCCTATACATTGTCCTAGGTACTATTCTATTCCAATAGTAAAACTACCCCACATAGAAGCTGTTTAGGAGAGAATATGATGCATTTGCCTTTGAAGTCTGGGTCATAGTGTATCTCTGAAGGAAGTCAAGGTAGAAAACATGCTGCTTGCTGGCTTAGTTGCTCATTCACACTGTGGATCACACCTGGCTAGGTTTTTTTGTACAAACAAGGGCCATCTGTCTAGGCATGGTACTGCCCACAGTGGCCTGGGTCTTCCTTGATCAATTAAGACAATCCCTTACACACATTTCCACCACACAACTTGGTAAAGATGGTTACTCAGTTGAGACACTTTTTCTTCCAAGGTAAATCTGAGCTGTATCATTGTGACAGTTAATACTAACTAGGACAGTGTTTAAAACTGTTAAATCCTCTTCCTCTACAGAGAATTCACCAAAAATTCTCCATTTTCCAAGTGAGTATCCTGCTCTGTTTGCTGTAGTTGTGACATATGCTGATGTACACTGCTCTTCATAGCTGGATCTCCAGAGCCAGGGCACAGTTCAGGGCATCTATCCAGATTTTTGATTTTTCCCAATTCCCCAGATCTTGAGCCCAGAGGTGACATCCAGTCATCAAATTAGTTTCATCCTGTCAGGACACCTCTCAGGCATGTTCATCACCTGTCCCTTCTGTCTCTATTGGAATTCTCTGAAGCCAATCATCCCATGATACAAGAGAAGAGCTGGGAGCATTTTGGGTAAAAGAAGAAGAGCATGGTTCAATGATCCACATATTCCTTCTGGGACACGGAGATCATGAAATCAAATGGAGGGAGATAAAGGCATAAGTTATTGACAGAAGAAAAATCTACTTGCCATGAAGAACGGTCTCTCCACTTGAGAAGTTCCTACCGCCTGGGAGAAAGGCACCTGCAGAAGGACACATCAGAGACACCCAAGAAAAATAAGAGATACCAAAAGAGGAGGAAGAAATAGAGATGGAATCTCATGAGAGGATTGGGCTTTGTTTGTGCTCATGGACACAGGATGTGAATTGACTTCTGTATCTATTCATAAAGCCAAAGCTTCACCCCAAAACTTGGTGCTGATATTTCACAGCTTCATTTACAAAGAGTTGTAGTTTTCTTCACTGTGGTCCTATCAAGGACAATGGCAGAGTTCTGCACAAGGGATATATAGGATCTGATACTTTTAGTAGTGATGTTGGGGATAAAGGGCTCTTGGTAGAATGACTGGGGCTTCCCATTGATGGGCAAAAGTACTGTGCTTGTGGGTGAAAGTCAAAATGGCTGGTGAGGTTGATGTTTGTACCTGGATGAAAGTGAACATCTGAGAAAGAGAGGCACAGGACATGTGAACCATCAGGAAAAAAACTGAATAAGCCACACGTGATGTCAACAGTTGGAAGGAGAAATTATATTATAAAGAAAGCCTTAATGTTTCTTTGAGTTGTTCAATAATTTCAGTTAAGTGGGTGCTAAGCAGACCTTGGAGGAAAGGGGCAGATTAGAGGAAGAGTCCTGATGTAGAATGCCAAAGCCTCTGATCCATTATTAGCATAAACACAAAACAATTACAGTGTTCACTGAATCTGAATCTGAGATGTCCACTCAACCTTTATGCAGAAGTTCCTCCAATCCACTCTAGCTCATTGTTGGGCCTGGATGCACATGCTTGGGCTACACCAGGATACCCTGGCCTGACTAGGTATCTGTACAGTGCTTCTGTGTCATCAACTTAAGATGTACTGAGTTTTCTGGCTCCTGCCCATAGAAAACATTGCCATAATGAAACAGATTACTCACAGGTGACTTTCAGGTTGAGTGGGTCACTTTAGATAACACATACTCATTTCCAGATTAATGTCAGTTGTGACATTGAATGAGTGAGCCCAGTTGTCTTCTGACAGCTTTAGGCTCTCACATTCTGAGAGACCTTGACAATTTGCCTTCAACAACTAGTCGTATGCTGAGTCTCATGTTCATGCTCACTTCCTATGGGGCTACAATTGTTACTTGTATTGCTGGCATTGGGTATCATTGCTGTGTAGACAACAGTGACACTTCTGAAAAAGCCTCTTTCAAGCAATGTTGGTCTCTCTAGGTTCCACCCCCCCATACATGTCCTTAGAGAACCAGAAAGATGACTCAGAGGCATCAGTGAGTAATCAGAGGTAGTGAGTCTCCTGTGCTTTGTAGGAGAAAGCTTCTTTGTCACATGGGAGCTGAACTTTAGAGTTCAGACGGAGAACTTTATAGAGTTCAGATCAGAGCCTTGTTGTTTCTCATGGTCTTCATAGACTCACTGCCTGTCTTGTACTAGGGAATACTGTATCCCTACAGATGCATGGACCTCCACTGCTAAGATTGGATCAAGTGCCTTTCAAGGCTTACTGCTCAAGGCTGCCCTATAAATGGAACAAAATAAGATTTTCCCATTGAGCATCCCTGATAATTACCCACCACATGTCCTCGAGACCTGATGTTTGAAAAGAAATCTCACATAAGATACCAAGAGCATTTCTTGCATTTGTCTAACTACCAACGCTGGATAATAACATGCACCAATCTTCCTAGGTGTTTTAGGGTGAGTGACCTGAGGCACAGGGCACCAAATGGTAATGAATAAGTCTCAGAATGATTAGGAACGTGAAGGGTATGGTTCAGGTAACCATGGAGTTGGCCTAGCCTACTTAACCATTAAAGGCATTCATTATAAGCTTTTTTTTTTTCATTATAAGCCTTTAAGGTTACAGTCCATGACTTCTGGGGTGGCATGTGACTTTCAAATACTGAGAAACCAAGGCACTCACACAAGCACTGAGGTATTCAGGCCACGTTGAGTTTTTCTGTGTTACCTTAGAAGTCCTGGAAGCATACAGGTTGACATAGCAATGGGTCGTAAACATTAATGGGTCATGGGTAGCATGAATAGCTTGGATACGTTAGTGTATCCTCGCAACGTCAAGTGTATTGATACCAGAAAATTTCACTATATTCCGTTCCTGATAAGGTGTAAAAGGTCAGATTGGTCTCAACAAAATTGTCAGAAAATCTTTCTGAGGTTCCCCAAACCTAAGCCTGATGAATTCCTTGACAGGTAACTTTGACAGAACTGTAAGCTTAGGCACTTCCAGTGTGGAGGATAGATAGACTTGAAAGAGGACCATTGCTTTGTCTTGTTCTCTTATGCCATGTCTCACACAGGCAAGGACCATGGAAAGATATTCTTATGAAATGGCTCTTTTCTTTCTTTTAATTTTTTTTGTATTTGAATGAATATCTAGGCTGTCTGTGTGTGTGTGTGTGAAACAAAAACATGAATGGTACCCCTAAAGGCAGGAAGAGGACAGTGGATCCCCTGTAACTGGAGCCACAGGTGGTTAGGAGCTGCCGTACGTGTGATGTGTGTGGAAACTGGGGTTGGGTCTCCTACAAGAGCATTCGTTGCTCTTAACCACTCGTCTATCGTTCCATCCCTCCTTTGTGGATGTCTTCAGACATGGGTACGACCGGTAGAAGGTAGCGAGCAAGAACTTGCTTGAATTCAGGCTGGAAGTGAGAGGTGTGTTTGGCAGACTTGAACTAAGGGTATGGGACACTAATTTTCTCCATATGAAACCACTGTTATAAATACACAGGATCTAAGGTCAACCCCGGTAAAAATCGGTTCTGGAAAAAGCACAATGCAGTAAGATGAGAGGTAGATACTATTGTTTTAAATAAGTGACTCTTTTTTTTTTTTTACAGTTTTTTCCTTTATTAATTTATTCTTGTTACATCTCAATGTTTATCCCATCCCTTGTATCCTCCCATTCTTCCTTCCCTCCTCTTTTCCCCTTATTCCCCTCCCCTATGACTGTTCCTGAGGGGGATTACCTCCCCCTGTATATGCTCATAGGGTATCAAGTCTCTTCTTGGTAACCTGCTGCATAAGTGACTCTTGAAACAGAAAGAGCCCTGTCTTATATGTGGGATCTACTAGCAGGGATAAAGCCAAGGCCTGTTCAGTATTTTCCATGAGGAGTGACAGTGGACCACCAGAAACCACATGATTTTCTTGTCCGGTAGGTGAGCTGGGGGTCCTGGATTTCTTCAGAAATTCAACATAGGCAGGTGACTTAGTTCTAGAGTCAACTTTGACTGTCCATTTGCTTTCAGTTCATGGATGAGATGTTCTCTTAAGCTGCTGTGATCAAGATTAACATCTCTAAAAACCGTCTGCTCCCTGCTGCATAGACAGCTGAGATGGCCCTCCAGGGTGGAGACACTGGATACGTGGCTGCAGACAGATATCTTGTTCTTCACATCTGCCTGTGTGAGCCTGAGGTGGCCGTTGTGTTTTCTGTGTCTAGTTTCCCTGTGATGGGACACCTGGTTAATGAATATTGCAATATCTATAATGTGGGCTTAAAGATGAACAGGGACCTGGTACTGACACAGGTCAGCTGTCTTGACCAGCAATGTCAAGTTACTACTTGACCGAAGGAGAGATTTTGTTATACTTAATCCTTGAGGACACTGAGGTGTCATCAGGACTTGTGTTCTCTCTTCCCTCATGTTGGAAGCCTACCTCTCCTGTGAAATCACAAAAGCCACCAGAACAGTTGACTAACAGCCTGGGCACCTGTGCAGCTGTGCTCTCCCTGCTGAGACTCACAAAGAGGAAAAACCCAGGAGACACAGCCTAGGTGTGGTTTTTATGACAGTGCACTGGCTCTTTCCATGAGCTAGGAAGGTTCAGGCACTTAATAAATCATTCTCTGTTAGCACTCACAGGTCATGTTTCAATGCTGCCCATACTCCCTACAGCTTACCTTGAGTCAGGAGATGGGGCAAAGATCTAGAGCCAAGATTTTCTAACAGTTCTGCTTCTAATATGACTTCAAATTGCCCTCAGCCAGACCTTGCCTGAAGCCTGGAAAATTATCTTAGGGATACACTTATGGTGAGTTTCCCAGAATCTTGGCATATTCAGATCCTTTGGTTGAGTTAACTCACATATATCTTTCTCTCAGCAGGGTCAATTTTAAATAAAAATTTCTGATACTGTAGTTTGTCTATACTCTGTGCATCATAAACTAATAGCTCAAACATACTTACAGTACAAAATACTTAAATTTAGTAGGCACAGACCAAACATGAAGCTCTTGCAGCCCAGGCCTTAAGGCCAATAATGAATAAATGGGACGTCATGAGGCTGAGAAGCTTCTGTAAGGCAGAAGACACTGTCAACAGAACAAAGCGACAGCCTAAAGACTGGGAAAAGATCTTCACCAACCCTACATCTGACAAAGGTCTAATATTCAAAATATATAAAGAACTCAAGAAATTAAATACCACCAATCCAAATAAACCAATTGAGAAATGGGGCTCAGAACTAAACAGACAATTCTCAACAGAGGAATAGTGAGTGGCTGAGAAACACTTAAAGAAGTGCTCAATGTCTTTAGTCATCAGAGAAATGCAAGTCAAAATGACTCTGAGATTCCATCTTACACCCATTAGAATGGCTAAGATAAAAAATCCAAGTGATAGCACATGCTGGCAAGGATGTGAAGAAAGAGGAACACTCTTTCACTGCTGGTGGGAATGCAGACTTGTACAACCACTTTGGAAATCTATCTGGCACTTTCTCAGAAAACTGGGAATAGGGCTTCCTTAAGACCCAGCTATTCCACCCCTTGGAATATACCCAGAAAATGTTCCACCACACAACAAGGACATATTCTCAACCAGTACCTACACACTTAAGCTGGTGATTGCTGATCATACCTGCTCATTAGTCATGATTTCTTTCTATTCTCTTTCATCTCCCTTTTAACCTGCTGGCACCAACCTATGGCTGTCCAAGTCACTGTTAAATTAGTGCCAGTCCAAGTGGTCACAGGAAAAAATGTTCTTCATCTTGTCCACAATCTGTCAGAGAATCTTATAGCCCTTTTATTGTTCAAAGGTGTGTCAAATATGAATCTTGGATGTGCCTGCCCTCCTTGGTGGAGATTAGCAAGATGACGTTCATTCTTTCAGAGCTTTTCACTGTGCCATTAACTCTCTAAGGTATCTCTGCTCAGTTGTCTACCTGGATTTCCATTTAGTGTCTCCATATATAGTGTGAGGATGACTCTCTGTCCTCTTCCACTAAGAGGTCTCACTTTCTGACTTTTTTCTTTGTTCCCTTTGTGATACCAGTGAATCCCTAATATCATTTTCTGGATACTTGGTAGTCAGGTTCACTAGAACTAGAGTTTTTTTTTTGAGGATAGGGATTAGTCTGACATTTTGGTAGTTTCAGTTCCAGGAAAATAATCAGACCAGTCAAAAACAGGAAACAATTAAGGAAGAAAGAAAGACAGTTAAAAAAAGCAAGGAAGGAAAAATGAAGGAAGGAAGGAAGGAAGGAAGAAAGAAAGAAAGAAAAGGGGGAATAATGTGTTTCCATAGGTTTATGACATAGTGTCCATGTTTGAGGCTAACAGCAACAATGGTACTCAAATGTTATTTAAATGTTTTTTACAGTTCACTATGTATTATGTATGTATATTTATGAAGGCAAGTGTCTCATTGTGTGTATGTGCATGTTCATGCCTCAAACTTGTATGAAAAGCCATAAGAATATGGAAGGCCAATAGGAGTCTGTTCTCTCCATGTACCATGCAGGAACTGAAGACTGAATTCAGCTTGTCATATCTCCCCACACTGTCATTGGCCCACCTCTTTGATTTTTATGTGGAGAGTCACCCTGCTTGGTTGGGTACATCAGTCTTCAGAACATTGCAGCCAATATGATTGATTTTGAATAGGAAGTGGTTGAAGCTTTTCTCTTCAGATCACCACCTCAACTCAAGGGACAGCTATTAAGCTGTTGAGCATCTGTCCCTCATTCTACTTTCTTCCCCATGATGGCAAACAAAGACATTAAATCTCCTCTTAGACTTCTGTCCTATTTAGGGGACTCTAGCCAATAGGTGTGTGTTGTTTTGTTTTCTTCTACTTTGTGAATTCTTAGTATATATGGATGGCACTGTATTTTCTGATGTGCCTATAATTTTTGTTTGATCATGAAGTTAAGGGAGTATTGCGTCAGGCTCACTTGAATGTGTGGATGTACAATGGCCAGCCCATGTGAAAGATAATGTTGTGGAGTCCACGTAGATCTAAGCAGGCAACTCAAACACCAGATCAATGCAGATGACAAAAGTTTTTTTTTATTAAGCCACTTCTAATCAATCAGGTCCACAGAACAAACTTGGGAGCTTAATCCTGAGCCAGAATGTTACAGAACTTTTAAGCTTGAAAACCACAAACATCTGTGCCAAGTTGCAGTTACATTTTTTTTCCCCACTTACCAGGCTTTTCTTATGTGGTTGATCTATGTCAACTGATACAGAATACAGGTTTTACAGTCCAGTCAATCATATTTATTTGTTCTTTTACTGTAATGAACAGTCATTATCTTTTGAGGATCAAAAACTTAATACTGGACTTTGTGGTTATGGGGAACCATAGGTGAATAATGGAAGTGTGTCAGCTATCGGAAAAACCTCATCTCTCGTAGGGCCTGGGAACTTGGAATCATTTTCATCCCAGGATTAAAATGAAGTAAAAAAGCAAAGCATGGTGGCACATGTACTTACTTCCAGCACTTAGGGAGGCAGAAGCAGGAGGATCTCTGTGAGTGTGAGGCCAGCCTGGTCTACAAAGTGAGTCCAGGACAGCCAAGGCTCTACAGAGAAGCCATGTCTTGAATCCCTACCCTCTAATTGGAGTCTAAAAGCAAAATGGTGGTACTTAGGAAAATTTTTTCTATGCTTGATTCCAACATTCCTCCCTTGTCTTTGTATCTCATTGAAATTCTTGACTATGTGTTTCTAAGTATAGGATATATTGTCGTGGGTTCTTAGGACCATCTGCATAACTGAGTCAATTCTTGACGTTTTTATCAGTTTATCAGACCTCCACTTAATAATGTAAGAGTTTTGAATCCTTGAGATCTCATTGCAGTCAAAGGCTAGGCATTGGGGCATTTTTTTTACAGCAGCTTCCAGGAAGTCTAGTGATTAGCAGCTTGCAGTCTGTACGTGTTCTCTGTATGACATCTATCAGCCACATGGAGACTTATTGAGTAAAAATACAGTCTAGGAACAGAAATAGAAATTTAGGAAAATTAAGAAGTTAAAATTAAAAGCAAACCTCACATTTGGAATTTTTATTTGTCTGGAGTCCCTCAGACCTGTGACAAGTGAATTCAAGCCTTACGATGTTTCAATTTTTCTGAATCTCACACGAGTTTTAGTTTAGAGAAAAAGATATATTAGCATTACCATCTTATTGAGTAGACTCATGCCTTTTTGATATATAATTAGATAGATATAATTAGAAATAAATATACCTTTTTGTTGTCCTTTAATATGAAGAATATCAAAGGCCTGTGTATCAATTAAAATGACAGAGACTAGTCCATAGTCCATTACCTAGACAGTCATTACAAACTTCTATTGTCTCCATAGCTTTGGGGGCAGAGGCAGGTTTCAGGTGCATGAGAAGAAATGGTTTTTTGTGAAGGAGGATTATAGAAGAGAATGACCTTACTATGTCCAGTCAGAGTGGGACAATCAAGTCTCTAGAGTCCTTATTCATAACTTTAAAGAGCCTGATGAATCCAGTTCTCATGGTCAGAGTGATTCTGTAGTGGGACTAGCCACATGCTTCCTTCCTTTATCTGCTCATCAATCCAAGCACTGCACTTTGCTATCACATGTTGCCATTGAATTTCAAGTCAGAGCTCCGGTTTTGCCACAGTATCAGCGTCAACAACAATGACAGATCACTTGGACTGAGCTTCCTCGGCTTGATCTTGTCAGGAGGTAGGGCTACACAGTGGTGCTCAAGTCCTAAGCCATGGTGCAGTGCTCCAAGAGCAGAGCCAGTCTTTCAGTTTCAGTTGTCCAAATTCAGCCCCTCTTTCTGAAAAATTCCTGAAGTGAGTTAACACTAAGTCAAGGAGTGAGCAGCCATTAGATGAAGTTTGGTCTGTTTCTCCAAATATGAAACACAGAACAGCGTTCAAAGCAAAAGGAACTACAGAAATGGACTGATTGGTATGCTGAGGACATCTAGTGGAGGTGGGGAGCAGACAGAAGAGAACCTGATGTCTTCTCCAGATGGACCCAGATATCCCATCAGTGGGAACAAGAACAAAAATAGGCATTCCTCCAATGGGAACAAGAGGGTAAGTGGAATGTCGTCTGGACCCTCTGACCCTAGGATAAGTTGATCCTTCCATTGGACCCAGACAGCCACCAACAAGAAAATAGAAGACAGGTTTACCTTCAGAAGTTTTGGGCTTTCAAATGAAGTCCATCAATGAATGATTATAAACCAGCATCCTGGATAGAGTGAATTGATTCCTGGTCCACACACCAAATGTCATGAGGTCCACTTAGATCCAAATAAACTCAAACAGTGGGTCAGTGAAAATGGCAACTATTTATTGTAGTTAAGAAACACTACAGATATATCAGTAGTGGCTTGATTACAATAGATTTTGTAAATTGATCAGGAGCATTATCAGTCACAATACTTTTTTTTCATTTGTATTAACAATTCATTTTTTCCTTTGTATTGTATTATCATTTCATTGTATTAACTTAGATCTAAGTTGGATCTAAGTGGACCCATATTAAGATTTAAAAATAATGCTTGTTTAAAAAGATGTTAAAGCTTCACCTCCTTACATTCATATACAAGATTATACCTTTCCAGTAGCCAAACTTTGCACCATGAGAGTCACTTGGGGGATATTGGATGTAAACACACAAAGGGGTCACGAATCCAGCTGGAATCTCAGAAGCAAACTATGTATGCTGCCAAGCATGGGGCCAGAGAGGTGACCCAAACACTAAAAGATTATGAATGAATCCCAGATATTGATCATTGCATTTATTGCACTGTTGGAGCTTGGTTTTGACTTGTGCAGATAATGGTTGTGCCCTGTATCTTCCCTCTTGAAATAAAAGAGTATTTTATTTTTAATATTTTGGGAGCACACAATTGGGAGGTTTTAAACTTCTTTAAGAGAAAATTGGAATTTTGTAAAAAAAAAAAAAAAGACTGAGAACTGGGAAAAATTAACCTGTAAGTCCTGCTTGCCCAAGTACAGATAACTTACAGGAATTGTTTTTCCTTTTCACCAGGAGACACAGAGGACAGTTGAGCATGTGGCTGCAGGAACAGAATGATGGAATAGAAGCTTGCCCTGGGAGTCATCAGATTGGCAAGTTTGATATTTATGTGGATTTTAAAGGCACTTGGATTAGAATAGCTCAGATTCTGCCCAGCATAGTGGTTACAGCTTAAAAATAAATTATTGTCTCTCTTTGTCTGTTGTTGGTGAACTAGCTGGTGAAAGAAAACTACTGTCTTAACAATTTACCTTATTAATTAATTTAGAAATAAATTCTTATTCGAACAAATATCTTGGATGCTATTGTTTACAGGAGATAGCAAATCAGATGGTTTAGTTTTGCTAAACAAAATTGTTTCCCTCAACTGACCGAGGTATACTTGATGACATGTAGGTGGGAGGTACACAAGCACAAAATATGTCAGAACGTATGCTGGTCCCTGACTGGATATAAGTAGGAGGTATGCAGGCAGGAAATATGTTGGATATATGCTTGCCTCTGATTGGAACTGATGGTGTGGGACATTTGAACCTTGGTACCTTGGATCTTGGCCTTGAGCAAGAGTGAGGTTGAGACACATCCAAGCCCTGAAAGTCTCATCTTGTGACTGGCAGGGATAAGGAACACATTCTTTCTGTTCTGGGCCTGTATGTTCAAGTGCACTTAGTCTTGTGATACCCACCTCCACTAACCCTGACGGTAATTGCATTTTCTGGTGACGAAGTTTCAGATTAACTCATAAAAATATGTCCATCCTGGGGTTCCTCTCCACTCTAACGAAGCATTCCTAGCACCTCAACCCCAACTGATGATGTACACTCGACTGATAAACCCTACCCATTTACCCGAAGGTTTTTATAGCCCTTATTCTCCCCCTGCCCCAATAAAAGAGCTGTATCAAGTCAACTATCCAGGGCACATAGAGGCATGTGGAGACTGAAGTACCAACTGCTTACCATGCATAGACTGGACTTAGGAGCCCTAGACAGATGTAGCTGATGGGTATCTCAGGCTGAATGTGGTTCCTGTAGCAAGGGGAGTGGGGACTTTCTCTGTCATGAACTCTGTTGTCTGCTTTTTGATCACTTCCCCCTGGTGAGACAGGGGAAATAACAAATTTGGGGAAATAACAAATTCAGTTCTGATGCAGCTTGATGAGCAGGGGAGGGTGGGTAGGGGAGGGAGGAGAGGAGGGGGAAGAGGGAAGAGCTGTGTTACTGAAAATGCTCTATCACTGAAGGAGCTCTAGTGGAGAAGCCTATCTCTCATACCCTGGGTATTCACTATGGAATTGACATCCTACAGGCCCAAAAGCTTCATTCCTTGGAGACAAGCATATATACCACTGGTGCCTGGATACCCCAAAGGGAAAATATAGACCCCCCAAGCTCCAGAATAATAACAGATGGGAAATATTTAGAATCATTATAACCTGAATATTGATTTGCTACATCATGTTTTCTTTGAACAGTGACATATATTCTGAAAGAAAAAATATAAAAATGGGCCTAACGGCCTTGAGAAGTATGTGTCAAAGGTTTTTAAGGTTAGCGACCATGGCTCCTGGGGCACTAGGTGCCTTAAATTTTCAGAGAAACCAAGGCACTCCTTCAGGCATTGCAGAATTCAGGCCACTTTGTGTTTCTCTATGTTCTCTTAGAAGACAACAAGGCATATGATTTGACATGACAATTAGTCTTGGAAACTAAGACTAAAACTAACATCAATCGTCTGTTTCCTAAATAGCTTTAAGACATCAGTGTATCCTGACAACTACAACTGTATTGACCCTGGAAATTGACATTATATTTTGTTTTTGAAAGGCTATAAAATATCTAATTACTCTCAACAAGATTGTGACAGCCTCAGTCTTGTTGTGGTTCCACCAACCTGAGCATGATTAATTCATTGAGCAGCTCTAACAGGAAACCTTGACATAGTAGTAAGCATGGGTTCTTATACCATGGGGGGGGATAGACAGGCTTGAAACAGAACCATTGCTTTGCCCTGGCCTAAAAACCATCTCTTACATGTGTAAAGACCATGTCAAGAAATTTTGTAAAACAAAAGTGGCTATTTTCTCTCTTTGGATTTTTTGTATGTGTATTGTCATATTGGCTTGCATGTATAACTGTGAAACACAAGCATGCCTGGAGCCCAAATAGGCAAGATGAGGATATTGGATCCTTTGTAACTATAGTAACAGATGGTTAAAACCTGCCATGTATGTGCTGGGAACTGAATTTTGGTCTTCCACAAGAGTGCTATTAGCCACTCTAGCTCTCCAGGGTGAATATTTTCAGAGGTGGATCTGTCTGTCAGGAAGAGAACTGATTTTTTCCCCCCTGAATTGACTAGGGCTTTGGGATGCTAACTTTCTCCATATGAGACCATTGACTCTAATTACCAAGGATCTAACTACCAATCCACGTATAGATTATTTCTTTAAGGAACACAATGAGGTAAAATAAAAGGCTGGTGGTTAAAGTGTTTAACATCAGTGACTGCTTTGCAGAGAGAGCCCTGTGTTAGAACCATAATCTGCTAGGACAGACAGAGCAGTGGCCTGTCCTTTATATTCAAGGTAAATAACAGTGGCACACAAGAGATTTCCTCTCTTGTACATGGGCTATGGAGTCCTGGAATCCCGCAGAAATTATCCAGAGGTGGGTGGCTTAGTTTTAGACTCAAGCCTAACTGTCTATTTGTTTTCACTTGGTGAGCAGGATGTGCTTTCAAGCTGCTGCTGGACGAGATTAGGATCTCTAAAAGCAGCTCCTCCCTGCTCCACAGACACTTGAGAAGACCTCCAGGGTAGGGACAATAGGTACGTGTCTGCAGACAGACAGATGTGCTGCGCGTCTGCCTTCCATGGTCTGTGTGATTCAGAGGATACTTAGAGTCAGGATCTATTGGAAGCGTCAAAGCAAAGTGAGGCCTTTTATATTCCTGCAGGTAAGATACCAGCACAGAAGACACATGATTTCCTACTTGGTAGACATGTTGGGAAGTCCTGGTTTTCTGCAGATATTCTCCAGAGGCAGGAGGTTTTTCCTCTATTTCCATTTCCCAGATATGGGATCTATGGTTAATGAATGTTGTGTTGTATATAATGTATCCTTAACTATGAACAAGGATCTGATATTGGTATGCAGCAACAATCCAATATCTGAAAATCCATCAATGTAACCCACAACATAAATAAACTGAAAGAAAAAAGTATGATCAGCTCATTAGATACTTAAAAGCCTTTTAGAAATCCAACACTCCTTCATCTTACAACTATGGGAGAGACCTGGGATACAAGCCACATACCTAACACTATAAAGGAAACATACGTCAAGCCAATAGCCAACATCAAAACAAATGGAACCAAACTCAAGCCAATTCCACTAAAGTCAGGGTGGTCCATTTTCTCCAAATCTATTCAACATAGTGCTTGAAATTCTACCTAGAGAAATAAAACAAGTAAAGTAGATCGAGGAGATACAAATTGGAAAGAAAGAAATCAAACTATTGCTATTCACTGGTGATATGATTGTATACATAAGGGATCCCCAAAATTCTTTGCAGGAGTCCTACAGCTGATAAACCCTTCTGGAAAGTGGATGAATACAAAATTAACTTAAAAATCAGTATTCTTCCTGTGTACACATGAGAAATGGACCTAGGAAAGAAATCACAGAAAGAACATCCTTCAGAATAGCCACAAGTAATATAAAATATCTGTGGGTGATTCTAGTCAGGCAAGTGAAAGACCTGTATGACAAGAATAATAATTTTTGAAGAAAGAAATTGAATAAAATATCATGAGAAGGAAAGATATCCCATTCTCACTGATCAATAGGATTAAAATAGTACAAATGGTCATTTTTTTTTTTACCAATAACAATCTGCTGATCCATGGCAATTCCCATCAAAATGCCAACATAACTCTTTACTGATTTCTAACAAGCAATTCTCAACTTTATATGGAAAAAAACTGAAGGTAGCTAAAACAATTGGGTACAGTAAAAGTACTTCTGGAGGTATGAAAATCCCTGATTTCAAGCTGTACTACAGGTAAACAATTAAAAAAATCTGCATGGTGCTGGTTGATCAATGGGATCTAGTCAAAGACTCAGATATAAACACACATATCTAAGGATAATTGATTTTTGACAAAGAAAACTGAGCCATACAATGGAAACAAAACAAAACAAAACAAAACTTCAACAAATATGCTTATCTAATTAGAAATCTGCCATGTAGAAGAATGCAAACAGATTCATTTTTTTATCACCCTGCACAAAATTGCCGAATAAATTCAGAGACCACAACACAAAAACAGATATTCTAAATCTAAAAAAAAAAAAAAGAAAAAAAAAAGAGCAAGTGATGAACATCTTTGAACATGTTGGCATAGAAGAAAACTTTCTGAGCATAACACTAACTGTTCTGTCACTAAGATCAACAATTAATAAATGGGGCCTCAGGGAATGATGAGCTCCAGCTTACACCCTCCAGAATGCCTATGATAAAAACTCAAGTGACGGCGCATGCTGGAGAGGATGAGAAAAAATGGGAACTCTCCTCCATTGGTAGTGGGAGTGCAGGCTTATACAATGAATTTTGAAGTCAATCTGGAGCTTTCTCCAGAAAATTGTTGATAGTTGTGCCTCAAGACTCAGCTATACCCTGTAAGGAAGTACCTGCCACTACCTGACAGTGTCAAAGGGCTGGAACCATCATTCTCAGAGACTCAGGATAGGAACTAATTCCTGAATCTCTTAAGAAAATGAAAATATTTTACCCCAAAGCATGATGCTGACAATTCAGTGTTCTGATTAGAAAGAACTGAGATTTTTCTTGGACAATGTTCTAGAGAAACTGGGGCAGAGTTCTGTACTTGGTCTGCTCTTTAGAAGTGGTATTGGGATATGAATTTTTTGGGGAGGCTAGCTCAAACTTGCCATTGATGAGATAAGAAAATTGGCCAGTTCACTTAGAGGCTCCACAAGAAGAGTTTGAAGTTTGTCCCTTGGTATGGCTTGAACGAGAAGTGACCCAATAGTTTTAGGCTTATGAACTTTTTTTTTTCGTCGCTTATGGGGCTGTTTGGTGAGGTTTAGGAGACATGACCTCTCTAGGAAGATGGCCAGTGTGGCAAGTTTTGAGACTAAAAAGACCTATACCATTTTCCCTGAAATCACTCTGCATTGTATTTGCTGTCTAAGCTGTAAGCTCTCAGCTTTCTGTTCCCACCGCAATACCCACAGTTTGCTGTCATCCTTCACTACCTTGATGAATCAAGAATACAAATAAATTATTTTCTTTATGAGTTACCTTGGTCTTGCTGTCTTATTAGAGCAACAGTCAAGAAACTAATACTTGCCCGGATGACTTCAGAATGGGTAGCTTCTGGAAGCACTAAAAAGAATGAAAGTAAATGTGACAATATCAGAGGACATCCAAATGTCCTGTTCTTTAGAAGGTCACAATTGCTCTGAGATATATGTCAGCCTGCATTAAATACCATTCAACCAAGAATAAGAGCAAAGTGAAGTTCAGAGGACTTGCATACCAATCACTGTAGCCAGATTTCAACACCAACACATCAAACATACTGAACGCTCCCAACCATCTAAACTCACATACATTAACTGAGCGTGAGTTTGAGACTACACATTTTTCATCACGTGTTAATCCTGAGTTTCTCCAGACAGGGGAAGCCAAACCATACAATTCTAGGCATGAGGCTTGGTCAGCTTCGATAGATGGGAACTAGCACAGGATGACATGGCCAATCTAGGTTTTTATATATGTGGTTCTGTGTCATGAAACCAAAGGGATTGAATAGTTTGTCTTTGGCCATGATGGTATACAAGTAATTCCCAGGTAACTTTTCGATTAATGGGTCATGTTGTTTTGCCTTCACTGGATTCCAGATTCCACATTTATGTGTGAGGCCTCAAGACATTGATTTAGGTGAAAGTTCTGTTGCTCTCAGACAGATTCAGAATGACACCTATGAGGACCTCTGACCAGTTATCCACCACAGTGGAGGCTGTATCATGAGTCTCAGTTTCATGCTTTCATGTTACCAAGTCCTCACCTTCCATCAGGATGGAGGTGTTGCTTCTGATTATGTTTAACAGTGCTACGCAGATAAGAAAAAAGACATTGTCCTGTGCAGGACTTTATTTAATATTCTTTTTAAAATTACATTTTACATATATTTTTGACCTTGGCAAGGTCCTATTTCCACTTATGTTGACCTCTCACCTCTGTGCCAACAAGACCCTGAAGGAAAAATGCATGAGGAAGATGTGAATCACAAGGAGATTCAGGAGGATCTGATCTCTTGTAGATTGTGGGGCTTCCTGTTTGGTATAGGAAAAACAGAGACTTTGTTTTTTCCCCCCTTTTTAAAAATTTATTCTTGTTACATCTCAATGGTTATCCCATCCCTTGTATCCTCCTATTCCTCCCTCCCTCCCATTTCCCCCTTATTCCCCTCCCCTATGACTGTGACTGAGGGGGATTTCCTTTCCCTGTATATGCTCATAGGGTATCAAGTCTCTTCTCGGTAACCTGCTGTCCTTCCTCTGAGTGCCACCAGGTCTCCCCCTCCAGGGGACATGGTCAAAGGTGAGTCACCAGAGTATGTGAGAAAGTCATATCCCACTCTCCACTCTACTGTGGAGAGTGTTCTGACCATTGGCTAGATCTAGGTAGGGGTTTAAAGTTTTACAGCCTGTATTGTCCTTGGCTGGTGCCTTAGTTTGAGCGGGACCCCTGGGCCCAAATCTGCCTATCATAATGTTCTATTTGTAGGTTTCTAGGACCCTCTGGATCCTTCTACTTTGCCATTCTCCCATGCTTCTCTCATCTAGAGTCCCAATAGGATGTCCTCCCCTCTGTCTCAGTTTCCTGGTAAGTGAAGGCTTTCATGGGACATGCCCCTTGGGCTAGTATGCAGATATAAGTGAGTATATACCATTGGAGTCTTTGTTGTGTGTGAGCTGGGTTGCAGACCTTAATTGCAAGCATACGTAGAATGGCCATGCAGCTCAGAGTGCAATGTCCCTCCAGATGCACCGACATCCACTACTCAGCATGAGCTGGTCCTTTCCAAGGCTTTTCTGTCTATGGCTGCCCTGCACACAGGTAGTGATGCAAAATTTAAATGTGCTTCTCTCAGAGGTCACTCAGCCAATCCTCAGGGCTCAATATGTGAATGAAATCTTCACCCAGGAGACCCCAAACAGGCCCGTATTTCATCTGAGTGGTCCAGATAGACCACAACAGAAGCTGCTCAAATCAGGGGGTTTTATGATGACGACACGAACCACTGATCTCATAAAGGTTTGTATGTAGTATTGGTGTTAGGTGAAAATATTGGAGCATAAAAAAATGTTCATCTCTATGCAAACACTGCACCATTTTAATGGGGAACTCACTGCATCTAGTAGTTTGATGCTCCTGAAATTAGCTTCCGTGGGTTCTAAGGGTTGGCTATATATTTAATCCACAACCTAAGTTCTTAAACAGCTCTTTGCAACTGTATCTACTATATTGATGTCTTTATTTTCCTTTAGAAATCAGCTTCACATTAAATCTTTCTACAGTTGGTTGTGTCAGAATTACAGGCATGAGTCACCATTCTAGCCAGAAATGAGTGGTTACTGACAATTTTTACCATATAAATTTCCTCTATTTTGTACTCCATCAATAAAAAAATGTTACTATTCTGCTGTAGAATGAGAAGAGAAAGGTCAAGCTCGCAGCACGGCCAGGCTGATTGGCATACTTTTCTTTGAACTGACTGGATTGGAGGTCTCACACCGATAGACTCCAGCATCTTCTGTCATGACAGGATCTATGGTGAGTCTGCACTTTGTACGGGACAGTTTCATCCTCTCTGTGAGCTGCAGAGCCTGCTCATTGAAGAACCAATGGATGGAGATCCTAGCGTCTGGTGAGTAGCAAGTGAAGGCCACAGAGCTCTGAACTGTGGCTACATGGTTGGTGACTTGTAGGAAAGGATTTGTCACAGGCTCTGCAAAGAAACAGAGGAGAGAACCAAATGACAGTAGCTCTTCAGAGAGCTCAAAAAGCCCCACTGTAATTCATGCCTTATAAAGCCTCTGCAGAGAAGAATTTGGAGATGTCACTATAGCATATCTTGTGCTTTTGATCTGCTATGCACGGCCTGTGTGACCTTGACTCTGCCATTATTTTTCTCTGCCTTCATTGCCCTATACTAGAGACATGGCATGATATCATTGCAATGTTAGTGAGCTAATCTTAGTTATGAGCAACAGGTTGAACTTGGGGTTGGAGAGCTGCTCATATCAGCATCATATTTTACTATTTGCCTGAAGAAGGTGATTCCCTAGGCCGAACCCCTGGGACAAAGGAGAAGTATCAAGTAACTGTCTCCACTGTTTTTCCACCTCCTGTGAAGTCACATAAATTCATCAGAATAGTTGTCTGGTGGTCTGGCCAACTGTCTAATTATACTCAGAAAAGGTGATCCATTTAACTGCCGCTTTCATGGCAGTAGACAGCTGCTCTGCACTTTGAGGTACTTGTACAGGTGGTGAGAATGTTTTCCTTGTCAGTTCTAACAGTAAAATCAAACCTAACAGTCACAGAAATCCTCCTAATGTCACCTGTATTCAAGCCAGAAACAGAGATTTGGAACCACGGCTTTCTGATGCTCATTGTGAGGACTCTAAGGCTTCTTCAAGCCAGTGCCTGACTTATTTCCAAAGAAGCCGTCCTGGGGCCATGTGCATGGTGAAAGTCACAAGAATCAGTGCTGACTCTGAGTTGTTTCTGCTGAGTGATGCCACACACATTGTCCTCTCTGCAGGCAGAGACAGGTAATGGATTCTGATCTATTGCAGTTTATCTCCCCAATGTGTGACCTTCAAACCCCAGTGTGAGAACATAATGTAGTGGGGAAGGAGTAAGTTCAATTCTTTCCAGACATTGCAGTATATGAAGTAGGAAAAGCTACACCAGCAGCTGGAGGTCATGGAGAGTCACTTACTGTATACATGTAGTAGCACACGTGTTACTTCAATTTTGAGATCTCTGTTTAAAGTTTGTAGTGTGTATACTCCCGCATCTTTCTCAGTGACACAGTTAAGCAGCATGGATCCATTAGTGTACACCTTTTCTCTTATGGTTTCCTCAGGACCCCAGGTGGTGGAATTCATGGCTCTGTTGTATTCTACAATTTTAAACTTATCTATCCTTTCCACTGATTTGTACCAAGAAAATGTTTGAAGATCTGGCGCATTATGCACTAGGAGCAGAACGTTTTCCCCTACAGCAACGTTCCGAGGCACTCGCTCAATCATGACTGGAACAGAGGTGCGACGGTAACACTGACTACGTGGGTCTAGAACAGAAAGAGAAAAGTCATTAATTGGGGAACATTGGATTGGTGGGAAGATGGTGACCTTTATGCTAAACAGATGGATTCATCACTGATCCTAGAGATGCATGGTACTCTTTGAGATGATGCATTTCCTGAGCTCTAGAGACCCAAGAACTTCACTTTCTGGCTTTTAACCTTCCAGTTTGGAGTATGGATCCAGTCGTCCTCTGACTTCACCTACTCATAAGCTTGCTGCTTTAGCTTGCAGCCCAAGGACTGTGGATGGGTGAGGGCCAGAAGATGTCTGATCTTCTTTACAGGATCAGTTCTTGAAGAAGGCTTGGATACCTGGAAGACTAATTTTATGTCAACTTGACACAAGCTAGAGTCCTTTGGAAAGGACTTAGAGACTCATTTTAAAATCCCACTACCAATTGGCCTATGGGAAAGCCTGTAGCATATTTTTTAAAATTAGAGATTAAATGAAGGGCTCGAGCCCATTGCAAGCAGTCCCTGGGCTCATAGTCCTGACTGTTAATAAAGGGCAGGTTTACAAAGTCATAAGGAGAAAGCCAGGAAGCCGATCTACTTCAATATCTTTGTATGGGATCCTGGATTGTATTTTTGGTACTCCTATATCTAGACCTAAAAATGGCCCCTGATGGATATGGACAGAAAAGAAATGATTTCCCTTCAGTTCTTAAAAAAGTAAGAAATGAGTCCTGGGGAAAGAGTGTACCACAGTTTCACTTGTAGTCAGGCCTGGAATGTGTGACCTCCAGGTCCTCACCTCTGTGTGATGACAGCATGATTTCCTTAAGTACATGCCTAAAAGTCAAGATACTGGATTGATTCTGACACCTTATGCTGAGTTACTTCTCATCAAGGTCATCCTTGATATGGAGCGGGGAGGAGTTAGACAAGAAAGTTGTATCTATTGCTGTTTGTCTCCATCATGAGTGTAAGTACCTTGTGCTCAAACCCCAACTTGGCACAAAGGGGAGAGAAGAGGGAGGCACAGGGCATGGATGTCAGTCCTGTGTGTCTATGCCCTCACCCTGAACTGAAAAAAATCAGAGAAAATCACTTACTGTCCACTTCAAGTTGTACGTGCACTACTTCATTCTTCAGATCTGTACTCAGAGTTTTCAGGGTGTAGAATCCAATATCACTCCAGGTGAGTTTCTGAAGCAGCAGAGATCCATTGCTGTACACTGTCTCCCTACCACTATATGCAGGTCCCTGAGCACTTGATTTTGTGTCTATTCTGTATCGAACCACCTCGTTGTCATCTGACAAAAGCACCCCTTTGTACCAGAAAAACGCTAGAAGTTTCTGTGGGAGGGCGTGAACCAGTAGTATAACATTTTCCTCTTCTGCAACACTTGGTGGGACTAGATCAACAGAAAGTTTGTCAAAGACGGAGGGGCGCTCACAGACCCAAAAGGGGCCTAGATTGTAGGAGAAAGAGAGAGAGAGAGAGAGAGAGAGAGAGAGAGAGAGAGAGAGAGAGAGAGAGAGAGAGAGAGAGAGAGAGAGAAAGATCCATTAATATTGGCACTTCTGTAACTGGAAACGACAGGCACAGAACTGTTTACAGGTGTGTCCACTGCTTATCCTAGGTGTCCCCAAGGGTCAACATGGTCTTGGGTCGCTGCTCACAGATTTATGCTTCCCTTTAGAGTGGATTGGTGTTAAGGTGTTGCCTTGCTGACCACATCACTTACATACACTGCATCTTTACTCATTGACTCTTTTCTTTTGTTCTATTTCTCTTATAATTCCAGTCAACATCTGATGTCATCTTCTAGCTCCTTTTGATATTGATACCAGTCCTCTAAGACTAGGACAACATAGAACCATGATTTGTCTCATTTTCCCATACTTGTCTTGAAAACGATGAGGTAACCGTGCAGAGTGAATAGATGAATAAATGATATGGAGGATCCTGAAGGCCAATAGAATTATTTAAGAAATCTATAGGTTTGAATCACACAGCTTATTTTTCCATTTGCTGTAAATGTTTATACTTATTAAACTGTTATAAATGTTTGTGAGTTTGGATACAAGGGTGTGTCTTTATAACTTTGGGCATTAGCCCTTGACAAGTGGTGTGCCCTATGTATAGAGGTGCAATGTGTGTATCCCTGGGCAGTATTGTCTGATCTGTCTTCCCTCTGTCGAATATGTATCCCATCAAAGTTCCCAAGCTATGCTGTCCTCATTTTTGAACTGGGGTTTCTCCAAGGAAGGAGCATATCCCAGATTCCATGTACACTGTGTAGGTCTGTCTGTGTTCTCCACTCTCAGGATTGCCCCGTCCCTCTCTGCTTCGATATTCATGTTTCACTCCTCAGGAATACAATGTAAGCAACAATGATGTGCATTCCTGTGCCTGAAAGAACAGAAGTTTAAACTCCAGATGGCTTCTACTCTGTCCTGTCCTTCTTCTGTCAGCACCAAATGGGAGGCTCTTTAAACAAACCCAGATGGGCATCCAGTCTACCCTGTGGTCTCATTCCTCTGGCAACATGAAATATTCTCTCAGGAAAGTGAGAGAAATGTCTGTGAGTCTCCAAAGGGACCCCCTGAGTGATATATGAGGAAAGTAACAGAACTATTTCTGATGAAGACACAAGGCAAGTTTCTGACCTAGGACAAAGGTCCAGAAGTATATTCATCAGGATTCTCACATTCTAAATATATGTGAGTATATAACTAGTTTTTAGGAAGGAGAGGTAGTCTTCATGGTCCCATGTAGGGTTTTATGATAATATTTCCACTTCCTCTGCTTTCTGATCTATGATATGGATCTGCCTGTGTGCTCCCTGGGCATTCTAGGAATCTTCAGGTTTCTGCCTAAGTTATTGTCTTTGGCTATTCTATATTTCCCTAAAGAATTACATAAAGTGTGAAACAGCATACCCCCATCAGTAGTAGACACAGAAAATAACTTTTATGCCTGAGAAGACTGTACTCCTTACTTCCAGATCTTTAGAAGAAGAATAAGTAGAAGCCATGTTACAAGGTAAGATCCTGGATCAGACAAATACTATTTCAAGTATTGACCACCTGTCATGATAGTCTACCTCTTGATCACTGGGCTCAGCTCACATCTGAGGAGCTTTCCAGATCAGTGAAGACTGTTACCATTTGCCTGCCTTAGAGAATTCTCTGATCTAGAGGACCCATGTCCTCTGTCTCCATCCTTGTTGACCCTGATGAGTCTCTCGAGATGATTACAAGTGACATTGCTTAACTGTGACTCTTATATCCATCCACTGACTGCTCACACCAGGCACAGAATTTCACAGAAAAAAAAAACTCCAGAGACTGCGCCATCAGAAATAGAAAATCCACCCTAGTCAAAGGCTTCTCAAGACCACCTGGAGTCAGCCTGGGCCAGAGGTCAGCAGCCAGTTCATACTGGATTCACCTCTCTGTAAGGATCCTATTTTTCCTCAACCAGGCCCAACATTCATTTCTCAGGGTCTTTAACTGGGATACATTGATGGGAAGACTCACAGGAATCTAAATATCCAAGAATGGTATTCTTGGTCTGGTATCCTTGGACTTAGTTACCTTCCATGCATCCATGTGGTCACAAGGTGAGGTCAACTGAAGGATCCTGGTTTACTGCAGTTATTCTCCACCATTGTGTCCTGCACTAAATAAATGCTCATACCCCAGGATGAGGACGCAATGCAGAAGAGAGGTATGTACAGGCCAGTACTTATGTTCCTGTGTGTGTGTCCAATGGAATGGAGCCTACCCAAGACCCAGAGTTAATGAGGAATCACTTACGGTACACGTGGAGGTGCATGGTTGTTGTTGATGCAAATCCTCCATCACTATTTACGGTTCGTAGGGTATAAAATCCTGTGTCTTTCCGGGTAACATTTTGGATCAACAAGGACCCGTTGTGGTAAATTGTCTCTCTACCACTGTATACAGTTCCTGCCATACTCACGTTATATCTCAGTGAATATATTATAATTGTAAGGTTCAAATTATGTATCCCTTGGTACCAGACGAAGCCTATTATATTCTTCGGCAGACCGTTAGTAAGTATAAGGACGTTGTCTCCATCAGCCACTTCAGGTGGCACTGTCTCCACAGTGACATCGGCAGTGGTGGGAGGGTGCCAGCCAGTTAAAATAGAAGCTAAAAGGGAAGAGAGAAAAAATAAAAGCGTCAGTATTGAGTAGGTGTTGTTCATATCTCAGCATAGTTGTGTAATTGGGGATGTACCCATGCTCCTGCTGGAGGTGAGCAACATAGTCTGCATTCCCTCAGAACCTCTGAATATTTTGTTACATTTCTATATGATTTTCTCCTCAGTTGTTTTTATAGCTGACATTATGGGAACACTAAATGTCCCCATATCCATTCTCACATAAATAGTTTTTGGCGTGAGGAGAAATATCTCTCTGACCTTTTCCTCAAAAGGGTCCTCACTTTCTGACTGTTTTCTGTGTTCCTTCTTTGATTCTAGGCAGCCCATGACGTTGTCTTCCAGATAGTATGATATAAGGTCCACTAGAACCAGTGCTTTATGAGAACAGGGATTGTGTTGCTCTTTTTGGAAGGCACAATACCTGCAAAAGGCTCAGACCACTTTGGACAAAGAAAAGTGAAAATGATGGATGGAAGGAAGAAAAGAAGGAAGGAAGGTGGGAAGGGGGAAGGAAAAGAATCTCCATGACTATATAGTTCCCAGGTTTGGTATTAAAAAAATTTCACTCAAGATTCCATCTTACACCCATCAGAATGGCTAAGATAAAAAATTCAAGTGACACCACACGCTGGCGAAGATCTGGAGAAAGAGGAACACTCCTTCATTGGTGGTGGAAATGCAAACCTGTACAACCACTTTGGAAATCTATCTGGCACTTTCTCAGAAAACTGGGAATAGGGCTTCCTCAAGACCCAGCTATTCCACTCCTTGGAATATACCCAGAAGATGCTCCAGCACACAATAAGGGATTATGCTCAACTATGTTTATATTGGCCTTATTCATAATAGGCAGAAAATGGAAACAGTCTAAGTGTCCCTCAGTAGAAGAATGGATAAAGAAACTGTGGTGCATTTACACTATGGAATACTACTCAGCTATTAAAATTGAGAAATTTCTGAAATTTGTGGACAAATGGATTGAACTAGAAATGATCATAATGAGTGAGTTAACCCAGAAGCAGATTCAAATGGTATATACTCACTTTTAATTGGACACTAGCCCAAGGGGCATGTCCTATGAAAGTATTCACTTACCAGGAAAGTGGGATAGATGTGAGAACATCCTATTGGGAATCTAGGTGAGAGAAGTATGGGAGAATGGGGAAATAGAAGGATCCAGAGGGTCCTAGAAATCTACAAGTAGAACATTATGACAGATGGATCTGGGTACAGGGGTTCTGCCCAAACTGTGGTAGCAATCAAGGAGAATACATGGTGTAAACATCAAGCTTCTACGCAGATCTAGCCAAAGGACAGGACATTCTCCACAGTTGAGTAGAGAGTGGGGACTGACATTCACAAAAACTCTGGTGCCACATATTTGACCATGTCCCCTTGATGGGGAGGCCCAGTGGAACTGGAGGAAGCATAGCAGGCTACCAAGAAGAGACTTGATACCTATGGTCATATAGAGGGGGAGGAGGTCCCCCTCAGTCACAATCATAGGGGAGGGGGGTAGGGTGAAAGTGAGAGAGAGGGAGCAATGGGAGAATACAAGAGATAGGGTAACAATTGAGATGTAATATGAATAAATTAATAAAAATTAAAAAATTGTACTGGATTTTAAATGGTTTTACTTTTACTTATGTATTGTGTATTTGTGTTTGTGAAGGCAAGCATCTCAGTGTACACATGTGCCAGTCTAACAAACCACTTATGTGGAAGCTAGTGTTGAAGTGTGTGTATCAGCAGATATATATCCTCAACACCTGTGTAGAGGAGAGGGCAAATCCTGCAGGAGTCTCTTGTTAACATCTACCAGGTGGGAATTGAGGGATGGATTCAGATTGCCCTGTCTCCTCTCATTGAGCCAAATTACTAGGCCACCTGTGTTTGACTTCAATTTGGAGAGTCACCCTGTCACGATTGGGAATATTAGACTTCAGAGCACGGAAGCCAATATGATTAAATATTAACATGGTGTGGCCAAGGCATTTCACTATTCCTCAGCACCTCCTGTCAAGATGCTTAATTTCTAACCCTCTGTATAGCCTGCCCTATGACTTCAAGCAAATGCCCTGGATCTTTCCTAGGACTTCTGTCCTCTATAGAAGACTCCAACAGGACTCTCATTTCCTTCCCACTACACAGTCAGAAGTTAAGTACTCTTACCTGTGAGCAGGACCCATGGCCACGGGGCATGCCCCTTGCTGGGAAACAAAAATGATGCTTCCATCTACCTTCAAATTGTGCTTTCCTTACTCTGAGGGGAAAATCAGCTCCAGCACAGCCTTCAGGATCTGTTGTTCTTCTTCCCTGTGAGCTTAGTGTCCTCACAGGCAGAAGCACTTCCTAGAATCCAGGGGACAATAGTGTTGGGGCCTGTGTCCAAGTCATTGCTCTGTCCCTTCCAGTCTGACTGCTGCCTCACATCCTTCTCAACTTTTCTCTCTTTATGTTTTACCTCCACACAACACATTGAGCAACAAAGATGATACACATCCCTGTGACCTGAGAGAACAACAGCCCATCTGAGGGCTGACATCTGCTATGTTTTGTTCTTTGGTCTCTCAGACACAAACAGGGAGAATCATTTCTACCTATATGTTCTGTTGCTGGAGGTTGTGTCCACAGTTGTCTGGGCCTATGTGTGGACGTTGGAGCCCTCCATGGACTGGTAGGCCCAGATCTACACTCTAGTGTCTCCCTGGACAAGCCATCTCTAAAGTTGTTACTGCATGTCGCAAAGCAAGCTCGGCTGCACTGGGCTTTGGTTTTGTACCCATGTGATCGCTAGCCCCTGGGCCTTTCTCAGGACTCAGGGGTCAGTCTGAGGAAAGTGCCTCAGTGCCTAAGGCAGGGTTTTCAAAGCACAGTGAAAGACACCCATTTTCCTGCTTGTTTTTGCCAGACCCAAAGCTACAGGCTGATGTTTCATCACCCACAGTTCAGTCTCAGTCTAAAATACTGTGTCCCTGATATAGTACCTGGCATCAATTCACAGAGGGGTATGGGTCCAGACTCTAGAGACTGAGAACCCATCCTCTGTGGGCCAGTTGGGTAGCCCAAGGTCAGGCCCATCTTTCTCTGCACTTTGTTGACCTCTCTCACCTAGGGCTCTTCAGGTCTTGTGATCTGTAGCTCCCAGGCTGGTCCCTAGTCTCTGTCCTGCAGAGCAGATACCCTGCATATTTGGTGCAGCCACCTTGGATCCTCTTAAAGCCTTTCAACAGAAAAGAAAAGAGCAAATGAAAAGAAAGTCCATAATGTAAGAAAATACTTTGCAGGTACATATCTGAAAGACTATTAATATTCAGTAATATCCTTTTTTAGTTTCTGAATTTTAAAAAGTTTAATTTATTATAATTTATTCTGATTATATTCTGACTGTTGTCCCTTGCTTGTATCTTCCTGTTCTCACACTTCCTCCCTTCTCTGCCTTGTTTCCCTCCCCTAGTGCTCTGACAGAAAAAAAGAATCTTCTCACCACCATATGACCACACCATATCAGATTTCATCCAGATAGCCTGCTTCCCCTTCCTGTGTATATCCTTTGTTCCTTCCCTCCAAAGTGAAGTGATCAAATAGGGGTCATCAGAGTCCAAGTCAGAGTAGGTCCCTACTCTCTCCACAACCATGGTAAATGATATGTCTATTAGCAATATCGAAATGGGGGAAGGTCTAGGTTTACTTCATGCATTGTCCTTGGTTTGTGCAAAAGTTTCCCCAGGCATCCCTGGGTCCTTATCCACCAGCCTTGATGGTAGCCATGTGGTGCTCCTGAGCTCTCTGAGTTCTTCATTCAGCCATGGCACTCTCAACACTCCACCTGGAGTCCAGCAACAAGACCCTGCATCTATACAGATCCCCTACTGGATGATCAGTGGAACTGAATTGAAGACCCAGAGATGATTCCACACACATTCAGTCACTTGATTTTTGACAAAGAAGCCAAATCTATTCAATGGAAAAAGGATAGCATCTTCAACAAATGATGCTGTCTAACTGGATGTGTATATGTAGAAAAATGCAATTGGGCCCATATTTGTCGCCATGCACAAAACTCAAGTCCAAGTGGATTAAAGACCTCAACATCAAACCAGAGACACTAAATCAGTTAGAAGAAAAATTGGGGAAGAGCCTGGAAAACATTGGCACAGGAGACAACCTCCTGAACAAACACCAAAATCCCAGGCCTTAAGGTCAACAATTAATAAATGGGACCTCATGAGGCTGAGAAGCTTCTGTAAGGCAGGAGACATTGTCAAGAGAACAAAGCAGCAGCCTACAGATTGGGAAAAGATCTTCACCAACCCTCCATCTGACAAAGGTCTAATATACAAAATATATAAAGAACTCAAGAATTTAAACACCACCAAACCAAATAACCCAATTGAGAAATGGGGTTCAGAATTAAACAGAGAATTCTCAACAGAGGAATATCAAATGGCTGAGAAACACTATCCTATGAACATATATAGGGGGAGGAGGTCACTGTCAGTCACATTCATAGAGGAGGGGAGTAAGGGGAAAATGGGAGGGAGGGAGGAATGGGAGGTTACAAGGGATGGGATAGCAATCGAGATGTAATATGAATAAATTGATAAAATATATTTAAAAAAGAAATGCTCAACGTCTTTAGTCATCAGAGAAATGCAAATCAAAACCATTCTGAGATTCCATCTTACACCCATAAGAATGGCTAAGACAGTATGATGGGTCAATCTGGGCCCAGGGATTCTGCTCGATCTATGGCATGAACCTAGGATAATATGTGCAGTCACCATCAAACCCCTACCCAGATCTAGCTAAGGGACAGGACATTGTCCACAGTTAAGTGGAGACTGGGGGACTGACTTTCACATGAACTCTGGTGTCCCATATTTGGCCATGTCCCCTTGATGGGGAGGCCCGATGACTCTCAGAGGAAGGATAGCAGAGTACCAAGAAGAGACGTGATACCCTAGCATCATATTCAGGGGGAGGAGGTCCCCCTCAGTCACAGTCATAGGAAAGGGGAATGGGGTGAAAGTTGGAGGGAGGGAGGAATGGGAGGTTGCATGGGATGGGATAGCAATTGAGATGTAATATGAATGATTTTATATTCAATTAAAAAAGCAGAAAAAAAGTCTGAGTACTCTCAATAAAATTGTCGCAGCCTCAGTCTTGTTGTGGTCCCACCAACCTGAGCGTGATCAATTTCTTGAGCAGCTGTAACAGAAATCTTGACATAGTAGTAAGCATGGGTGCTCATAGCATGAGGCACAGGTAGGCATGAAACAGAACCATTGCTTTGCCCTGGCCTCAAACCCATGTCTCATATGTGTAAAGACCATGCCAAAAATTTTCATAAAATACAGGTGGCTACTTTCTCTCTTAGCATTTTTGTATGTTTATTATTATATGGGCTGCATGTACACCCGTGAAACACAAGCATGCCTTGTGCCCAAACAGGCAAGATTAGCCACTCTAGCACTCCAGGGTCTTTTCAGATTTCAGTCAGGAAGATAACTGATGTGTTTCTCAGAATTGACTAAGGTTTTGAGATGCTAACTTTCTCCATATGAGACCATTTGACTCTAACTACCAAGGATCTAATTACCAATCCCTGTAAGTATTTTTTCTCTAAGGAACATAATGAGGTAAAATGAAAGGCTGATGTTTACGTTGTTTAACATCAGTGACTGCTTAGTAGAGAGAGCCCTGTGTTAGAACCATAATCTGCTAGGACAGACAGAGCAATGGCCTGTCCTTTATATTCAAGGTAAATAACAGTGGCACACAAGAAAACATGATTTCCTCTCTTGTACATGGGCTATGGAGTCCTGGAATCCCACAGAAATTATCCAGAGGTGGGTGGCTCAGTTTTAGAGTCAAGGCTAACTGTCCATTTGTTTTCACTTGATGAACAGCATGTGCTTTCAAGCTGCTGCTGAACGAGATTAGGATCTCTAAAAGCAGCTCCTCCCTGCTCCACAGACACTTGAGAAGACCTCCAGGGCAGAGACAATAGATACGTGTCTGCAGACAGATAGATGTGCTGCACGTCTGCCTTCCATGTCTGTGTGATTCAGAGTGTAGTTGGAGTCAGCATCTATTGGAAGAGTCAAAGCAACGTGGGGTCTTTTATATTCCTGCAGGTAAGATACCAGCACAGAAGACACATGATTTCCCACTTGGTAGGCAAGGTGGGAAGTCCTGGTTTTCTGCAGATATTCTCCAGAGGCAAGAGGTTTTTCTCTATTTCCATTTCCCAGATATGGGATCTATGGTTAATGAATGTTGCGATGTCTATAATGTATCTTTAAACATGAACAAGGATCTGATATTGGTATGGTGAGACGATTAAATACTTGAAAATCAATCAATGTAGTCCTCAATATAAACAAACTGAAAGAAAAAAACATGTTCATTCCATTAGATGCTCAAAAGCCTTTGACAAATCCAAAACTTAATGTGGGGCATATTAGTAGTTGCTCATAGTCAGAGACACAGCATGGGAACTAACTTCTGAATCTCTTAGAAAATGGAAATATTTTTACCACAAAATGCACGATGCTGACAATTCAACATTCTCATTAGGACGAACTGAGAATTCCCTGGCTAATGTTCTACAGAGACTAGAGCAGAGCTCTGTATTTGGTCTGTCCTTTAGAAGTGGTACTAAGACAAAGAATTTTGGATAAGTAGGCTGAAACTTCCCATTTGGGCAGGTCACTTAAAGACTTCATAGGAAGACAGTTTGAAGTCTGTCCCTTGCTGTGGTTTGAGTGAGACACGACCACACAGTCTTAGGTTGTTGAACAATTTAGTCATCAGTTAGGGGGCTCTTTAGTGAGATTTAGGAGACATGACCTCTCTGGGAAGATGGTCAGTGCAGCAAGCTTTGAGACTAAAAAGTCCTGTACCATTTTCAGTTCAATTTCCCTGCATTGTATTTGCTGTCTAAGATGTGAGCACTCAGCTTTCTGTTCCCAACACAACACCTATAGTTTGCTGTCCTCCTTCGCTACCTTGATGAATCATGAATACAAATAAATTATTTTCTTTATGAGTTACCTTGGTCTTGCTGTCTTATTAGAGCAAGAGTGAAGAAACTAATATGTGCCTGGATGAAGATCAGAGTAGGTGGTTTCTGGGGTACTAACAAGAATGAAAATAAATGTGACAGTTATCAGAGGGCATCCAAATGTCCTGTTCTTTAGAAGGCCACAATTGCTCTGAGATATATGTCAGCCTGCATTAACTATCATTCAATCAAGAATATGAGATTAGTGAAGTTCAGAGGACTTGTGCACCAATCACTATAGCCAGATTTCAACATTAACACATCCAACATACTGAACACTCCCAACCATCTAAACTCACATATATTAACTGAGCCTGAGTTTGGGATGACACATTTTTCATCACATGTGCTAATCCTGAGATTCTCCATACAGGAGAAGTCACACCATACAATTCTAGGCATCAGGTTTGGTCAGCTTCGATAGGTGAGAGCTAGCACAGGATTACGTGGCCAACCTAGGTGTTCACATACCTGGTTCTTTGTCATAAAATGAAAGGAATTGAATAGTTTGTCTTTGGCCATGATGGTATAAAAGTAATTCCCAGGTAACATTCAGATTAATGGGTCATGTTGTTTTGCCTTCACTGGATTCCAGAGTCCACATTTATGTGTGAGGTCTCATGACGTTGATTTAGGTGAAAGTTCTGTTGCTCTCAGACAGATTCGTAATGACACCCATGAGAAGCTCTGATCAGTTGTCCACCACAGGGAGGCTATATCTCGAGTCTCAGTTTTATGTTTTCATGTTACCAAGTCCTTACCTTCTATTGGTATGGCATTGTTGCTTCTGATTATGTTTAAGAGTGTAATGCTGATAACAAAAGAGGCATTGCCCTGTGTGGGACTCTTTTGTTTAATATTCTTTTTAAAATTACTTTTTCTTTACATATGCACCTGACACTGGCAAGTACTTCTTTCAGCTTATATTGGCTTCTCACCTCTGTGCCAACAAGACTCTGAAGAAAAAATATATGGGGAGGATGTAAATCATAAAGAGATTCATGAGGATCTGATCACTCATAGATTTTGGGGCCTCCTGTTGGGTAAAGGAAAAACAGAGACTTTGTTGTGTATGAGCTGGGTTGCAGACCTTAATTGTAAGCATACCTAGATGGCCATGCAGCTCAAAGTGCAATGTCCCTCCAGATGCACTGAAATCCACTTATTCAGCATGAGCTGGTTCTTTCCAAGGCTTTTCTGTCGATGGTTGCCCTGCACACAGGCAGTGATTCGAATTTTAAATGTGCTTCTCTCAGATGTCACTCAGCCAATCCTCAGGGCCCAATATGTGAATGAAATCTTCACCCAGGAGACCCCAAACAGGCCTGTATTTCATCTGAGTGGTCAAGATAGACCACAACATAAGCCCCTCAAATCAGGGCTTCATGATGACTGACATGAACTACTGATCCCATAAGAATGAAGCATGAATCTAGGAATGAACTCAAAATGTTACGAATCCAGGTAGGATTAGCAATGGAGGCACCTATTTTTCTATGGAGTTTAATGCCCATTCTTTAATATACATGGGCCATGTAGAGATCTTTCCTGAGGTTTGGAGGGATACTGATGATGCGATGATGTATAGAAATTAGGGGCAAGGGACATTCTAAAATGGGCTGGATGGGCTGGATGTGTTTAACAAGTGTGTGATACAGGCGGTAAACCTTAAACCCCTACCCAGATCTAGACAATGGACAGAACACTCTCCACAGTAGAGTGGAGAGTGGGATATGACTTTCTCACATACTCTGGTGCCTCACCTTTGACCATGTCCCCCTGGAGGGGGAGACCTGGTGGCACTCAGAGGAAGGACAGCAGGTTACCAAGAAGAGACTTGATACTCTATGAGCATATACAGGGGGAGGTAATCCCCCTCAGTCACAGTCATAGGGGAGGGGAATAAGGGGAAAATGGGAGGGAGGGAAGAATAGGAGGATACAAGGGATGGGATAACCATTGAGATGTAACAAGAATAAATTAATAAAGTAAAAAAAAAACAAGTGTGCGTTTGTTTCTGACGCCTGGCAAAAGCTAGAGATACTTGTAGAACCATAAAAAATTACCTCCCCTATCAGCTTGATAAATGGGTATGTTTATGTATCCTTTTTCCTGGACTATACGTTTATGTGTGAGGGCCCCGTCCACTGTGGGTGGTACCATTCCTAGAGAGGTGGTCTTGGATGATGCAAGATAAAGCTAACTGAGCAAACCATTGAGAACAAGCAGTAAAGCATCATTCCTACATGGTCATTGTTGGTTCCCCACAGGCGAAATGATACAAATAAATCATAACATAGAAGCAATCAACTGATCAAAAGTTGTGTTTTAACGTGGTTAGCATTATTGATGATCTCTAAGTAGATTAACTCTGTTTTTAAAAATTTGACATTAATATAAGAAGTTAAATTTGAGAACCTATAGTCCATTCTTAAGACTGCTATGCATTCCATGAGCACTCAATAGTGTTCTAAGTGTGGAGTGACCTGGGTGATGACGAAAAATTACTAGAATCCCAGAAGCAAGAAAGATAGAAATATGAAGAAACACAAAACTGATACCAGGAGTAGTTTATAAGACCAAATCAATAAAGACTTTTGAAAATTTAACACATTTCATGATTAAAACAAGAAACAAATGATAGAATAGTATGCCAGTGTAGTTCGAAGGTCCATGGAACCCCATAGCCAACTCTGTACTCAATGGGGACGTTGACAATTTTTCCTCAAATCCAGATAGACACAGGATGCTGTTGTGGTCACTTAAGTTCAGCATTCCCTTGTGAGTCCTATAAAGACCAATTACTAAAAAAATAAAAGAAATAAAAGATGGGGAATCAACTGGCTGCAAAATACGTCCTCATACGACATAAAATTCATTCTAGAAAATCCTAGAGATTCTACAGAAGTTTCTGGAACTCGTGAGCAAAAGAATCAACTGAGATGTACATATGGAAACTAACATTGACCACAAACCATTAGATTCCCTGTTCTGTCACATGTATAGAGACAGAAGCACATGTGTCTCTATAAATGATTTGGTAATAGATAATGGTGATGATCACATGACAGTATGAATGTGTATCATGCTACCCAGCTGTATCTCAAAATAGCTAAAAGAAACATTCATATATATATATGTATGTATGTATATATATATCAAAAATATGTATAAACTGGAAAAATAATAATGTGTGAATATGCACTGTGAATACGAGTCCCACGAAAGAAAGAACCCAGTCTATCCATCTGTTATGGATTTTACATCTGTACTTAAAACAAATTGCACCTCAAAATTATTTAGTAACCAGTTATGTGCACAGTGAAACATGGGCAGTCCCTTCTCTGGTCACTCTTCCCCTCTTCATGTGGATGACTGGTATCTAGATAGCATTGGTGTTAGGTGAAAGTATTAGAGCATATGAGAAATGTTTATCTGTATGCAAACCCTGCACCATTTTAATAGGGAACTCACAGCATGGATTCTAAGGGTTGGGTACATACGTAATCCACAACTTAAGTTCTTCAACAACTCTTTGCAACTGTATTTACTATATTGATGTTTTTATTTTCCTTTAGAAATCAAGCTTCACTTTAAATCCTTCTACATTTGGTTGTGTCAGAATTAGACATGAGTCACCATTCTGGCCAGAAATGATTGGCCACTGACAATTTTTACCATATAACTTTCCTCTATTTTGTACTCCATCAATAAAAATGCTACCATTCTGCTGTGGAACGAAAAGAAAGTGGTCAAAATCCCCGCACAATTAGGCTGAATGGCAGACTTCTCTTCGAACTGGCTGGATTGGAGACCTCACACTGATAGTCTCCAGCATCTTCTCTCCTGACAGGGTCTATGGTGAGTCTGCACTTTGTAGGGGACAGCTTCATTCCCTCTGTGAGCTGCAGAGTCTGGTTATTGAAGAACCAGCGGACGGAGATTCCAGTGTCTTGTGAGAAGCAAGTGAAGACCACAGAGCTCTGAACTGTGACTATATTGTTGGTGGCTTGTATAAAAGGATGTCTCACAGGCTCTGCAAAGAAACAGAGGAGGGAGCCAAATGACAGTAGCCCTTCAGAGAGCTCAACAAGCCTCACTGTAACTCCTATCTTATAAAGCCTCTGCAGAGGAGAATTTGGAGCTCTCACTATAGCATATCTTGTGCTTTCGGTCTACTATGCATAGCCTGTGTGACCTTGACTCCGCCATTATTTTGCTGTGCCCCCATTGCCCTATAGTAGGAACATGGTGTGATGTCATTGTAATGTTAGTGAGCTAATCTTAGTTATGAGCATCAGGTTGAACTTAGGGATGGAGAGCTGCTAATATCAGCATCATATTTTACTATTTATTTGAAGAAGGTGATTCCCTAGGTTGAATCCCTGAGACAAAGGAGAAGTACCAAGTAATTGTCTCCATTGTTGGGGACACTGACTTCCTGTGAAGTCACATGAATTCATGGGAATAATTGGCTGGTGACCTGGACATCTGTCCAATAAGACTCAGAAGAAGGAGATGTCCAAGTGATCTATTTAACAATAGCTTTCATTGCAATAGAAATCTGGGTCCACACTTTGAGGTACTTTTACAGCCAGTGAGAACTTTTCCCTGTCACTTCTAACAGGAAATAAAACCGGTGGTGAAAAGAACCTTCCCACTATCACCTGGATTCAAGCCAGAAACAGAGATTTCCAACCGTGGCTTTCTGATGCTCTTTGTGAGGACTCTATGGTTTCTTCAAGCAGTGCCTGACAAATTTCCGAAGAAGCTGTACGGGGCCATGGGCATGGTGAAAGTCACAAGAATCAGAGCTGACTGTGAATTGCCCCTGCTAAGGTATACCACACGCATTATCCTCTCCATAGGCAGAGACAGCTGATGGATTCTAATCTATTGCCATTTGTCTACCCAATGTGTGAGCTTCAGTAAGTGCCCAAACGCTGTGTGGGAACACAGTACAGTGGGGGAAGGAGTAAATTCAGTTAAATCCAGATATTGCAGTGTATGAAGTAGGAAAAGTCACACACCTCAGCTAGATTGGCATGGAAAGTCACTTACTATATACATCGAGTCGCACACGTGTTACTTCCATTTTGAGATCTCTGCTTAAAGTTTCTAGTGTGTAGAATCCTGCGTCTTTCTCAGTGACGTCCTGAAGCAGCATGGATCCATTAATGTACACCTTTTGTCTTCTCGTTTTCACAGGACCCAACGTCATGGAATTCATGGCTCTGCTGTATTCTGCAATTTTAAAGTTATCTATCTTTTCCTTTGATTTGTACCATGAAAATGTTTGAAGATCTGGCGCATTATGCACTAGGAGCAGAATTCTTCCCCCTACAGCAACGTTCCGAGGCACTCGCTCAATCATGACTGGAGCAGAGGTGAGAGTGTTACAGCAAGTAGAAAAGGAGGCTAAAAAGAAAGAGAAAAGTCATTAATTGGAGAACATTGGATTGGTGAGAATGGTGACTTTTATGCTAGACAGATGGGTTCATCACTGATCCTAGAGATGCAGGGGTGGGTGTCTCTATCCTGCATGCTGGAGGTCAGCAACATGACCTCAATTTCCTCAGTGCCTCTGAATGTGTCCTTTCCTCTGCAAGGGACTCTCTTTGTTTGTCTACATGGTTGTCCCCTCACTGCTGTCTATCAGGCACTGTACACCCACATTCATGGTAATCTTTGAGATGATGCCCTCTATGAACTCTGGAGACTGAAGAACTTCACTTTCTGGCTTTTAACTTCCAGTTTTCTGTATGGCTCCAGTGAACCTCTGACTTCACCTGCTCATAAACTTTGTGCTTTGGACTGCAGTCCAAGGGCTGTGGATGGGTGAAGGCCAGGAGAAATCTGATCTTCTTCACAGGATCAGGTCTTGAAGAAGGCTTGGATACTAGGATGACTAGTTTTACGTCAACGTGACACAAGCTAGAGTCCTTTGTAAAGTTAGAGATTCATTTTAAAATCCCACTGCCAATTGACCTATAAGAGAGCCTGTAGCATATTTTTTAAAATTAGAGATTAATACGAGGTGGTCCAGCCCACTGTGAGCAGTCCCTGGGCTCATGGTCCTGAGTGTTAAAAGAGGGCAGGTTTACAAAGTCTTAAGGAGAAAGCCAGGAAGCAGATCTCCTTCAATGCCTTTGTATGATATCCTGGAAGCACTTTGGGTACTCCCACATTTAGAGCTAAAAATGGCTCCCTGGTTGACATGGACAGAAAAAAAAAAGATTCCCTGCCAGCTCTTAAAATAAGAAAGAAATTAGTCCAAAGAAAAATATGTACCAGAGTTTCACCTGTACTCAACCTAGAATGTGTGACTTCCAGGTGCTCACCCCTCTGTGATGACAGCATGGGTTTCTTAAATACATGCCTAAAAGTCAAGATACTGGACTGATTCTGACATCTTATGCTGAGTTCCTTTTCATCGTCGTCATCCTTGATATGGAATGGGGAGGAGCTAGACAAGAAAGTTGTGTCTACTGCTGTTGGTCTCCATCCTGAGTGTTCTGTACCTTGTGCTCAAACCCCAACATGGCACAAAGGGGAGAGGAAAGGGAGGCACAGGGCATGCATGTCAGTCCTGTGTGTCTATGCCCTCACCCTGAACTGAAAAACCACAGAAAATCACTTACTGTCTGCTTCAAGTTGCACATGCACTACTTCAGCCTTCAGGTCTATAGTCAGAGTTTTCAGGGTGTAGAATCCAATATCATTCCAGGTGATGTTCTGAAGCAGCAGAGATCCATTGCTGTACACTATCTCTCTACCACTATGTGCAGGTCCTTCTACACTTATTCTTCTGATTGGTATGTATCGGGTCACCTCATCATCCTCAAACAGAAGCACCCCTTTGTACCAGAACAACGCTAGAAGGTTTGGCGGGAGATTGTGAACCAGTAGCATAACACTTGCCCCTTCTGCACCAGTTGGTGGGACTGATTCAACAGTTAACTTGTCAGATGTGGGAGGGGGCTCACATATCCAAGGGGAGGCTAGATTGGAGAGAGAGAGAGAGAGAGAGAGAGAGAGAGAGAGAGAGAGAGAGAGAGAGAGAGAGAGAGAGAGAGAGATCCATTAATATTGGCACTTCTGTAACTGGAAATGACAGGCACAGAACCGTTTACAGGTGTGTCCGCTGCTTATCCTAGGTGTCCCCAAGTGTCAACATGGTCTAGGGTCGCTGATCACAGACTTGTGCTCTATTTAGAGTGGGTTGGTGTTAAGGTATTGCCTTGCTGACCACATCACTTATACACACTGCATCTTTACTCATCGACTCTTTTCTTTTGTTCTGTTTCTCTTATAATTCCAGTCAACATCTGACGTCACCTTCTAGCTCCTTTTGATATTGCTTCCAGTCCTCTAAGACTAGGACAACCTAGAACCATGATTTGCCTCATTTTCTCATACTTGCCTTGAAAGCAAGGAGATAACTGTGGAGGAGGAGTAGATGAATAAATGATTTGGAGGATTCTGTGTGCCAATCAACTTATTTAAGCAATCCATAGGTTTGAAATATACAGTTGAATTTTCCCCTTTGTTGTATATATTTGTACTTACTAACCTGTCATAACTGTGTGTGAGTTTGGGTGTGTCTTTACACCTTTGGGCATTAGCCATGACACATAGTACACCCTATGTATAGGTGTAAAATGGGTGTATCCCTGGGCAGTATTGCCTGATCTGTGTTCCCTCTGTCGAATGTGTACCACATCATAGCTTCCAAGCTCTGCTGTCCTTCTCCTCTTTGACCTGAGTCTTTTCTGAGGAAGGAGCAGATCCCACATCCTATGTACCATGGGTGGGTCTGTGTTCAAACACTTCTGCCTTCTCTACTCTCAGGATTGCCCCATCCTTCTTTGCTTCTCTATTTATGTTTCACTACCCCAGAACACACTGTAAGTGACACGATCAATGTGTGTTCCTGTGCCCTGAGAGAACAACAGTTTAAACTCCAGCTGACCTCTACTCTGTCCTGGCCTTCATCTGTCAGCATGAAAAGGGAGGCTTCTTGCCCAAACCCGGATGGGCATCCAGTCTACTCTGTGGCCTCATTCCTCTGGTAACATGAAATATTCTCTCAGGAAGGTGAAAGAAATATTTCTAAATCTCCTTAGGGACTCTGGAGTGATTTAAGTGGAAAATAATAGAAGTATCTCTAATGATGACACAAGTCAGGGTTCTGAGCCAGGACAAAGACCCAGAAGTATATTTACCAGGATCCTCACAGATATATGGGGGTAAGTAACCAGATTTTTGGAAGGAAGGAGATGTAGTCTTCATGGTCCCATGTAGGGTTTCATGAAAATGTTCTCACTTCCTCTGCTTTCTGGTCTGTGGTATGGGTCTGCCCATGCACTCCCTGGGCTTTCTGGGATGCCTAAGATCTCTGCCTAAGTTATTGTCCTTGGCTAATCTATCTTTCCCTAAATAATTACACAAAGTGTGAAACGACATACCCCCATCAGTAGCAGACACAGAAAGTAACTTTTATGCCTGAGAAGACTGCACTCATTACTTCCAGATCTTTAACAGAAGTAGAAACCGGTTTACAGGGTAAGATCCTGGTTCAGACAAATACTATTTCAAGTACTGACCACCTGTCATGATAGTTCACCTCTTGATCACTGGGCTCAGCTCACATCTGAGGAGCTTTCCAGATCAGCAAAGACTGTTACCATTTGCCTGCCTTAGAGAATTCTGTGAGCTAGAGGACCTTTGTCCTCTGTCTCCATCCTTGTTGACCCTGATGAGTCTTTCTCTGGAGATGATTACAAGTGACCTAGCTTAACTATGACTCTCACATCAGTCCACTGGCTGCTCACACCAGGCACAGACTTTCACAGGAAAAAACCCAGAGACTGCGCCATCAGAAATAGAAAATCCACCCTAGTCAAATGCTTCTCAAGGCCACCTGGAGTCAGCCTGGGCCAGAGGTCAGCAGCCAGTGCTACTGGATTCACTTCTCTGTAGGGATCCCATTTTTCCTCTACCAGGTGCAACATTCATTTCTCAGAATTGATAACAGGGAAACACTGATGCTGAGAATCTAGATGTCCTAGAATGATATTCTCGGTCTGGTATCCTTGGACTTAGTTACCTTCCATGCATCCATGTGATCACAGGGTGAGGTCAACTGAAGGATCCTGGTTGACTGCAGTTATTCTCCACCATTGTGTCCTGCACCTAATGCTCATACCCCAGGATGAGGACACAATGCAGAAGAGAGGTATGTACAGGCCAGTACTTATGTTCCTGTGTGTGTGTCCAATGGAATGGAGCCCAACCAAGACCCAGAGTCCACAAACAATCGCTTACCTTGCACGCGGAGGTACGTGGTTGTTGTTGATACAAATTCTCCACGACTATTTTTGGTTCGTAGGGTATACGACCCTTTGTCTTTTTGGGTAAAATTTTGGATCAACAAGGACCCATTATGGTACAGTATCTCTCTACCACTGTGTAGAGGCCCTGGCACACTCGTATTATATTTCAGTGAATATAGTGCAATGACATGGCTCATATTCAGTACTCCTTTGTACCAGGCGAAGGCTATAATATTCTTTGGCAGACCGTTAATTAGTAGGAAGACGTTTTCTCCATCAACCACTTCAGGTGGCACTGTCTCCACAGTGACATCAGCAGTGGTGGGAGGATGACAGCAGGTTAAAATGGAAGCTAAAATTGAAGAGAGAAAAATATTAAAAGCGTCCATATTGAGTAGGTCTGTTCATGTCTCAGCAGAGTTGTGTGAATAGGGATGTACCCTTCCTCCTTGCTGGAGGTGAGCAACATATTCTGCATTCCCTCAGAATGTTTGAATATTTCCTAAAATTTCTCTCTGTTGTTCTCCTCAGTTGTCTCTACGGGTGAAATTATGGGGACACTAAATATCCCCATATCCATTCTCACATAAATAGTCTTTTCTGTGAGGAGCAATACCTCTCTGACCTTCTCCTCAAAAGGGTCCTCACTTCCTGTCTTTTCTCTCCACTCTTTCTTTGCCTCTAGTCAACCCATGACTTTGTCATGCAGGTAGTGTGATGTAAGGTCCACTAGACCCAGTGCTTTGTGAGAACAGGGATTGTGTTAACCTTGTTGGAAGGCATAATTCCTGCAAAAGGCTCAGACGACATTAGAGAAAGAGAAGGAAGAATGACAGATGGAAGGAAGAAAGGAAGGCTGGAAGGGAGGATGGAAAAGTATGTCCATACCTAAATAGTTCCTGGGTATTCTAATAACAACAAAAACTGTACTTAATTTGGAATTGTTTTACTTTTACTTATGTATTGTGATTGTGTATTTGTGAAGGCAAGCATCTCAGTGTACACATGTGCCAGTCTAGGCAAAGCAACTATGTGGAAGCAAGTGTTGAAGTGTGTCCATCAGCACATACATATCCTCAGCACCTGTGTGGAGGAGAGGGCAAATCCTGCAGGAGTCTCTTGTTAACATCTACCAGGTGGGAACTGAGGGATGGATTCAGATTGCCCTGTCTCCTCACATTGAGCCAATTTACTAGGCCACCTCTGTTTGACTTCTATTTGGAGAGTCACCCTGTCACAATTGGGAATATTAGACTTCAGAGCATGGAAGCCAATATGATTAACTATAAATATGGAGTGGCCGAGGCATTTCACTATTCCTCAGCACCTCCTGTGCAGATGCCGAATTTGTGACCCTCTGTATAGCCTGCCTTATGACTTCAAGCAAATGCCCTTGATTTTTCCTGGGACTTCTGTCCTCTATAGAAGCCTCCAACAGGACTCTCATTTCCTTCCCACTACACAGTCAGAGGGTAAGTACTCTTACCTGTGAGCAGGACCCATGGCCAGTGGGCATACCCTTTGCTGGGAAACAAAAACGATGCTTCCATCTATTTTCTAATTGTGCCTTCCTTACTCTGAGGAGAAATTCAGCTCCAGCACAGCCTTCAGGATCTGTTGTTCTTCTTCCCTGTGAGCTTAGTGTCCTCACAGGCAGAAGCACTTCCTAGAATCCAGGGGACAACAGTGTTGGGGCCTGTGTCCAAGACACTGCTCTGTCCCTTCCACTCTCAGTGCTGCCTCACACCCTTCTCTAATTTTCTCTATTTATGTTTTCCCTTCAAACAACAGGTTGAGCAACAATGATGATACACATCCCTGTGACCTGAGAGAACAACAGCCCGTCTGAGGGCTGACATCTGTCATGTTTTGTCCTTTGGTCTCTCAGACACTAACAGGGAGGAACATTTCTACCTATGTGTTCTTGTGACACAGACACTCAGCTGAGCACCCAGTCTGTCCTGTGTTCTAAATGCTCTTATTCAGATTCCTTGATTGAGTTACTTCATACATAGCTTCTTCTCAAGATGATTAATATTAAACAAAATATTCTGATACTGCAGTTTGTGCATACTCTGTGTGTCCTAATATTATGCTAAAACCTACTTTGTGTACAACATACTGAAGGTTAGTAGGCACAGTCCAAATATGCTGCTTCTGTTTGTGCAATGTAAAACACTTCACCTATCAATCAGTAATTAAAAAAGAACCATTGGCTCTCTTTCTGTGTGCTTCCTCAGTTTCAAGCTCAGCGTTTGAGATTTGCAGGGTTAAAAATCATCTCATGTCCATGTTGATCGTGTTGTGAAACTGGGAAGATGTATTAGTGTACATTGTGTCCCTGACATTGAAGGCAGGACTCAACACTCTTTTATTGGTGGCTATTGCAAACTGTGGGAGTCTGTGCTGTTAACCACAGTTAACCATTTATTTCAGTAAAGGGATTGAACACACCTGGGTGATTAAGAACAAAGAGATCGCTTTCTCCATTGTCTGCACTGTGCAGAAGTGATTCAATGGCAAATTGAGCAATACAGGGAGGGTACAATCAAAAATGAGCCTATGAGCTGGAGACATGGCCTACTGGTTTACAGTGCTGGCTGCTCTGTAAACGACTTGGCTTCAATTTCCATGAGCCACAGGGCATCTCACCGTTCCAATTTTAGGGCATTGAGCCCTATTCTAGACTCTTTCTGAAACACACCAGTACACATGCAGATAAAAAAATCTAATAAAAATAAATAAATCAATAAGCATCACTTAAAATTAAGTTAAAGTCTACAGGCTTATTGTAGTCACATAATTTTCACTCTTCCCTCCCATGCTCTTCCACTTCCGCTCAACTATTTGACTTCTTTAATGACTGTTGTAACATGTATATTAATAAGTATATATTCAATCTGCTGTACCCATTTGGCTTTGCTCATGTACATACTGCTTATATCTGATCACCTTTGATTGGAATGACTATCAGGGGCTCATCCTAATTCTCCCGTTTGTAGCACTCATTAATTGCCTGTGGTTCTTCACCCAGGAGTATCATCTTTAGTGACAACTTTGGAATTTAGGTCTCTTTAAAAACTTCCAAATATAAGAATGTATTTTCACTTTAATCCCACTGGGACGATATGGGGCTACTTCAGGACTTCGCAGAAGCTAATTATAATTTGCCTCATGCTCTAGCAGAGGCATGTTTCTGCCTGGTGCACATAGTTTGCTCAATTGTGTGACATTTGAAATTCTGGCCACATTTAAGAAGGCATATAAATGTCAGAGCCCAGAGAGGTGGGGACAATGGTTGCTGGTAATTTAGGAAGTTTGGTTGTTGTTAGTAGCAGTGGTCAAAGAAGAAACAAAAGGAAAGGGATTAGCTCCAGGGACTTTTCTTTTTTTTTTTTTAATTCAAGTTATTTTTCACTATTATGTAGGATTCTTTAAATGTTTTCATTTTCAAATTTTGCAATCCAAGTAAAACAAGTAGTTTAAAATCTATATACATACATATATAAAGATGAATATACATAAAGAGGGATATAAAAGAAAAAATAGAATTTTCTTTTTTTTCCAATTACATTCTTCTTTTTTTTTCTTTTTTTTCAGATGTTTTTTTCCTTTATTAATTTATTCTTGTTACATCACAATGGTTATCCCATCCCTTGTATCCTCCCATTCTTCCCTCCCTCCCATTTTTCCAGGGACTTTCCTTATTTCTCTTTCCCTTTTATTCTTGTACCTCTCCTATCTAGTGTTATGGGGGTGACACAAGTGGTGGAGGGACAAAGTGGCAGGAAGGAAAGGAACCCACAAAGTAGCAAAAGTGGCTACAAGTCATGCCATATGTGGAACTTGAATGTAAGGACAAAAATGAAAATTAAATTTCAAATGCTATAGAGGAAACGGCAGGAGATGAGGCAATGAATGCATTGTGGTTGTTGCAGCTGTGATATCCCTTGCTTTGCTCTCGGGGAAAAACCATCTGAAATAGAAAAATGAAAGGGGTCACTCTGCTGTCTCCTTTCAGAAAGGGGAGCAGAGTTTTCTGTGTAACTGGAGAGACTGTGAGTAGAAGTGGAAGCTCTTGGAGAAAAGAGAGAGAACAAAAAGGCCCAGATCCAGTGGCTGAGCTAGAAAATGGCAGTTTCCATTGGGAGGACAGAGGGAGAAAAAAAATGTGCTGAGTGGCAGTTGGGACAGAGAAAAAGTGAAAAGGTGGGAGCAGGATGTAATGAAACAAACTACTTCCACCAAAAGTATTCATGGTAGCCTGTGATTCTGCAAGCATCACAGATCTACCATCAGTCACACGACATGTGCCTCCTAATGGTGTGTCTGTAGCTAGAGGCCTCTAAGAACAAAATTCCCAGTGCTTTAGTTGCCCCTAAGCAAAGAGACTGTGATGAATCCGAAAGCCTCATATGTCAAAATGTCCAATGTGTTAACTGTGATAAATGCAGTATTTTGTAGCTATGAAATCCCTCCTAGCACTGCTTACATTTTGTTCCATGAATTTGGGTCTGTTACGCCTTTAATTTAATCTAATTCTGGAATGTTTTAAATTTATTTCTTTATTTTTTCTCTGACCCAGTCGTTACTGAGTAGAGAGTTTATTTAGTTTCCATGAGTATATAGTATTTCTTTTGTTTGTGTTGTTGAAATCCAGCTTTAATCCATGGGAAAATACACGGTGTTATTTTAATTTTCTTGTATTGTTTGAGGCTTCCTTTGTGTCTGACCATGTGTTCAATTTTGAAGGTGCTGAGAAGATGGTATCTTCTGTTGTGTTTGGTTGAAATGTTCTGTAGATATTTGTTAGGCCTACTTAATTCATATCATCAGTTCATTTCATTATTTCTCTGTTTGGTTTTTGTGTGGATGACATGTCCATTGATGAGAGGGATGTTGAAATCTCCAACAATTAATGTGTGGGGTTCTATGTGTGATTTCTGCTTCAGTAATGTTTCTTTTACATGTGTGGGTGTCCTTGCATTTTGGAAAGAATATATGTTCATAATTAAGTCATCAACTTGATGGGTTTTTAACTTTGATGATTATATAGTGTTTTCCTCCAACTTTTTTTATTTCTTCGTGTTGAATGTCTACTTTATTATGTATTAGAATGGCTACTCCAGGTTGATTCTTTGGTGTTTGCTTGGAAAAAGATTTTCAGCCATTCGTTTGAAATGAAACCTTTTCATTACCCTGGCTCCTCCCTGCTCCACAGACACTTGAGAAGACCTCCAGGGCAGAGACTATAGGTACGTGTCTGCAGACAGATAGATGTGCTTTCCATCTGCTTTCCGTGGCCTAGGTGATTCAGAACACTATTAGAATCAAGATCTATGGGAAGAATCAAGGCAAAGTGAGGTCTTTTGTATTCCAGGAGGTAAGATACCAGCACAGGAGAAGACATATGGTTTCCTATCTGGTAGGTGAAATGGAAAGTCCTCGATATCTGCAGAAATTGTCCAGAGGACGGGGTTTTTTCTCTATTTTCATTTCTCAGATATAGGACCTATGAGTGTTGTGATGTCTACAATGTATCTTTAAATATGAACAAGCATCTGACTTTGGTGTGTAGGGATGATTCAATACCTGAAAGTCCATCAGTGTAATCCACAATATAAACAAACTGTAAGAAAAAAACCATAATCTTCTATTAGATGCTGAAAAGCCTTTGACAAATCCAACACTCCTTTATGTTAAAAGTATTGGGAAGACCTGTGATACAAGGCACATACCTAACACAATAAAGGAAATATACAGCAAGATAAAAGCCAACATCAAAAGAAATGTAACAGACCTCAAACCAATTCCACTAAATTCAGCAACAACGCAAGGCTGTCCCCTCTCTCCATATCTATTCAACATAGTGCATGAAATTGTATCTAGAGAAATAACACAAGTAAAATAGATCAAGGTGATACAAACTGGAAAGAAAGAAATCAAAGTATTGCTATTCACAGGTGATATGATACTATACATAAGGGACCCAAAAATTCTTCCCAGGACCCCTACAGCTGTTAAACACTTCAGGAAAGTGGATGAATACAAAATTATCTTAACATCAGTATTCTTCTTGTATATACAAGATACATGAGCTAAGAAATAAATCACGGAAACAACATCCTTCAGCATAGCCACAAGCAATATAAACTATCTGGGGAGTGATTCTAACCAAGCAAGTGAAAGATCTGTGTGACAAGAATAATAAATTTTTGAAGAAAGAAATGGAAGGAAACACAAGCAAGAAAGCTATCTCATGCTCATGGATCAGTAGGATTAAGACAGTAAAAATGGTCATTTTATCAACAGCAATCTACTGATTCAGTGCAATTCCCGCCAAAATGCCAACATAGTTCTTTACTGATCTCTAACAAGCAATTCTAACTTTATATGGAAAAAAACCAACATAGCTAAAATAATCTGGTAGAATAAAAGTACTTCTGGAGGTATGACAATCCCTGATTTCAAGATGTACTACAGGGAAACAATAAAAATTTGCATGGTATTGGCTGATCAACTGAATCTAGTCAAAGAGTCACATATAAACGGACATAATCTATGGATACTTGAATTTTGACAGAGAAAACTGAACCATAAAATGGAAAAAACCTTCAACAAATGTGCTAATCTAATTGGACCTCTGCCATGTAGAAGAATGCAAATAATTCATATTCATCAGCCTGCACAGTACTTATCCAAAATAATCAAAGACCTTGACACAAAAACAGATACAGGAAAAGAGCAGGTGGTGAACATCTTTGAACATGTTGGCATAGAAGGAAACTTTCTGAACAGAACACTAACAGTTCTAACACTAAGATCAACAATTAGTAAATGGGGCCTCATGAAATGATGAGTTTAACTTACGAGTGTCAGAATGGCTATGATCAAAAACTCAAGTGACAGCACATATTGGGGAGGATGTGGAAAAGGAGAACTCTACTCCATTGCCGGTGGGAGTGCAGGCTTATACAATCAATTTGGAAATCAATCTGGAGGTTGGTCAGAAAATTAGAAATAGTGGTACCTCAAGAGAAAGCTATACCCATTAAGGAAGTACCTGCCACTATCTGACAGTGTCAAGGGCTGGGAGACATCATACTCACATTCCTGGCTGGTTTCATAGATAGTCAAAAGAAATTGGGGAAGCAAGGGGGAAGAGGCTTGGAGGTGAAACTTCATATTGGGACTATTAGCATTTGCTCATACTCAGAGACACGAGGTGCGAACGAACTTCTGAATCTCTTAGAAAATGAAAATATTTTACCCCAAAGCATGATGCTGACAATTCAGCATTTCAATTAGAAAGAACTGGCCGATCTAGGTGTTTATATGGGTGAATCCGTGTCATGAAATCATAAGGAACTGAATAGTCTGTCTCTGGCCATGACTGAATACAAGTAATTCCCAGGTATCATTGGAATTGATTGGGTCATGTTTTGCCATCACGGGGGCCCAGATTCCACATTTATGTGTGAGGCCTCATGACATTGATTTAAGTGTGATTTCTGTTGCTCTCAGGCAGATTTTTAATGACACCTATGAGGGGGCTCTGACCAGTTACCCATCACAGAGGAGGCTATATCATGAGAGTCAGTTTCATGTTTTCATGTTACAAAGTCCTCACCTTCCTATGGTATGGAGTTGTTACTTTTGATTGTGTTTAACAGTGCTATGCACATAATAAATAAGACATTTCCCTGTGTGAGACTTTTTAGTTTAATATTATTTTTTATTCCCTTTTTAAAACATATGCACCTGACCCTGGCAAGGTCCTATTTCCACTTATGTTGGCTTCTCATCTCTGTGCCAACAGGACTCTGAGGAAAAAAATCCATGAGGAGGATGTGAATCAGAAGGAGATTCATGAGGATCTGATCACTCATAGATTGTGCATCCTCCTGTTTGGTAAAGAAAAACAAAGACTTTGTTGTGTATGAGCTGGGTTGCAGACCTTAATTGTAAGCATACCTAGATGGCCATGCAGCTCAAAGTGCAATGTCCCTCCGGATGCACTGAAATCCACTATCCAGCATGAGCTGGTTCTTTCCAAGGCTTTTCTGTCCTTGGCTGCCCTGCCCACAACTCGTGATGGCAATTTTAAATGTGCTTCTCTCAGAAGTCATTCAGCCTCACCTCAGGGCTCAATATGTGAACAAAAGCTTTACCCAGGAGACCACAAATAGGCTTGCATTCAGCTCAGTGGTCCCGATAGACGACAGCATAAGCTACTCAAATCAGGGGTGTTATCATGACTGACATGAACCACTAATCTCATAAGAATGAAGCATGAATCTAGGAATGAACTCAAAATGTCAAAGGTCCAGGCAGGATTTACAACGGAGCCACATATTTGTCATGGAGTTTAATGTCCATGTCTAATATACTTGGAGCATGTAGAGATCCTTCTTGTGGTTCAGATGGATACTGGTGATGTGATGACATATAGAACTAGGGGCAAGAACATTCTGACATGGGCCTGACAGACCAGATGTGTTCAACAAGTGTCCTAGCTAGTTTCTATTACCTGACAGAAGCTAGAGATGCCTAAGGAACCATAAGGAATTTCCTCCACTATCAGCATGATAAGTGGGTAGGTTTAAGTATCATTTTTCCTTAACTGTTAATTTATGTGTGAGAACCTCGCCCACTGTGGCTGGTACCATTCCAAGAGAGGTGGTCTTGGATGATGCAAGAAAAAGCTAACTGAGCAAACCATTGAGAACAAGCAGTAAAGCATCATTCCTTCATGGTCGTTTTTTATTTCCCACAGGCAAGATGATACAAATATATCTATTTTGTACTCCAGCAATAAAAATTGTACCATTCTGCTGTAGAATGAGAGGAGAAAGTTCAATAATCCATCACATCCAGTCTGATTCCATGACTGGTCTTTGAACTGACTGGATTGGAGGTCTCACACTGATACTCTCCAGCATCATTCAGACTGACAGGATCTATGGTGAGGCTGCACTTTGTAGGAGACAGCGTCATCCTCTCTTTGAGCTGCAGGGTCTGGTTATTGAAGATCCAACGGATGGAGATCCCAGTGTCGGGTGTGAAGCAAGTGAGGACCACAGAGCCACGTACTGTGACTACAGTGTGGGTGACTCTTACAAAAGGAGTTGTCACAGGCGCTGCACAGAAACAGAGCAGAGGGCCAGATGACATTAGTCTTTCACACAGCTTATCAAACACCATTGTATGTCACACCTTATGAGGCCTCTGAAGAGGTCAATTTGGACCTGTGACTATATCATAGATGGTGATTTTGATCTGCCTTGGTTGGGCTGTGTGACCTTGATTCAGCCATTATTTTTACCATGCCTCAGTTTCTGTTTACTAGGCACATGATGTGACATCATTACAGTGTTAGTGAGTTAAACTTAGTTATGAGCAATGGGGTTGAACTTGGGGGTGGAGAGCTGCACATCTCAGCATCCTATTTTACTATTTACCTGAAGAAGATAATTCATTAGGCTGTACCCCGGAGGACAAGGAGAAGTATCGAGTAACTCTCTCTACTTTTTGTCCACTTTGGGACACTGAGCTTCCCCAAAAGACACATAAATGCCTCAGAATAATTGACTGGTGATCCTGAGACCTGTCTAATGAGACTCAGAAGAAGGAGATGCCAAGTTTGTCCATTTAACTACAGCTTTCATGGGAGTAGACAGCTGGGTCCACACTTGGAGGTTCTTGTACAGCCAGTGAGGACATTTTCCCTGTCAGTTCTAACAGGAAATCAAACAAAAAAGTGACAAAAACTCCTCAGTGTCACTTATATTCAAGCCAGAAACAAAGATTTGGAACCATGGCTATCTGATGTTCATTGTGAGAACACTATGGCTTCTTCAAGCAGTGCCTGACTTATTTCCAAAGAAGCTGTCTTGGAACCATGTGCATTGTGAAAGTCACAAGAATCAGGTGGTAACTCTGAATTGCTTCTGCTGAGTGATACCACACACATTATCATCTCTGCAGACAGAGACAGGTGATGGATTCTGATCTATTGCAGTTTGTCTATCTAATGTATGACCCTCAGTAAGTGCACAAACCCCAGTAAGGAGCACAATGCAGTGGGAGAAGGAGTAAGTTCATTTCATTCCAGACATTGCAGTGTATGAAGTAGGAAAAGCCACACCCATCAGCCGGAGGCCATGAACAGTCACTTACTATATACACGGAGCTGCACATGTGTTACTTCAATTTTGAGATCTCGGCTTAAAGTTTGCAGTGTGTAGATTCCTGCATCCTTCTCAGTGATGTCCTGAAGCAGCATGGTTCCATCAGCATACAACTTTTCTCTTCTGCTTCGTGCAGGACCCCAGCTGGTGGAGTTCGTGTGTCTGTTGTATTCCGCGATTTTAAATATCTCTGCCCTATTCCCTGATTTGTACCAAGCATATGTTTGAAGATCTGGCGCATTCTGCACAATGAACATAATGGCTCCCCCTGTCAGAGGAGTCCGAGGCACTTGTTTGATCACGACAGGAGCAGAGGTGAGAGGGTTACAGCAAGTAGAAAGAGAGGCTATAGTAGAAAAAGAAAAGTCGTTAATTGGGGAACATTTGAATGTTGGGAAGTTCGTGAACTTTATGCTAAACGGAATGATTCATCACTGATCCTAGAGATGTAGGTGTGGGTGTCTCTATCTGATTTGGTGGGGGTCTGCAACATGACCTCAATTTCCTCAGTGTCTCTGAATGTGTCCTTTCCTCTGCAAAGAACTCTCTTTGTCTCCATGGTTGTCCCCTCTTTGCCCTTTATCGGGCACTTTACACCTGCCTGCATGGTTCTCTTTGAGATGATGCCTTCCCTGAACTCTAGAGACCCAAGAACTTCACTTTCTGGATTTTAGCTTCCAGTTTGCAGTAGGGCTCCACTCAGCCTCTGATTTTAACTATTCATAAGCTTGGTGCATTGGCCTGCTCTCCAAGGACTGAGGATGGGTGAAGGCCAGGAGAAATCTCATCTTATTCACATGATCAGGCCTTGAAGAAAACTTGGACACTAGGAGGACTAGTTTTATGTCAACTTGACACAAGCTAGAGTCTTTTCGAAAGTTAGAGATTCATATTAAGATCCCACTATCAAATTGGCCTGTGGGAAAGACTGTAGCATATTTTTAAAATTTGAGGTTAATAGGGAAGGGTCTATCCCACTGTGAGATGTTCTTGAGTTCATGGTCCTGAGTGATAATAGAGAGCAGGTTGACTATGTCATAAGGAGAAATGCAGGAAGCAGAGTTCTTCAATTTTTTTTTGCTTGAGATCCTGGATTGTATTTACAGTGTGCCAATATTTAGAGCTTAAAATAGCCCCAGATTGCTATGGACAGTCAAAATCATGATTCCCCTGAGAAGAGGAAAGAAATGAGTCCTGGGGAAAATGTACCACAGATTCATCTCGAGTCAGGCCTGAACTGGGTGATTTCCAGGTGCTCACCCCTCTGTGATGACAGCATGGTTTCTTTAAGTACACGCCTAAAAGTCAAGATACTGGACTGATTCTGACATCTTGTGCTGAGTTCTTTTTCATCAAGGTCATCCTTGATATGGAGTGGGGAGGAGTTAAACAAGAAAGTTGTATCTATTGCTGTTTGTCTCCATCATGAGTGTATGTACCTTGTGCTCCAATCTCAACTTGGCACAAAGGGGAGAGGAAAGTCAGGCACAGCGCACGCATGTCAGTCCTGTGTGTCTCTGCCCTCACCCTGAACTGAAAAATCACAGAAAATCACTTACTGTCTACCTCAAGTTGCACATGCACTACTTCAGCCTTCAGGTCTGTAGTCAGAGTTCTCAGGGTGTAGAATCCAGTATCATTCCAGGTGATGTTCTGAAGCAGCAGAGATCCATTGCTGTACACACTCTCTCTACCACTATGAGCAGGTCCCTGTACACTTATTCTTCTGACTGGTATGTATCGGGCCACCTCATCATCCTCAAACAGAAGCACCCCTTTGTACCAGAAAAACACTAGAAGGTTTGGTGGGAGATTGTGAACCAGTAGCATAACACTTGCCCCTTCTGCCGCAGTTTGTGGGACAGATTCAACAGTTAACTTGGCAGAGGTGGAATGGTGCTCACATCTCCAAATGGATTCTAGAAGGGAGAGAGAGAAAGATCCATCAATATTGGGACCTTTGTAATGGGCAAAGATGGGGTCATTCACAGTTGCCTCCATTGCTTAGCCTCAGTCTCCCCAAGCGTCAATATTTTCCTCAGTCACTTCCTTCTCCATTTAGAGTAGAGTAGTGTTAAGCTATTGCCTTGCTGACCACATCCCCTGCACACTGCACACACTGCACCATCACTCATTGACCCCTTTTTTGTTGTTCTGCTTCCCTTATATTCCTTGTCACCACCTGGCTTCACGTTCTAAGTCCTTTTGATATTTCTTCCAGTCCTCTAAGACTGGCGAAATGTAACCATGATTTTTCTCATTTTCTCGTACTTACCTTCAAAAACAGTGACACAACTTTGGAAAATGAATAGGTGAATAAACAAAATGGAGGACCCTGTATGCGTATAGATGTATTTAAAAAATACATAGGTTTGGGAACACACACTTGAATTTTTCCTTTTGCTTTAAATGTTTACATGTATTAACCTGTTATAACTGTGTGTGAGTTTGTATGCACGGTGTGTCTTTATGCTTTTGGGCAGGAGACCCTGACAGGTGGTGCACCCTAAGTATAGGGATACAATGAGCTTATCTCTGGTTTCTATTGCCTTATCCCTCTTCTCGCTCTTGAATGTCTACTGCATCACAGCTTCCAAGCTCTGCTGTCCTTCTATTCTCTGAGCTGAAACTTCTCCAAGGAAGGAGAATACCGAAGATTCCATGTACTGTGGGTGGGTTTGTGTTCAAATACTTCTGTCTTCTGTGCTCTAATATTGTCCAGTCCCTCTCTGCTTCTCTCTTTATGTTTCACTCCTACAGGAGAAAATGTAAGCAACATGGTGAATATGCTTTCCCGTGCCCTGAGAGAACAGCAGTGTAACCTCAAGCTGACTTATACTGTGTCCTGGCCTTAATCTGTCAGCACCCAATGGCCGGCTCTTTACATAAACTCAGATGGGCATCCAGGTCCCGCTGTGCTCTCTTTCCTCTGGAAACATGATATTTTCTCTCACCAAGTTGAAAGCATGTCTTTGAGGCACCCAAGTGACCAGCTGAGTGATATATGAGGAAAGTAACAGAACTATTTCCAATGAAGACACAAGCAGGGTTCTGACCCAGAACAAAGGCCTAGAAATCTATTTGTCAGCAGTTTTACAGTCTAGATGTATGGAGGTTAGTAACCAGAGTCATGGAACGATAGGTGGTCTCCATGGTCCCATGTAGGGTTTCCTGATAATGCTTCCATTTCCTCTGTTTGCTGTTCTGTGTGATGGGTCTCTCCATGTGTTTCCTGGGATTTTGAGGGTCCCTCAGATTTCTGTCTAGTTTATTGTCCTTGGTTAATCTATCTTTCCCTAAAAAACTCCATAACAGGGGAAACTGAACATAATCCAACCAGTAGCGGACATAGAAAGTACCTTTTATGTCTGAGAAGGCTGTGATCATGACTTGCCGGTCTGTGGGAGAAGAAGTAAAAGCCTGGTTACAAGGTACCATTCTGGTTCAGACAAATACCTCTCCAAGTATTGATCACATGGCATGATAGTGCACTTACTGATCACTGGGGGGAATGTTTGCTCACCTCATGCCTGAGGAACTCTACAGTTCAGTAAAGGCTGTTCCCATTTGCTTGCATTAGAGAATTTCCTGATCTAGGGGACCCGTGTCCTTTGTTTCCATCCTTGGGGACAGTGATGAGTCTCTGAAGATGATTACACGGGCCCTGCTTTAACTATGACGCTCATGTCAGCCTACTGGTTGGGTTCACCTGGCACAGACTTTCACAACTGAAAACCACATATCCTGCCATCAGAAATTGAAAATCCACCCTATTATTTTGCTTCTCATGGCTATCTGGAGTGGATTCTGGGACAGAGTTCAGCAGTCAGAACTTACTGGATCCACCTCTCGGTGAGGATCCCATTTTTTCCTGAACCAGGCCCAACATTCAGGGTCTTTAACAGGAATATATTAATGGTAAGAATCACAAAATTCTAAATATCTTAGAATGATATTCTTGGTCTGATAACCTTGGACTTAGTTCCCCACCATGCATCCATGTGATCACAAGGTGAAGTAAACTGAAGGATTCTGGTATACTGCAATTATTCTCCAGAATTGTGTCGGTCACTAAAAGCTCAAACCCCAGGATGAGGACACAATGCAGGAGAGAGATATACAAAGGCCAGGCCTTATGTTCCTGTGGATGTCTAATGGAATGGTCCCCACCCAAGACCCAACACTCACAAATAATCACTTACCGAGTACTAGGAGGTACAGGTGTGATGTTGATACAATATATCCACTACTATTTATGGTTCGTAGGGTATAAAATCCTTTGTCATTCAGGGTAACATTTTGGATCAACAAAGACCCGTTGCGGTAAATTGTCTCTCTACCACTGTGTGCAGGTCCTGTCACACTCACATTATATTGCAGTGAATAAAGTGCAATTCCATGGTCCAGATTCTCCACCCCTTTGTGCCAGACTAAGGCTATAATATCGTCTTGCATATTGGTAGTTAGAAGAAGCACATTTTCCCCCTCAATGACATAGAGTGGCACTGGCTCAATAGTAACAGAGTTAGTGATGGAAGGGTGCCAGCAGGTACAAATAGAAGCTAAAAGAGAAGAGGAAAAAAAATAAAACTGTCAATATTGAGTAGGTGTGTTCTTCTCCCGGTATAGGTGTGTGAGTATGGATGTACACATCCTCCTTGATGGAGGTGAGCAACATACTCTGCATTCCCTCAGAAACTCTATGTCTTTATGCTTCTGCAGGATTTTCTGTTCAGGTGTCTCTATGGCTCCCTCATTAAATGTCTCCATATCCCTGCTCACATAAGTAGTTAATTGTGTGAGGAACAATATTTCTATGACCTTCTCCTCAAAAGAGTCCTGTCTTTCTGGCCTTTTTCTTTGTTCCTTCTTTGGCTCTAGTCAGCCCATTACTTGGTCATTCAGATAGTCTGACATGAGGTCCACTAGAACCTGTGCACCATGAAAACACAGATGGTGTTGGCATTTTTGGAAGGCTCTGTTCCTGCAAAAGGCTCAGACAACACTGGCGAAGGAAAAGGAAAAAAGATGGATGGAAGGATGGAAGGAAGGAAGAGAGGAAGGAAATAAGTCTGGGAAAGTATCTTCATGGGTTTATCTAAATAGTTCTCAGGTTTGGTACTAATGTCAAAACCTTTCCTCAATTTGAATTTTTTTTTTACATTTACTTATGCACTGTGTATGTGTATTTGTGAAGGCAAGCATCTCAGCGTACACATGTGCCAGGCCATGAGAAGCAACTCTTTGGAAGCAAGTGTTCGAGTGTGTTCATCTGCAGATGCATGCCTCAGCACCTGTGTAGAGGAGAGCAATGGTCCTGCAGGAGGCTCTTGTTACCATACACCAGTGTTAATTGAGGAATGGGTTCAGATTGCAGTGACTCCTCATAGTGAATCATTTTACTAGCCCTCGTCTGTTTGATTTCTGACTGGAGTGTCACCCGTTATTAGACTGCAGAACATGGCAGCCAATATGATTGACTATAAATATGGATGGGATGAGGCCTTTCACCTTTCCTCAGCACCTCCTGTCTAGATAGTGAGCAATCGGACCCCGCATGTTCTGTGCACTGTGACTGCAAGCAACAACACTGAGTCCTTCTTGGGAATTCTGTCCTCTATAGGTGACTCCACCATGACTCTGATTTTCCTTCCCACTAAACAGTCAGAGAGTAAATACCCTTACCTGTGAGTAGGAGCCATAACCAGGGAGCACACCTCTTGCTGGGAAACACAAAGGATGCTTCCATCTACCTTTTCACTGTTCTTCCTTCCCTCTGCGGAGAAGTTCAGCTCCAGCACAGCCCTCAGGATCTGTTGTCCTTCTTCCCTTTGAGCTTAGTGTCTTCACAGGCAGGAGAACTTCCTAGACTCCAGGGGACAATAGTGTTAGGGCCTGTGTCCAAGCCAATGCTCTGTCCTTTCCACTCTCAGTGCTGACTCACATCTTTCTCTAATTTTCTCTCTTTATATGTTACCTCCAAGCAACACATTGAGCAACAAAGATGATACACATCCCTGTGACCTGAGAGAACAACAGCCCATCTGAGGGCTCATATGTCCTGTGTTTTTGATTTGGTTGTCTCAGACAGAAACAGGGAGCATCATTTCTACCTATGTGTTCTTGTGACACAGACACCCAGCTGAGCACCCAGTCTGTCCTGTGTTCTCAATGCTCTGTGAAGGTGAGGTTTACTCACATCTGGAAGGATTGAGATAGGTATGTGATGGGAACAGGGTAAGGATCATTAGGAATGAATAGAAATCTTTTATTACTAGTGTCACCAGTCAAAGATCTGATCCAGAAGAAGCAGCCAGGAGCAGTTGGGTGAGTATTTTAGTGTCCTCACTATTAGAGAAAGGGTTGCATGTATATCCTGGTAAGGATTGTGAGCTTGGTCTTTCCATGGAAGATTTCAAGATAAATGCAGCCTTTGTGTTGAGGGAACTGCTGCCCTCTCTCATCTTCCTTAGTCACTTTTGCCTCTTGTGTAGGTGATTAACTCAGAAGGAGCCCTTTGCTTTCAATTTTTCAAATGAAAGACTTGGGAAACTTTTGTTGATATTAAAAAGAAATGACACTAAATGTAGAGCCTGCACCTTAAGTTGGTGATATAACTGTTGCATTTAACTACTTCCTTGACTTTGGACATAGCGAGCTGAGGATGTCTGATCTTGAGGACCAGGAACACTGATTCAAGTGCATAGGTAGTGTAGTCTTCCCTATACAATGTTTTAAGTGTTTTTTCTCTGGATGGGATTAAAAACACCATGAATCCTATCAGATAATGTAGGCAAAGAAGATATTTGCTTTCCTGTCTGGGTCAGAGAGTCTGGGTCAAAGGAAAAAACATGTTGTTTGGCAGCTCATTCTCTTTTTTTATTATTAATTTATTCATATTACATCTCAGTTGTTAGCCCAACACTTGTATCCTCCCATTCCTCCCTCCCTCCCGTTTCCCCCCTACTTCCCTCCCCTATGTCTGTGACTGAGGGGGACCTCCTTTCCCTGTATATGCTCATAAGGTGTCGAGTCTCTTCTAGATGACCTATTATCCTTCCTCTGAGTGCCACCAGGTGTCCCCATCCAGGGGACATGGTCAAATATGGGGCACCAGAGTTTGTGTGAAAGTCAGAGCTCCTTCTCCACTTAACGGTGGAGAATGTCCTGTCTATCGGCTAGTCTGGGTAGGGGTTCGAAATTTACTGCCTATATTTTCCTTGGCTGGTGCCATAGTTTGAGGAGGACACTAGGGCCCAGACCCGCCTGTGGTTGTCCAGGACCCTCTGGATCCTTCTATTTCCTCATTCTCCCAGGCTTCTCACACCTAAAGTCTCAATAGGATGTTGTCCCCTCAGATCCACTTTCCTGGCAGGTAAAGTTTTTCATGGGGATGTACCCCTTGGACTAGTGTCTCGATATAAGTGAGTATATACCATTTGACTCTTTTTGCTTCTGGGTGAACTCACTCATTATGATAATTCCTAGTTCAATCCATTTGTCCACAAATTTAGGAAATTCCTTGTTTTTAATAGTATTTTAAGTAGTATTCCATAGTGTAAATGTACCACAGTTTCCATATTCATTCTTCTACTGAGGGACACATAGGCTGTTTCCATGTTCTGGCTATTATAAATAAGGCAGCTATGAACATGGTTGAGCATATGTCCCTGTTGTGTGGTAGTGCATCTTGTGGGGATATTCCAAGGAGTGGAATAGCTGGGTCTTGAGGAAGCCCTATTCCCATTTTTCTGAGAAAGTGCCAGATAGATTTCCAAAGTGGTTGTACTAGTTTGCATTCCCACCAGCAACGAAGGAGTGTTCCTCTTTCTTCACATCTTCACCCACTGTGGCTGGTACCATTCCTAGAGAGGTGGTCTTGGATGATTCAAGAAAAAGCTAACTGAGCAAAGCATTGAGAACAAGCCATAATGCATCATTCCTTCATGGTCGTTTTTTATTTCCCACAGGCAAAATGATACAAATATATCATAACAATAGAGGAAATCAATTGATCAAAAGTTGTATTTTCAAGGTGGTTAGCATTATTGATGATCTTCAATTAGATTAACTTTGTTTTTTTTTTTAAAGAATTTGACATTAATATAAGAAGTTATATTTGAGAACCCATAGTCCATTGTCCAAAATACTCAGAATTCCATGAGCACTCAATAGCATGCTAACTGTGGAGTGACCTGGATGAAGAAGAAAAATTACCAGAATCCCAGAACCAAGACAGGTGAAAGTATAAAGAAACACAAAACTGATACCATGAATAGTTTGTAAGACTAATTCAATAGCGACCTTTGAAAATTGAACATAATTAATGATGAAAACAAGAAACAACTGATTGAGTGCTATGCCAGTGTAGTTGGGCTGTCCATGGAAATTCATAGCCAACTCTGTACTCAATGACAGAGTACACTGACAACTTTTGCTCAAACCCAGATAGACACAGGATGCTGTTGTGGCCACTTATGTTCAGTATTCCCTTGGGAGTCCTATAAAGAACAATTACTAAAAACAAAAATAAAAGATGGGGAATCATTTGGGTTCACAATATGTCCTCATATGACATAAACTTCTTTTAAGAAAATCCTGCAGATTCTACAGATGTTTCTGGAACTTGTGAGCAAAAGCAACCACCTGAGCTGAACATTTGGAAACTAAAATTGACCACAGACCATTAGGTTCCCAGTTTTGTCACATGCATAGAGACGGAAGTGGATGTGGCTATACAAATGCTCTGGGAAAAAATAATGATGACGATCACATGACAATGTGAATGTGCACCGTGGTACTCAGCTGTATCTCAAAATAGCTAAAGAGAGAATTCCCACATTTATCTAAAAAATATGGATAAACAGGAAAAATAAAAATGTGTGAGGACACACTGTGAATATGAGTCCCCAGAAAGAAAGAACCCAGTCCATCCATGTGTCATGGATTGTACATCTCTCCCTAAAACAAATTGCACCTCAAAATTATTTCATAAGTACTTATGTGCACAGTGATCCATAGGCAGTCCCTTCTCTGGTCACTCTCCCCCATTTCATGTGGATGACTGGTGTCTAGACAGCATAGGTGTTAGGTGAAAATATTACAGCAGATGAGACATGTTTAACTCTATGCAAACACTGCACCATTTTAATAGGGAACACACAGCATTTAGAAGTTTGAAGCTCTTGAGATTAGTTTCCATGGATTCTAACGGTTGGGGACATATTTAATCCGCAACTTAAGTTCTTCAACAACTCTTCACAACTGTATATACTACATTGATGCTTTTATTTTCCTTTACAACTCAAGCTTCAGATTAAATCACATTTGGTTGTGTCTGAATTACAGACATGTGTAACCATTCTGGCCAGAAATGAGTGGCTACTGACAATTTTTACCATATAACTTTCCTCTATTTTGTACTCCATCAATAAAAATGCTACCATTCTGCTGTGGAATGAGAGGAAAGTGGTCAAAATCCCCGCACAATTAGGCTGAATGGCAGACTTCTCTTCGAACTGGCTGGATTGGAGGCCTCACACTGATAGTCTCCAGCATCTTCTCTCCTGACAGGGTCTATGGTGAGTCTGCACTTTGTAGGGGACAGCTTCATCCTCTTCGTCAGCTGCAGAGTCTGGTTATTGAAGAACCAGTGGACAGAGATTCCAGTGTCTTGTGAGCAGCAAGTGAAGACCACAGAGCTCTGAACTATGACTATATTGCTGGTGGCTTGTATAAAAGGATTTCTCACAGGCTCTGCAAAGAGACAGAGGAGAGAGCCAAATGACAGTAGCCCTTCAGAGAGCTCAACAAGCCTCACTGTAACTCCTATCTTATAAAGCCTCTGCAGAGGAGAATTTGGAGCTCTCACTATAGCATATCTTGTGCTTTTGGTTTACTATGCACAGCCTGTGTGACCTTGACTCCGCCATTATTTTGCTGTGCCCCCATTGCCCTATAGTAGGAACATGGTGTGATATCATTGTAGTGTTAGTGAGCTAATCTTAGTTATGAGCATCAGGTTGAACTTGGGGGTGGAGAGCTGGTCTTATCAGCATTATATTTTGATATTTGAAGAAGGTGATTCCCTAGGTTGAACCCCTGAGACAAAGGAGAAGTATCAAGTGACTGTCTCCATTGTTGGTCCAGTTGGGGACAGTGACTTCCTGTGAAGTCAGATTAAATCATGAGAATAATTGGCTGGTGGTCTGGTTCTGGGCACCTGTCTAATAAGACTCAGAAGAAGGGGATGCCAAGGTGTTCTATTTAACCACAGCTATCATGGCAGTAGAAACCTGGGTCCATACTCTGAGGTACTTTTACAGCCAGGGAGAATTTATTCCCTGTCACTTCTAACAGGAAATCAAACAGAATGGTGAAAAAAACCTTCCTACTATCACCTGGATTCAAGACATAAACAGTTATGTGCAACCATGGCTTTCTGATGCTCTTTGTGAGGATTCTATGGTTTCTACAAGTAGTGCCTGATTAATTTCCAAAGAGACATGGGCGTGGTGAAAGTCACAAGAATCAGTGCTGACTGTCAATTGACCCTGCTAATTTATACCACACGTATTATCCTCTCTGTAGGCAGACTGGTGACGGATTCTAATTTATTGTCTTTTGACTACCCAATGTGTGACCTTCAGTTGTGAAGAAACCCCCATTTGGGAACACAGTACAGTGGGGGAAGGAGTAAATTCAATTAAATCCAGATATTGCAGTGTATGAAGTAGGAAAAGTCACACACCTTAGCTGGATGTCATGGGAAGTCACTTACTATATACATGGAGTTGCACACGTGTTACTTCCATTTTGAGATCTCTGCTTAAAGTTTCTAGTGTGTAGAATCCTGCGTCTTTCTGAGTGACGTCCTGAAGCAGCATGGATCCATTAGTGTACACCTTTTGTCTTCTCGTTTTCTCAGGACCCAACGTCATGGAATTCATGGCTCTGCTGTATTCTGCAATTTTAAAGTTATCTATCTTTTCCATTGATTTGTACCAAGAAAATGTTTGTAGATCTGGTGCATTATGCACTAGGAGCAGAATGCTTCCCCCTACAGCAACGTTCCGAGGCACTCGCTCAATCATGACTGGAGCAGAGGTGAGAGTGTTACAGCAAGTAGAAAAGGAGGCTGGAAAGAAATAGAAAAGTCATTAATTGGAGAACATTGGATTGGTGAAAATGGTGACTTTTATGCTAGACAGATGGGTTCATCACTGATCCTAGAGATGCAGGGGTGGGTGTCTCTATCCTGCATGCTGGAGGTCAGCAACATGACCTCAATTTCCTCAGTGCCTCTGAATGTGTCCTTTCCTCTGCAAGGGACTCTCTTTGTTTGTCTACATGGTTGTCCCCTCACTGCTGTCTATCAGGCACTGTACACCCACATTCATGGTAATCTTTGAGATGATGCCTTCTATGAACTCTGGAGACTGGAGAACTTCACTTTCTCTCTTTTAACTTCCAGTTTGCTGTATGGCTCCACTGGACCTTTGACTTCACACAACCATAAGCTTGGTGCTTTGGCCTGCAGTCCGAGGACTGTGGATGGACAAAGGCCAGGAGAAGTCTGATCTTCTTCACAGGATCAGGTCTTGAAGAAGGCTTGGATACTAGGAGGACTAGTTTTATGTCACGTGACACAAGCTAGAGTCCTTTGGAAAGTTAGAGATTCATTCTAAAATCCCACTGCCAACTGACCTATGGGAAAGCCTGTAGCATATTTTTTAAAATTAGAGATTAATATGAGGTGGTCCAGCCCACTGTGAGCAGTCCCTGGGCTCATGGTCCTGAGTGTTAAAAGAGGGCAGGTTTACAAAGTCTTAAGTAGAAAGCCAGGAAGCAGATCTCCTTCCATGCCTTTGTATGATATCCTTGAATGCACTTTGGGTACTCCCACATTTAGAGCTAAAGAATGGCTCCTGGTTGTTATGGACAGAAAAAAAAAGATTCCCCTTCAGATCTTAAAATAAATAAGCAAGGAGTCCTGGGGAAAATGTATACCAGAGATTCACCTGTAGTCAAGCCTAGTGTGCGTGACTTCCAGGTGCTCACCTCTCTGTGATGACAGCATGGTTTCCTTAAGTACATGCCTAAACGTCAAGAAACTGGACTGATTCTGACATCTTACGCTGAGTTCCTTTTCATCTTCATTAATGTCATCCTAGATATGAAGTGGGGAGTAGTTAGACAAGAAAGTTGTATCTATTGTTGTTTGTCTCCATCATGGGTGTTCTGTACCTTGTTCTCAAACTTCAACTTGTCACAAAGGGGAGATAAGGGAGACACAGGGCATGCATGTCAGTCCTGTGTGTCTATGCCCTCACCCTGAATTGAAAAATTAGAGAAAATCACTTACTCTCTACCTCAAGTTGCACATGCAGTACTTCATTCTTCAGATCTCTAGTCAGAGTTTGCAGGGTGTAGAATCCAATATCAGTCCAGGTGACATTGTGAAGCAGCAGAGATCCATTGCTGTACAGCATCTCTCTACCACTATGTGCAGGTGCCCGCATACTTAAGTTTAAAGGCATCGTGTATCGGGACACCTCCCGAACCTCTGACAGAAACACCCCTTTGTACCAAGAAAACCCTAGAAGATTCGGTGGGAGATTGTGAACCAGTAGCATAACACTTGCCCCTTCTGCAACAGTTGGTGGGACTGATTCAACAGTTAACTTGTCAGATATGGAAGGGTGCTCACACACCCAAAGGGAGGCTAGATTCAGGGAGAAAGAGAAAGAGAGATCCATTAATATTGGGACATTTATAGTGCGAAATGATGGGCACTGAGTCATTTAGAGGTGTGTCCATTGCTTATCCTAGGTGTCCCCAAGTTTCAACATGGTCCTGGGTCACTGTCCACAGATTTGTGCTCCCATTTAGAATAGATTGGTGTTAAGGTGTTGCCTTTCTGACCACATCACCTACACACACTGGATCTTCAGTCATCGACTCTTTTTTTGTTGTTCTGTTTCTCTTATAATTACAGTCAACATCTGATGTCACCTTCTGGCTCCTTTTGATATTGCTTCTAGTCCACTAAGACTAGGACAACATAGAACCATGATTTGTCTCATTTTCTCATACTTGCCTTGAAAACAAGGAGATAACTTTGGAGGATGAATAGATGAATAAATGATTTGGGGGATCCTGTGAGCCAATAGAATTATTTAAGCAGTCCATAAGTTTGGAATATACAGTTGAGTCTATCTGTTTGTTGTATATATTTATACTTACTAACCTGTCATAACTGTTTGTGAGTTTGGGTGTGTCTTTATACCTTTGGGCATTAGCCCCTGACACATAATACACCCTATGTATAGGTGTAGAATGTGTGTATCCCTGGGCAGTATTGCCTGGTCTGTCTTCCCTCTGTCGAATGTGTACCCCATCATAGCTTCCAAGCTCTGCTGTCTTTCTCATCTTTGACCCGAGTCTTTTCTGAGGAAGGAGCAGATCCCACATCCTATGTACCATGGGTGGGTCTGTGTTCAAACACTTCTGCCTTCTCTACTCTCAGGATTGCCCCGTCCCTCTTTGCTTCTCTATTTATTTTTCACTCCTCCAGAACACACTGTAAGTGACAAGATCAGTGTGTGTTCCTGTGCCCTGAGAAAACAGCAGTTTAAACTCCAGCTGACCTCTACTCTGTCCTGGCCTTCGTCAGTCAGCACGAAAAGAGAGGCTCCTTGCCTAAACTCAGATGGGCATCCAGTCTACTCTGTGGCCTCATTCCTCTGGTAACATGAAATATTCTCTCAGGAAGGTAAAAGAAATGTCTCTGAGTCTCCTTAGGGACTCTGGAGTGATATAAGTGGAAAGTAGCAGAACTATTTCTAATGAAGACATAAGTCAGGGTTCTGAGGCAGGACAAAGGCCCAGAAGTATATTCACCAGGGTCCTCACATTCTAGATATATTGGGGTAAGTAACCAGATTTTTGGAAGGAGAGGTAGTCTTCATGGTCCCATGTAGGGTTTCATGAAAATGTTCCCACTTCTTTTGCTTTCTGGTCTGTGGTATGGGTCTGCCCGTGTGCTCTGTGGTATTTCTAGGATGCCTCAAATCTCTGCCTAAATTATTGTCCTTGGCTAATCTATCTTTCCCTAAAGAATTACATAAAATGTGAAACAACATACACCCATCAGTAGCAGACACAGAAAGTAACTCTTATGCCTGAGAAGACTGTACTCCTTACTTCTAGCAGAAGTAGAAACCAGGTTAGAAGGTAAGATCCTGGTTCAGACAAATACTATTTCAAGTACTGACCACCTGTCATGATAGTTCACCTCTTGATCACTGGGCTCAGCTCACATCTGAGGAGCTTTCAGATCAGCAAAGACTGTTACCATTTGCCTGCCTTGGAGAATTCTCTGATCTAGAGGACCTGTGTCCTCTGTCTCCATCCTTGTTGACCCTGACGAGTCTCTGGAGATGATTACAAGTGACCTAGCTTAACTATGACTCTCACATCAGTCCACTGGCTGCTCACACCAGGCACAGACTTTCAAAGAAATCCATCAGAAATAGAAAATCCACCCTAATCAAAGGCTTCTCAAGGCCTCCTGGAGTCAGCCTGGGCCAGAGGTCAGCAGCCAGTGCATGCTGGATTCACTTCTCTGTAAGGATCCCATTTTTCCTCTACCAGATGCAACATTCATTACTCAGGGTCGATAACAGAGAAACATTGATAGTTAGAATCACAAGAATCTAGATATCCAAGAATGGTATTCTTGGTCTGGTATCCTCAGACTTAGTTACCTCTTCCGTGCATCCAGCATTTATGTTCCTGTGTGTGGCAAATGGAATGGAGCCCACCCAAGACCCAAATTAGTAAAGAATCACTTACTGTACACCTGGACGTGCGTAGTTGTTGTTGATACAAATTCTCCACGACTACTTATGGTTCGTAGGGTATAAAATCCGTCGTCTTTCCGGGTAAAATTTTGGATCAGCAATGACCCATTGCGGTACATTGTCTCTCTACCACTGTGTGCAAGCCCTGTCACACTTATATCATATTTCAGTGAGTACAGTGCAAGTACATGGCTCATATTATGTACCCCTTTATACCAGGCCAAGGCTATAATGTTCTTCGGCAGACTGTTTATTAGTAGAAGGACATTTTGTCCTTCAACCACTTCAGGTGGCACTGTCTCAACAGTGACATCAGCAGTGGTGGGAGGGTGCCAGCCAGTTAAAATAGAAGCTAAAAGGGAAGAGAGAGAAAATAAATGCATCAATATTGAGTAGGTGTTTTCATGTCTTAGCAGAGGTGTGTGAATAGGTATGTACCCTTCCTCCTTGCTTGAGGTGAGCAACATAGTCTGCATTCCCTCAGAACCTCTGAATTTTTCCTTACATTTCTATACGATGTTCTCCTCAGTTGTCTCTATGGGTGATATTTTGCGGACACTAAATAGCCCGATATCCATTCTCACATAAATAGTCTTTTCTGTGAGGAGCAATACCTCTCTGACCTTCTCCTCAAAAGAGTCCTCACTTTCTGTCTTTTCTCCCCACTCCTTCTTTGCCTCTAGTCCACCCATGACTTTGTCATCCAGGTAGTCTGATGTAAGCTCCACTAGACCCAGTGCTTTGTGAGAATAGGGATTGTGTTGACCTTGTTGGAAGGCACAATTCCTGCAAAAGGCTCAGACGACATTAGAGAAAGGAAGGAACAATGACAGAGGGAAGGAAGAAAGGAAGGCTGGAAGGGAGGAAGGAAAAGTATGTCCATACCTAGATAGTTCCTGGGTTTGCTAATAACAACAAAAACTGTACTCAATTTGGAATTGTTTTACTTTTACTTATGTATTGTGTTTGTGTATTTGTGAAGGCAAGCATCTCAGTGTACACATGTGCCAGTCTAGGCAAAGCAACTATGTGGAAGCAAGTGTTGAAGTGTGTCCATCAGCAGATACATATCCTCAGCACCTGTGTAGAGGAGAGGGCAAATCCTGCAGGAGTCTCTTGTTAACATCTACCAGGTGGGAACTGAGGGATGGATTCAGATTGCCCTGTCTCCTCACATTGAGCCAATTTACTAGGCCACCTCTGTTTGACTTCTATTTGGAGAGTCACCCTGTCACAATTGGGAATATTAGACTTCAGAGCATGGAAGCCAATATGATTAACTATCAACATGGATTGGCCGAGGCATTTCACTATTCCTCAGCACCTCCTGTGCAGATGCTGAATTTGTGAACCCTTGTATAGCCTGCCCTATGACTTCAAGCAAATGCCCTGGATCTTTCTTGGGACTTCTGTCCTCTATAGAAGACTCCAACAGGACTCTCATTTCCTTCCCACTACACAGTCAGAGGGTAAGTACTCTTACCTGTGAGCAAAACCCATGGCCAGGGGGCATACCCCTTGCTGGGAAACAAAAAGGATGCATCCATCTATCTTCTAATTGTGCCTTCCTTACTCTGAGGAGAAATTCAGCTCCAGCACAGCCTTCAGGATCTGTTGTTCTTCTTCTCTGTGAGCTTAGTGTCCTCCTAGGCAGAAGCACTTCCTAGAATCCAGGGGACAGTAGTGTCGGGGCCTCTGTCCAAGTCATTGCTCTGTCTCCTCCACTCTCAGTGCTGCCTCACATCCTTCTCTAATTTTCTCTATTTATGTTTTCCCTTCAAACAACAGATTGAGCAACAAAGATGATACACATCCCTGTGACCTCAGAGAACAACAGCTTATCTGAGCGCTGATATCTGCTGTGTTTTGTCCTTTGGTCTCTCAGACACAAACAAGGAGAATCATTTGTACCTATGTGTTCTGTTGCTGGAGGTTGTGTCCACAGTTGTCTGGGCCCATGTGTGGACCCTGCGGTCCTCCATGTACTGGCAGGCCCAGATTTATACTCTACTCTAGGGTCTCACTAGGGTCTCACTGGACAAGCCATCTCTAAAGCTGTTGATGCATGGCAAGAATCAAGCTCGGCTGTAGTGGGATTTGGTTTTGTGCTCATGTGGTCGCCAGCCCCTGGGCCTTTCTCAGGGATCAGTGTGAGGTAAGTGCCTCAGTGCCTAAGGCAGGGTTTTCAAAGCACAGCGAAAGACACCCATTTTCCTGCTTTTTTGCCAGACCCAAAGCTACAGGCTGGTGTTTCATCACCCACAGTTCAGTCTCAGTCTAAAATACTGTGTCCCTGGTATAGTACCTGGCATCAGCTCACAGGCAGGTATGTGTCCAGACTCTATGGACTGAGAACCCATCCTCTGTGGGCTAGTTGGGTGACCCAAGATCAGGCTCCACCTCTCTCTGCACTTTGTTGACCCTTCTCACCTAGGGCTCCTCAAGTCTTGTGATCTGTAGCTCCCAGGCTGGTCCCTAGTCTCTGTCCTGCAGAGCAGATACCCTGCGTATTTGGTGCAGCCACCTTGGATCCTCTTAAAGCCTTTCAACAGAAAAGAAAAGAGCAAATGAAAAGAAAGTCCATAATGTAAGAAAATACTTTGCAGGTACACATCTGAGAGAGTATTAATATTTAGTAATATCCTTTTTTAGTTTCTGAATTTTAAAAAGTTTAATTTATTATAATTTATTCTGATTATATTCTGACTGTTGTCCCTTGCTTGTATCTTCCTGTTCTCACACTTCCTTTCTTCTCTGCCTTGTTTCCCTCCCCTAGACCTCTGACAGAAAAAAAGGATCTTCTCACCACCATATGACCACACCATATCAGATTTCATCCAGATAGCCTGCTTCCCCTTCCTCCGTGGATCCATTGTTCCTCCTCTCCAAAGGGAAGTGATCAAATAGGGGTCAACAGAGTCCAAGTCAAAGTAGGTCCTTACTCTCTCCACAACCATGGTAAATGATATGTCTATTGGCAATATCGGAATGGGGGAAGGTCTAGGTCTACTTCATGCATTGTCCTTGGTTTGTGCAAAAGTTTCCGCAGGCATCCCTGGATCCTTATCCACCAGCCTTGTAGCCATGTTGTGCTCCTGAGTGCTCTGAGTTCTTCATTCCTCCATTCTTCCATACCACTCTCAGCACTCCACGTGGAGTCCAGCAACACGTCCATGCATCTATCCAGATCCCCTACTGGGTGGAGTACCTCAGAGGACTTCTGTGTTGTGGTAATAGTCACTTATAAGTGAGTACATACCATGCAGGTTTATTGTGGTCTGTGTTATCTAGCTCAGGATGATCATTTGTAGTTCTATCCATTTGTCTGCAAATTTCAAGACTTCCTTGTGTTTAGTAGCTGAGTAGTATTCCATTGAGTAAATATTCCAGTTTCTTAATCCATTCTTCAGTTGAGGGACATATAGGCTGTTTCCAGTTCCTGGCTATTACAAATAAGGCTGCTATGAACATGTTGGGCAAAGGGCCTTAAAAAAAATCAAAATAGCAAATGTTTTTTTTCTTCTCCTTTATTAATTTATTCTTGTTACATCTCAATGGTTATCCTATCCCTTGTATCCTCCCATTCTTCCCTCCCTCCAATTTTCCCCTTATTCCCCTCCCCATGACTGTTCCTGAGGGGGATTACCGCCCCCTAATTCTGGTAAGTAAGGTCATTTGAAAAGGGATTGTTGGCAAGGCTTTACTAGAAACAATTTTTCCCCCCAGAAATAATACATAAAGAAGGCCTCAACCTTCTGGAGTATGTAGAAGGTATGGCAAAAGCTGGTGTTGGACTAATGAATTCATCTCAAGAAAAGATAGAAAGGTAATCCTTTGCCATCAGGAAATGCCCAAGGGACTATCTGGCAGACACCAATATCAAATTCTATTCAATCATTTCCTCTCAGTATCAGAGAAACTCATCCACAGAGCAACTAAAAGATATAATGCCCATTGTTAAAAAAACAACATTGCTCTGGGTATAATCAAGGACAGAAAGTGTCAGTAGAAAAAACACAAATTTTAAGAGAGACCAGGAAAAAAAAGTATTTTTGCAAACTGCTATAAATGATCAGAGACCTAAGCTAAAGATATAAATAAATGACATTGAAAGAGAAAGTTTCATAGACATGGTAGAGTGCATAAGAATAATCTCACCAAAATCTTGGCATCTGAATTGACATCTTCAGGAAGTTATCATCAAGCTTTAAGGGGTTGGAACTTTATCTCAGATAAAGCAAAGTGCTAGATGTGTCAAACGTATAAGGGCCTGAATGACAAATATAAAAATTAAAATCATATGAGTCTAATATAGCCATGAATTATTGGACACATGATTTGTTGCAGCAATGGAAAACATGGATTAACATTCCTCAAGTCTCAGAAACTGACCATAACATAAAGAATGCTCCTGAGAACAATATTAGAAGTTTTTTTTATCATGAATATGCACAGACTATTCCGGTTATAGATAAGTAACACAACAGCTTCAGAGAGACATTGGATATTAGAAAAATGCTCAATTATATCAGCTTGTATATTTTAAAGATGTATTGACTCAGAATGGAAAACTGAGACATGTGTTATGTTGGGACAGTGTTTTGCCCTTGTTTCCACATGAGAAGAAAAGCTTTGGATACCATAAAAATTGATATGCATTAGATTCAAACAGGAGAGCTCGTTGGAATTAGGAGATGTGGTAGTTCCTCAGGCACCATGGTAATTTTGTCCAAACTAACATTATAAAGAATAAAAAAGGCTTTCATTTGATGAGGAATGAAAAAAATATTTTCAAATGATAATTTACCAAAGGCACATTTACTTGTCTTATTGGCATGAGATGAAAAATAGGTTCTATTAAACCACATGTCTTACATCCGTGCTAGAAAGTTAGAATGTAGATTGTCACATTGGCCACACAATCTTGGATATCAACTATTGAGTTTTATTTGTAAATATAAATATAGTTGTATTGTTATTAAACCACAGCTAAGAGACTTGAAGTGTTTAAAGTAAATCGAAAGGACCAGTACAGTTCAAACTTACATTCCAAGTCTCACAGAGTTGGAATAATTTGGACGTAAGACCAAATATTTGAGCAGAGTGGTGGTAGCTTGTGCCTTCATCTCAGCAGAGACAGGCTGATCTCTACCAGTTAGCTGTTTTCTAAGTTCTACAGTTACAATGAACAGGATGGTGGTGGCTCACACTTTTAATTCCCTCACTTGGGAGACACATGCCTTGGATCCCAATTCTTGGGAGACAAGGCAGGCACAGAGGAATTGCCGTGAACTAAATGTAAAGGCCACCTGCAAAGTGAACGTTATTTGTGACCTAAAAATAAACACACTAAGATGTATATTTAGTTTTAAAGTTTCAAGAGTTTTTAAAATTTTTTATTTCAGTTCAGATAAAATCCCTTTTTTTTCCTGTTACCAAAACGTTTTGTCCCAGGAAAGATATAACACACCAAAAGAGGACACCCACTCTCAGAGTTAGTGTTTGGGCAAGGAACTGAGTCTAAATAGGTTTACACCCTTTGTCCCTACTAACATAATTTCTCTCCTACCTAGGATTGATGAGTTGGAAGAGAGGTAGAAGCATTAAGGAACCCCAAACTATGTACGTGTTAAAAGGCCCATACTACTTAAACATGGAATGTATCTGAGTATATGAGATGATGGTTATATCTCTATGGCAACACTGCACCATTTTCACAGCTGACTGGGAGCATCTAAAGGTTTTTGTGGGTTATGGAATTAGTTCCCAAGGATTCTAGGATTGCCTATGCATTTGAGCCATAAACTAAGCTCTTAAGGCATTTGCATTTTTGTTTGCTACATTTATGTCTTTGTTTTTTTTGGAGACACAGTCTCACTTTCAACCCTAGCATGTCCTTGTACATACATTTATCCCAGGACTACAGGCATGACTCACTATGCTGGCTGTAACTGAGTGAGAACTGATAATTTTCACTACATATCTATTTTCATTTGGTACCCCATAAAGAAGTACCCCCACTCTGATGTAGGATGAAAGGACAATTCACTCATTCACCACTTCCAGGTTGAATAGAAGACCTGTCTTTGCACTGATTGGATTGGAGGCCACATGATGAAATTCTCCAGCATCTTCTGTCCTTAATGGATCTATGTTGAGCCCACACTTTGTTGGGCTTATTCTCTCTGTCAGCTTCAGGATTTGGTTATTGAATATCCAATGGATGAAGATTGCAGTGTCAGCTGGAGGCAGGTGAAGACCACAGAGCTCTGCCCTGTGACTGTGCTTTTGGTGACTCAAATAAAGGGCTGTGTCACAGGCTCTGCAGAGAAACAGAGGAGAGGACCAAATGACAGTCATCCTTCAGAAAGTTCAACCATCCTCTGTACAGTTCACTGTTAACAAAATCTTCAGAGAGGAGAAGATAGAGTTTTAAATGTAGATATATCCTTTGCTTTTGAGCTGCCACCAGGGTGTGTGATCTTGATTCAATCACTGTTTTTCCGGTGTCCCGCTTTCCTTATAATAGAACATATCGCAAATCATCATTGTCTTGTGTGTGAGTTAAACTTGCATTGGCTTGGCCTTGGGATGGGAGAGTTGCATAAATTAGCAGTATCTGTTTCTGCTTATCTGCACAAGAGAATTCTGTAGGCTGTACCCAATGACAATGTCTGGAGTAGCTGCCTCCTCTATTTATATCATGAGGACACTTGTTTTGAATTCTCCCAAGACCATTACAACAGTTGCTTTTGTTCTGGCACCTGCCCACTGAGACTGAAAAGATGCACAGGTGACCTACATAAGTGCAGTTCTCTTCTAGGTGTATCACTGTCTCCACACTCTACGGGATTTAGACAGTAAAGAATCATGCCACGTCGACTCTAACAGGATATCAAGACCAAGAACTCACAAAAATTTCCCCAGTGTCAACTGGAGTCAATCCATGAGCAAATCAAAAGAAAAATATCAAAATTATTCCTAACAATATTCTTCTAATCCCATACAAAGGTGACTGGTATAATTACCATTAGAGAGATTTCATGCAGAAACTGATGAAAACACACAGCCAAACATTATGTGCTCCTCAATGTATCCTCAGTGCAGAAGGGAAGGAGGTATTGCAGAATCCAGAGGGGCCAGGAACAACACCAGAAAACCCACAGAATCAGCAATACACAGAATTAAAAAACGTGGACTCATAGGTACATCCGTCAAATCCTGAATACTCTTATATATAAGAAGGCCAAGAAATAAACATAAAAACCAACTTTTCTAAGATGATTGGGGTCTTTAGTGAAGAAATCAATAAGTCTATTAAGTAACTTCAGGAAAATATAAACATTAATTGGAGAAAATGAATAAATAATTTTTTAAAAACCAAGAAACAAGGTCAAAATATTTTCTGGCTTCTGTTGGTGACATTATGCCTTGGCTGTTGTTCATCTTGTTGTTATTGGGTTTTGTGTGTGTGTGTGTGTGTGTGTGTGTGTGTGTGTGTGTGTGTACTCTGACTCTCTAGACATTTTGAGCTGAGAGGGTTAAAGGTTTAGGTACCAATTTCTGACTTTATCTTTGTTGTATAAGTGTCTTGTTATTTGTTTTTAGTTTCTTTTGTAGTCTTCTGATCTGTGTGGCCATGGATTCTCCCATCATTATGATTTCTGATAGACTATGGAGTCTCTGTCCATGTTGGAGGCTGGGAGAAAGAATTGGGACAGGTGATAAGGTGAGAGGATGCCAAGATAGTGAGAGATTGAGTGAGTTTAGCCTTCAAGAAGCCTATCTGGATTTCTACTCTGCTTCATCTTTGGAAGTGTTGGGATTCTCAACTCCAGTTGAAGTCAACTAGGAGGGTGAAGGGCAGGGTGAGCTTTAGGGGATAATGCTAAAATAGTGAGAGATTGGGAGAGATTACGAGGCAGGCAGCTTACCAAACTTCTTCCAGTCGTTGAGGTCTGTAGTAGAGCAGAGAGTCTATGCTCCTGTTGGAGGATGAAGCACAGCAAGTAGGAGAGGGTGGGACTGAAAATAGTGTGAGTACACCCTGTGTTAGATAGATAGTGGGGACATTAGGGACGTTAGCATCCTACCTTGGCTTATCCCAATCTCTAGAAGAAGTGCATGTTTCCACTCCAGACTGGTTTCTGGTATAGTAAGGAGTCTCTATCCATTTGGGGCCTGAGGCATGGTGATTAGGAGGATAAAGGACTGGGGATAGGGCAGGCAAAGGCTGAGACTTGGGTAGTTTGTTGTGCAAGCAGCCTACCTGGACTTATTTCAGTCTGTGAGATGTCTATTAAAGCAGGGAGTTTATGTCCCTGTTGGGACTTGGGGTGCTGCCATGACAATTCATCTTAGACATTGATCTTCTGTGCCCTGACTACCTAGGGATGTAGTTGTATACTGAAGTCTAAACGTACACTGGTCTGGGAAGTCTCCTTCTTACCCCTTCTAATAAGGCTCCATATGAATCCCATCCAGACTCTGCCTGAAGCCTGAGGATATATTTTAGGGTTACATTTAGGGTGAGTTTCCCCACAATACTGCCTTATCAAGATTCTTTGGTTGAGTTATTTCACACATAGCCTCTTCTCAAGATGGTAACATTAAACAAAATATTCTGATATTGCCATTTGTGCATACTCTGTGTGTCCTAATTAAATGCTAAAACCTCCTTTGGGTGCAAAATACTGAAATTTAATAGCCACAGTTCAACAACACTGCTTCTGTTTGTGGAAAATAAAACACTTTACCTATCCATCAGAAATTAAAAAGGAACCATTGACTCTTTCTCTGTGCTTCTTCTGTTTCAACTTCAGCATCTCAGATTTGCAGGATTAAAATTCTTGTGTCCATCTTGACTGTGTTGTGAAACTGGGAAGGTGTATTAGTGTACACAATGTCCCTGACATTGAAGGCAGGCCTTAACATTCTTTTATTGGTAGTAAGGGCAAACTGTGTGAGTCTGTGCTGTCAACCACAATTAACCATTTGAATGAGTAAAAGGATTGAACACTCTTGGGAGATTAAGAAGAAAGAGAACATTTTCTCCATGGTCTGGACTGTGCAACAATAATTTAATGGTAAATGAGCAATACAGGGAGGGTACAATTGAAAATGAGCCTATGGGCTGGAGACATGACATATTGGTTGACAGCACTGGCTTCTCTGTAAAGGACTTGTCTTCATTTTCCATGAGCCGCAGGGCATCTCCCCACAGACTTTTGCTCCAGTTTTAGGGAATCTGAGCCCTAGTCTAGACTCTTTCTGAAACATGCTGTTAACACCAGATAGATCACACCTGACTGCCTTTAGAAATCAGCTCAGATTCTAGAGCAATTAAGGATCATGTATGGGAATGCCTTTCCTAATCTCTTTTTCTAGAATCTTTGTATCAACTTTTTAAAATTTTAATTTATTAGATATGTAGTGTGTGTGCTCAAAAACCCTGTGAGGCAAATGGGCTGTGTAGAATCCTTTGGATCTGGAGATAGGTGAGGTTCTAAAGACTCAGAAGATGTGTAGTGGAAACTGAACTCAAACTCTTGGGAGAGTAGCAATTAATCATAGACACTGAGCCATATCCTTGGGCCTCCTTTCTAATTTTCCTCTTCTGTCACCTTTTTGGTTGAATTCAACCCTTGCCATTTTTAGATGATAAACTGGCTTCTAATCTATTGCAACAAGAGCTATGAAAATGCAGTAATCTGCCAGGAATATTTTCTGGGATGGAGCAGTGCCTGAAAAAAGCCCAAACACATGTCAATGAGTGAATGAATGGATGGATGGATGAGTGTATCAGCATACTGCTTTTAGATGTAGTCTCATATCAGCAGGTATCAAAATAGGCTGATAGTCACAGTTTTATTTTTTTAAGTTTATATTATTTCTGTGTATTTATGTGCATGAGAGAGGAAAAACGACAATATGTGTGTGTTATTCATGTATGTTTCAGTGAGTGGTATACTATTACTGAACAGATAAAGAGGTTAGAGGACATCAGGGACTTGGTTCATCTTTCCCACTATGTGGGATCTGGAAATTGAAGTCAGCATGTCAGTCTTGGCATCAACTTCCTCTATCCAGTGAGATAGCTCAGTGGGTATCACTGGTTAGATTTTCATTTGGAGACTCAGCCTCTCATAGCTGAGAGTATCTGTCTTCAGAATAAAATGGTTAATGGAGATTAACACTAAGGAAGAAACAATCTGGTACCCACATACCCTACCAAGTCCAAGAGGTTTCTTTTGCTGAAACTCTGTCCCACTCTGCCCTCTCTCTGTGCTCTGCAGTAACGAAGCCTTACTTGCTTCTCAAGCTCTGGGTCGTTCCAGCCATTCTTCTAGTTTCCTCCCTCCCATCCACGGTCAAGTCCTGGTTACCTCATCTTTGTGTTAGGACACACATCCACACCTTTAGGCCAAACCAGGCCACAGCTCCTGCAGCTCACTCTAGGACAGAGTGTGAGTTATCTTCATGTGACTTGACTACCTGGCTTCTCCAAGATCCTAGAAATTTTACCCTGATCTAAAGGCTTCCCAGGGAAACCCTGTCTTGGAAAACAAACAAAATAACAAAGAAACGCCACAGAAATATTATAGAAATGTTTTTTTGTTGTTTTAAAACTGGGTGTATGCATATGGGGCAAAGATACAATGACAGACAAAGGCCTGCTACAGGAGCCTTGTGAGACTTCCCCATCCATGATGGTATGCAAAATGGATTGTCAGTGTTTAGTTGTGTTTGGGCCGCCATACGTTTGGGGTTTGGGGTGTGAGGTTGGGGATGAAGCTTCCCTATCATATATAGAAAACAAAATTTCACAGTATCCATCCTTTGTTTTTGGCATTTATGGGCTTTCCACCTCTTCTGAGATGGTCCCTAAGCTTCAAAAAGGGAATGGTGTTACACATCAATCTGTTGAGATCAGACTCCTTTGATGTCTGTTGTCCCATAGATTTTTACAAGTTTGGGTTTTATTGGTTGTAGCTTTCTGTGAAAATAGAAGCTTCTCTACAAGTAGAACATTATGATAGGCAGATGTGGGCACAGGAGTCCCGCTCAAACTAAGGCACCAGCCAAGGACAATACAGGCAGTAAACCTTAAATCCCTACCCAGATCTAGACATTAAACAGAACACTCTCCACAGTAGAGTGGAGAGTGGGATATGACTTTCTCACATACTCTGGTGCCTCACCTTTGACCATGTCCCCTGGAGGGGGAGACCTAGTGGCACTCAGAGGAAGAACAGCAGGTTACCAAGAAGAGACTTGATACCCTAGGAACATATACAGGGGATGGTAATCCCCCTCAGGAGCAGTCATAAGGGAGGGGAATAAGGGGAAAATGGGAGGGAGGGAAGAATGGGAGGATACAAGCGATGGAATAACCATTGAGATGTTACAAGAATAAATTAATAAAGAAACAAAAATGAAAAAATATCTAAAACCTTAAAAAAAAGAAAATAGAAGCTTCTTTGATAACAGGGAGGGCCCCAACTGTCTATGGGTATTAGGTTGTGTATTTATAATGAACCTTAATAGAATACTGTTTTAGGAAATTGGCCATCTTATGTTCTTCAACAGTAATGATCTATCTTCAAATTATGGGGGGAAACCAAAGAAAATCCCAATGGTGACTCTTCTTACCTCTGATATTGTACATTGATATTGGTCCATGAGCACAAAAGAACAGAAGTGTCAGACAGAGGCTTCAGAAGCCCTGTGAGTCGGGATGGAAATGACCCTGGGACCAGATTCAAGGAGGCAGATGAACTGTATTTGGAATGAATGAGGGTTATGTAGAACTTTGAGTAGGGAGTATGGTAGTGGCTATATATCAGTGTCTGGTATTGAGATGCCTCATTTACATCGCTGAAGGGGCTCTTATAGAAGAAAAGGAGTTAGTCTTGTAAACTAGCTAAGGACTATGAGACATTTCTCAGGTAGATGGTGTTGGGATTTGGTGTCAGGGTTAAAAAGGAAAAATTTCACAGAAAAGGAGAGTTCTCCATTTTACACTGAGCTCAAGACTTTCCAGTCATGGTGAACTGCAGCTTTAGCAGCATGGGTTCTGGACAAACAATGACCTATTTTATGGGTGAAATATCTTGGACTTTCCTGACTAACAATTTAAAAGGAGATTTCTTATCCCTGGGTTGTAATTTTTTGTTTAAGGTTTTTATGGCGTTGCTGCTGCTGCTGATTTTTGCCTATGATGTCTAGTGGTGAACATGGTCACACCAAGGGGAGTGAGGGCAGAACTGGGAAGAGCAGATGGAGGGTCCTGGGGTTGAGCTGTAAAGGGATTAAATAAATAAAATAAAAGTTTCCTGTGAAAATATTAGTAAATGGCACAATAACTAAAATACACTCCAGCTTTGGATCCAAGTGTTCCACATTTATATCCTGTCTTTTCTTTTCTGTGAGAGCCAAGCTTTGAATTGAGCTTTTTTTGAGACTTGGTTTCTCCATCCATCCAATGAAAGTCCCCCATGGCTAAAGCAGCTGGCAAATACAGGATCCATATCCCCTATTTTAGGGATCTGGGCTAGGGTCATTGCCATAGTCTCCCAGGGTCTCAATTGTCCCAAAGATGCTCCCCTACCAATTTAAATTCTCTGCCCAGGTTTTGCCCTTCCCATTCTCTACCCCTCTCCCACCCTACCCACACAGGACCCCCACCAACATTACCTCTTCCATCCTCCCTCCCACACAGGGCATGATGACTATGTTAAATGTGCTTCTCTCAGATGTTTTGCAGCCTCTCCTCGGGGCTTAATATGTGAACAAAAGCTTAACCCAGAAGACCACAAATAGGCTTGCATTTCAGCTCAGTGGTCCCGATAGACCACAGCATAAGCTACTCAAATCAGGAGTGTTATCATGACTGACATGAACCACTGATCCCATAAGAATAAAGCATGAATCTAGGAATGAACTCAAAATGTTAAAGGTCCAGGCAGGATTTACAGTGGAGCCACATATTTGTCCATGGAGTTTAATGTCCATGTCTAATATACTTGGAGCATGTAGAGATCCTTCTTGTGGTTCAGATGGATACTGGTGATGTGATGACATATAGAACTAGGGGCAAGAACATTCTGACACGGGCCTGACACACCAGATGTGTTCAACATGTGTGCTAGCTAGTTTCTGTCACCTGACAGAAGCTAGAGATGCCTGTAGAACCAAAATTTCCTTCTCTGTCAGCTTGATAAACGGGTATGTTTAAGTATCATTTTCCCTTGACTGTTAATTTATGTGTGAGAGCCCCACCCTCTGTGGCTGGTACCATTCCTAGAGAGGTGATCTTGGATGATTCAAGAAAAAGCTAACTGAGCAAACCACTGAGAACAAGCAGTAAAGCATCATTCCTTCATGATCGTTTTTCATTTCCCACAGGCAAAATGATACAAATATATCATAACAATAGAGGAAATCAACTGATCAAAAGTTGTGTTTTCAAGGTGGTTAGCATTATTGATGATCTTCAATTAGATTAACTTTTTTAAAAATTGACATTAATATAAGAAGTTATATTTGAGAACCTATAGTCCATTGTTCAAAATACTCAGAATTCCATGAGCATTCAATAGCATGCTAACTGTGGAGTGACCTGGATGAAGAAGAAAAATTACTAGAATCCCAGAACCAAGAATGTTGAAGGTATGAAGAAACACAAAACTGATACCATAAATAGTTTGTAAGACTAATTCAATAATGACATTTGAAAAATTGAACATATTTTATGATGAAAACAATAAACAACTGATTGAGTGCTATGCCAGTGCAGTTGGGCTGTCTATGGAAATTCATAGCCAACTCTGTATTCAATGGGAACACTAACAACTTTTGCTCAAACTCAGATAGAAACAGGATGCTGTTGTGGTCACTTATATTCAGTATTTCCTAGGGAGTCCTATAAAGAACAATGACTAAAATCAGAATTAAAAGATGGAGAATCATTTGGGTTCACAATATGTCCTCATATGACATAAACTTCTTTTAAGAAAATCCTACAGATTCTACAGACGTTTCTGGAACTTGTGAGCAAAAGCATCCACCTGAGCTGTACATTTGGATACTAAAATTAAACACAGACCATAAGGTTTCCAGTTTTGTCACATGCATAGAGACAGAAGTAGATGTGGCTATACAAATGCTTTGGGAATAAAAAATGTTGATGATCACATGACAATATGAATGTGCACCGTGGTACTCAGCTGTATCTCAAAATAGCTAAAAGGAGAATTCATATGTGTGAGGATGCACTGTGAATATGAATTCCAAGAAAGAAAGAACCCAGTCCATCCATGTGTCATGGATTTTACATCTCTACCTAAAACAAATTGCACCTCAAAATTATTTTGTAGGCAGTTATGTGCACAGTGATCCATGGGCAGTTTCTTCTCCTGTCACTCTTCCCCATTGTATGTGGATGACTGCTATCTATCTATAGCATTGGTGTGATGTGAAAATATTGGAGCATATGAGACATGTTTATCTATATGCAAACACTGCAGCATTTTAATAGGGAACACATAGCATTTAGAAGTTTGAAGCTCTTGAAATTAGTTTTCATGAATTCGACGGGTTGGGGACATAATTGATCCACAACTTAAATTCTTAGACAGCTCTATGAAACTGTATTTACTATATTGATGTTTTTATTTTCCTTAAGAAATCAAACTTCACAGTGTACACTTCTACACATGGTTTTGTCACGATTACATGCACGAGTCAACATGCTGTCTGTAATAGAGTTGCTACTGACAATTTTTACCATATAACCTTCCTCTATTTTGTACTTCATCAAGAAAAATTGTACCACTCTGCTGTAGAATGAGAGGAGAAAGTTCAATATCCTATCACATCCAGTCTGATTCCATGACTGGTCTTCGAACTGACTGGATTGGAGGTCTCACACTGATACTCTCCAGCATCATTCAGACTGACAGGATCTATGGTGAGGCTGCACTTTGTAGGAGACAGCGTCATCCTCTCTTTGAGCTGCAGGGTCTGGTTATTGAAGATCCAATGGATGGAGATCCCAGTGTCAGGTGTGAAGCAAGTGAGGACCACAGAGCCATGTACTGGGACTACAGTGTGGGTGACTCTTACAAAAGGAGTTGTCACAGGCGCTGCACAGAAACAGAGCAGAGGGCCAGATGACATTAGTCTTTCACACAGCTTATCAAACACCATTGTATGTCACACCTTATGAGGCCTCTGAAGAGGTCAATTTGGACCTGTGACTATATCATAGATGGTGATTTTGATCTGCCTTGGTTGGGCTGTGTGACCTTGATTCAGCCATTATTTTTACCGTGCCTCAGTTTCTCTACTAGGAACATGATGTGACATCATTACAGTGTTAGTGAGTTAAACTTAGTTATGAGCAATGGGGTTGAACTTGGGGGTGGAGAGCTGCACATCTCAGCATCCTATTTTACTATTTACTTGAAGAAGATAATTCCTTAGGCTGTACCCTTGAGGGCAAGGAGAAGTATCAAGTAAGTCTCTTTACTGTTTGTCCACTTTGGGCCACTAACCTTCCCAAGAAAGCATATATGCCTCAGAATAATTGGCTGGTGGTCTGGGGACCTGTCTAATGAAACTCAGAAGAAGGAGAGGCCAAGTTGGTCTATTTAACCACAGCTTTCATGGCAGTAGACAGCTGGGTCCACACTTGGAGGTACTTGTACAGCCAGTGAGGACATTTTCCCTGTCAGTTTCAACAAAAAATAAAACAAAATAGTGACAAAAATCTCCCCAGTGTCATCTGGATTCAAGCCAGAAACAGAGATTTGGAACCATGGCAATCTGATGATCATTGCGAGGACTCTATGGCTTCTTCAAGCAGTGCCTGACTTATTTCCAAAGAAGCTGTCTTGGAACCATGTGCTTGGTGAAAGTCACAGGTATCAGTGGTGACCCTGAATTGCTTCTGCTGAGTTATACCACACACATTATCATCTCTGCAAGGAGAGAAGGTGATGGATTCTGATCTATTGCAGTTTGTCTATCTAATGTATGACCATCAGTAAGTGCACAAACTCCAGTAAGGAGCACAATTCAGTGGGGGAGAGGGGCAAGTTCATTTCATTCCAGACATTGCAGTGTATGAAGTAGAAAAAGCCATACCCATCAAACTGGATCTCATAGAGAGTCACTTACTATATACATGGAGTTGCACATGTGTTACTTCAATTTTGAGATCTCGGCTTAAAGTTTGTAGTGTGTAGATTCCTGCATCCTTCACAGTGATGTCCTGAAGCAGCATGGATCCATCATTGAACAACCTTTCTCTTGTGCTTCGTGCAGGACCCCAGCTGATGGAATTCGTGGTTTTGCTGTAGTCTGCGATTTTGAATATCTCTGCCCTATTTCCTGATTTGTACCAGGAATATGCTTGAAGATCTGGTGCATTCTGCACAATGAATATAATGGTTTCCCCTAGCACAGGAGTCCGAGGCACTTGTTTGATCACGACTCGAGCAGAGGTGAGAGGGTTACTGCAAGTAGAAATGGAGGCTATAGTAGGAAAAGAAAAGTCATTGATTGGGGAACATTCGATTATTGGGAGGCTCATGACATTTAGGCCAAACAGAATGATTCATCACTGATCCTAGAGATGTAGGTGTGGGTGTCTCTATCCGATTTGGTGGAAGTCTGCAACATGACCTCAATTTCCTCGGTGTCTCTGAATGTGTCCTTTCCTCTCCAATGAACTCTGTTTGTGTCCATGGTTGTCCCCTCTTTGCCCTCTATCGGGCACTTTACACCTGCGTGCATGGTTCTCTTTGAGATGATGCCTTCCCTGAACTCTAGAGACCCAAGAACTTCACTTTCTGGATTTTAGCTTCCAGTTTGCAGTAGGGCTCCACTCAACCTCTGATTTTAACTATTCATAAGCTTGGTGCATTGGCCTGCTCTCCAAGGACTGAGGATGGGTGAAGGGCAGGAGAAATCTCATCTTTTTCACAGGATCAGGCCTTGAAGAAAACTTGGACACTAGGAGGACTAGTTTTATGTCAACTTGACACAAGCTAGAGTCTTTTGGAAAGTTAGAGATTCATATTAAGATCCCACTATCAAATTGGCCTTTGGGAAAGACTGTAGCATATTTTTAAAATTAGAGATTAATAAGGAAGGGTCTAGCCCACTGTGAGAAGTTCTTGAGTTCAAGGTCCTGAGCGATAAAAGAGAGCAGGTTGACAATGTCACAAGGAGAAATCCAGGAAGCAGAGTTTTTCCAATATTTTTTTTGCACGAGATCCTGGATTGTATTTATAATGTGCCAATATTTAGAGCTAAAAATGGCCCCAGATTGATATGGACAGTTAAAATGATGATTCCCCTGAGAAGAGGAACGAAATGAGTGCTGGGGAAAATGTACCACAGATTCATCTGGAGTCAGGCCTGAACTGGGTGACTTCCAGGTGCTCACCCCTCTGTGATGACAGCATGGTTTCCTTAAGTACATGCCTAAAATTCAAGATCCTGAACTGATTCTGACATCTCGTCCTGAGTTCCTTTTCATCAAGGTCACCCTTGATATGGAGTGGGGAGGAGTTAGACAAGAAAGTTGTATCAATTGCTGTTTGTCTCCATCATGAGTGTAAGTACCTTGTGCTCAAACCTCAACTTGACACAAAGGGGAGAGGAAAGTCAGGCACAGGACATGCATGTCAGTCCTGTGTGTCTCTGCCCTCACCCTGAACTGAAAAATCACAGAAAATCACTTACTGTCTACCTCAAGTTGCACATGCACTACTTCAGCCTTCAGGTCTGTAGTCAGAGTTCTCAGGGTGTAGAATCCAGTATCATTCCAGGTGATGTTCTGAAGCAGCAGAGATCCATTGCTGTACACACTCTCTCTACCACTATGAGCAGGTCCCTGTACACTTATTCTTCTGACTGGTATGTATCGTGCCACCTCATCATCCTCAAACAGAAGCACCCCTTTGTACCAGAAAAACACTAGAAGGTTTGGTGGGAGATTGTGAACCAGTAGCATAACACTTGCCCCTTCTGCCACACTTTGTGGGACAGATTCAACAGTTAACTTGGCAGAGGTGGAATGGTGCTCACATCTCCAAATGGATTCTAGAAGGGAGAGAGAGAAAGATCCATCAATAATGGGACCTTTGTAATGGGCAAAGATGGGGTCATTCACAGTTGCCTCCATTGCTTAGCCTCAGTTTCCCCAAGCGTCAATATTTTCCTCAGTCACTTCCTTCTCCCATTTAGAGTAGAGTAGTGTTAAGGTGTTGCCTTGCTGACCACATCCCCTGCACACTGCACACACTGCACCATCACATATTGACCCCTTTTTTGTTGTTCTGTTTCCCTTATATTTCTAGTCAACACCTGGCTTCACGTTCTAAGTCCTTTTGACATTTTCTCCTGTCCTCTAAGACTGGGGCAATATAAAAACCATGTTTTGTCTCATTTTCCCATACATGCCTTCAAGACAATGACACAACTTTGGAAAATGAATAGGTAAATAAACAAAATGGAGGATCCCGTATACGTATAGATGTATTTAACAAATACATAGTTTTCGGAATACACAGTTGAATTTTTTTTGCTTTAAATGTTTACATGTATTAACCTGTTATAACTGTGTGTGAGTTTGTATGCACGGTGTGTCTTTCTGCTTTTGGGCAGGGAACCCTGAAAGGTGGTGCACCCTAAGTATAGGGATAGAATGAGCTTATCTATGGTTTCTATTGCCTTATCTCTCCTCTCTCTCTTGAATGTCCACTCCATCACAGCTTCCAATCTCTGCTGTCCTTCTCATCTCTGAGCAGAAACTTTTTCAAGGAAGAGGAATACCCAAGGTTACGTGTACTGTGGGTTTGTTTGTGTTCAAATACTTCTGTCTTTTGTGCTCTAAGTATTGTCCAGTCCCTCTCTGCTTCTCTCTTTGTTTCATTCCTCCAGAAAATAATGTAAGCAATAAGGTAAATATGCATTCCTGTGCCCTAAGAGAACAGCAGTGTAACCTCAAACTGACTTATACTGTGTCCTGGCCTTAATCTGTCAGCCCACAATGGGAGTCTCTTTACACAAACCCAGATGGATATCCAGGTCCCTCTGTGCTCTCATTCCTCTGGAAACATGATATTTTCTCTCAACAAGGTGAAAAAAATGTCTATGAGGCACCAAAGTGACCAGCACAGTGATATAAAAGTCACAAAACTATTCCCAGTGAAGACACAAGGCGGTTTTCTGACCCAGAACAAAGGCCCAGAAATCTGTTTGTCAACATCCTCACAGTCTAGATGTATGGGGCTTAGTATGCAGAGTCCTGCAAGGAGAGGTGGGCACCATGGTCCCATGTAGAGTTTCCGGATAATGCTACCACTTCCTCTGTTTGCTGATCTGTGTGATGGGTCTTTCCATGCATTCTCTGGGGTTTTGAGGGTGCCTCAGATTTCTGCCTAGATTACTGTCATTGGCTAATCTATCTTTCCCTAAAAAACTCCATCAAGCTGGAAAATGAACAATAATCCAATCAGTAGCAGACACAGAAAGTACCTTTTATGTCTGCAAAGGCTGTGGTCATGACTTCCAGGTCTGTAGGAGAAGAAGTAGAAGCCTGGCTACAAGGTTCAGACAAATACCTCTCCAAGTATTGATCACATGGCATGATAGTGCACTTACTGATCCCTGGGTGAACTTGGGCTAAGCTCATGCCTGAGGATCTCTACAGTTCAGTAAAGGCTGTTACCATTTGCTTGCATTAGAGAATCCCCTGATCTAGAGGACCTGTCTCCTCTGTCTCCATCCTTGGGGACAGTGATGAGTCTCTGAAGATAATTACAAGGGACCTACTTTAACTATGACTCTCATGTCAGCCCATTGGCTAGGTTCACAAGGTACAGACTTTCACAACTGAAAACCACAGATCCTGCCATCAGAAATAGAAAATCCACCCAGTATTTTGCTTCTCAAGGCTATCTGGGGTGGAGTCTGGGACAGAGATCAGCAGTCAGAACTTACTAGATCTACCTCTCTTTGAGGATCCTAATTTTCTAAACCATGCACAACATTCAGGGTCTTTAACAGGAATACATTAATGGTAAGAATCACAAAATTCTAAATATCCTAGAGTGATATTCTTGGTCTGATATCCTTGGACTTAGTTCCCCACCATGCATCCATGTGATCACAAGGTGAAGTCAACGGAAGGATTCTGATTTACTGCAGTTATTCCCCACAATTTTGTCCTTCACTAAAAGCTCAAACCCCAGGATGAGGACACAATGCAGGAGACAGGTATACAAAGGCCAGGCCTTATGTTCCTGTGGATGTCTAATGGAATGGTCCCCACCCAAGATGCAGCACTCACAAATAATCACTTACCGAGTACTAGGAGGTGCAGCTGTGATGTTGATACAATATATCCACTACTATTTATGGTTCGTAGGGTATAAAATCCTTTGTCATTCAGGGTAACATTTTGGATCAACAAAGACCCGTTGCGGTAAATTGTCTCTCTACCACTGTGTGCAGGTCCTTTCACACTCATGTTATATTGCAGTGAATAAAGTGCAATTCCATGGTCCAGATTCTTCACCCCTTTGTGCCACACTAAGGCTATAATGTCATCTAGCAGATTGGTAGCGAGAAGAAGCACGTTTTCCCCGTTAAGGACATAGAGTGGCACTGGCTCAACAGTAACAGAGTTAGTGATGGAAGGGTGCCAGCAGGTACAAATAGAAGCTAAAAGGAAAGAGAAAAAAAATAAAACTGTCAACATTGAGTAGGTGTGTTCTTCTCCCGGTATAGGTGTGTGAGTATGGATGTACACATCTTCCTTGATGGAGGTGAGCAACATACTCTGCATTCCTTCAGAAACTCTATGTCTTTATGCTTCTGCGGGATTTTCTGTTGAGGTGTCTCTATGGCTCCCTCATTACATGTCTTTATATCCCTTCTCACATAAGTACTTATTGGTGTGAGGAGCAATATTTCTGTGACCTTCTCCTCAAAAGAGTCCTGTCTTTCTGGCCTTTTTCTTTGTTCCTTCTTTGGCTCTAGTCAGCCCATTACTTGGTCATTCAGATAGTCTGATGTGAGGTCCACTAGAACCTGTGCACCATGAAAACACAGATGGTGTTGGAATTTTTGGAAGGCTCTGTTCCTGCTAAAGGCTCAGACAACATTGGCGAAGGGAAAGGAAAAAAAGGTGGATGGAAGGATAGAAGGAAGGAAGGGAGGAAGGAAAGAAGTCTAGGAAAGTATCTTCATGGGTTTATCTAAACAGTTCACAGGTTTGGTACTAATGACAAAACCTTTTCTCAATTTTGAATTTTTTTTTTTACATTTACTTATGTATTGTGTATGCATATTTGTGAAGGCAAGCATCTCTGTGTACACATGTGCCAGGCCATGCAAAGCAACTATTTTGAAGCAAGTGTTCAAGTGTGTTCACCTGCAGATGCATGCCTCAGCACCTGTGTAGAGGACAGCAATGATCCTGCAGGACCCTCTTGTTAGCATACACCTGGTGGTATTGAGGAATGGATTCAGATTGCAATGACTCCTCACATTGAATCATTTTACTAGCCCTCCTCTGTTAGTTTTCTAATTGGAGAGTCACCCGTTAATAGACTTCAGAACATGGCAGCCAAATATGATTGACTATAAATACGGATTGGATGAGACCTTTCACTTTTCCTCAACACCTCCTGTCCAGATACTGATCAACTGGATTCTGCATGGTCCGAGCCCTGTGACTGCAAGCAACAACCCTGAGTCCTTCTTGGGAATTCTGTCCTCTATGGATGACTCCACTATGACTCTGATTTTCCTTCCCACTAAACAATCAGAGAGTAAGTACCCATACCTGTGAACAGAAGCCACAGCCAGGGAGCGCACCCCTTGCTGGGAAACACAAAGGATGCTTCCATCTACCTTCTAACTGTGCTTCCTTCCCTCTGAGGAGAAGTTCAGCTCCAGCACAGCCCTTAGGATCTGTTGTCCTTCTTCACCTTGATATTAGTGTCCTCACAGGCAGAATCCTAGAATCCAGGGGACAATAGTGTTGGGGCCTGTGTCCAAGCCAATGCTCTGTCCTTTCCACTCTCAGTGCTGACTCACATCCTTGTCTAATTTTCTCTCTTTATATGTTACCTCCAAGCAACACATTGAGCAACAAAGATGATACACATCCCTGTGACCTGAGAGAACAACAGCCCATCTGAGGGCTGATATCTGCTGTGTTTGCCTTTGGGTTTCTCAGACAGAAACAGAGACCATCATTTCTACCTATGTGTTCTTGTGACAAAGAAACCCAGATAGATGAACACCCATTCTGTCCTGTGTTCTCAATGCTCTGTGAGAGTGATGTTTACCAGAAAAGATCAATACATGTATGTGAAAGAAACAGGGTAAGGATCTATAGGAATAAAGAGAAATCCTTCACTACTGGTGTCACCATTTAAAAATCTGGATCAGAAGAAGCAGCCAGGAGTAGTTGGTGAGTATTTTAGTGTCCTCACTATTAGGAAAAGGGTTGCATGTATATCCTGGTAAGGACTGTGAGCTTGGTCTTTCCATTGAAGGTTTCAAGGGAAGTGCAGTCTGTTGTGTTGGGTGAGCCTCTGCCCTCTCTCATCTTCCTTAGTCACCTTTGCCTCATGTATAGGTGATTAACTCAGAAGGTGCCTTTTGCTCCCAAATTTTCAAAGGAAAGACTTGGGAAACTTTTGTTGATATTTAAAAGAAATGACACTAAATGTAGACTCTGCACCTAAAGTTGGTGATACAACTGTTGCGTTTAACGCTTTCCTTTGGTGTCTGATCTTGAGGAGCAGGAACACTGATTCAAGTGCATAGGTATGGTAGTCTTCCCTATACAATGTTTTAAGTGTTTTTTCTTTTGCTGTGATTATAAACACCCTGAAATCTATCAGATAATGTTAACAAAGAAGATATTTGCTTTCCTGTCTGGGTCAGAGAGTAGAAGAGAAAAAAAACTCAAAGGAAAAAGCATGTTGTTTGGCAGCTCATTCACTATTTACACTCTCACACTCTTCCTAATGCTAAGCTGAGTTTCTCATACACTGAATGACCACTTGCCTAGGGATGGTGCAGTTCAAATTAGCCTGGATAGTTAATTAGTACACATGCATCAATTATGGCAATACCGCACAGATAAGTTCACAGCCAGACCAAGAAAGTGATATACTCAAGTGAAACTCTTTTCATTGGAGTGAAAGACCTTCATCTAATGGGATGTACACAGGACTACCTAAAAAAGAAAAAAATTAGTTACCATCTTATATACAAATGAGAAATGGAGTGGGAAATAAATCAGGGAAAAAACTGTTCACCAAACCACAAATAATATAAAATATCATGAGGTAACTCCAACCAAGCATGACAAAGGCCTCTATGACAAGAACTTCATGTCTGTTAGGAAAGTGACTGAAAGATCAGAAGATAGAAGATTTCCCATGCTTACCGATCAGTAGAATTACCATACTAAAAATACCCATATTACGAAAAGCAATCAACAGATAACACACAATCCCCGTCAAAATTCCACAAGGATTCTTTACAGAACTCCAAAGAGCAATACTCAACCTTATATGAAAATACTAAAATTCCAGAATAACTAACACAATTCTGTACCATTAAAGGCGAGTATATCACCATCCCTTATATCAAGCCCTGCTACAGAGACATAGTTTTAAAACTGCATTTTATTGGCATAAACACATACAGATTGATTAATGGAATTGAATCAGAGATGCAAGCATAAATCCACACATCTATGGACACCTGACATTTTATAAAGAAGCCAGAAAGAGACAACAGAAAAAGACAGCATCTTCAGTAAATGGCGCTGCTCTAACTCTATGTCAACATGTTAAGACTGTAAATAGGTCCATGCTTATCACCTTGCACAAACTCAAGTTCAAGTGGATTAAAGACCTCAACATAAAACTAGGTACACTGAACCTGATATAAGATGATGTGGGAGGACTAGCCTTGAAAATAATGGTGCAGCAGACAACTTCCAGAACATAACGCTAACAGCATAGCACTAAGAGTGACAATTAATGAATGGACCTCATAGAACTGAGTAGCCTCTGTAAGGCAAAAGACAACTTATATTATAGGAAAATATTCTCATCATCTCCACCTCTGATAGAGGGCTAATTTCCAAAAAATATAAAGGCCTCAAGAAACTATGCATGACCAAACCAAATAATCCTATTGAACATGGGGAACCGTTCTAAATACACAGTTCTGAATGAGGAATCTCAAGTATCCAATAAATGCAAATTAACAGTTCAATATCCTTAGCCAGAATGGAAATGTAAATCAAGATATCTCTGCAGTTTCATCATACACCTATAGGAATGACTCAGATAGAAGACATTAGTGACAGCTCATAGTGGCAAGGATGTGGAGCAAGGGGAACACTGTTCCATTGTTGTTGGGAGTGAAAACTTTGCAGCCAATTTTTGAATCAATATAGTGGTTTCTCAAAAAGTTTGAGAATCAATCTATCTCAAGACATAGATATGCCATTCATGGGTATATGCCCAAAAGAAACTCCAACATACCATAAAAATACTGCCTCCACTATGTTCATGTCAATTTTATTGATAACATTCAGAAACTGGAAATAAGCTAGGGGTCCTTTAACTGTAAAATGGATTATAAAAAACGAATTACATTTTCACAGTGGAGTATTACTCCACTGTTAAAAATGACACCATGCAATTCTTAGGCAAATGGATGGAACTAGTAAATATCATCCCGGGCATGGCAACCCAGACCCAGAAATACAAACATAGTGTGTGCTCAATTATGAGTGGATATTATCTGTAAAGGAAAAGATAATCATACTATAATTCACATATCCAGAGAGGCTATGTTACAAGGAGAGTAAAACGTGGAATACACACATCTCTCTCATAAGGGGAAATAGAAAAAATGTCATGAGTGGATGGGGGCAGGTGGGGAAAGGAAATTATAGGTCAGGTTTTGGGGGGATGGAAGTCAAAAATAGTTGGATAGCTAACTAGAATTGTGCGTCAATTTTGGAGATAGGTAGAAATCTAGTGCAATGGAAGCTCTCAGAATCCTATCAGGGTGACTCTAGATACAACGCCTAGTGCAGAAGGATAAGGAGTCTGATCCAGCCTTCTCCTACAACCAGGCAAGGCTTCTAATGGAGGAACTAGAATACTAAACCAGCCACAAAACCTTCAACCTACAATGTGTCCTGACAACATAATGTGCTGGGGTAGAGGTGGCACATAAATTGTGGGAGTGGCCAACCAATTACTGGTCCACCTTGAGACTCATGTCATGAGGCAGAGACCAGCCTGAATGGCCTGGAGGCCTAGGATAGATCCAAATAAGTAAAGCAAAAGAAAAGTAATAAAATTGTTTCTAATAATATTCTTTTAATCTCATACAAAGTTTACTGGTATAATTACCATTAGAGAGATTTCATCCAGAAACTGATGGAAACACACAGCCAAACATTATGTGCTCCTCAATGTATCCTCAGTGAAGAAGGGAAGGAGGTATTGCAGAATCCAGAGGGGCCAAGAACAACAGCAGAAAACCCACAGAATCAGCAACACACAGAATTAAAAAACCTGGACTCATAGGTTCGTCCATCAAATCCTGAATACCCTCATATATCAGAAGCCCAAGAAATATACATTAAAACCAACTTTTCTAAGACGAGTGAGGTCTTTAGTGAAGATATCAATAAATTCCTTAAGTAACTTCAGGAAAATATAAACAATAAGTGGAGGAAATGAATAAAATAGTTTTAAAAAGCCAAGACACAATGTTAAAATATTTTCTGGCTTCAAGTGGTGACATTATGTCTTGGTTGTTTTTATTATTGGTGTGTGTGTATGTGTGTGTGTGTGTTTGTGTGTATGTGTATTCTGACTCTAGACACTTGGGGCTGTGGGATTAAAGCATTAGGTACCAATTTCTGACTTTATATTTGTTGTAGAAGTGTTTTGTTATTTGTTTTTACTTTCATCTGTAATCTTGTGGTCTGTGTGGCTATGGATTCTCCCATTCTTATGATTTCTGATAGATTATGGAGTTTCTGTCCTTGGTGGAGGCTGGGAGAAAGAATTGGGACAGGTGACAAGGTGAGAGGATGCCAAGATAGTGAGAGAGCGAGGGAGTTTAGCCTTCAAGCAGCCTATCTGGATTTCTACTCTGCTTCATCTTTGAAAGTGTTTGGCATTCTCAACTCCAGTTGAAGTCAACTAGGAGGGTGAAAGGCAGGGTGAGCATTTGGGGAGAATGCTAAAATAGTGAGAGATTGGGAGAGATTACGAGGCAGGCAGCTTACCAAACTTCTTCCAGTCGTTGAGGTCTGTAGTCTATGCCCCTGTTGGAGGATGAAGCACAGCAAGTAGGAGAGTGTGGGACTGAAAATAGCGTGACTAGACCCTGAGTTAGATAGATAGTGGGGACATTAGGGACATTAGCATCCTACCTTGGCTTATCCCAGACTGTGATGTCTCTAGTAGAAGTGCATGTTTCCACTCCAGACTGGTTTCTGGTATAGTAAGGAGTCTCTATCCATTTGGGGCCTGAGGCACGGTGATTAGGAGGATAAAGGACTGGGGATAGGGCAGGCAAAGGCTGAGACTTGGGTAGTTTGTTGTGCAAGCAGCCTACCTGGACTTATTTCAGTCTGTGAGATCTCTATTAAAGCAGGGAGTTTATGTCCCTGTTGGGACTCAGGGTGCTGCCATGACAATTCATCTTAGACATTGATCTTCTGTACCCTGCCTAGCTTGGGATGTAGTTGTATACTGAAGTCTAAACCTGCATTGGTCTGGGAAATCTCCTTCTTACCCATTCTAATAAGGCTCCATATGAATCCCAACCAGACTCTGCCTGAAACCTGAAGATGTATTTTAGGGCTACATTTTGGGCAAGTTTACTACAATCCTGCCTTATCAAGATTCTTTGGTTGAGTTTTTTCACACATAGCCTCTTCTCAAGATGATTATCATTAAACAAAATCAGTGTTCCTGAATGTGTCCTTCTCCCTATATTGAACCATCTTCTTTATTTTCCAAATAGCTCACACCTGATTGCCTTTAGGTATCAGCTCAGAGTCAAGAGCAATTAAGGATCAGGTAGGGGAATGCCTTTCCTAATCTCTTTTTCTAGATTCTTTGTATCAACTTTTAAAAATTTTTAATTTATTAGATATGTAGTGTGTGTGTTCAAGAGCCCCGTGAGGCAAATGTGCTGTGTAGAATCCCTTGGATCTGGAGATAGGTGAGGTTCTAAAGACTCAGAAGATGTGTAGTGGGAACTGAACTCAAACTCTTGGGAGAGTAGCAATTAATCATAGACACTGAGCCATATCCTTGGGCCTCCTTTCTCATATTCCTCTTCTGTCACCTTCTTGGTTGTAGTCAACCCCTGCCATTTCTAGATGATAAACTGGCTTCTAATCTATTGCAACAAGAGCTATGAAAATGCAGTAATCTGCAAGGAATATTTTATGGGATGGCACAGTCAGTGCCTGGAAAAAGCCCAAACACCTGTGAATGAATGAATGAATGGATGGATGGATGAGTGTATCAGCATACTGCTTTTAGACGTAGTCTACTATCAGTAGTTATCAAAATAGGCTGATAGTCAGAGTTTGATTTTTTAAATTTTATATTATTTTTTGTGTATTTATGTGCATGAGAGAGGAAAAACGACAATATGTGTGTGTTATTCATGTATGCTTCAGTGAGTGGGATATTATTACTGAACAGATAAAGAGGTTAGAGGACATCAGGGATTTGGTTCATCCTTTCCACTATGTGGGATCTGGAAATTGAAGTCAGCATGTCAGTCTCGGCATCAACTGCCTCTATCCAGTGAGATAGCTCAGTGGGTATCACTGGTTAGATTTTCATTTGGAGACTCAGCCTCTCATAGTCGGGAGTATCTGTCTTCAGAATAAAATGGTTAATGGAGATTAACACTAAGGAAGAAACAATCTGGTACTCACACACCGTACCAAGTCCAAGAGGTTTCTTTTGCTGAAACTCTGTCCCACTCTGCCCTCTCTCTGTGTTCTGCAGTAATGAAGCCTTACTTGTTTTTCAAGCTCTGGGTAATTCCAGCCATTCTTTGAGTTTCCTCCCTCCCATCCACGGTCAAGTCCTGGTTACCTCATCTTTGTGTTAGGACACATCTACACCCTTAGGCCAAACCAGGCCACAGCTCCTGCAGCTCACTCTAGGACAGAGTTTGAGCTACCTTCCTGTGACTCGACTACCTGGCTCCTCCAAGCTCCTTGAAATTTAACACTGATCTAAAAAGTGAGTCCCAAACTGCCAAGGCTGCACAGAGAAACCCTGTCTTTAAAAACGAATGAAATAACAAACAAATGCTACAGAAATATTACAGCAATGTGTTTCTTTGTTTTAATCATGGGTGTATGCATATGGGCCAAGGTACAAAGACAGGCAAAGGTCTGGTGCAGCAGCCTTGTGATATTTCCCCACCCATGATGTTATGTACAATGGGTTGTCACTGTTTATGTGTGTTTGGCCTGTCATATGTTTGGGGTTTGGTGTTTGAGGTTGAGGCTGAAACTTCCCTCTCATATATAGGAGACACCAGTAACCATACTTGTTTTTTTTGACATTTATGGTCTTTCCACCTCTTCTGCTGAGATGGTCCCTGAGCTTCAAAAAGGGAATGATGTTACACTTCAGTCCGCTGAGATCAGACTCCTTTGGTGTCTGTTGTTCCATAGATATTTACAAGTTTGGGGTTTTATTGGTAGTAGCTTTATGTGAAAACAGAAGCTTCTTTGAAAACAGGGAGGGCCACAACTGTCTATGGGTATAAGGTTGTGTATTTATAACGAACCTTAATAGAATACTGTTTTAGGAAATTGGCCATCTTATATTCTTCAACAATAAAGAACTATCTTCAAATTATGGGAGGAAACCAAAGAAAATCCCAATGGTGACCCTTCTTACCTCCAATATTGTACATTGATATTGGTCCATGAGCACAAAAGAACAGAAGTGTCAGACAGAGGCTTCAGAAGCCCTGTGAGTCGGGATGGAAATGACCCTGGGACCAGATTCAAGGAGGCAGATCAACTGTATTTGGAATGAATGAGGGTTATGTAGAACTTTGAGTAAGGAGTATGGTAGTGGCTATATATCAGTGTCTGGTATTGAGATGCCTCATTTACATCGCTGAAGGGGCTCTTATAGAAGAAAAGGAGTTAGTCTTGTAAACTAGCTAAGGACTATGAGACATTTCTCAGGTAGATGGTGTTGGGATTTGGTGTCAGGGTTAAAAAGGAAAAATTTCACAGAAAAGGAGAGTTCTCCATTTTACACTGAGCTCAAGACTTTCCAGTCATGGTGAACTGCAGCTTTAGCAGCATGGGTTCTGGACAAACAATGACCTATTTTATGGGTGAAATATCTTGGACTCTCCTGACTATCAATTTAAAAGGAGGTTTCTTATCCTTGGCATTGTGATTTTTTTGTTTAAGGTTTTTATGGTGTTACTGCTGCTTGTTTTTTTTTTTGTGTGTGTGTATGACTTCTAGAGGTGAACATGGTCACACGAAGGAGAGTGAGGGCAGAATTGGGAAGAGCAGATGGAGGGTCCTGGGGTTGAGCTGTAAAGGGATTTAATAAATAAAATAAAAATTTCCTGTGAAAAATTAGTAAATGGCACAATAACTAAAATACACCCAGCTTTGGAACCAAGTGTTCCACATATACATCCTGTACTTTCTTTTCTGTGAGAGCCAAGCTTTGAGTCGAGCTTTTTTTGGGAGGCTTGGTATCTCCATCCATCCAATGAAAGTCCTCCTTGGCTAAAGCAGGTGGCAACTACAGGCTCCATATCTCCCTATTTTAGGGATCTGGGCTAGGGTCATTCCCATAGTCTCCCAGGGTCTCAATTGTCCCAAAGATGCTCCCCTACCAATTTAAATTCTCTCCCTAGATCCTGCCAGTCCCATTCTCTGGCCCTCCCCAACTCACCCCACACATGATCCCCACCAACATTACCTTTTCTATCCCCACTCCCTCACAGTTACCTCCTTCAATCTACTTCAGATACCTGCTTTATTTTATTTCCCTTTCCTCCAGGTTTATGTTGAGGTCTTTGATCCACTTGGACTTGAGTTTTGTGCACCATAAGTATAAATTTTTTGCTTACTTCTACATTCAAATAACCAGTAGACCTGCACCATTCGATCAAGGAGATGTCTTTTTTTCGTGGTATGCTTTTGATTTTTTGGGTCATCTTTTGACTCCATCCATCAACCTGTAAGTTTCTAGGCACTACCATGTGGCTTTTACTATTATTGCTCTACAGTTACAGCATGAAATCCAAGGTGGTGATTCCTCCAGACTATTTGGTTGAACAGAACAGTTTTAGTTATTTTTTTTGTCTTTTATTTTTCCATATGAATTTGTTGTTTGCTCTTTAAAGATCTTTCAGGAATTTTGGAGGGAATTGCAGTTAATCCGTCTATCGCTTTTGGTAAGGTGACCAATTTTAATATGTTAATGCTATCAATCTGTGATCATGGAAGACCTTTCCATCTTCTGATATCTTCCTCAATTGGTTTCTTCATAGACATCAGGTTCTTGTCATAGAAGTCTCTCACTTGCTTGATTAGAGTTACCTCAAGATGTATCATTTTATTTGTTGCCATTGTAAAGTGTGTTTTCCTCTAACTTTTTCTGGCCCATCTATAGCTGTATAAAGAAAGGCTACTGAAATTTTTAGTTAATTTTGTCCCTAGCCACTTTGCTGAAGTTTTTTTTGTTAGCTGTAAAAGAATTTTTGGGTCACTTATATATAATGTCATATCATCTGTGAATAGTGATACTTTGACTTCTTCCTTTCCAATTTGTAGTCTTCTAAGATCCGTTAGTTAGTTTATTGCTCTATCTGGGACTTCAACTACTATGTGAAATAGATATGGTGAGAATGAACAACCTTGTCTTGTCCCTGATTTTAGTGGAATTTCTTTAAATTTTCTCCATTGAATTTGATGTTGGCTGATGGCTTTTGATGTGTTCTTGGATTGGCTTATGGCTATTTTCTTGAGTATTTTTTGCAATAATATTCATAAGAGAAGTTGGTCTAAAATTCTCTTTCTTTGTTGCGTATTTGTGTGGTTTATGTAAAACGGGGAACTGTGACCTTTTAGAATTAGTTTGGCAGTGGTACTTCTGTTTCTATATTGTGGAATAGAGTGAGGAGTATTGATGGTAGCTCTATTTCAAAAGTCTGGTAGAATCCTGGGCTAAAACCATCTTCCCCAGAACTCCTCATGGTTGGGAGTCTTTTAAAGACAGATTTTATTTCCTTAGGCTTATTTAAATCATTTAAATGATATTGATTTAACTTTGGTAATAGGAATCTGTCAAGAAAATCATCCATTTCATTTAGATTTTCCAATTTTGTGAAGTACAGGTCTTTTTTTAATGTTCCTTTTTAACATACATATTTATATGATTACACATGATTAAAATAAACTACATATGTCAGGAAGAATCATGAGACAATTAGGAATTATGTAAATGTTACATTCTTAGTGTTTTGGCTACTTGTATTTTGCAAACTTGAAGTAAACATCTTTTCTGTCTTTTTAGGTCTAAATTTGTGAATAAAGCTCAATAAAAGTAAGACCTAATAATTGGATATCCTCAATGTCTGTTATTTTCCCCTTTCATCTATGATTTTGTTTCTTTGAATCTCTCTCTCTCTCTCTCTCTCTCTCTCTCTCTCTCTCTCTCTCTCTCTCTCTCTGTATGTGTTTGTGTGTGTGCACTTCTCTTCTTTTGGTTTTGCTTGTTTGGAATCGTTTATTTCCTTAGTATGGGCTTTTCCTTCTAGTATCAAATTAAGAGTGAGTATATACTGTACTTGTCTTTCTGGGTCTGGGTTACCTCTCTCAGGATGATCATTTCTACTTCCACCCATTTGCCTACACATTTTATGATTCCCTTGTTTTCAATCACTAAGTATATTTTATACCCATCACAATAGTGAATATCAATAACTCGAGTGACAGCACATGAAGGTAAGAATGAGGAGAAAGGGGAACACTCCTTCATTGCTGGTGGGAGTTTAAATCTGTCAACCACTTTTGAAATCCATCTGACACTTTGTCAGAAAATTGGGACTAGAGCTACCTCAAAACCTAGCTAGTCCACTCCTTGGAATGTACCCGAAGGATGATCCAGAACACAACAAAGACATTTGATCAACTATGTCCATAGCATCCTTATTCATAATAGGCAGAGTCTGGGAACAACCTAGTTGTCCCTCAGTGGGAGGACAAATACGGAAACTGTGGTACATTTACTACTGAGCTATGAAAAACAAGGAAACATTGAAGCGTACAGGCAAATGGATGGAACTAGAAATGATCATTCTGACTGAGATAATCCAGACCCAGAAAGACACACATGGCATATACTCATGTATTAGTGGGAATTAGGCCAACCTGGGTGTCCTCTGATAGACTTCTCTCAGTGGGGGATCAGGACAGATGCTGAGGCTCACCATTGGATGCCAAGTGAGGTGGATATGGAATAATGGGGAGATAGAAGGACCCAGGGTTTTCAGGAGCCCCACACAAAGACCATCAAGGCTGGAGGATCTGAACCCAAGTAGGCCTGCACAAACTGCTCTGCCATCCAAGGACAGTCTGTGCAGATCTAGCTGGTGGGAAGCTATTTTTCCATGGTTGTGGAGAGAGTAAGGACTGCCTCTGACATGAACTCTGGTGTTCTCTACTTGACCACTTCCTCTTGGTGGGGAGGACTGGTGGCCCTCAGAGGAAAGGGAAGCAGGCTATCCAGATGAGACCTGATAGGTTGTGATCATATGGTGGGGGAGAAGGTCCCCTTGTGTCACATGTCTAGGAGAGGGGAATAGGCTGAAAAAGGGAGGGAGGGGGAATGGGAAGATACAAGTGAGGGGATAGCAATAGTGATAAAATCTGAATAAATTTTAAAAATAGCTGAGTAGTATTCTATTGTGTAAATGTATCACAGTTCCTGTATCCCTTTCTTTAATTGAAGGACATCTAGGTTGTTTCCAGATTGTGGCTATTATGAAAAAAGCTGCTATGAGTGCAATTAAGCAAATGTCCTTGTTGTATGGTGGAGCATCTATTAGGTATATATCCAGGAGTGTTATATCTGAGTCTTGAATTAGAACTATCCTTAATTATATGAGAAAGGGTCAGATTGATTTTCTAAGTGGTTGTACAGATTTGCACTCCCACCAGCAAAGGAGGACTGTACCTTTTTCACATCCTTCCCAGCATGTGCAGTCACTTCAGTTTTTGATCTTAGCCATTATGATGGGAATCAGATGGAATCTCAGTGTAGTTTTGATTGGCATCTCCCTCATGTCTTAGGACTTTGAACATTTCTTTGTTTCTCAGCCTTTTGATATTCTTCAGTTGAGAATTTTCTGTTTAGTCTTGTACTCCTTTTTCAAATGTCATTAATTATTATTATCATTAAATATGCATTTATCTATTTATTTACATTAATTATTTCATTATGTTTCTTCTTCAACACGTATATTTATATTATTACTCATGAAGAAGATGAACTATATAGAGCCAGAAGAACCATGAGATAATCATGAATTATATGAATGTTACATTCATAGTGTTTTGGCTAATTGTATTTGTGAAGCTTGAAGTAAAGGTCTTTCCTACCTTCTTGGGTCTAAATTTCGGAATAAAACTCAACATCTATCATTTTTCCATCTCTGTTAACTTAAGTCAACTGTCTTGATCTAAAAAGATCTTATCTCCTAACCAACTAAATTTGATTGTAAGATTAAACTATCTGGTCTTCAACTACATCAGAGACTTAATAAGGAATAAAACTTAAATACCTGAGTGAACCAGAAGTGCAGTATATCAGATTCCAAAATGAAAAAATGACTGAGACAGTTACTGCCTGAACAGGCACCCAACACTCTCTGTGACTTTGGAGCATCATCTTCCCCTAGCCCTTTATCTCTGACAGAAATATTTGATGGGCAGGAAATATTGAGGATTTGCTTACTGTCTTGGCAGAGTTTGGCCACCAATCATGCCTGGATTTAAGCTTGCCCACTTTTGGGCATAATTCTGTTAGTGGCAGGAATGAGGGCATTTTCCCCAGTGGCTGGTTAGCTACATTTGAAGCAACCTCTATAAATAGGGTCTTTAATGTGGATCATCTTCTTTGAGGGAGGCTGGGTGCTGCAGGAGTAAATTTGTCTTGTGAAAGAATCTTTAGGAAAATGAAAATGTCTTTAAGTGCCATATTCTATAGGTCTCTGAGGCTTTTGAAGACATTATTGAACTATTTTAACCTTATATATATCTATAAAATCATATCTATCTGTTAGACCTAGGGTATATGTTCTTGTGATAAAATTAGGCTATTATTTGACATGACCATGATTTGAATCAATATACAAAACTCTATACCAATGAATTAAAAATAACTTTCTTTGTAACAGTGAAGCCATTGAGTTAAGAAATATGTTCGACTATCTACCTTTTGTTCTATCCTCCCTCTATATTTCTGCATCTCCCTTTTTTCCTTTTCATCTTCTATCTCCTTAGCTATGAGAGAAAGATAAAGGAAAAGAGAGATGTCCCTGAGTCTAACCTAGTTTTCACTTTGTAAAAGACCAATAATAATCTATAACCACCGCCTGATGAAAATAATCTTCTGTAGACCCAGAGAGTAATTGGAAACATACCCAACTCCCCTTAGAGGAATTGATCCATGATTATGGAAGATCTTCCTTTCTTTTGATATCTTCTTCAATTTCTTTCCTCAGAGACTTAAATTTTTTCATTCATGTTTGTCTTTTGTATAAAAAAGAGATACCATTTTTTGCATTGATTTTGTATCCAGCCACTTTAGTAAAGGGGATTATCAGTTTAGGAATTTCTTGGTAGAATTCTTAGGGGTCACGCATATTTACTATAGTATCATCTGCAAATAGCGATACTTTAACATCTTACTTTCCAATTTGTATCCTTTTTTTTTATCTACTTTAGTTGTTTAATTACTCTAGCTAGGACATCAAGTACCATATATTAAGGAGATACAGAAAGAGTAGACAGCCTGGTCATGTCCCTGTGGAAGTGTCTTAAGTTTCTTCTATTTATTTTCATGATGATGGTAGGCTTGCTTTATATTGCCTTTATTATGTTTAGGTGTGTGCCTTAAAACCCTGATCTTTCCAAGACTTTTAATATGAATGGGTGTTAGATTTTGTCAAATGCCTTTCAGCATCTAAGGAGATGATCATGTGGGTTTTTTCTTTCAGTTTGTTTCAGAAGGATTTCAATGTAGTTTCAACAGTCACACCTCTATGATTGGGATGAAACCTATTTTGTCTTAGTGAATGATACTTTTGATGTGTTCATGGATTGATTTTGTGAGAGTATTTTATTGAGTATATTTTGCAGCAATGCTTATCAGAGAAATTTGTCTGAAATTCTCTTTCTCTGTTTTGTTTTTGGGTGGTTTAGGAATCAAGGTAACTGTGGCCAAAGCCTGACTCACCTCTGCTGGTTCACTTTCTGTGACCCAGATGGGCCAGGCCATAAGCAATGGGCAGAGAAAGAACCAAGCCCTAAGCTTCTCTGGTATCACATAGGCCTCTTCAGGAGATCAGCTAATGTGGTTTGTGGCCCATTCCTGACTCACCTTGGCTTCTGTGCCCCAGATTGGACAGGAAAGTAAGCAGTGGGCAGGCAGAGAGAGAGATCCAAAACTAAAGCTGCTTGGAAGTTCTACAGTTCTTCCCATTATGACAATTAATGTGGGTTATGGCTAATGCTTGATTTAGCTTTGCCTGTTTCTTCTCTGTGTCTAAGGTGGTCCAAACTCATCCATAGTATGCATGTAGATAGGGAGCCAAGCCTAAAGCTGCTTGGGTGTCATGCAGACCTCTTAGTAAAATCACCTAATGCGAGTTGTGGACCACACCAACTGAGCTCTTCAAACCCAGTTTCTATATTGCTGCAGACTGCAGTCAGTGCTAATGCTAATATATCTAAAAAAATTTCTCTTTTTGTAAACTAAAAACATCCATGTAAACTTCAGAGAATTCAGGGAATCATAAGGTTTGAATCCACCAGCATCAAATTCCAGAGAAGTACAGCCTACGTTTTCCCACTCGTCTATTCCTGAGGATACTTCCTCTCTTTCTCTGCCCTAGTCTTGGGATTCCCACCAAAAAAACTACTAGGAATAAATTTCTGAAAGTTCCTGATATAATATTTTACTTTAAGATTCAAAACTGTAACATTTCACCTAATCTATATCTGTCTCCTCACATTCCCACTTGTTTGGCAGACACTGTCCAGTAAACTATCCACTGCAACTGTATTGATTCAGAAAAATTGGCATCATATTCTGTTTCTGATAAGGCTATAAATATCTGATTACTCTCAATACAGTTGTCACAGCTTCAGACTCTGTTCCCTCCTATCCGAATCTTACTAATATCTTAAGCAACCGTAAGAGGCAATCTTGGCACAGTAGTAAGCATGGGTGCTTATAGAATGGGTGACAGACAGGCTCCAACCACAACCATTGCTTTGCCCTGGCCTCAAATCCATGTCTCACATGGGTAAGGACCATGCAGAGATATTTCATGAAACAGAGGTGTCTGTTTTCTAGCTTTTAACTTTTTTTTTATGTTTTTATGTATTTTGCCTGCACATATATAAGTGAAATGCAAGCATCCCTGTTTCCCAAAGAGGCAAGAAGAGAAACTTGGATCCCATGTAACTGCAGTAACAATACGGTTCTAAATTTGCACGTGTGCGCTGGGAACTGAACTTGAGTCTTCTCCAGGAGCATCTAGTGCTATTATCCTCTCAGCTATCACTCCATCACACCCCAGAGTGAGTGTTTTCCAAAGCTGATCTGGCTGGCCGGAAGAGAATGGGTGTCTTTGTCAGATCTTAACCGGGTCATTGGGACTGTAGCTTTCTCTGTATGAGACCACTGTTACTAATACACAAACTCTAAGGGCAATACCTTTGAGGATTATTTCTCTAAAGAAGACAGTGAGGTAAGTTGAGAGGCAAAGGGAAGAGTTCTTTGCAGTTAGTGACTTCTTCAGCAGAGGGAGCCCTATATTAGAATCATGATGTGGTCCGACAAAAAAAAAAAAAAAAAAAAAAGAAAAAGAAAAAGAAAGCCAAATCCTACCACCTCTGTTCAAAGGAAATGACAGTGGCACAACATGAAAGATTCTATTTCCTCCCTTGTACATGGGCTTTGGCGTCCTGATTTCCTGAGAAAGTCTCCGTACATGGATGGCTTAGTTTTAGAGTCAGCCCTAATTGTTCATTTGTTTTCACTTCCTTAACAAAGTCTCTCCTCAAGCTGCTGCTGACCAAGAGTAGTGTCTCTGAAAGCAGCTGCTCCCTGTTCCACAGACACTTGAAAAGGCCTCCAGGGTAGGCACTCTAGATGTGTGTGTGTCTGCAGACAGCTAGCTAGTTCTCCTTCATATCTGCCTCCCTGTGTGATCCACGGAATAGAAAGCCCTATGTTAGAGTCAGGATTTATTGTACGAAAAACCAAAATGAGGCCCTTCACATTCCAGGAGGTGAGACATCTGTACAGTAAATAACACATGATTTCCTATCCAGTAGGTTGTCTGAGGGAGTACTACATTTCCACAGAAATTCTCCAGAGGCAGGAGTTTTTCTCTATCTCAGTCTGCTGGATACAGGGTACATGATTAATGAATGTTCCAATGTGTATAATGTAGCTTTATAATGACCAACGGACCTGACATTGGGACAGGGCAGCTGCCTAGATCAGCAGCATCAGTTACTATCTGGCCTGTGGGATATATTTTGCTAGCCTTAATCCCTAAAGGCAGGAAGTTGTCAGGAGAACCTATGTCCTATCTTACTTACCTTGGGGATCCTTATTGTCCTGTGAAGCCTCAACAATCATCCAAAGCTATGGCTAATAGCCTGGGAAGCTGTGCAACCATGCCTTCCATTGTTGAGACTCAGGGAGAGATGTCCAGGTGACTTAGGCTATCTGTGGCTCTCATTGCAGTACACTGGTGAGTTTCATGAACTATGACATTTAGACACTTACAAATTATTCTATTCTCCTATTCCAACTCAGCACATACTCACCCACAGTAACCTGAAATCTGAGGTCTGGGACAGTGACCTAGAATCACAATGTTGTGGTGGTCCCTCTTCTAATAAAGTTTGATAATTTTTTTCAGCCAAACCCTTCCTGAGTCCCAAAGTACTTTCTCATGGATACATTTAAGATGGGTTCTTCACAATCAGGACTTATTCTAATTCTCTGGCTAAATACCCCACTACACATCCTGATAGTCACACCATGGGAGAGAGCCAACCCAAATGCCAGAGTATTAACAATGCTCTGCTATGCTTGCAGACAGCAGGCTAGCATAGCTGTCTTCTGAGAGTCTCTCCACTCAATAGTGGATCGAAAGAGATACAGATACTCAAAGTCAAGCAGGAAGTATTGTGGAAAGGTGGGAGCAGGAGCTCTACAAGAGGACCCATGGAGACAACTAAACTGGGACCTGATGGGCTTGAGACTGAAGCACCAACCACAGACAATGCATAGACCGGACGTAGGCACTGTACATAGATGAAGCAGATGGGCACCTCAGGCTTCATGTGTAAGAAGAGCAGGGACTATCTCTGACATGGACTCGGATGCCTATTTTCTGATCACTCTCCTCTGGTGGGGCCTCCTCGCCAAGCCACAAAGGAAGAGATATGTTCAGTCCTGATGCAACTTGATGAGCTGGGGTGGGTGTGTCGGGTGGGCTCCACTTATCTGAAGAATAGAGAGGGGGGATATGGGAAGAGAGAGGGAAGGTGCGGCCAGGAGCGAGGAGAGGGGGGCTATGAGTGGAATATATAGTGAACGAATATATAAATTAATTAAAAATATTTACCTAGGCTTGTGTTTTAGAGAGATGGATTGGTCCTCTTTTCCCACATACTCATCAGCCCAGGAGCCCAGAGAGGCTTGTGGAGACTGAGGCACCAACCACTTACCATGAATAAACTGGACTTAGCAACCCTACACAAATGTACACAAATGGACAGGACAGGCTTCACATGGGTCCTCTAGTAAGGGGTGTGGGGAGTTTCTCTGACATGAACTCTGTTGTCTGCTTTTTTTTTTGGTTTTTTGAGACAGAGTTTCTCTGTGTAGCCTTGGCTGTCCTGGACTTGCTTTGTAGACCAGGCTGGCCTCGAACTCACAGTGATCCACCTGCCTCTGCCTCCCGAGTGCTAGGATTAAAGGAATGTACCACCACCGCCCGGCCTTGTTGTCTGCTTTTTAAAAAATCAATTCCCCTTGGTGGGATTGCCTTGTTGGGACACAGGGGAAAATAACACAGTCAGTTCTCATGCAACGTGATGAGCAGGGGAGGGTGGGAGGGCAGGGCTCCCCTTTTCTCAGCAATGGAGGAGAGGAGGGGGAAGAGGAAAGAGCCATGTCACTGAAAATGCTCTATCACTGAAAGAGCTCTATTGGAGAAGCCTCTCTCCCATACGCTCGGTATTCCCTGTGGAATTGATATCCCAAAGGACCAGCTAAGCTTCATTCCTTAGAGACCAGCATATGTAGCCATTGGTGCCTGGATACCCCAAAGGGAAAATGTAGACCCCAAGCTCCAGAATAATAACATTTGGGAAATATTTAGAAACATTATATACTGAATACTGATAGGCTACATCATGTTTTCTTTAAACAGTGGCTTATCTATTCTGAAATAAAAATATAAAAATGGGCCTAACTGCCTTGAGAGGCATGTGTCAAAGATTTTTCCGGTTAGAGACCATGGCTCCTGTGGCACTATGCACCTTAAATTTTCAGAGAAACCAAGGCACTCCTTCAGGCAGTGAAGAATTCAGACCACTTTGCATTTCTCTATGTTCTCTTAGAACAGAGTAAGGGACATAATTTGACATGACAATTACTCTTAGACATCAATCTTCTGTTTCCTAAATAGTTTTCAGATATCAGTGTATCCTGACAACTACAACTGTATTGATCCTGGAAATTGACATTATAGTTTGTTTTTGAAAAGGCTATATGAATTCTGATTACTCTCAATAAAATTGTCACAGCCTCAGTCTTGTTGTGGTCCCACCAACCAAAGCATGATTAATTCCCTGAGCAGCTGTAACAGGAAACCTTGATATAGTATTAAGCATCGGTGCTTATAGCGTGAGGTACAGATAGGCTTGAAACACAACCATTGCTTTGACCTGGCCTCAAATGCATGTCTCACATGTGTAAAGACCATGCCAAGACATTTCATAAAATATAGGTGGATATTTTCTCTCTAAGGATTTTTGGAATGTATGTTGTTATATTGGCTGCATGTATATCTGTGAAACACAAGCATGGCTGGTGCCCAAATAGGCAAGAAGAGGATATAACATTACTTGTAACTGTGGTAGCAAATAGTTAAAACCTGCCATGTATGTGCTGGGATCTGAATTTTGGTCTTGCACAAGAGTGCTATTAGCCACTCTAGCACTCCAGGGTGAGTATTTTCAAAAGTGGATCTGTCTGTCAGGAAGATAACTGATGTGCTTGTCAGAATTGTCTAGGGCTTTGAGATGCTAACTTTGTCCATATGAGACCATTGGCGCTAACTACCAAGGGTCTAGCTACCAATCCCTGTAAGTATTATTTCTTTAAGGAACACAATGAGGTAAAATGAAAGGCTGGTGGTTAAGTTGTTTAACATCAGTGACTGCTTAGCAGAGAGAGCCCTGTGTTAGAACTGCATTATGCTGAGACAGAAAGAGCAAAGATCTGTCCTTTATATTCAAGGTAAATGACAGTGGCTCACAAGAAAACATGATTTCCTCTTTTGTACATGGGCTATGGAGTCCTGGAATCCCGCAGAAATTATCCAGAGGTGGGTGGGCTAGTTTCAGAGTCAAGTCTAACTGTCCATTTGTTTTCACTTGGTGAACAGGATGTGCTTTCAAGCTGCTGATGAATAAGATTAGAATTTCTAAGAGCAGCTCCTCCCTGCTCCACAGACACTTGAGAAGAGCTCCAGGGTAGAGACAATAGATACGTGTCTGCAGACAGATAGACGAGCTTCACATCTGCCTTCCATGGTCTATGTAATTCAGAGCACTATTAGAATCAAGATCTATGGGAAGAATCAAGGCAAAGGGAGGTCTTTTGTATTCCAGGAGGTAAGATACCAGCACAGGAGAAGACATATGGTTTCCTATCCAGTAAGTAAAATGGGAAGTCCTGGATATCTCCAGAAATTGTCCAGAGGATGGAGTTTTTTTTTCTCTATTTCCGTTTCTGAGATATAGGACCTATGAGTGTTGTGATGTCTACAATGTATTGTTAAATATGAACGAGGATCTGACATTGGTGTGTAGGGATGATTCAACACCTGAAAACCCATCAATGTAATCTGTAATATAAACAAATTGAAAGAAAAAAACATAATCATCTATTAGATGCTGAAATGCCTTTGACAAATCCAACACTCCTTTATGTTAAAACTATTGGAAAGACCTGGTATACAAGGCACATACCTAACACAATAAAGGAAATATACAGCAAGCCAATAGCCAACATCAAAGGAAATGTAACAGAACTCAAACCAATTCCACTAAATTCAGCAACAATGCAAGGCTCTCCACTCTCTCCATATCTATTCAATATAGTGATTGAAATTCTACCTAGAGAAATAAGACAAATAAAGTAGATCAAGGTGATACAAAATGGAAGGAAAGAAATCAAAGTATTGCTATTCACAGGTCATATGATAGTATACATAAGGGACCCAAAAATTCTTCCCAGGAGCCCTACAACTGTTAAAAACTTCAGGAAAGTGGATGAATACAAAATTAACTTAAAAATCAGTATTCTTCCTGTATATACAAGATACATGAGCTAAGAAATAAATCACGGAAACAACATCCTTCAGCATAGCCACAAGCAATATAAAATATCTGGGGAGTGATTATAACTAAGCAAGAGAAAGATCTGTGTGACAAGAATAATAAATTTTTGAAGAAAGAAATTGAAGGAAATAACACAAGAAGGAAAGATATCTCATGCTCATGGATCAGTAGGATTAAGACAGTAAAAATGGTCATTTTTATCAACAGCAATCTACTGATTCAGTGCAATTCCCGCCAAAATGCCAACATAGTTCTTTACTGATCTCTAACAAGCAATTCTAACTTTACATGAAAAAAAAAACAAGATAGCTACAATAATCTGGTAGAATAAAAGTACTTCTGGAGGTATGACAATCCCTGATTTCAAGATGTACTGCAGGGAAACAATAAAAATTTGCATAGTATTGGCTGATCAACTGAATCTAGTCAAAGAGTCACATATAAACCGTTGTACTTTTCTCAGAGGTTACTCAGCCTGTCCTCGAAGCTCAATTTGTGAATAAAACTCTCAGGCAGGAGACCACAAACAGGCCTGTATTTCAGCTCAGTGATTCAGATAGACCACAACATAAGCCACTCCAATCAGAGGTTCATGATGACTGACATCAACCACTGATGCCAAAAGAATGAAACATGAATCTAGGAATAAACTCAAAATGATATAGACCCAGGCAGGATTTGCAACGGAGGCACCTCTTTGTTAGTGGAATTTAATGTCCGTTCTCTAATATACTTGGACCCTGTGGAGTGCTCTCTTGAGTTTCAGATGGATACCGATCATGTAACATATAGGAACTAGGGGCAAAAACTTTCTGACATGGGCCTGGTGGACCAGATGTGTTTGTCAAGTGTGCTAATTAGTTTCTGTCACCTGGCACAAGCTAGAGACACCTGTAGAACTATAAGGAATTGCCTCCTCCATCCGCTTGACAACTGGGTATGTTTATGGAGCATTTTCCCTTAACTATTGATTCATTCATGAGAGATCAGCCCACTGTGGATGGTACCATTCCTAGAGAGGGGGTCCTGGGTGATGGAAGAAAAAGCTAGCTGAGCAAACCATAGAGAACAAGCAGTAAAGCATCATTCTTTCATGGACCTTGTATGATTCCCCACAGGTTAGAATCATACAAATAAATTATAACAATAGAGAAAATCCATTGAACCAAACTTGTTTTCTCAAAGTAGTTACCATTATTGACGATCTTTAATTAGATTAACTTTGTTTTTAAAATTTTGCATTAATATAAGAAGTTAAATTTGAGAACTTATAGTCCATTCTTCAAAATACTAAGAATTTCATGAACAATAAATTCTGTGCTAACTGTTGAGTGACCTGGATGAAGCAAAAAACATTACCAGAAGCCCAGAACCAACAAAGATGGAAGTATGAAGAGACACAGAACTGATACTATGAATATTTTATAAGATTGAATCAATAAAAAGATTTGAAAAATTGAACACATTTAATGTTGAAAACAAGAAACAGCTAAGAGTACTAGGCCAGTGTAGTTGGGATGTCCATGGAAACACATAGGCAACTCAGTACTCAAGGGGGACACTGACAACTTTTCCTAAAATATAGGATAGACACAAGGATGCTATTGTGGTCATTTATGACCAATATTCCCTTGGGAGTCCTATAATGCACAATTACTAAAAAAAAGAAAGAAAGAAAGAAAGAAAAGATGGCCAATCAATTGGGAGTAAAATATGTCCTCATACGACATGAACTTCTTTTAAGAAAACCATAAAGATTCTAAAGCAGTTTCTGGAACTTGTGGGCAAATACATCCACATGAGCTGTACACATGGAAACTAGTATTGACCACAAACAATTAGATTCCCTCTTTTGTCACATGTATAGAGATAGAAGTAGGTGTGGCTATACAAATGCTTGGGGAACAGACAATGGTAATGAGCACATAACAATATGAATGTGCATCATGCTCCTCAGCTGTAACTCAAAATAGTTAAAAGGAGAATTCCCATATATATCTCAAAAATATGTATAAAGAGATAAAATAATAATGTGTGAAGTTACACAGTGAATACCAGTCCCAGGAAAGAAAGAATCCAGTCCAGCCTTTTGTCATGAATTTTACATCTGTATTTAAAACAAATTGCAACTCAAAATTATTTAGTAACCAGTTATGTGCACAGTGAGACATGGGCAGTCCCTTCTCATGCCACTATTCCCCACTTCATGTGGATGACTGGTGTTTAAGTAGCATTGGTGTTATGTGAAAATATTGGAGCATATGAGACATGTATATCTCTATGCAAACACTGTAGAATTTTAATAGGGAACACACAGGATTTAGAATTTTGAAGCTCTTAAAATTATTTTTCAGGGATTCTAAGGGATGGGGACATATTTGATCCACAACTTAAGTTCCTAAACAGCTCTTTGCAACTGTATTTACTATATTGATGTTTTTATTTTCCTTAAGAAATCAAACTTCACAGTGTACACTTCTACACATGGTTTTGTCAGGATTACATGCACGAGTCAACATGCTGGCTGTAATTGTAATTGTTGCTGACAATTTTTACCACATAATCTTCCTCTATTTTGTACTCCATCAATAAAAACTGTTCAATTCTGTTGCAGAATGAGAGGAGAAAGTTCAATATCCTGTCACATCCAATCTGATTCCATCACTGGTCTTCGAACTGACTGGATTGGAGGTCTCACACTGATACTCTCCAGCATCATTCAGACTGACAGGATCTATGGTGAGGCTGCACTTTGTAGGAGACAGCGTCATCCTCTCTTTGAGCTGCAGAGTCTGCTTATTGAAGATCCAACGGATGGAGATTCCAGTGTCAGGTGTGAAGCAAGTAAAGACCACAGAGCCACGTACTGTAACTTCAGTGTGGGTGGCTCTTAAGAAAGGAGTTGTCACAAACTCTGCAAAGAAACAGAGGAGAGGGCCAGATGACATTAGTCCTTCAGACAGCTCAACAAGCACCATTGTATTTCACACTTTATAAAGCCAACATGGAGGTTAGTTTATGCTTTTGATCTGCCATGGATGGGCTGTGTGACCTTGACTCAGCCATTATTTTTACCTCAGTTTCTCTGTACTAGGCACATGATGTGACATCATTTCAGTGTTATTGAGTTAATCATAGTTACAGGCAATGGGTTGAACTTGGGGGTGGAGAGCTGCACATCTCAGCATCATATTTTACTATTTACCTGAAGAAGATAATTCCTAAGGCTGTACCCCTGAGGACAAGGAAAAGTATCGAGTAACTCTCTCTACTGTTTGTCCACTTTGGGACACTGACCTTCCCATGAAGGCGCATAAATGTGTCAGAATAATTGACTGGTGGTCTGGAGACCTGTCTAATGAGACTCCAAAGAGGGAGATGCCAAATTAATCTATTTAACCACAGCTTTCATGGGAGTAGACAGCTGGGTCCACACTTTGAGGTACTTGTAGAGCCAGTGAGGATATTTTCCCTGTCAGTTCTAACTGGAAATAAAACAAAATAGTGACAAAAAACTCCCCAGTGTCATCTGGATTCAAGCCAGAAACAGAGATTTGGAACCATGGCTCTCTGATGCTCATTGTGAGGACACTATGGCTTCTTCAAGCAGTGCCTGAATTATTTCCAAAGAAGCTGTCTTGGAACCATGTGCATGGTGAAAGTCACAAGAATCAGTGGTGACTCATATTGCTTCTGCTGAGTTATACCACACACATTATGCTATCTGCAGGCAGAGACAGGTGATGGATTCTGATCTATTGCAGTTTGTCTACCCAATGTGAGGGAACACAATTCAGGTGGGGAAGGAGCAAGTTCATTTCATTCCAGACATTGCAGTGTATGATGTAGGAAAAGCCACACCCATCAGCTGGATGTCACAGAGAGCCACTTACTATATACATGGAGTTGCACATGTGTTACTTCAATTTTGAGATCTTGGCTTAAAGTTTGCAGTGTGTAGAATCCTGCATCCTTCTCAGTGATGTCCTGAAGCAGCATGGATCCATCAGCATACAACTTTTCTCTTTTGGTTTGTGCAGGACCCCAGCTGGTGGAATTTGTGGTTCTGTTGTATCCTGCCATTTTAAATATCTCTGTCCTATTCCCTGATTTGTACCAAGAATATGCTTGAAGATCTGGTGCATTACGCACTATGAACTTAATGGTTTCCCCTATGGAAGGAGTCTGAGGTACTTGGTTAATCATGACTGGAGCAGAGGTGAGAGGGTTACAGCAAGTAGAAACGGAGGCTAGAATAGAAAAAGAAAAGTCATTAGTTGGGGAACATTTGATTGTTGGGAAGGTCATGACCTTTATGCTAGACAGATGGATTCATCACTGATCCTAGCGATGCAGGGGTGGGTGTCTCTATCCTACATGGTGGAGGCAGGCAACATGACCTAAATTTCTTCAGTGCCTCTGAATGTGTCAATTCCTCTGCAAGGAACTCTATTTATTTGTCTTCATGGCTGTCCCATCATTGCCTTCAATCTGGGATTTTACACTCACATCCATGATTCTGTTTGAGATGATGCCTTCCCTGAACTCTAGAGACTGAAGAACTTCACTTTCTGGATTTTAGATTCCAGTTTGCAGTGCTGCTCCAGTCAACCTCTGATTTCACCTACTCATAAGATTGGTGTTTTGGCCTGAAGCCCAAGGACTGTGGGGGGGGGGAAATGACAGCAGAAATCCGATCTTTTTCACACGATCAAGTCTTGAAGAAGGCTTGAATACTAGGAGGACTAGTTTTATGTCAACTTGACACAAGCTAGAGTTCTTTGGAAAGTTAGAGATTCACTTTAAAATCCCACTATCCAATTGCCCTATGGGAAAGACTGTAGCATATTTTAAAATTTAGAGATTAATAAGGAAGGATCCAGCCCACTGTGAGAAGTCCATGGGCTCATGGTCCTGAGTGATAAAAGAAAGAAGGTTGACAAAGTCATAAGGAGAAAGCCAGGAAGCAGAGTTCTTCAATCTTTTTTGCATGAGATACTGGATTGTGTTTATAGTATGCCCATATTTAGAGCTAAAAATCGCCCCAGATTGATATGGACAAGAAAAAAAGAAGACAATATTTATCTGAGTAGAAGAAAGAAATGAGTCCTGGGGGAAATGTACCACATATTCACCTGTAGTCATGCCTGGAATGCGTGAATTTCAGGTACTCACCCTCTGTGATGACACCATGGTTTCCTTAAATACATGGCTAAAAGTCTAGATATTGTACTGATTCTGATATCCTATGCTGAGTTACTTTTCATCAAGTTCATCCTTGGTATGGAGTGGGGGAGGAACAAGACAAGAAAGGTATTTCTATTGCTGTTTGTCTCCATCATGAGTGTTCTGCACCTTGTGCTCAAACCCCAACATAGCTCAAAGGGGAGAGAAAAGGTAGACACAGGGCTTTCATGTCAGCCCTGTGTATCTTTGCCCTCTCCCTGAACTGAAAAATCACAGAAAATCACTTACTGTCTATCTGAAGTTGCACATGCACTACTTCAGCCTTCAGGTCTGTAGTCAGAGTTTTCAGGGTGTAGAATCCAGTATCATTCCAGGTGATGTTCTGAAGCAGCAGAGATCCATTGCTGTACACTCTCTCTCTACCACTATGTGCAGGACCCCAAACACTTAGGTTTAAAGGTATCATGTATCGGGCCACCTCGTCATCCTTGAACGGAAGCACCCCTTTGTACCAAGAAAACGCTAGAAGATTCTGTGGGAGATGGCGAACCAGTAGCATAACACTTGCCCCTTCTGCAACACTTGGTGGGACCGATTCAACAGTTAACTTGACAGAGGTGGAAGGGCGCTCACAGATCCAAAGGGAGGCTAGATTGGGGGAGAAAGAGAGTTTCATCAGTATTGGACCCTTCGTAATGAGCAATCATGGGGCACTGATGCACTTATTGGTGTGTCAATTGCTCAGCCTCATATTCTCCAAGGGTCAACATCGCCTCGGTCACTTTTGTGTAGATCAGTGTTAAGGTGTTGCCTTGCTGACCACATCACCTATACACACTGCATCGTCACTCATTGACCCTTTTTTGTTGTTCTGTTTCCCTTATATTTCCAGTCAACACCTGACTTCACCTTTAGCTTCTTTTGATATTTCTTCCGGTCCTCTAAGACTGGGGCAATATAAAAACCATGATTTTTTCTCATTTTCCCATACATGCCTTCAAAACAATGACACAACTTTGGAAAATGAATAGGTGAATAAGCCAAATGGAGGACCCTGTATGCGTATAGATGTATTTAAGAAACACATAGGTTTGAGAATACACACTTGAATTTTTCCTTTTGCTTTAAAATTTTACATGTAGTAACCTGTTATAACTGTGTGTGAGTTTGTATGCACGGTGTGTCTTTATGCTTTTGGGCAGGAGACCCTGACAGGTGGTGCACCCTAAGTATAGGGATATAATGAGCTTATCTCTGGTTTCTATTGCCTCATCTCTCTTCTCTCTCTTGAATGTCTACTCCATCACAGCTTCCAAGCTCTGCTGTCCTTCTCATCTCTGAGCTGAAACTTCTCCAAGGAAGGAGAATACCCAAGATTCCATGTACTGTGGGTGGGTTTGTGTTCAAATACTTCTGTCTTGTGTTCTCTAAGTATTGCCCAGTCCCTCTCTGCTTCTCTCTTTATGTTTCACTCCTCCAGAAAAAAAATGTAAGCAACACGGTGAATATGCATTCCTGTGCCCTGAGAGAACAGCAGTGTAACCTCAAGCTGACTTATACTGTGTCCTGGCCTTAATCTGTCAGCCCACAATGGGAGTCTCTTTACACAAACCCAGATGGGCATCCAGGTCCCGCTGTGCTCTCTTTCCTCTGGAAACATGATATTTTCTCTCAACAAGGTGAAAAAATGTCTATGAAGCACCAAAGTGACCAGCTGAGTGATATATGAGGAAAGTAACAGAACTATTTTCAATGAAGACACAAGCAGGGTTCTGACCCAGGACAAAGGCCCAGAAATCTATTTGTCAGCATTCTCACAGTCTAGATGTATGGGGGTTATTAAGCAGAGTCCTGGAAGGAGAGGTGGGCACCATGGTCCCATGTAGGATTTCCTGATAATGCTCCCACTTCTTCTGTTTGCTGATATGCATGATGTGTCTGTCCATGTGCTCTTTGGGCTTTTGAGGCCTCAGATTTCCTTCTAGGTTATTGTCTTTGGCTGATCTATCTTTCCCTAAAGAAAAGAGGGAAACTGAACATAATCCAGTCAGTAGCAGACACAGAAAGTAACTTTTATGTCTGAAAAGGCTGTGCTCATGATTTCCTGGTCTGTAGGAGAGGGAGTAGAAGCCTGGTTAAAATGTAAGATCTTGGTTCAGCCAAATACTTCTCCATGTACTGATCACATGGCGTGATTGTGCGCTTACCGATCACTGGGTGAACTTGAGCTCAGTTCATGCCTGAGAAGCTCTACAGTTCAGTAAAGGCTGTTACCATTTGCTTGCCTTAGAGTATTCCCTGATCTAGCAGACCTGTGTCCTCTGTCTCCATCCTTGGGGACACTGATGGGTCTCTGAAGATGATTACAAGGGACCTACTTTAACTATGACTCTCATGTCAGTCCACTGGCTGGGTTCACAAGGTACAGACTTTTGCAACTAACAACCACAGACCCTGCCATCAGAAATTGAAAATCCGCCCTAGTAAATTGCTTCTCAGGGCTACCTGAAGTCAAGTCTGGGACAGAGATCAGCAGTCAGATCTTCCTGGATTCACCTCTCTGTGAGGATCCCATTTTTCCTCAACCAGGCCCAATATTCAGGGTCTTTAACAGGAATATATTAATGGTGAGAATCACAAAATCTAGATATCCTAGAATGGTATTCTTGGGCTGGTATCCTTGGACTTAGTTCCCCACCATGCATCCATGTGATCGCAAGGTGAAGTAAACTAGAGGATTCTGATTACTGCAGTTATTCTCCACCATTTTGTCCTTCACTCAATGGTCAAAGCCCAGGAAGAGGACAGAATGCAGGAAAGAGTTATGCACAGGCCAGTACTTATATTCCTGTGTGTGTGTGTGTCTAGTGTAATTGACCCCACCCAAGACCCAAAGTTCACAAAGAATCACTTACCATATACGAGGAGGAACATGGTCGTTGTTGATGCAATATGTCCACTACTATTTATGGTGCGGAGGGTATAAAATCCAATGTCATTCAGGGTAACATTTTGGATCAACAAGGACCCGTTGCGGTAAATTTTCTCTCTACCACTGTGCGCAGGTCCTGTCACACTCACGTTATATTGCAGTGAATAGAGTGCAATTCCATGGGTCATAATCTTCACCCCTTTGTGCCAGACAAAGGCTATAATATTCTCTGGCAGATTGGTAGTTAGTAGAAGGACGTTTTCCCCGTCAATCACATGGCGTGGGACTGGCTCAACCATAACATAGGCAGTGGTGGGAGAGTGCCAGCAGGTTAAAATAGAAGCTAAAAGGAAAGAGAAAAAAAATAAAACCATCAATATTGAGTGGGCATGTTCTTCCCCCAGTACAGGTGTATGAGTGTGGATGTACACATCCTCCTTGATGGAGGTGAGCATCATACTCTGCATTCCCTCAGACACTCTATGTCTTTACGTTTCTGTGGGATTTTCTGTTCAGGTGTCTCTATGGCTCCCTCATTAAATGTCCCCATATCCCTTGTCACATAAGTAGTTATTGGTGTGAGGAGCAATACTTCTCTGACCTTCTCCTCAAAAGAGTCCTCTCTTTCTGGCCTTTTTCTTTGTTCCTTCTTTGGCTCTAGTCAGCCCATTACTTGGTCATTCAGATAGTCTAACCTGAGGTCCACTAGAACCTGTGCACCATGAAAACACAGATGGTGTTGGCATTTTTGGAAGGCTCTGTCCCTGCAAAAGGCTTAGACAACATGGAGAAAGAAAAGGACAAATATGTATGTAAGGAAGGAAAGAAAGAAGGAAAGAAGGACGGAAAAGCACCTCCATGGTTTTATCTAAACAGTTGACAGGTTTGGTACTAATGACAAAAAGTTTTCTCAATTTTGATTTTTTTTTTTACATTTACTTATGTATTGTGTATGTGTATTTGTGAAGGCAGGCATCTCAGTGTACACATGTGCAAAGAAACTATTTGGATGCAAGTGTTCAAATGTGTTCATCTGCAGATATGTGCCTCAGCACCTGTGTAGAGGACAGCAATGATCCTGCCAGGAGTCTCTTGTTTGCACATACCAGGTGTTAATTGAGGAATGGATTCCGATTGTCACATCTCCTCACTTTGAACCATTTTACTAGCCCTCCTCTGTTTTACTTCTCTTTGCAGAATCACCCATTATTAGACTGCAGAACATGGCAGCCAATATGACTGACTATAAATATGGGTTTGATAAGGCCTTTCACTGTTCATCACCACCTCCTGCCCAGATACTGAGCAATCGGACTTCACATGTTCCCTGCCCTATGACTGCAAGCAAAAGCCTGGGTCCTTCCTGCGAATTCTTTCCTCCACCATGATTCTGATTTTCCTTCCCACTACACAGTCAGAGAGTAAGTGCCCTTACCTGTGAACAGGAGCCACAGCCAGGGAGCGCACCCCTTGCTGGGAAACACAAAGGATGCTTCCATCTACCTTCTAACTGTGCTTCCTTCCCTCTGAGGAGAAGTTCAGCTCCAGCACAGCCCTCAGAATCTGTTGTCCTTCTTCCCTTTGAACTCAGTGTCCTCACAGGCAGAAGCACTTCCTAGAATCCAGGGGACAATAATGTTGGGGCCTGTGTCCAAGCCAGTGCTCTGTTCCTTTCACTCTCAGTGCTGCCTCACATCCCTCTCAAGTTTTCTCTTTTTATGTTTCATCTCCAAGCAACACATTGAGCAACAAAGATTATAAACATCCTGTGACCTCAGAGAACCACAGCTCATCCCAGGGTTGACATCTGCTGTGTTTATTTTTTGGATGTCTCAGACAGAAACAGAGAGGATCATTTCTTCCTATGTGTTCTTGTGACACAGAAACCCAGCTGAGCATCCAGTCTGTCCTGTTTTCTCAATGCTCTGTGAGGGTGACGTTTACTCACATCAGGAAGGATCGAGACATGTATGTGAAGGGAACAGGGTAAGGATCAATAAGGATGAATAGAAATCCTTTATTAATGGGGTCACCAGTTAAAGATCTGATCAAGAAAAAGCAGCCAGGAGCAGTAGGGTGAGTATTTTCATGTTCTCATTGTTAGAAAATGGGTGGCATGTGTGTTCTATTAAGGATTGTAAGCTTGCTCTTTCCACTGAGGATTTCAAGGGATAATGCAGCCTCTTATGTTGGGTGAGACCCTGCCCTTTTTGATATTCCTTAGTCACATTTGACTCTTGTGTAGGTGAATAACTCAAGAGTCTTTCGCTACCAAATTTTCAAAGGTAAGTCATGGGAAATTTTTGTTGATATTTAAAGGAAAGACACTAAATTTGAGGCTGCACCTAAAGTTGGTAACACAATACTTGTGTTTAAATTTTTCCTTGTCCTTGGGCATAGGGAGCTAAAGGGGTCTGCTCTTGAGTACAGAGAACATTGATTCAAGTTCATGTGTAATTTACTCTTCCCTATACACTTTTAAGTTTCTTTCTCTTGCTGTGATTAAAAACACCATGAATAAAAGCAGTTTAGGTAGCAAAGATGATATTTGTCTTTCAAGTCTAGGTTATAGTGTAGAACTGAAAAAAGTCAAAGGAAAAAACATGTTGTTTGGCAGCTCCTTCACTATTTACACTCCCACACTTTGCCTAATGCTAAGCTGGGTTTCTCATACACTGAATGACCACTTGCCTAGGGATGGTGCAGTTCAAATTAGCCTGGATAGTTAATTAGTACGCCTGCATCAATTATGACAATACCTCACAGATAAGTTCACAACCAGACCAATAAAGAGATATACTTGGGTGAAACTCTTTTCAGAGAAGTGAAACACCTCCATTGAATTGGCTGAATACATGATTAACTAAAAGAAAAGATTAGTAACCATCCTAAACACAAAGACAAGTGGGCTGAGAAGTAAATCAAGGAAACAAAACTGTTCACCAAAGCCCCAAATAATATAAAATATCATGGTGCATCTCCAAGCAAGCATGTGAAAGACCTGTATGACAAGAGCTTCATGTCTTTGAAGAAAGTGACTGAAGAGATCCAAGGATAGAATATTTTCCATGATTACTGATCAGTAGAATTAACATACTAAAAATACTCATCTTACCAAAAGCAAACAACAGATATCACACAATCCCCATAAAAATTCAACAATGATTATTTACAGAACTCGAAAGAACAATATTCAACCTTAAATGAAGAAACTAAAATCCCAGAATAACTAACATAATCCTGTACCATTAAAGGTGAACATATCACCATCCCTGATTTCAAGCTCTGCCTCAGAGACATAGTTTTAAAACTACATTGTATTGGCATAAACACACACAGATTGATTAATGGAATTGAATCAGAGACCCAAACATAAATCCACACACCTATGGACACCTGACATTTGATAAAGAAGCCAGAAAGAGACAACAGAAAAGGAAAGCATCTTCAATAAATGGTGCTGCTCTAACTGTATGTCAACATATAGAAGACTGAAAATAGGTCTATGCTTATCACCGTGCACAAATTCAAGCTCAAGTGTATTAAAGACCTCAACATAAAATCAGATATACTCATCCTGATAGAAGATGAAGTGGGGGACTATCCTTGAACGCATTGGCACAAGATACAACTTCTTGAACATAACACTAACTTCACAGGCACTAAGAGTGACAATTCATGAATGAGATCTCATGGAACTGAATACCTTCTGTAAGGCAAAAGACAACAATGGGAACTTGTAGAATTAGAAAATATTCTCACCAACTCCTCCTCTGATAGAGGGTTAATTTCCAAAGAATATAAAGACCTGTTGGGGGTGCAAACTTGTGCAGCCCCTTTTGGAATCAATATGGTGGTTTCTCAAAAAGATTGAGAATCAATGTATCTCAAGACATAGATATACCACTCATGGGCATATACCCAAAAGAAACTCCACCATACCACAAAATACTGGCTCTACTATGTTCATGTCAATTTTATTGATAATATTCAGAAACTGTAAATCACCTAGATGTCCCTTAACTGAAAAATGGATTTAAAAAATGAATTACATTTATACAGTGGAGTATTACTCCACTGTTAAAAAAATGACACCATGCAATTCACAGGCAACTGAATGGAACTAGAAAAAAAAACACCCTGGGCATGGCAACCAAGACCTAGAAATACAAACGTGGTATATGCTCAATTATGAATGGGTATTATCTGTAAAGGAAACGATAATCATACTGTAATTCACATATCCAGAGAGGCTAAGTAACAAGGAGAGTTCAAAGTGGAATGCATAAATCTCTCTCATAAGCAGAAATAGAAAAAATGTCATGAGTGGATGGGGGCAGGTGGGGAAAGGAAATTATGGATCAGGTTTTTTGGGGGGGATGGAAGTCAAAAGTAGTTGGATAGATAACTAGAATTTTGGGCCAATTTGGGAGAAATGTAGAAATCTAGTGCAATGGAAGTTCTCAGAATCCTATCAGGGTGACTCTAGATACAATGCCCAGTGTAGAAGGATAAGGAGTCTGATCCAGCCTTCTCCTACAACCAGGTAAGGTTTCTAATGGAGGAACTAGAATACTAAACCAGCCACAAAACCTTCAACCTACAATGTGTCCTGACAACATCATGTGTTGGTGTAGAGGTGGCACATAAATTGTGGGAGTGGCCAACCAATTATGGTTCACCTTGAAACTCATGCCATGAGAGGGTGACCAGCCTTGGCACTGCCTGAATGAACATAAAATGAGGCTGGATGGCCTGGAGTCCTTGGATAGATCCAAATAAGCAAAGCAAAAGAAAAGTAATGGAATTATTTCTAATAATATTCTTCTAAACTCATAGAGAGGACTCTGGCATAATTACTATTAGAGGGGTTTCATCCATAATCTAATAGAAACATACAGCCAAACATTAGGTGGAATCCAGTGCATCTTCAGTGCCAAAGAAGGGAAGGAGGGATTGTAGAAGTCAGAGGGAACAAGAACAGCATGAGAAAACCTACAGAATCAACAAGACACTTAATTTAAAAACCTGGACTCACAGGTTCTCACTGAGATTGAACCAACAATCAGGGAACCTGTATGTGTATAACCAAGACCTTCTGTTTATATGTTATAGTTTTGTAGCTCGATGTAGCTTCTTGGAGAAGGACAGACCAGCTCTCCTACTGCAAAAGATAATAAGGGGCCTAAGGGGACATCTCCCATTCCCACACAACTACAGAGCCCAAGAGGGATGTGGCAGACTCACCTGTGCCCTTGCCACCAGGGCTAGATTTACGGTGCTACCCAAGCTAGGTGCTGGGATAGCTCTTCCAAGCTGCTCAGGTAAGGAGTGTGTCCAGTTTCCCCAAATTCCATAGACAGTGAGGAGTGGATCCAGCTTTGTGCAACCTTCAGACATCACCATAGCCCCAGGTAGCAGCCCAGACCCGGAACGTCTGCATGACATTTGGTGGTAACGGTAACGTAAACCAGGGGCATCAACACAGACCTCAGCTGCTCCAGAGACAAGGATGCAGACACGACCCTCAGCAGCAGCATGGTCTGGGACTTCACCATGTCCTCAGGTGGCAGCACAGGATCTTCACACCAGGCTATGTGATCATCACCACGCTCACATCTCTAGTTACACCTCTCTTCATTTTGTAACCCAGTTCTGCTTCTCTTTCCCTCCCATATCTCCACATGCTTCACCATATGGTTCCCACTTGCTTGCCCATGTTGAAAGGAAGTGGACCTCCGGGTGTCTTCTGCCCACCCATTCACTATGGGAGTCAAGGTGAAGGGGTTCTCTGGAAGCTTCTCATACTTTTATAGGCGTCTCCATGTTTAGGTTAGGGAAGTTTTCCTTTATGATTTTATCGAAAATATTTTTGGGCCTTTGAGCTGAGCATCTTCTTCTTGAATTCCCTTTTCTTAGATTTAGTCTTGGCATAGTGTCTCATGTTTCCTGGATGTTTGGTGTCAGGAGCTTTTTATATCAACATTTTTCTTTGACTAATGTATCTATTTCTTCCATCATATCTTCGATGCCTGAGATTCTCTCTTCTGACTCTTCCATTCTGTTTGTGATGCATGCATCTGTGATTCCTGCTCACGTACCCAGAGTTTTTAATTTCCAGAATTGTTTCCATTTGTGTTTTCTCTACAGTTTTATTCATTGTGGGTTTTTCCTTTCTGAGTTTTTCTTGGCTTTTAAAAAGTAATTTATTCATTTCCTCCAATTTTTGTTTATATTTTTCCTGAATTTACTTAAGGGGTTTATTGATTTCCTCACTAAAGACCTCAATCACCTTCAAAAAGTTGGTTTTGATGTGTATTTATTGGCCTTCTGTCATGTTAGAGTATTCAGGGTTTGATTGATGGTGGTTTATGGGTTCTGGTGGTGATATTATGCCTTGATTGTTGTTGATATTGTTGTTATTGGTGTGTGTGTGTGTGTGTGTGTGTATTCTTACTCTAATCTCTAGACATTTGGGGTTGGGGGATTAAAGATTTAGGTACCAATTTCTATTTTGTCTTTGTTGTTTAGGTGTTTTGTTACTTGCTTTCTGTTTCTTCTGTGGTCTTCTGGTCTGTGTGGCCTGGGATTCTCCAGGTCTTTTGATTTCTGAGAGTGTATGGAGTCTCGGTCCCAGCTGGAGGCTGGGAGAAGGAAGCTAGGACAGTTGATAAGGTGAGGGGGGATGCTAAGGTAGTGAGAGAGTGAGGGAGTTTAGCCTGCAAGTGGCCTATCTGGACTTCTCCCATTCTGCTTCATCTTTGGAAGTGTTGGGATTCTCAACTCCAGTTGAAGGTAACTAAATGGGTGCAGGGTAGTGTGAGCGTGTGTGTGGAAGGAATGCTAAAATAGTGAGAGAGTGGGAGAGTTAATCAGGCAGGGCTGTATGCCTCGACTTCTTTCAGTCTTTGAGGTCTCTAGTAGAGCAGAGTCTATGCCCCTGTTGGAGGCTGAAGCCCAGCAAATAAGAGAGTTTGGAATTGGAAATAGGACGAGTAGACACTGAGAGAGATAGATAGATAATGGGGACATTTGCAATGTTGGTAGCCTACTGTGGCTTCTCCCAGTCTGTGACATCTCTAGTAGAAATGTAAGCTTCCACCCCAGGCTGGTCTCTGATATAGTAAGGAGTTTCTATCCAATTGGGGCCAGAGATATGGTGACTAGGAGGGTCCAGGACTGGGATAGGGTGGGCAAAGGCTGAGACTTGGGTAGTTTGGTGGTCAGGCAGCCTACCTGGACTTATTTCAGTCTGCGAGATCTCTATTAAAGCAGGGAGTCTATGCCCCTGTTGGATGCTGGGGTGCAGCCATGACAATTGGTCTTGGACATTAATCTTCTGTACTCTTAATAGATGGAGATGTAGTTGTATGCTGGAATCTACAACTGTAGTGTCCTGACAATCTCTACTATATTCTTTTACTGATATAAATCTGATTGCCCTCAATATAATTATTACAGCCTCAGTCTTTCCATTGCCCCTACAAATTGAGTCTTATTAATTCTTCACCAGTTATATAGGTAACCTTTGCCTGGTAAATAAGCACAGACACTTAGAGGTGACACCTCAAACAGAGACCTGAAATATGGATTTTGTTTAAAGTTAAAGATGAGGAACACTTGAATTTTCATGTGGATGTGAGTATAATAAGGCAAGAGAATTAATTGGCGCTAAGAAGATGGGACAGACAGTATTGAAGGAGTGATAATTATTTCATTTCAATGAAGTTTCTTCTAGCTAAGGGAGGCAAAGCGGGACAACATCAGCTGATAAGATTCATGGAGTCCATTAGTAATTTTCAGCTTTCTTTCCCTGAAGGGGGAAATCTTGGTGTCCTAGAACATGGTCCCAGTTAGGAACTATAGCCAGATATTATTTATAGTCACCTGATGGTTGATGGTGAAGCGGGAATGATTGTTATTTTTTTTAAAACAGAAAGATAGAAAATTTTTATTACTCAGAAGTTAAACCTCTGCTTTTTATGTGTTTTAGGTTTTGCGTACTTGAGCATGCGTATAAACTGCTGTAATCTTTTTCCAGTTAAGATTCTTCTATGCATGTTCTCACATGATATTCATAACCTGAGTTATTTAATGAAGGCTATGCAAATCCACCATCCAATACACCATCATTGTCATAATTCCTTCTTCATAATGAATGCCTAGATTTATACATTTTTAACTAATTGGATAGAAAACTGGGTGCCATTGTAAGTTTGTATTTGCTTAATTGGTAATGATGTGTTTGAATATTTTTCTAATGTTAATCATGGTTTTCTTTTTAAATTTTAAACCGCTTACTAACTTTGTTTTTATGTGTGTGTGTGGTAAAGATTATTGTTAAGCAACTGGCCCGTGAGGATTCTAACGCTGTCTGCCAGAAAAACCATCTGTCCATTTTGAAACAAAGGAGATGTTAGGGATTACATTCACCTCTATCCTGATAGTGCATCTTCACATACTCAAGGTTTATCTCTGGCTGTGGTCCTCCAAAGACAGGCAATCCCTCAAATATTGGCATTTGACAAGGAAGTGGAAGGAATAATGATTAACATCTCTACTTCATGTCAAATGTTGGTTGCCAGTGTTTAAAGACAACTAAAAAAGTTTCCTCATGCTTTTATACATCTTATGAATGATAGTCTGCTGCCTGCTAAAAATAATGAAATGTATTACAAAATAAAAAATTAGATTAACCCTTTAAATTTGTATTCCTCATTTAATTTTTTTTTATTTTCGATGAATGCCTCAGACGATGTAGCACTGCTTTTGCTGCATATTTATTTCAAATTGGCATCGTTTTCTTCTAGTAAGCCTATTGTTTTTTTATTCAGAACATGCTATTTTATTGTCTAACATTACCAAGCTTCAGCAGATACCCTTTGCACAAATAATATTTGTAGGTGGGAGGAAAGATGGTAAGGTTTCTAGAGATGCCTCCCTGATTTTTACTTACTTTTGTTTATTAGGCCCCTGCAAACTTTTTAAACACTGACAATGCTCCTGTGTACACTGTCATGCCTTTTCAGGACTTTTGCCAACTGTTTGATATAACCGAATGTAAGGGCCAAAGGTAACCTGTAAGCCTCACTTTCCCAAGGACAGATAACTTCTTGGAATGCTGAGGGCTGTTGCTTACCAGAGACAACAAACCACACATTTTCATTTCCTTTAAACAAAATTGTTTTACTAAGTTGCACTGGATGTTTGATCATGTGTAGACAGGAGGTATGTGGGCAGGAAATACATCTAGTTGTACACTTGCTCCTATTTGGCTATAGTCAGGAAGTATGCAGGCGGGAGATATATGAAGGCATATGCTTTCACCTTATTGAACATGGTGGGAGATACAGTAGCATTGTGGTTTTGTATTTTTAAGCCATCTTAAAATGTGACTTATTGCCATTTTGTGGGCTCCCAGGGAATGGACGGGACCAGAGCCCATCATCCTGGCCAATATTTAAATAAAGGTTGCTTCAAATTAAGCTAAAAATGTGGATCTTGTCTTTCTCTTGTGATTCTCAAGTTTAATATCAAAGCATAGGTATTTCATATTACCCTCGGGGGATCACTCTTTTGTGGAAAGATCTAATGGACAACTTAAACATTACTTAAAAGTAAAGGAGGAGAAATAGGATTCTATGGTTACTCCTCATAATATTTTTCTTCTAGTTTACATACTTTAAGTTTTTAAAAATTGAGCAAGGATAGCTTTACTTCTTCAGAGTGTTTTGGGGCCCCTATGGGAAAAAAATCAGGGTCAAGTTTCATTGGAGGCACATTATGTCAGGTGAGTTGAATGGCCCAGATTTGGCAATTCACTGGAGCTGAGGCTGTGTTTCTGTTTTTCCTCACTCAAAAACTGAAAGACTGACTCAGCCTGTAGAAGACGGACAAAGAAGTCTAAGGTATCTGCAAAGGCTTTAGCTGAAGAAAATGGAGAGAATGGAGTGATGGAGATCTCTAGCCATAAAGAACAGAGTCTGCCTACAAACAGTGGTTCTGATGAAAAAAAATATCAGTGACTGAGGGGAAACGTTTGGTGAAGTTTCAGGCAAAGGGTTTGCCTGCTGAATTGCTGTTCCTTGCTGTCATTGTTGAATGCCTCTGTTACTGCTGAGACATACTGGGCTAAGGTACTCAATTGACCTGTGCTTTATTTTGCTAGTTGAAAAGGGAATAACATTACTCTTTATGTCAACGACTCTAAGAACTTGGGCGCCATTACTACTAATCATATTGTTCTCCAGGATCAGAAGGTCAACTTCACAGAAGGTTGGGCTGCAGTGATACCTGGTTTTTGTTTTTTTACATCTGTTGAGGAATTCCAGCTATGTTTACGTACAGGGTCCCAAATGCATAGGATAGATAGTCATCATGATCAATTTTCAAAAGAAAGGGATACTTCGGTATGTAAAAGTTTCACAAAATGGAAAGCTCCTGTAACATTACCAATTTGTAATCTTATGGCATTCCCTTAAATTCTCTCCCTCCCTGGGAGACATGTGTTTTTTTCCCTAGGCACTGTATCATAAGATACCTTGGGCCCATGACATCATTTTCAGCTATTCCACTCCTGACCCAGGAGCATCAGATGTGAAGAAAGTAATGTTTACAGTCAGGTAGGAGTTTTTACTGTAGGAGGTTTGTCCTACCTTAACTGACATGTACAGACAGGACTATGGCAATTAATTGCTGCTACCAACCACATTTTAGTTGTTTATAGAACGTACCCAGTCACTAATGCAGTGGCTTTAGCTCAAGCCACTACACCTAGATATGTTAATTATCTGTCTATGAATTGTTCACACGGATTACAGATTTATTAAAAAGGAAATTGAAACTCTCTCAAATGTGTAAGAACCATCTTTGATTGCTGTTGGAGATAAGGTACAAAACTTGAAAATGAAATTTTTCTTGAGAAGTCATGCTAATTATTCTTGGATTTGTGTAACTAATGTACCTAACAATTATTCTCAACTTATGTGGAGTCATGTTTGTAGTAACCTTACAAGAATGTGCTTATATGAATATTTAAGTGTTGATGATGAGGTCATCAATTAGTTGATGAAATATTAACTGTTCAACATTCAAAGTTAAAGAAGTTATCCTTCTCCATTGATGCACAAAACCTGGAAAAATTTCTTTCTCATTTTTTTTGTCTGGATTTGGACTTCTAAAGTGCAGTCCATAGAAAAATCTCTATAAATTTTGCTAGTAATACTAGAAAGCAGCTTGGCCTGTAGATTGATTTACTACTCCTTGTCTGCTTTAAAGATTGATTTGCAGACAAGTGTGGTGGCCTAGGCCTTTAATCCCAGCCCTTGGGGGCAGAGGCAGGTGGATCACTGTGAGTTCGAGTCCAGCCTGGTCTACAAAGTGAGCCCAGGATAACCAGGCATACACAGAGAAACTCTATCTCAAAAAACAAAACAAAACAAAAGATTGATTTTCATATCTTGAAATTTAAAAATAAAAACCAGAAACTGTAGGAAACCACTGAATTGGCCTGCCCTAGCTCCTTGAGAGGCATGTGTCATAGGGTTTTCAGGTTGGGGTCCATGGCTTCTGAGGCACCATGTGCCATTCAGTTTCCGAGAAACCGAGGCACTCTTGTAGGCAATAATGTATACAGGCCACTTTGTATTTCTATATGTTGTTTTAGAAGTACTTAAAGCATATATACTTTGACACAGCAATTAAATATTAATCTTGTGTATCCTGTGTAGCTTGCAGATGTCAATGGTCTCTGGTAACAGCAACTGTATTGATTCTGGTAACTGACACTATATCCTGTTTCTCATAGGGATATAAAAATTCTGATTGCTCTAAAACACTTAGCACAGATTCAGTCTCTCACAGTCTCTTCAACATGAGCATGATTAATTCTTTGAAAATCCATAACAGGTAACCTCGTCTCAGTAAATAAGCAATGGCACTTTTAGTATATGTGACAGACAGGTTTGGAAAAGAACCATTGCTTTGTCCCTGGCTTCTAATGCCTTGTCTCACACAGGTGAGGACTATGCAGAGATATTTCTGAAATATAATAGACTGGTTTTTCTTTTCTTTTTCTTCTTTTTAAAAAAAAACTGTATAGCTATTTTAGTTGCATGTATGTCTTTGACCACAAGCAGGCCTTTTGCCCACAAAAGCCAGAAGAGTCCATTGGATCCCCCGAAATTTGAGTTACAGGTGGGTGTGCACTTCTGTGTGTGTGCTGGGAACTGGACTTGGTTTTTGCTACAAGAGCTTCCCATGCTCTTAACCTTGAAGCTGTCTTCCCAGCCCTCCTAGGTGGATGCTTTTAGAGGCACATCTGACTGGTAGAGAGTAGAGGAAAAGAACTTGCTGGAACTCTGAATAGAGGGAAAAGGCGTGCTTGGCGGATCTGGGTTAGGAATATGGGATGCTAACTTTCTCCACGTGACACCACTATTTCCAATACTCAGGATCTAAGGCCAATCAATCCCTGCAGGATTACTTCTCTAAGGAGCACAGTAGGGTAAGATGACAGGGAGATACTGAAATTGCTTGAAATCAGTGACTTCTTCAGCAGAGAGTCCTTAAGTTCAATGCAGTATCTACTAGAAGAGAAAAAGTTAAGCCCTCTCCTTTATGTTCCAAGAGGAGAGACAGGAGGACACCAGAGAACACATGGGTTCCCATCTAGTAGCTGGGGTGGGGAGTACCTGGAATTCTGAAGACATGCTCCAGGGGCAGGTGGATTGGTTCTAGGGTCAAATCAAACTATCAATTTGGTTTTGCTTCCTGGAGCCAGATGTCTCCTCAAGCTGTCATTTAAGAAGATTAACGTCCCACAAAATCAGCTCCTCCCTGCTCCACAGACACCCAAGGAGGCCTCCAGGGTGGATATACTGGATGCGTGACAGCAGACAGATAGCTTGTGCATCACATTTGCAGCCTGACGCCTGTGTGAGCCTCATGTGACCCCTTCTGACACTCCTCCAGCTCACTTGGACTCAGGATTATGAAACAATAATCTGGCGCCAGGACTTCCTAGTGATCTTCCCCCTCTAAGACTCCAGAGTTCTCTCAGCCAGACCATGTGTGTGCCCCAAAGATTTTTCTCAAGTCATATTTATGGTGAGAGCCACACAATCTGGACTTATTCTGATCCTTTGCCTGAGTTACTATAACACACATCCTACTATCAGCCCAGTGGGTTCAGTTAAGAGATTCTAATATTACAGTTTGTCTACCCTATGTGTGTCCTTTTCTAAATGTTCAAACCCCAATAGGGACATAAAATATTGACAGAAAGTATAAATATACAGTCCAGACCAGTGTGGGTGAAGTAAAAACTACCTGACTTAGCACCCAGAAGTTTAAAAAATGCAGACTGTTTATGTGGTGATATACATGTGTTTTGTCTGTTTCAACCTCAACATTTCATGTTTAGGGTTAAAAATTCTATGTCCAGCAGGGTAATGGTGGTGTATACCTTTAGTCCCAGCACTCATGTTTTGTTGTTATCTCTTAGAGGCCTATTCTTCTCTAAAGAACAGGGGGGAAATCAGTGGATCCTCATGGGAGGGGATATGAGGAGAAGCTGGGAAACTATAAACAGGATATGTTCTGTGAGAAAAGAATACATTTTCAAAGGCCATCCCACTACCACACCATGAGGCATGGCTGTAGACAGACAGAGGCCCAACCACAGACATGACATACAATGTGGGAAAGGGAAGACATTCAGAGGCCCAGCTGTTGTGTGGCTTGTCTGGAGCAAGAGCCACTGCAATGTGCAAGTGTGTGGTGGAGAGATGAAAGAGAACGAGAAAAAGAAAGGTTTGAGCATTATGAAATGCTCAAATGAGTCTAACTGGTGATGTGAGGGTGGAGAAAAATAACCTAATATGGGTAGCCTGCCTTGCCACCTGAAGCTATGGTGAAGTCTTACCCAGTGCTGTCACTGAGGGCCAGGGGTCTGGATTTATGTCCATGGCTCATATTACCACTAAAGATCATGTGGACATCCAGGGAATATGTCGATGTCTAAAGGCTGTGCACAGTTAGTCATGCCCATGAGTTGGTGCAGCACTCTAGAGAAGAGGCAGGCCTTACACCTTGCCTAGACAACACAGTAGAGCTGTCCCTGGTGGCATGAGTTCAGGAAATCTGGCCCTGCCACTCATCTCCTGTAAGGTGGTTTGATCAAGGGAGAGGTGCCCTCCACTACCTTGCCACTCACCACCTGTGACAGGCAGGAGTGTTGGCCCCTAGGTCATGAAAGCAGGAGAAATGGCTCTGACCCTCAATGGGTGCAGTACTTGGGAGACCTGTCCCTGAACCTTACCTGGGCAGCATAGTAGTATTGGACCTGTGGCAAGGATGCAGGTGAGCTGCATGAGATGGCACAAGTGCTGAAGAGCTGGCCCTACCATTCATCTATCATGTGCAGAGGCCTTGAACCAGACCACTGACTCATTGCAATGAACATTTGCAACTAAATGTTTGTGGACAAAAGGGTATACTGTGGGAGACACTAGGATACACTACAGCTGCCACATTTAAAGTTTTTTAAATATTGTTTTCTTTTGGTGTCGATGCCGCCCCCGACCAGCAGGAAAGACACCAACACCGGGAACTCTTCTCGCAGCAGTTTATTCAGGATCCTTGACTACCGGAGTGACCCCGGGAAAAGCTCCCACAGAACCTTTATAGTGTGCCTGGTCCTATCAGAGACTGCCACATTGTCGTTCTTGGTTGGTGCGTTCAGATCACGCCACCTCATGCTATGCCTTGTTCGGATCACACCACCTCACGTTACGCCTTCAGGCATGTGCATAAGGGGCTTGCTCAAAGGCGCATTGTGCAGGCGCATAAGGGGTGCATTGCGCCGGGGAAGCAGCAGGGGGCGCTGCTATCTGTGGCTCTTCACATTTTGGGGTTTTGTTTTTATTTTATTTTGAGGAGAAAATTACAAGGTCAGGTGGTGAATACACAGGGAAGAAGAGATGAGTGGAACTGGGTTAAATGATATGAAAACTCATGAAGAATCAATAAAATGTTTTTTTTTTTTTATCTAAAACACCCCTCTATTTTCAATAAAAGGAAAAAGATGGTTCTTGAAAGTGATAATGGAATTGACAGTCTTTAATTAGATTAACTTTGTTTTTTAAAGATTGATATTATTAACAATAGAAGTGACAACACATGATGCCACAAAGTGACAAGGTATAAGGAATTATAACAGGACAGTTTGTACATTTAGACATTAAGGCAATGTAGTTAATTTAGACATTCTAGGTAATCCCACTATATCTTGGGTTCATGGCAAGTTTAAACCGATTTGCCTATATTTATGGTGAATACTAGGATTTGTGGTGCCATCTGGAGTGAAGGATTATCTGAGGCCACAAGTCTGCTTCAAGACTATCCCCTAGTGAGGTATCTGGAGGTCCACAAAGGTATTTATTGGCAGCCATAAACTCTCTAAAATTGTTTTAGATGGTCTAAAATAATTTAAAAATTTAAACTATTTGAATCAAATCAGAAATTCCATAATCAGGGATTAATTCATCTGAATAACAAATGGTACATCATTAACAAGATACTATAGAAAGTTTTCTCAATCCAATCTGGTCAATACCCAGAAAGTCACAGTTCACACCAATGCCAGATGTTTTTTCATTTTGAGTTTTTGAGACAGGGTATCTATGCATAATCTTGGCTGTCCTGGACTTGCCTTGCAGACCAGGCCGGCCTTGAATGTAGCCTTGGCTGTCCTAGACTCAAGTTGTAGACTAAGCTGGCCTTAGACTCACAGTGATCCACCTGCCTCTGCCTCCTTGAGTGCTGGGATTAAAGGCATGCACCAGCATGCCCAGCTCTAATGTCAGATTTTACAGGGATACAGCAGTGCACAGTTGATGAGGTTGTCAGAGGTTGGAAGCAATTCTGGGGTGCATCACAATACAGACCTTGCAAAGTACTGTATCCCTTCCAGAGATCTCTTATGCCTACTGAATTTCCCCAAATCAATGGCTCCTGACAGTGTGTCAGAGGCTGGAAGCAGATTGGGGGGTGTATCATGGAATACACCTTGCAAAATACTGGATAACCTTCTAGAAAACCCACATGCTTAATGAGCACCTTTAACAGGTTGGCTTTTGGCAATATTAACAGGAAAAAGATTCATGTGCAAGGTCTCACTGTGAATGCAACTCGCAATATAAACTACAGTCCTTTCACTGTGGATTTTATATCTGTACATCAAAAAAAACCCTGAGAATAAATTCTATATATAAACCAATTAAATATAAACAGTTCTCTCTTCTATCATCTTTATTTCCCATGGATGACTTATGTCTAGGCAACCTTAATGTTAGATGAGGTAGTAAACATGAAATATGTTTTGGCATATGAGAAGTTGCATTTCTCTCTATGCAAAGACTTACTCATTTTTGCAACAGATTCAGACCATCCAAAAGGTCTAGGCTTCCTCTAAATTAGTTCCTGCGGATTCTTAGGGTTGGCTATATATTTGACCGACAACCTAAGCTCTTAATGCCTCTGAGTTTTGTTTGCTGTTTTGATGTCTTTGTTTCCCTTTGAATTCCTTATCCTGACCTGTACTTGAACACACACATAGCCCAGGATTACAGGCATGACTCACCATGCTGGCTGTACCTGAGAAGTAACTGACTATTTTTCCCACATAATTTTCCTCTATTCCATACCCCATCAATAAAAAAAATGCTGGCCTTCAGCTATAGGATAAAAGGGGAGTCACTCATTCATCACGGCCACCTGACTGGGTAACTGAGCTTTGTGTCTACTCGATTGGTGACCATACACCGATACTCTCCTTCATCCTCCAGCCTGACAGAATCGATTCTGAGTCCGCATTTTGTCGGAGACAGTGTCATCCTCTCTGTGAGCTTCAGATTGTGGTTATTGAAGAACCAACGGATGGAGGTCGCAATGTCAGGTGAAACACAGGTGAACATCACAGATCTGTTTTCTCTGACTGTAGTGTTAGTGATTCTCACAAAGGGCTGTGATGATAGAGGCTCTGTGAAAAAAACAGAGGAAGGGACGAAATGATAGTAGTTCTTCCAAGAGCTCAGCCAGACCCTCCTCAGTTAATACTTGATAAAGCCTCCAAGTAGAAGTTAGAGCTGTGACTACGGACATACCCTGTGTCTTTACCTGCCACCCATGGTCTAGGTGACCCTGATTCAACCACTGTGTTTCCTATGTCTCAGTTTCCATATACTAGAGCACATGATAAATGATCACTGCTATGTCTGTGGGTTAAGACTGGGCATGGACAATGAATGGCCTGAACTTGGATGGGAGAGCTGATCAAATCAGCAGCTTCTGTTATTATTTACTCACAGAAGAAAGTTCCCTAGGCTGGACCCATGAGAAGGAGCTGCCTGGAGTAACTGCCTCCTTCTCTTTCTGCAATGGGACTCTGTCCTTCATATAAGTCTCCTCAGCCCATCAGAACAGTTGGGTTATGTCCTGGCACCTGTCCACTGAGATGCAGGAGAAGGAGATGCACAAGTGATCCACATAATTGCAGCTGTCATGGCTGCACATAGCTGGTTCCACACCCTGTGGAATTTGGACAGTTAGTAAATCCCTGTTTCCTGTCTGGTCTAACAGAAAATCAAAATCCACCATTACAAAGAAAGTGTCACCCAGAGCCCATCCAGGGACAGAGTTTTGGAGCCAGGGCTACTTGGTACTCTCTGTGAGGACCCTGTGGCTTCCTTATGCAGTACCTGACTGACTCCCAGAGTCTCTCTTGGCACCATGTAAATAGTGAGAGCCACAAGAATGTGCACTGAGGCTGATGCCCTTGTGCTGAGTTATCCCATACATATTTTGCTCTGTGGAGGTGGAAACAGGTGAGGGATTCTGATTATCCTCAGTTTGTCTACTCAATGTGTCTTACAGTAAGTGCCCAAACCCCAGTGTGGAGACACAACTCAGAGAGAGAGAGAGAGAGAGAGAGAGAGAGAGAGAGAGAGAGAGAGAGAGAGAGAGAGAGAGAGAGAGAAAAGACACAGCCTTGTCCTCACAGTCCAGTGTATAGAGTAAGATAAGTCATACCCAGCATTCAGAGGCCATAGAGAGTCACTTACTGTCTACATAAAATTGCACATGTGCTCTTTCAATTTTGGAATCCTTGTTTCGAATTTCTAGTGTGTACATTCTTGCATCGTTTTCAGTGACATTCTGGAGCAGCAGGGATCCTCTGGTGTAAATTATCTCTCTTTCACTGTATTCAGTGCCCCAGGTGGTGGAATTCTTGACTCTGCTGTATTCTGCAATTTTAAAGGCTGGGACCCTGTACACGGCTTTGTACCAGGAAAAGGTTTGCAGATCTTTTGGCAGATTATGAACAAGTAGAAAAACGCTTCTACCTTCAGCAGTATACCTCGGCACTGGTTCAATCAAGACTTGGGAAGAAGTGAGAGGGTTGGCTGGAAGGGAAAAGATTACCCATTACGTGAGGATCACTGGACTTGGTGGAAAGATGATGACCTCCATTCTAAGCAGATGGATTCTTCTCTCACCCTAGAGTTGCTGCTGTGGGTGTGTCTACCCCAGTTGATGAAAGTTAGCAACATGACCTCCTCCATTCCCTCAGGCCTTGAAAATGCCATTTCCTCTGCATGGTGCTCTCTCTTCAAGTATCTTCATGGCTGCCCCCCTCACCACCTTTAGTCAGACACTGCCTACACTCATGCACACTGGTTTTAGAGATGATGCCTACCCTGAACTCTACAGAGTTAGATTTTCTCTTTAATGTGCTTTACTTGTTTGGTTGGTTTAGTTTGGTTTTTGGTTTTCAGTTTCCTTTGTGGCTCCAGTCAACCCCTGACTTTACCTTCTAGATATTCTTGCTACACTTTCTGGGGTCGAATGAGGGTCAGGAACAATCTGATCTACAGGGTGCGATCAGTTCTTGGATAAGGCTCAAGTATTAGGCAAGCTAATTTTATGTTAACAAGATCAAAACATAGACTACTCTAAAAGATAAGTTACTTTCCATCAAGGTCTTTCTTGACGCAGGTAGAGTCTAAAGATGGAGTCTGATCCATCTCTAGTGTGTTTTTCTACACTAAGTGTTCAAACCTTCACATAGGGACAAGGTGCAGAGTAGAGGTAGCCATGGGCCAGGCATGACAGTCCTGTGTATCTAAGCCCCACCCAGCACTGAACAATTACAGAGAATTACTTACTGTCCACCTGGATTTCTACATGTGCTTCTTCACTTTTCATATTTGTACCCAGAATCCGTAGGGTGTACAATCCAGCATCGTTCTGAGTGACGTTGTGTAACTCCAGGGATCCATCACTGTACAATTTCTCTCTGCCGCTGTATGCAGGCCCCAACACACTTGATTTACTGGACAATATGTATCGGCCAATCTCAAGGTGCCTGAACACATCCATCCCTTTGAACCATGCAAAACCTCGAATATTTTCAGGGGGATTGTGAATTTTTAGGATAACCTGTCCCCCTTCAGGAGCAATGGGTGGCAGTGATTCAACAGTGGGCTGGGAAGAGGTGACAAGGCGCCCACAGTTCCAAAGAAAGGCTAGAAAGAGAGAGAGAGAGAGAGAGAGAGAGAGAGAGAGAGAGAGAGAGAGAGAGAGAGAGAGAGAGATTATTTTAAATTGGGACCTTTGTATTTTGGTAAGATGAGGCCCTATATCCTGAGCAGGTGTGTACATTACAGAGCCTAGCTGTGCAGATTTGTGCCTCCCCATCCTACTTCGTGTCCCTACACTTGCATTTTCTTTCTTTGGTGCTCTCTCTTCAATTGACAACATGGCCTTGGTTCTCTGCACCCAGATCACTGTTTGCATTTATTGTAGATTGGCACTGAGCTGATGACTCCTCAACTTCTTGCCCTATACACACTGTTGTTATTTTTCTCTTGTGCATCCTATTCACATTTGACTTTCCTTTCTAGTTTTATTTACTGATATGTCTTCCAGTCCATTCCAATTGGGGCCTTGTGAGAACCATAATTTGACTTATTTTTTAATGCTATCTAGAAAAATCTGAGATACCTGTGGAGAATGAATTACTGAATGATGTTGAAGGACCCTGTCTGTTCACAGGTTTATTGAAGAAATCCATAGGCTTGAAAATACAATATTGGATTTTCCATTTGTTTTTATTTTATACCTATTTACAAATTATATTTGTGTGTGAGTTGAATACAAGGACTAATCTCTGTGTGAGGTGGGTGCAGGACACAAAACCTAGGTGGAGATCTCAACTTGTCAAACAGTGAAACAAATATCCACTCAACCATATCACTAATCAGCTTCTTAATTGGGATGTAAAGCTGAGGACGCCATTCTTCAGGATACTGTGCTTATGCTGATTAACTTTGGATAAGAAATAACTTCTACTTCTCTTACTTTTTCCATATTAAAAAACAGCTTGTTGATACCGAGCCTCCATCCAGCACTGTGTCTTCTCTCCTGCAAACTCTGAGACTCCTCTAGGTCCCTTGTCCTTCATAGGAGACTCCAGAGAGTAGGTGAGTCCTTACCTCTCACATACTGTACATTTGTAATCTCCTCAACTGTGAACAGGAGACCCTAAAATGTTGTGCACAATTTGCACAGGAATACAGGGGATGCCTCCCTGGTCTTTGTGACCTGATCTGTCCTCCCTCTGTGGCATGTCTGTTTACAGCACTGCTCCCACATACTCTTGTCCTCCCCCTCTCTGAGCTAAGCCTCCTCCCAGGCAGGAACATATTCCATGCAGGAAAACTTCCCATATTCCCATAATTTGGGGGATGTTCTCTCTTCAACAAAATGTTCTGCCCCACTCTCAGTCCTACTCCATGCACCTCCTGATTACAGAGTGAGTAGGAAGACTAATGAGCATCTTGTGACCTGAGAGACTAGCAGATGACCCTGAGGCTGCCTTCTGCTCTGTCCTGGCCTTCTTCTGTCAGCAAAAAAGGAAACTCTTTGTAACTATATGGCATAAAATCCATCTCTGCACCCAGTCTGCCCTGTGTTCTCAATGCTCTGAAAAGATCAAATTTGGTCTCATCAGGAAGGTGACAGAAATGTCTGTTAAGGTTCAAAGGGAAAAGCTGAGTGATGAATGGGGAAGGAAACAGATCTATGCTTACTGGAGCGAGGAGTCATGATTATGACCCAGACAAAGGCCCATGATTTGCCAGGAATCTCACATTCTGAGTGTTCAGAAGGAAATGACCTGATTCCTGAAAAATGTTAGGAGCTCTTTTATCTCATAAAGTATTGCAAAAGAATGCTCCCAATTCCTCTGCTTTCTTAGCTGTATAAAGGGTCTGCTCATGTGCTCCCTTGGACCTCTGTCTAATGGATTTCCCTTGGCTTTCCTATACTTCCCAATGAAAACACATGAAATAGATATGGAAGATGATCCTTTGGCAGCAGAATAGCACACATATTAAGCAGTCAGTAGGTTTGAGAACATTGTGTCCATGATTTCCACGTCTTCAAAACAGGTGTGGAACACAGCTACCAGGTAAATTCTGTTGACTGTGTTTTCTGAGGCTGCCCCTGATTATCACAGGTGGAACTGCAGCTCATATCTGGGGAGCTGTCAGATGATCAGAGCCTGTTTCCATTTGCATATTGAAGGGAATACCCAAAGAACAAGTACTTGTCAGGGTCTCCTCTTCTTGGGATACTGACCTTCTTGTTAAGTCTCATAAATCCGTTAGGATGGTTATCTAATGTCCTGGGCACCTGTCCAGCTATGCTATCCCTGATATGTCACTGGAGAAGATGACCAGGAGACTGATCCTAACCACAGCTCTCATGGCAGTGCACTGGCTAGTTCCACACAACACAAGACTCTGACCACTTAAAAGCACTGTTCCATGCCAACGGTAAGTCAAAATCCAACCCTACCCTAGTAAACCGTTTCTCAGGGTCACCTGGAATTAAGTCTATAACAGACGTCTGAAACCAGGGTTTCCTGGAGCTCATGTCTCTGAGGATCCCATGTCTTTCTCAGCCAGGCCAACCTTACTCCCCAGGATCTTTCTCAAAGACATGTCCCTGGTGAGATTCTCCCAGAGTCTTTACAGGGGCTATCCTTGGCTCAGCCTACCTACCTTGTGTCCACCTGTCTGCAAGGCAAAAGTCAAATGACCGATTTTCTCCAACATGGGTCTACACTCAGACCCTAACATGGGGAACACAATGCAAAGGGGAGGTGAGCATGCACACACCATGCAAAGAATCACTTACTGTTCACGTGGAGGTAGGTGAATGTTATTGATACAATTTCTTCATGTCTATTAAAGGTTTTTAGTGTGTAGTATCCTATATCGTTCTGGGTGACACTGTGGATCTCAAGAGATCCATTTCTGTACACAGTTGCTCTACCACTGTACATAGCACCCATCACATTTGCATCACTGTTCAGTGCATATAATGCAATTCTGAGGTTCATATCTGTCATCCGTTTGAACCAGGCGAAGGTTATAAGATTATTTGGCAGATCATTAACAAGGAAAAGGACATTTTCTCCTTCAACCACTTGAGGTGGCACTAATTCAACGGTTATTTCATCAGTTGTGGGTGGGTACCAGAAAGTTAAAATGGAGGCTAAAAGAGAAGAGAGAGAAACAATCAATATTGAGCAAATGTGGTCATCATTCAGCTTAGGTGTGCAGGTAAGGGTGTGTCCACCTGCCTTAATGGGGGTTGATAATATGACCTCTCTCTCTGTACTTACCTCTATTAGAAATTCTTTGTTCAAGTGTCTGCCTGGGTCATTCCTCAGTGTCCCTATAGTTGGTGTGAGGGTGCTTCACTGACCTCCTTTTATTGAAGGTCTTCACTGTTTGACTTTTTTCTCTGTTCCCTTTGTGGTACCACTCAACCCCTCCCCCCCCAAGATAATCTTCCAGATGCTCTGACTTTTGATCCACTATAACCAGGGCTATGGGAGGACAGGGATTAATCTGACCCTTTTGGAAGGTTCAGTTCCTGAAAAGACTAAGCGACTGGTAGATAAAGGAAAGAAAATGGAAGGAATCAAGTAAGGAGACAATGTGTCTCCATGAATTTATCTACATAGTTGCCAGAATTGGAGCTAATGACAAAAATTATAGTTAAGTGTGATTTAAATGATTTTTGGCTTTACTTATATATTGTATGTGTGTGTGTTTGTGAAGGAAAGTATCTCAGTGTGCCCATGTAAAGGTGTACTGCAAATCTGTGTGTGGAGGCACATGTCTCAGTTTGAACATGTGCAGGATCATGCCACAGCACCTGTGTGGAGGGAAAAGAGCCTGAAGAGCTCTGTTCTCTTCACCTAACATGTGAGAGGTGAAGATTGAATTTATCTTGTCGTGTCTTCACACTCTAAGATATCTCACTGGCCCATCCTGTTTAATTTCTATTTGGGGATTCACCCTGTTGTGGTTTGGAGGACCAGTCTTCAAAAACATTGCAGCCAATGCAATCAGCTGTGAATGTGTAACATTTCAAGCTTTCCCCCATTTTTCAAAACTTCCTGTCTGCTGAGAGAGTTTCTGGCTGCTGAGCCTTTCTCACTCACTGTACCTTCTGCTCCGTGAAGAAAATTGAAACCCCACATTTCACCTCAGGATCTCATCCTCTTTAAGATACTCCATTCTCTCTCTGAGTTTCCCTCCACCACTACCACCACAGAGAGTTGGTACACTTACCTGTGAGCAAGAACCCCTGCCAGGGTTTACCACACTTGTGGAGAAGCACAGAGGATGTTTGCATTGCTGTTCTCACTGTGCTATCCTCTCACTGAGAAGAACTTCACCTCCAGCACAACACCAGCCTCTCTGCTCTTCTTCCTCCCTCTGAGGTAAGTGTCCTCTCAGGCAGAAGAACTTTCAAGAATCCAATGGCCTGTGAATGGTCTCCAAGCCACTTTTCTATCCATTCCACTCTCAGTGCTGCCCCAAATCCCTCTCAACTTCCCTTTATGTTTTTACCTCAAGCAACACATTGAGCAATTAGGCTGATAAGCATCCCCAATGCCCTCAGGGCCGATACCTGTGGTTTCCTGGCTTTGAGTCTGTCAGCATCAAAAAGGGAGACTCCCTTTTGACTGTGTTCTCTTGTGATACAGAAACCCAGTTGTGTACCCAGTCTTCTCTGGGTCCCCATTGCACTGGAAAGGTGGGATTTCTTTATTCCCAGCAGGAAGGTAACAGAGAGGTCTGTGAGGTCTGGAAAGGAGCTAGCTGAGTGATGACTAGGAATGGAGATCAATCCTTTATCACTAATGTCACCAGTCAAATTTCAGACCTAGGAGAGAGAACAGCTGTGTAAGCAATTTTCTGTTCTCAATGTCGGAAAGAGGTGACTCCTGTGTCCTGGAAAGGATTGGACTCCTTATTTCTTTTTTTAATATATATTTAATTAATTTATTCATATTACATCTCAGTTGTTATTCCATCCCTTGCATCTTCCCATTCCTCCCTCCCTCTCATTTACCCCCTACTCCCCTCCCCTATGACTGTGACTGAGGGGGACCTCTTCCCCCTGTATATGCTCATAGGGTATCAAGTCTCTTCTTGGTAGCCTGCTATCCTTCCTCTGGGTGCCACCAGGTCTCCCCATTTAGGGGATGTGGTCAAATATGGGGCATCAGAGTTCATGTGAAATTCAGTCCCCACTCTTTACTCAACTGTGGAGAATGTCCTGTCCATTGGCTAGATCTGGGTAGGGGTTCGAAGTTTACTGCACATATTGTCCTTGTCTGGACTCCTTATTTCTAAGGAGGGTTTTTAAATCATAATTTATTTACATTACATCCTGATTGTCATTCCCTCACTCTTATCTTCCTGTTCCCACCCATCCTCCCTCTTCCCTAGACCTCTGTCAGGTGAATTCCTACTCCTCCACCATCTGACAACACCCTATTAGGTCTCATCTGGATAGCCTGCATCCCCTTCCCCCGTGTTCTCACAGGGACTCTCTACAAAGGGGCAGTAATCAAATTGCAGGCACCAGAATTCATGTCGGAGACAGTACCCCATTCTTCTAAGGATGATTTCAAGATAACCTTCGAGCATTATTTCTTGACTGAGGTGTGTGCTAGATAAGTCCCTGACTTCTCTGAGCTTCCTGGGTAACATTTGCTCTTTGTCTAAGTGATTCTCCAGTAGTAACATTGTCTTTCCCTATGAAAGAAGAGAAGGCATTTTCAGGTTTCCCAGGTGACACAGGAAGCAGCCCATATGTCAAAGACACAGGAAGCAGCCCATATGTCAAAGAAGATTCTACGGAGAGAGCTCCAGGTTAGTAGAGACAGAAATGCAAATCAGTCTCCTAGGCAAGGTCTTGGCTCAGAGAAACAATTTTTGAGTGTTGAGTGTGTGTCCCTGGAGATCGCTGGGATAACTGGGAAAGTACATATGGTCAACAAATCAGATGTGACCTACCATGATACCTTCAATGTAGGTGGGATGCAGGGCCTGTCATCCTGCTAACTTTACTACTCAGGACTCCTATTTCCATGTAGCATAGAATGAGTCTAGACAGGATTCCCTATTTTTACCGGTAAGTCCTAGACTAAAGTTGAAATAATATGCATCCAGAGGCTGGGCATCCTCTGGAGGAGCCTTGTATTTGGAAATTTTCAGAGAGAAATCCTATGACATTTTTCTTCAGCTTCAAAGGAGATGTCACAATGCAGGGAGCTGTACATGTACGTTCTGGTCCATTGTTGGTGTCTGAACCCTTCCTTCTCTTTTCCCACAGGGTTTCAAGTGGGTCTTCTCTTGAGAACAGAGAATATTGATTCAAATGTATGTGTCATCTTCACTGCTCTAGATTTTTCTTACTATAATAAAAGCACATCAAGACAAAAAACATTTTGCTTGCTGGATCATTCACTGGCTGACTAGCTGGCTAATGCTTAACTGTCTTATACAACCATGGGCCATCTGTTCCCCACAGTGGTCTGAGCCCTCTTGTATCAGTTAAGACAGTCTCTCATACACAAGTACACAGCCTGACCAGATAAGGGTAGTTACTCAACTGAGATACTTTTTCCCCCAAGGTGAATTTGGGCTATGCCAAGCTGACAGTGCACCTTAATTAGGACACTACTTCAAACTGTCAAGTCTTCCTCCACATTGAAGTCCCCCATTCTTTAACTCAGTGTCCCTCTCTGTTGGTTGTGATAACATGTGCTGCTGTACATGGTCTCATGTACCTGGTCCCCCAGAGTCATGGCCCAGCTCAAGAACATCTATCCTGGCTTTCACTTTCTCATTTACAAAAGCCTGAGCTCAGGGAAACCCTGATGTCCACCACAAAAAAATTGTAAAGTATAAATGAAACATCATCAACAAAACCATGGCATCATCCTGACTCAGGACAAGCCTTCCAGGTACATCAATCACTTGCCTCTTCTGACTCCAATTGAATCAGACCAGAAGGCAATCCCCATCTGAGACAGTATAGTAGCTAGTAGTGTTTGCGGTAAAAGAGCATGAGCATGGTTCAAAGCTCTCTGTGGTCTTTCTGGGTCATGGTAAGTATGAAAGCAAATGAAAAGGGTAAGAAGCATGAGTTAGTGCCAGAAAGAAAAATCTACTTAAATCTGAATAAAGCCTCTTTGCCTGAGAAGTCACTCCCTCCTGGGAGAACCCCTGTACACACACACACACACACACACACACACACACACACACACACACACACCATATTCCAAGACCAATCCAGTGTCCCGCAGGATAATCAGAGAGGCAAGGAGAGGAGAAAAATGGATCTGGAATCCTTATGAGAATATTGGATTTGTTTGTGCCCATGGACACTGGCAGGTAATTAATTTCTACTTCTACTCACAAAACCAAGGCTTCACTTCAAACTCCATGCTCACATTTTAATATTTTACTTACCAAGACCTGTAATTATCTCTACTGGGATCTTATCAAGGTCCATGGCTGAGGTCTGGACAAGGAAGATGTAGATTTGCTATCATTAGTAGCTAGGTAGGGGGCAAAGAGCTCTTGGTAGTATGGCTGGCACTTCCCATTAATGAGCTAAGAGTACTGTGCAAGTGGGTGAGAGACTGCATGGCAAGAGAAGTTGAGGTTTCCCTGAGATAGAAACAGATATCTGAAGGGGATATAACTGGGGCACCCAGACCATCTGACACAGACAATAAAGCCACATGTGATGTTAACAGAGGGAAGGGGAAATCCTGGTCTGAAGCAGGCAATGGTCTCTGTGTTAAAACCTCAGTTAAGCAGGTCCCAGCCAGAGCTTGGGTTCAGAATAGTAGAAGAACACTCATGTAGCATGCACAAGGCTATGACCGATCTCAAGCACACACACAGAACAGCCCCAGTGGACACACATGTGTGCCCTGAGACTGAGTCTTGGATGTTGTCTGTGTCTCCATCACCCTGAGCCTCTCTAGGCAGAAGTCCCTCCACCCTGTGGGGCTCGTGGAACATGCCTCCAGAGGAACTGTCATGGAACTACTGAAATGGAACACGTCAAACCCTGGAAATATCAAATATGAGGTTTAAAATCTCATCCTGAGAGTGGAGGTATGGGACAAGGCTCTTTCCTGTTTCTGTGCTATGTGTGTGCTGGGAACTGGACTTGGCTCCTGTAAAAGAGCATCTAGTGCTCTTATCAACGGAATCATCTCTCCAGAACTCTCAGGTCGATGTATTCAGTAGCACATCTGATTGGTAGAAGGTACAGAGCAAGAACTTGATGGGACTCTGGCTCTAAGGCACAGGTGTGTTTGACAGATCTGAAGTAGGGATTTGGAACACTATCTTTCTCCATATGAAGCCACTGTTACTAATATCTTAGATCTAAGGACAACCTCTGGGAGAATTGTATCTCTAAAGAGAACAGTGATGTTTAATGTGAAGGAGATGCTAAAGTTGTTTGAAATCAGTGACTCCCTGAGCAGAAAGAACACTGTATTTGATCCTGGATCTATCTACTAGGAAGGACAAAGCAAAGCCATATTACTCACCTTCCAGGAGGAGTGACAGCAGATCACCAGAGAACACATGATTTCCTATCTGGTATGTAGCCTGGAAAGTACTAGAATTCTGCAGAAATTCTCCAGAGGCAGATGACTTAGTTCTAGAGACATTATCAATTGTCCGTTTGTTTTTATATCCTGGACAAGATGTCCCCTCAAGCTGCTGATGACCAAGATTAACATCTCTGAAAAATAACTCCTCCCACTCTATAGACATCTGAGAAGGCCTTCAGGATGAAGACACTGGATACGTGATTGTAGACAGATGGACCATCTGTCACCTAAGTCCTGTGTGAGCATCATGTGACCTCCGAATTTTCTGTGTCTCAGATTCCAAGTTGATACACACATGGTGTATGATTTTCACATTGTCTATCAGGTAGCCACAAGTATGAATAAGGACTTGACACTGGGGCAGGAAGGAGTCCAGCATTTCAGACTGTCCCATACAGGACTTATATTAAGCCTGGAATTTCTTAACATTTAGAGACTGGACCTCAAATACTATTCCTCACATGTTTAACCATTTTTTTTCTGAATTTTATTTGGGTCCCTACATAGGTATTATTTGCCCCAAATAATCCTGAAGAACCCTTAAGAGAAAGTTTCCCTATTTCCCTTAAAGGGGGTTGGGTAGGTTTTTAATTGCTTTCTTGTGCTATAGATGTTTATTGTCATTGGGAGTTGGTTATAAGCTATTATTGGTCTTATTCAGAGAGAAAACAAGGTTAGACTCAGAAATTTCTCTCTTTTCCTTTATCTTCTTTCTTAGGTATGGAGATGGGGGTTGCAAAGAAATAAAGGGGAATATAGAAATATATAAGGATGATAGGACAAAAAGTGAATTATCGAGTTTACTCTTCAAATAAAGGCCTTAATTGTTACTTACAAATAAGGTTAATTTTAATTCATTGATATAAAATTTTATATATTGATACAAAATCAGTTTAATTTCAGTACATTGAAATAGACTTCTAGCTTAATATTAGTCTTCACATTATATTTCTACTCTAATATGAGGTATTGTACACATACAACCCAACTAATACATGCTTTACTTCCAATATTCTGATAGTGTTACTACAGGTTGTTTAGGATAATTAAGTAATCCGAGTCAATTGTTGAACAGTTCATGATCATGTCAAGTATAGGAATATACATGCTAGGCTTAACAGATTTAATTCTATGGCTAGATAAGACTTTTAAAAACCCCAGATGTTGGGGGATGGCCTGTTGTATTTTGATGCTAATTACATCTTGCTGTCTCTGTGACCCAACTTTTGCTTAATAAAAAGCCATTCCACCTGGGCAGGGCAGAGGAAGTAGGTGGGGCTAAGAGAGAAAGGGATCCTGGGAAGAAGAAAGGAAGGCCACAAGGAGGAAGGAGAAAGACCCAAAGGGAAGAGAGGAAGGCCACCATGGGTTAGCTGGAAGAAAAGCAACTGGCCAGCGGCGTGGATGGAGAATCCAACCCAAATGAAGAACATCAGCAAGTATTTGTGATTATTGATGGGAGGTAGCTTGATAGAAGTTATTGGAAACTGATGGCATGGGATTGAGACCGGTATTTTATACCTGCCCCACTATGGGATGTAGTTTAAGGTACTGGCATCTGCCCTGCCCCAGGTTAACAAATGCTATTTTAAAATATAACACATGTCTGTGTCTTGATTGATTGCTAGTGGGTTAGGAAGTACTGGTGTAATAATATTTATCGGCCATTTTTAGGTCATACAGGTAAATTAACAACAACAGAGGGGAACCTATACCTGATGTTCTACTGGAGCACTTGTGGTGATCTTGAGAATCGATGATAAATATCATTTAATTTTTATACATAAAATTAAGATAAGGATTATGAATTTTGGAAAGGTTTAACTAGATTTATATAAATAATTTGTGTCTCAGTCTTTTAGGAAATGCATATGGTGTCTACCTAGGAAGCTCTCGCTTTATCTAGTATTGTAAAACAGTATCCATGTGATAAAACCCTAGGTTGAGGGCCTGGAAGGAGGCCTCCATGATTAAAAGTTCTAGATGTTCTCCCCTAAGACCAGAGTTCAGTTACTAGCATCTGTAACTCCAATTCCAAGAAATCTGATGCCCCCTTCTGGCTTCCGTGGGCACTGCACTTGTGCATAAACCCACACAGAGATACAGAAAAACACACATAAACTAAATTACGGATAGTTACTTTAATATCACAGCTTTGTGATACTGTGCACTACTATATTTGTAAAGAGAAAGATTGTAAAACAGATTGTATGGCTTGATCGCTGTTTATATTTCTCATTTGGTAGCCTACTTGAGTTCCTGCCATAACCAAAGTACTAGAAAATAAGAGCAGAGTTTCAGCTATGTAGGAACTGGCTCACCCTTTCCATGTTTAATGAGTTCTGTAGGTGTTTTCTTCAACAATATGGTCTTGCTGTCAGTTTGTGGATAGCCACTTATTTTTTTTGGCACCAGCTTTGGTGGCTTATGGATTTTATGGGATCTGTTTCTATAACAGTTCAGTTGGATACAACAGAGTTTTTGAAGTATCTTCATTTGGTGACAAGAGATGACTAGTTGGAGCTTAGTCTCCCTCATTCTTTGAGGACATTATTAGGATCGCCTTAATAACCTTTTAGGTAGTTTCCACTGCACTAGTTTTTCATACCACCCTTAAGGCCACCTCCACAAAATGGAACCCATACCTGATACTGCTTGGGTCACCAAGAACCAGAGACTAAATAGTCCAGAGACCTAGGGTAACACCTAAAATCAGACTGGTCTAAAACAAGAAAAAGTGGGGCCTACCCTGAATGCATTGGTGCAAAAGACAACTCCAGAATGACAACTGCTCAGGCTCTAAGATTAACAACTAACAAATGAGACCTCCTGATATTGAGAAGATTCTGTAAGGCAGAGGATACTATCAATTGGACAAAACTATTGCCTACTGATTTTGAAAAAAAATCTTTATCCACCCTACATCTGACAGGGGGCTAATATGCAAAATGTATGATGAATTCAAGAAATTAAACACAATCCTCTGGTTCCTTCTTCCCAAATGCCCATATCGTGGTGTCAAGTTATCAGAAATGTTGCCAGCACAGTATATATTTTTTCCAGTTTTGGATTTGTCACTTCAGCTGTTACCATTCATCACTGAAAATAAAAATGAGTTCACAGTCTTTCATATGACCCATTTTTCCTGTTTATTCTATGTTTTTCCTGAATATTATTCTCTAAAATATGATATTCATGTACTTTTGAATTCTTAAACATTTTGGTTTTATATTAGTACCAGGCTTTCACAGACATATAATGTAAGGTACAAAAATCATATAGTAGCTAAAACAATTATGTTACAACCAAGTGTGTTGCTACATGCCTTTAATCAACATACTCAGGAGGCAAATACAGGTAGATCTCTAAGTCAGGAGCCAACATGAATTACATGCTGAGCTCCAGGGCAGTGAGTGTTACAGAGTAAAACCTTTTTGTAAAAATTACTATAAAACAAATCAAATAATATTTAATAATGATATGATGAATCAATATGAACCCAAAATTAACCACATGTTGTTGTATTGTCTCAGGAGAGGTGTGGTCTGTGAACTCTCAAACTGTGAACTGACAAACAGGAGTAGATCTGCTGAACATAAATCTTATGATATAATAAGCATTATATGGTGCTGCTTCTTCAATCAGCTACATAGTAGTTTTATATATTATATTAATTACTTTTCTATTTCAGTGATAAAATGTCATGACCAAAACAGTTCATAACAGAAAGATTTTAATTTGGCTTATTATGTTAATAGGGTTATAGCCCATGATGATATCATGAAAAAAAAAAGCCGAAAACTCATTTATTTACCCACAAAATGGGAATGAAGAGAGTTTAAAAACCTTCCTCCAAGGGCAGACCCCCTATACATTTCCAAACCGTTCTAATAATGGGGAACAAAGAACTAAAACATATGATCTCCTGGCGCTGTTCTCATTCACACCACTGCATACATTTTGCTGAAGCTTGTGGAAAGTGAATAATTCTCAGATAATGAATCCAGCCATATAAACCAAAAGAGAAATATTGAGCATCTCACTGCAAAGTTGCTCTTGTGACTCCATCATAGGATTCGAAGACTTGAAGGAGGCTGTTTAAAAAAATATCATCCTCCTCAGCTTCTCCATGTTGCCAACCCAAAATTTGTAGTGCTAATTACTGCAGCATCACATCAATTTCTACTCTATAGGCAAGGAAATTTCATCCCCTCCCTAAAACTGTTATGCAAATGGTATGAATTATGAGCCTCCTTTGGTTTATTAGAACCTTTAGAGGGGTTCAACAATATTCCTACCAAATGTCCCATATAAGCTCTAGAAAGCCAGACATGCCATTTCTTCCCTGTCATATTGCAGTTAGAGTTACCAATTCACAATTTGGACAGATAAGAACAGGAAATACACATTACCTATGCAGGTTAGAATAAAGAGATACTAAAGGAAAATAATCAGTTTTTCTCTATGCCAAAATAAAGCATGTTTGTAGGCTTATGGGAAACATCCCATCTTCAGATGTCAAAGATGCCAAAAATGGTTGGTGTCCTCAGTCCCTGATGTGGTTCTTAAATGATTCTGGGTTTCCACTTTAGAGGGGGAAAAAGTAGTAGTAAAGTTTAAGAAAAGAAATCATCTTTTATCCAAGAGAGTACACAGTCTGATCTGGTTGGAGACAATCACCTGGCCAAGGAATTATATCTCAAGAAGGAAGAGCAAATCCTTGGAAGGTGGGCTCACCATAAGTCATGCTAAAAAGATGGGAAGAATAATGATTTGCTTCATCAAATATGCTAATTTTCTTCCCACATTCCTACCCCTAGCACAGGCTCTTAGGACAGCTGTGCTCGTTGGAAACACTCTTCTTTCTATCTCTGCTCTAAGCTTGCTTATGCTAACACGTGGCGTTGTTTAGACTTTCTCCAAGTCCTGCTCAGCACAATTTGGCTCTCTGCCCCTGTGTGGCTAAATTCCATGCTTAACTTACGGTTCTTACTCTTTTTAAGTGATTGTTCATTCCCCTTCTTTGAGAAGCTGTTGGCATTTACAGCTTGTCTTATTTTATTGTTTTTCCTCTAAATTCCAATAAAATAATTCATTGGCCTCTATTTGATACATTCTTAATACTTTTATTAGTGAAATTATCAATTCCATGAAATAACCCCCGATTTTCATTCTAGAATCTGGTTACCATAAAGACACCACCCAAAATTGTAGTTCCAATGGCGTATACACACATGAATTTACTCACATAAGGTAATACAGGTAATTTTAAGAATAAAATATTATTGGAAGTACACTACTGAATTCTAATCCTCTGTATCTTAGCATTTGTTTCCCATTGTCTGCCTTTCCATTGTCCTTTTATGATGTTGCAGAGGGGAGGGGGCGGGACTTACCCAATCAAACCACTCCTTCCAGGACACACTGTGGAAATCATATCCTGCTTTGGAACGGCTGTTGAAATTATAGGTACTCAGGTCTCATGCACCCGTTGTGGGTGCTGGATAGCCAAGGATCCTCAGTATAGTCCCTGGAGATACTACAAGACAAACCTCCTGACACCCACCATCTTAGATTCTCTGGTGATTTTGTCCTATGGTCAAATTTCACTACCATGAGCCTCAACCACTTCCTTTACCTAAGTAGATGTTCTTTAGATTCTTTACATCACTCACTTTTCAAACCTTTCCTATCTGTCTTTGTCTCTGTCTCTGTTTTTGTCTCTCTTTCCATCTATCTATAAATCTATCTGTATCTGTATCTCTCTCTCTCTCCCTCCTTCTCTCTCTCTCTCTCTCTCTCTCTCTCTCTCTCTCTCTCTCTCTCTCTCTCTCCATAGATGCATGTACCATGGCATACATGTGGAGAGCAGAGGACAACTTGTGGACTCTGTTCCCCAATTATACTATGTGAATCAAAGAAAACACTGAAGTTCACAGGACTCAGATAATATGGTAGTTTTATTTTTAGCTATTTAAAAAGAATCTTAGGTTGTTCCACTGATTCCCACGTGTGGTTACCTTAGGTAGTCTCTAGTCTCAGGGAAAGCTCAGCCTTTGACCTCACTAATCTAGTCCACAGAGATATTGTCGCAGTCAAAGATTTTGAATGCACTCTGGGAAGATGAGATCTATGTTCGACAGGTGTGGAAAAAAACACTGTCACAGGGCCTGGTTAAACACGCTACATCTCTTAGCAAGACTTTGGTGGTGACTGAAGAAATTCAAAGTTCTAAAAGGTCTCTTGCACTCTCTCTGTCTCTGTCTGTCTCTGCCTCTCTGTATCTCCCTGTCTTTCTCTCTTTCTGCCTGTCTGTCTCTCTTTTTCACACACACACACGCACATGCACACGCACACGCACACGCATATGAACATGCCCACAGAGATGGGGGGGGGGAGAAGAGAGAAGAAAATATAGTTTCTAAGATTCTAAACCAGTAGGTTTCCATGACTCCTTTATAATATTGTATAAATGGGCCACATTATCATTATTCATTCATCAACTAATGGACATTTAAACTGTTTCTATTTAATGACTTTTGTGAGAGCAGCAGTGTACATGGATGGTTCTCTATATTAGTTAATGATTTTTCAATTCATGTCCTTGCTTATATGTACATAATTAATTCCTTATGTAATTATATAAGAATTAGCTCAGTCTACTATGCTTCTAATAAGGCTCCAAGGGGTATCAGAAAATGAGTCATGATCTTCCTCAAAACAAATCACATTGGAATAACCCAAAGAAACCTAGGCTTCAATTTGATTTGTCAGACTAAACTGTCTTTGCACACATGAGAAAATAAAAGATTCCAGATCAGAAGTCTTTATGCAAGAGTAAAAATGTAAATGAGCCCCCTTTAAAATACATCTAACAAGTCCCTTGAGCTATTCTGGAGGACATGTCTCCACACCCGAATACAACACCAATTCAAAACTTAGACTTTCCCAAAGGAAACATGGAAAACTTCTAACTTCTGTTTAGATGCTGATTAAGCTCTAACAAACTATTGTGCATCCTCAGTAACTACCAGAAAGTAAAAATAGTGATTTGCTCTGGGGATAAATGTTTTTCTTTCATTAGATGTATTCTAACATCCCCATACAAACATGATAAATAACACTACATATTACATAGCAATAGACTCTCTGAGGGATGTCTGGTGCAGGTCCTGTCCCTTTATGAGCTCTTGTACCTGGCCTCATTCTGTGACTTGCACAGCACTTCGTAGAAAATATGGGACAGGTAGGCATTTCCTTCTATCTGTCATAGGAAATAGATGCCCAGGGAAGCTCTTCAAATGGAGCGGAAGTCAGGCCTATGTTTCTGCAGTAACTGTTCATGATTTTGCCTTCATTCCCATGAACAACACTTTCCTTGCTGTGACTGGGCAGGTGGGATTCTTGCTCCTGTATATTTCTCCCTGAAGTTCTCCTCTAACCTCTACATTTCACAGTGTCTTCTGAAGCCAACATTAATCATTAGAATGGTTTCTTTTTGTCTCAGTGGTTTACCTAATTATCTTCATGGTTTCCTCAGTCGGAAGAAATGTCTATTTTAAGGCTCAGAACTCTCAGAAATGTTCTTTAATGTGATATCTATATGTAAGATTATAGTCATTTAGCTGTCGTATGGAACTGATTTTTCCTATGGAAAACAAAATAAAACAAGAAAGTGGCAAGCTAAATGATAGTTTTCAAAAGCTGAATTTCAAATAACCTGTCTGGGCAAAAACTTTAATAGTGATAGCATTAATGTTTTTGATTGTGAGTAATGAAATTTGGAGATGTGTCAAGTACATGTCCAGCTGATTCCTTAGAAAAGCAAATAAAAGATATACTTGGGTATTCCAGATTTTTTCCATACATGTGATTTTTGTGTAAAAATGAGGTTACTCTGCATTAACAGAACACTAGTGACTCAGAAATATTTTGTGTGTTATCATTATGGTGAATAGTATAAAATATAGCAAAACTACATGGATTGTTTTGGGGAAATATACATCAATAACATTCTTTTATGAAGTATAAATTTTAAACTAGTCATATTTTTAAAGATATATGCATTTATATTTTATGTGCACTGGTGTTTTGCCTGCATGACTGACAGTGAAGGTGCCAGAACCCATGAAACTGGAGTTATAATGGTGAGCTGCCATGTTGTTCCTGGGAATTGAATCTAGGTCCTTTGGAAAAGCAGTTAGTGTTCTTACCCACTGAGCCATTTCATCAACTCTGTTTTGCTCACACGTAGGATAGGAAATACATGAATGCAGTGTCATAAATGTGAGTGGAGGGCATTAAATTCAGAAACATTGCTCTAATGACAATTTGTATTTCTTAACATATTGCTATAACGTTATAACATTGTGGGAAGACATTGAGTTCTAATGAAGCTAACATGCTCTGCTGTCTATGAATGTTCACAAATAAATGTGAAGAGCCCACACTGTGTTAAAATGTGTGTCATGCTGTTCTCCAACAGAGAATGAGATGCATTGCATACATACTTCCATCACAAAGCAGAAGAAAGTAAAGTAAGTATATAATAAAGTAAGTATACAACGAATTACTGTCCATGCATTGTTTTCAAGATGTGGCTCTTATAAATTAGTGTTCTCATTCTCTGGAAAAGGCTCCAGGTCAACTCAAAATTTCAGACAGTTGAGAACACTCTGGAAAACAGCACTGTCCAAACTTACCATTACTCCATTGTCCAGTGAAGCCATCTCCATGTTGTCTCAGAATGAAACCCTGCAAACCACAGAGGAAGTGGCTTTTCAGATAATTTTGGCTTCCCAGGTTGGGATTGGGACTGTGTCCAACATCCTTCTTTTTATCCATAATTTCTCTCCAATCTTGACTGACTCTCAACTGAGGCCCATACAGATCCTTCTTATGAACCTCGCTGTGGCTAATGCCTTCCAACTCCTCCTTTTTGTGGATCCAGATGATTTGCTTGATTTTGGTCCAAGGAAGCTCCCAAGTGAGAGAGTGTGTAAAGTTGGATACTTCTTCCACCTGTTGGCTCGAAGTACAAACATGTGCTCCACCTGTGCTCTGAGCACCTACCAGTTTGTCACCCTGGTTCCTAGTAGGGGTAGGGCAATGCTGAAACTAAGAACCTCCAGAGTCCTGGGTTATTCTTGTTACAGTTGTTGGCTGTTCAGTGTTTTATATAATGCTTACATCCCAATGAAAGTCAATCGTCCACAAAGCACACACAATGACATTAATTCTAAAAGAAAGTGGGTCTGTTCAACCTCTGGTTTCAGTGTTGCCATGAGCTTCTTGCATTTTGCTCATGATGCTGTGTTCATCAGCATCATGGTGTGGACAAGTGTCTCCATGGTGACTCTCCTGAAAAGACATCATGATAGACTACAGTACATTCACACTGCCAACCAGGACCACAGAGGCTATGGTGAGACAAGAGCAACCCGTACTATCCTGATGCTGGTGGTCACGTTTGTGAGCTTTTATATTCTAGACTGTGTATGCACTTCTTTTCACATTTCTTTTGTGGACTCCCGTTTCTTGCTGAGACATATAGCTAAAGTTTTATCTTCAAACTTCCCCACCATTTCTCCCTTACTGTTGATCTTAAGGGATCCTAAGGATCCTTGTTCTGTGCTATTCAGTTGCTGGAAACCACACCCCAGGTGACAAACACAGATGATAGCTTTGCTAACAGCCATCGATATCCTATGCTATAAGAATATGTTGAACATCTTCCTTTATGAACCAAACGTGGTGTCTCACTACTGTAATCTCAGCACTATGGTGCATGATGTGGGTAGATTGCAGTCTACGGTAGTTCCTACTCTCGCTGGATATCCAGCTGCATTTCTGATGTAAAGAAACTGTTGCACAGCTCCATGACCTCTGAGGATAGAAACAAGGCAAGAGAAAAAAGCCAGTCACTACAAACACTCAAATTATTTTAGGAAATAATTGCTTTGTTCTTGATATGTGAGAAGATCAAATATACTCCAAAGTCTATATTCTTGATAATATTTTGCTTCTAATGATATGGTTGTCCAAATAAAATCATTATACTTATTTGAAGGGTTTCCAGAACATTTACCTCAAATTCATGGGACCAATAACCCATGTTTAACTGTATGTTTCCTGACATAAATGTCAGTTGAAAGCACAGGTGTATGCTTTTCCTAGAGCAGCATAAGATACACAAACAATAAATGATATCTTATCCTTTTTTCTGGGTCATTTTCACAAATACTCCTCCCAAGTGCCAGCATGTTTACTAGGAAAACTAATGTGCATGATAGCTTGCTTCTCACACATCCAGGATATTTGATTTTGCAAAAAAAAAAAAAAAAAAAAAAAAAAAAAAAAAAAAAAGACTTGTTTCAGGTTAGAATATCAGGGAAAGCATAGAAGCGTCAGTTTTTGGCCTTATCACTGAGTTTTTACATTTCACCATTGAAAATAAAATTAAGCTTCTGTTTTTTTATTAGACCTATGAGTCTTTTTTGAGGTTAAAACTCATTTAATGGCCTCTATATTCTAGTCTTAGCTACGAGATTCTAATTCTGTCCAGTACCCTCTCTCAGTGGAGTTCCAGGAGGCTGTTCATTTTACCAGCATTGCTGATTCAAAGTTTTTCTTTGCAGGTGGGTTTTTGTTCATAATTAGAATTAACGTAGAAAACATTTAGAAATAAATGGAGTAGAAGTACTAAGAATAAGTAATTAACTATAGTGCCCAGGGAAATATGCCCTGGTATTTTTTACCATATTCATAAAACATTAAAATCAGTCATAAAATGGTAGAAACAATTTCCTGATAATGTGCTTTTTAAACTATTTTCTGGCTCCCTTTCCTTCACTCATTTGCATAGGGGAATTTTTTTAGATTTTTATTTTTTTTAACACATAGATAAAATACACTACACACAGCAAGAAGAACCATGAAACAATCAGGAATTTCGGAAATGTTACACTCATAGTGTTTTGGTTATTTGTATTTGGCAACCTTGCAGAAAATATCTTTCCTATCTTGGTGAATGTACAATTCTGAGCTGGGCATGGTAGTGGACATCTTTAATCCCAGCACTTTGGAGGAAGGGGCAGTCAGATCTCTGTGAGTTTGAGGCCAGCCAGGCCTACAAGTGAGTCCAGGACAGCCAAGGACTACAAGAGAAACCTTGTCTCGAAAGAAAAAAATAATAAAATTCTGAATATAAATCAATACCTATCATATTTCATCTCTGTCTGCTTAAAATATCTATCTAGACCTAAAAACATCTTACCCCCTAAACAACTAAGCTTAATTGTAAAACAAACTCTCTGATCTTCAACCCCATCAGAGACTTGAAAGGGAATAAACATTACCTGAGTAAACAGGAAGTGCAGGTTAGCAGCTTCTAAAATTAAAAAAAAAATGACAGAAACAGTTTATTGTCTGAACAGTCACCCAAAACTCTCTACAATGTTGGAGCATCATCTTCAGCCTTCTGGCCCAATATATCTGACAGACATATTTGTGGGGCGGGGAATATTGAGAAGTTGCTTACCCAGTGTTGAGTTTGTCCTTTGACTCTGTCTGCATCCAAGCTTGCTCACTTCAAGACAGAATTCTGTCTGTGTTAGAAATGAGGACATTTTGGCCAGTGACTGGTTTGCCACATTTGAAGGCATCTTCATAAGAAGGTTCTTTGATGCTCATCATCTTCTTTGAGGATGTCTCAATGTTGCCAGGAGTTGACCTGTCTTGTCAAAGAATCTTTAAGATAATAAAAAAATCTTTAAACACCATATACTGTAGGTCTCCTGCAGGTTTTTGAAGAACTTATCTAACTATTTTATTTTATATATCTATAGAATTATATCTATATGTTAAACCTAGGATGTAGAATATTGCGATAAAGATAGACTAGTAATTGCCATGACCATGATTTGATCAACTAACAATGAACTTGTATTACTTAACTAATCCTAAACAGCCTGCAATACCACTTACAAAGTATTGGAAGTAAGCCTTGTATTATAATTGAGTTGTATGGGTACAATAACTAATATTAGAGCATAATCTTACATTTTAATTCTAAGCCAATGTATTGAAATTAAACTTATTTTGCATAAGTATTCAAAAATATATACCAGTGAATTAAAAATGACCATATTTGCGAGTAAAAGTTAAGGCCTTCAGTTGAGGAGTAGATTCGATAATCTACTTTTTGTCCTTTCATCCCTAAATATTTTTATATTCCCCACTTCTTTCTTCTCAATGCCTATTCCATACCTATGAAAGAAAGACAAAGGAAAAGAGAGACAACCCTAAGTCCAACCTCATTTTCTCTCTGAATAAGACCAATACTAACTTAGGATGAACTCCCACGGAAAACAATTATCTGTAGCCTAAAAGATCAAGCAAAAACCTTCCCAACCCCTTTAGGGGTAACGAGGCATCATCCTGTTAAGGTTTCTTCCAGCTGATTTGGGGCAAATAATACTTTTTATAGGAGCCCAAATAAAATTGGGGAAAATGGTTAAACAAGCCAGGAATAGTATTTGTGGTCCAGTTTCTAAATGTTGAGAAATTGCAGGCTTAATAGAAGTCCCATGTGTGACAGTCTGAAGTGCTGGGCCAATTGGGACCTCAAAATTTCTTTGAAGCTGTCCTCGTAGCTGTCCTGTTCTGATGAGGAACAGCAACTGAAGTGTTAGGTGCTGACACGTGAAGGATGCAGGATGTCAGCGTCCAGCACGCTGGGAGGAATGAATCCTGTTGGGTTTGATCTGGCGACTGTGTCTGGTTCCTTTCTTCTGAAAACATAAATTCTCACAAGCCCTATACGGTCCTAAAATGATAAGTGTATGAGGGTGTGTGGGATTCACAGAGCAATTAAAGCTGGTTCTCTGTACTTTGTATGAGCAGAGGAAAGACATATACAAATCGTTATTCGTGCCATATGAAAAATGACATCTAATAAGAAGTCACAGAGATTCTGTGACCAACTAGAGGCATTGTCTATTCGTGGACATTCATATCTCAGCCAGTCCAAAAGCTATTCCCGTGTATTGGGATTCACAATATAAGACACTTGCTTGTTCTGCAGTTTGAATTCTTTACATCCTGATTATAGAACTCTCCCTCATCACCTCCCAATCCCACCCTCCCTCTCTCCATCATGCCCACCGTCCCTCTCTCCATCATCCCCTCTCCCTCTCTCTCACCTAGTCCTCAGAAATGGGAGCCCTCCTCTCCTAACAACTGAATTCACTCTATCCAGTCTCATCTGTACTATCTGTGTCCTCTTCCTCTGTGGCCTGACAGAACCACCCTGCCAGGGAGAAGTGATCAACCTTAGGAGGCCAGAGTCTATGTCAGAAGTAGTCCCTACTCCCCATATTGTGGGACCCATAAGGAAATTGTGCTGTCTATCTACTACATCTGAGCAGAGGGTCTAAGTCCACATCATACACCGTCCTTGGCTGGTCTCTGTATTGTAGTGTGGTTATCCTGTACTGAAGTGGCTAATATCTGCTTATGAGTGGGTATATACCATGCATGCATTTCTAGGTCTGGGTTACTTCACTCAGGGTGATTGTCTCTAGTTCGATTCATTTGCCTGCAAATCTCAAGGATTTCTTCTTTTTGATAGCTGAATAGCATCCCATTGTGTAAATGTACCACAGTTTCTTTATGCATTCTTTGGTTGAGGAACATCTAGGTTGATTCCAGATTCTGGCAATCACAAGTAAGGCTGCTATGAACATAGTTGAACAAATGTCCTTGTTGTATTGTGGAACACCTTTCAGGTATATGCTCAGGAGTGGTATGGTTTGGTCTTTGGGTAGGATTATTTCCAGTTTCCTGAGATATTGCCAGATTTATCTACAAAATAGTTGTACAAGCTGCAATCCCCCAAGCAAAAGAGGATTCCGCTTTCTCCACACCCTCACTAGCATGTCCTGTCATTTGAATTTTTGATCTTAACCATTCAGATAAGTATAAGATGGAATCTCAGAGTCATTTTGATTTGCATTTCCCTGATGACTAGGGATCATGAACATTTCTTTAAGTGTTTCTCACTCATTCGATATTCCTCTGATGAGAATTCTGTTTAGATCTGTACCTCATTTTTTAATTAATTGGGATACATGGTTTGGTGGTGTTTACATTTTTAAGTTCTTTATATATTTTGGATATTTTCCCAGTCTGTAAGCTATTGTTTTGTTCTGTTGACTGTTTGCTTTGCCTTATAGGAGACTCTCAGTTTCATGAGGTCCATTTTGTTAGCTGTTGATCTTAGAGCTGGAGTCATTAGTGTTATCTTCAGGAAGTTTTCTCCTGTGCCAACGAGTTCAAGGCTCTTTCTCACTTTTTCTTCTAACAGATTTAGAGTGCCCAGTTTCAAGTTGAGTTCTTTAAGCCACTTGGACTTTAGTTGTGTGCATGGTGATAAATATGGATGCTAGAAACCCACAGATGCTGATATTTTTGTGAGCCAAGGCTTGCTCTGCACCCCAGAATTTCAGATGCTGCCCACCAACCAGTCCTGTGGTGTGTGCCTAGTCTCATGATGGCTGTTTGGAAACCCAGAGCTTTCTGGGTCAGATCCACTTGTTTTTCACACTGTGGTGTCTGCTTAGTGCTAGAACCCACAGGTGCTAGCGTTTTCTAGAGCCACAGCTGTATCTGTGCTCCAGGATTAGACAGGTATGTGGTGCTAGCCTTCTGAGGCTGCCTGCCTGTATTAGTGGGGACTGGAGACTTTTCTTTATTTTTTTCTGGGTGGATGGAGCCTGGACCCAACCATATTCCACACAATTTAGACCTCTCTCATGTCTGGATTACTGGTACTGGTGTTTTTTGTTTTTTACTTTTAAATTTTATTTTATTTTATTTTTTATATTTTATTTTATTAATTTATTCATATTACATCTCAATTGTTGGCCCATCCCTTGTGTCTTCCCATTCCTCCCTCCCTCTCACTTTCCCCCTACTCCCCTCCTCTATGTCTGTGACTGAGGGGGACCTCCTCCCCTGTATATGCTCATAGGGTATCAAGTCTCTTCTTGGTAACCTGTTATCCTTCCTCTGAGTGCCACCAGGCCTCCCTATCAAAGGGACATTGTCAGAAATGGGGCACCAGAGTTTGTATGAAAGTCAGACCTCACTCTCCATTCAATGGTGGAGAATGTCCTGTCCATCAGCTAGGTCTGGGTAGGGGTTCAAAGTTTACTGCCTATATTTTCCTTGAATGGTGTCATAGTTTGAGCAAGACCCCAGGGCCCTGGGTACTGGTGTTTTAAAGTTCTCAGATCAGTCCTTAGGTTGCTGAATAATCACCGCTGTCCTGCTGATCAAACAAAGTGTGTGTTAAGCACTGCCATCTTGGATCCAAGACTTATGAGACTTTCCCTGCTTATTCTGTCTTTTTCCACATGGTATTATTTCATTGTCTTTTTTTTCTCACAATTGATTTTGTAATATTATATTTTTTGATATTTGTGGTTTTTCATTATTAAAATGACCATTAAACAATAGTGTTCCAAATGCTAGCCAGAGAAGCTGGTAGGCTAAATCCAAGCCTTTACTTCTCCTTCTCCTCCAAATAGTTTCCACAGTCTCAACTGCACATTTGTAGCACACCAGCTGCAGTCTTCCTTCCACCCCACTGCACCTATATCCAGAAGATCCCACAGATCTTCTATTCCTAACCACCCCATGTCTGTTGCTCTGTTCCATACTCCTGCTCCACCAGTCACTCCCAGGGAACCCAGAGTCTACTCCTGTCAGAAAAGCAGGTAAGCTAACTGCAGACCCCCAACTCTCCCTCCATGCCTCCAAGCAGAATTGCCCAGTCTCATCCTGAGTTCTGCACATATAAACTAGGTAATTTTCAGGTGCGTTGTCCAAGCCTATCATTATTAGACTCGACATGAAGTCTGTTGCCCATCCTACACCACCAAGATCCTTGCATAATCACTGGTCATGTAAGAAAAGCCATCATTTACAGTCTCCATTTTTACAGAGAATCTAAATCTTATTCTTGTTAACAATTTAGGGGTTAAGTGTTTCCAGCAGAGGTGACTGTCTTTATCTTAAGACATAAAGATTTCCCAAATAAAAACAGTTGATAACATGATCATCCATCCAGATGAGAGTGTGATCCATCCATCTAAATCCCTCGGCCATTAACTTGAAGAAGAAGAAAGACGTTTTAATTAATTTGTTGATGAAATAATTTATTTTCTTTATATCCTGTCCACAGTTTTCCTTCCTCCTCTTTTCCCAGTCCTTTCTGAGATCTTTCCTTTACCACCCCCATCTATTCTTCCTTTGGTTTTCTTCAGAAAAGAGGGGAAATCTGCTATCATATCATCTTGCCGTACAACAAGGGGCATCATCTCCTTTTGAACTAGATGAGAAAGCCCAGTGGTGTGGGGGCATTGCTTGGCAGGGTCGAAGTCCTACCTCCTCCTGTTAACCTTTCTAATACATAACTCCCATTTGATCCCAGCAGGGCTCCTAAGTCCCATCTGATAATAGGTACCACAGATATCATCCTGTTTTGATTAAAAACTTCAAGGCCACCTCCAGATTACCAAGAGCTGTTAAGATATTTACTATAAACACATGCAATATTCTAGGGCGTCCCCTTATTACAACCCTCAGTTCTACTCCTTACAACTCCCAAGGCTTAAAAAATGCCAGATTCTTGCACTGGGGTTCCCTTGCAGCCTTTTCTGGTCAGACCCTTTGTGGTTCTTTTAGTCCTTCCTGTCCATCCTTTTGGTGTTTTGGCTTTTGGTTCAGCTTAGACTCCCCCTTCTACACGAAATTCACAAGGTTTAGAATGCACAATAAGGCTTAGCCCCTGCCTTTCTGGCTATCTCTCTTTGGTTGGGGTTCCAGTGGCTGCTCTTGGTGCTTTCCAAGCCCCAGCTTCCTTCTCTGCTTGTGAGAAGCATTAGGGGCCCTAATTGCACAGAGAGGTGTCAGAACCAGGATTCTCTCTGCTCGGAATCATGAATCCTGTAAAACCCTGTACTCCTTCCAGGACAGTCGCTGCAATGCTACATCTAGTCCCATGGCCTAGGATGCAGTGACACCCACCCTAGTTAGCCTGGTTCTCTAGGACTTCTGTTGCCTCAGAGCTTTTCACAGAGCACATTACTTCCCAGTGTACCCAGGCCTCAGATTCTATGGCAAGCAAGTTTCCCCAAAGCAGGAAAAAACAAGGCTAACCCAGTAGGTTGAAAGGGTCCCAAAGGCAGGCAACAGAGTCAGAGGCAGCCCCTGTTCCTGCTGTTAGGAGTCCCCACATCAAAACCAAGTTATACAGCTATTACATATGTGCAGAGGGGTGTAAGTCAGTCCTATTCATACTCCCCTGGTTGGCAACTCAGTGTCTGTGAGCCCCCAAGACCCCAGATTAATTGATAGTGTAGGTTTCCTTGTGGTTACCCCTCTGCTTCCTACATTCCTTCGTTTCCCTCTCCCTCAGGCTTCCCAAACTTTTCTTATTGTTTGTCTGTAGGTCTCTTCATCTGTTTCCATCACTTGCTGGGTGGGTGATGTTGGTTATGCTATGCTCCTGTCTACAACTATAGCACAATATCATTAACAGTGTCATGGGTGGGCTCCCTCTCATATTATAGGTCTAAGATGAGGGTTCTAAGGGGGGGCTTTTCTTTGATATTTCTGTTGCATGACATAATAATCGATTTGATTGTGGTTTTGCTATTTACACCCACTTAATGCCACAGGCATGTCTATTATCGACCATTCTCTGGAATGTACCAGACAGAAAAGATTGTTGACTGACTTCAGATTTCTATGGGATCCTCTGGGGAATATACAAAGCCTTACACTTATACAATATCTACACTAGTACTATATTGTTTAAATACCTGGATGTTTTTTTTAGAGTGGTAAAGAAACCTGGCAAGGCTCACCACGTTGTAAAAGACTTAGTAGATTATAAAAGAATGTAAAAAGATTAAATGATGTGGTGCACAGATCACGTGTAACTGTGGAAACTGACCTGTAGCAGGAGTGATACTGACAGGTGCCCAAATGTCAAAAGTATCAATCTTAAGACTGACAGGAATAAGGACTGCTTCCTATCTGTTCTGTGCCCACATTCCCTGCTTCATATTATCTTGCAACCCCGACCTCTGCCAACCTTGAGGAACTCATGAAGGCTGGAGACCAGGACATGTCCAGCTGTCATCTGGAATTCCTCTCAATGCAAACAAAGCATTCCCAGCAGCTTAACTCCAGCCAATGATGTACACTCACAAGAAAATCCTAACCACTTATCCCCAACCCAGTAAACAGAGCTGTATCCAAGTAAAGGCTGTCAACGAAAGGGCTGTATCACTGAAAGAGCTGAATTGGAGAATCTTATCTCACCACCACCACCACTAACAACAACAACACACAGCACTCATTGCAAAATTGAGACCCTGAAATCATTCTCCGGTGATTTTGTCCTATGGTCTAATTGTACTACCATTAGCTTCAAACACTCTCTTCACCTAAAAACTTTTGTTTAGACTCTGTCCACCACATGGTTTTCAAATCCTGCCACTTTGTTTATTGAATCTCTGATCTCTCTCTCTCTCTCTCTCTCTCTCTCTCTCTCTCTCTCTCTCTCACACACACACACACACACACACACACACACAAACAAACAAGTGAAAAAGACACTGATATAGACACAGATAGCTATAGAAGAAAATGTAGTCTTTAAAAGTCTAAAGTAGTAGGTTTCCATGAAGCTTCTTAATAGGATTTTAGTATTATTAGCTCTCCCAATACTCTCTCCTCTACACTGGCTTTCCAACACTCCACCCTAATGTAACTCTATGTGTTCCATTACCCCCTGTAATTCCTTAAACAACTGTGTTCTTGTAAAAGTCCCTTAATCATATTTTCTTTTACCTAACTCCTGGTTTTATGAGGTTATTCAAAATGAAACACACATAATTCAAGATTCAAAGCTAATGTCTACACACTAGGAAAGTAAGCAATGTTAGCATTAAGTTGTGGGTAACATATGCAGAATGATTGCTTCTCAACCATCCATTTACCTACAAACTTCATCATTTATTGTTGCTTACCAGATGAATAAAACTACAGGGTATAAATGTATCACATTATTATTGTCCATTTATCACCTGATGGACATTTAAGCTCTTTCTATTTCATGGCTATTATGAATAGACTGACAATGTAAATGGGTGGTTCTTTATACCTGTTAATGATTTCTCAATTTATATCCTTGTCTGTATGTACAGAATTGACTCTTGACATATAAAATTCTATAGAAAACTGCACAGCCTATTATACTTAAAATAAGGCTACATGGGTAAATTTGAAATGAGTAATGATTTTCCTCAAAACAAATGAGATTGAAATAAGCCATGGACTCATGGGCTAAACTCTGCCTTCCATAGTTTGATTTGTCAGACTAAAATGTCTTTGCCACACAGGGAAAATAAAAGTGAACAGATCACAAGTCTCTCTGAAAGGGCTTGACGGCAGCTCAAGAGTAAAAGCTTAGGAAATACATCTAACAACTCCCTTGATCTATTCTGAAGTGCAGCTGTTCACACTTGATGACAACACCAGTTCAGAACTTATAGTCTCCCACAGGAAACATGAAAAGCTTTTTCTAATTCCTGCTCAGCTACTCATTAAAATCTCACCAACTCTTGGGCATCGTCACCAATGCCCAGAAAGGTAAAATGGTGATTTGCTCTGGGGAAAAAGTTTTTCTTTCATTACTGGTATCCCTACACCATCAACTAAACATGGTCAATAACAACACAAATGATACAGAAATGAACTCTCTGAGGGATGTCAGATCTAGGCACTGCCCCTTTCTGAGCTCTCATATCTGGCCATGTTCTGTGATCTCCCCAGAACGTCATGGAAAACATGGGAGAGGTAGGTGTTTCTTTCTATCTGTGTTGGGGAACAGATGCCCAGAGAAAATTTTGAAATGAAGAGGAAGTCAGGGCTGTGTTTCTTCAGCAACTCTTCAGGAGCTGGCCTCCATCCTTATGAGCAACTCCTTTCTTGCTGTGACTGGGCAGGTGGGATGCATGCAACGTAGGTTTCTCCTTGAAGTTCTTCTCTAACCTCTACAATTCACAGTATCTTCTGAAGCCAACTGTAATCATTATAATGGTTTCTTTTTGTCTCAGTGGTTTACATAATTATGTTCATGATTTCATTAGTCTGAAGAAATGTCTATCTCAAGGCTCAGCACTCTTGGAAATGTTCTTTAAGATGCTATCTCTATGTGAGATGACAGATTTTTAGCTGATGTATGGAACTACTTATTCCTGTGTAAAACAAAAATAAACCAAGAAAGCAGTAGACTGAACATGAGTTTTCAAAAACTGGGTTTCAAATAATCTGGCTGGGCAAAGACTTTAATGGTGATGCAGTTAATATTTTTGGATGGTGAATTATGAAAGCTGGAGATGTATCAAGTATGTGTCCAGCTGATTCCTTAGAAAAACAAATAAAATTAAGAAATTTAAATGATACTCTTGGGTCTCTCAGATTTTTTCCTACACAGAGTATTTTTGTGTTAAATGAGGTTCTTCTATGTGAACAGAACACTAGTGATTTTTTTTCAGAAATATTTTGTGTTCTATCATTACGGTGAGTAATGTAAAAATGTATCAAAACTTCATGGATTATTTTGGGAAAATAAACTTTAGTCATAATCTATAATGAAATATAAATCTTAACTTAGTTATATTTTTAAAAGCTATTTATTTATATTTTACATGCATTGGTGTTTTGCCTGCATGCATGACAGTGAAGATGCCAGGACGCACGGAACTGGAGTTACAGACAATGGTGAGCGGCCATGTAGTTGCTGGTAATTGAACCCGGGCCACCTGGAAGAGCAGCTTGTGATCTTATCCAGTGAGCCGTATTTCCAAATCTGTGTTACATTTTTAAAAGATGTTCTTGTTTTATTTTATGCAGATTCCTTTTTCTCACATGTATGACTGGACATATATGAATGCATGAATAAAGGTGAGAGGATAGAATTAAACTCAGAGTCAGCTCTCCAACAAAATGTTTGCATTTCTTAACATATTGTTATGTAATGAGGAAAGACTTTGAATTCTAATAAAGCAAAAAAAAAATGCACTCCTATCTATGAATGTTCATGTATAATTATGCGGATCCTATATGGTATTAAAATGTGTGCCATATTGTTTACCAACAGAAACAGAATTGCATTACACACATAATTCCATCATGAAGCAAGAGAAAGTATAGAAAGAATGCAATTGATATTTTGGATTATTGTCCATGCCGTGTTTTTCAGACATATCTACTTTAGTGTGATAAATTTGTACTTGCTTTTGTGGGAAAAGAAAGGACTGCAAATGAATTGAAAATCTTAGATGGTTGAGGACACCCTGGAAGACAGCATTGTCCAAACTGATCATAATTCCACTCTTTTATGAAAGCCATATCCATTCTGCCTCAGAATAAAACCCTGCAAACAATGGAGCAAGTGGCTCTTCAGATCCTTTTGGCTTTCCAAGTTGGGCTTGGGACTGTAGCCAACATTCTTCTTTTTGTCCATAATTTCTCTTCAGTCTTGATGGGCTCACAACTGAGGCCTGTACAGGTCCTTCTTATGAACTTAGCTGTGGCTAATGCCTTCCATCTCTTCCTCTATGCAGATCCAAATCATTTTCCGGTTTTTGTTCCAAGGAAGCCCCTAACTGACTGCTCATGTAAATTTAGATACTTCCTTCACCTAATAGCTCGAAGCACAAACATGTGCTCCACCTGTGCTCTGAGCACCTACCAGTTTGTCACCCTGGTATCCAGCAATTCAGGTAAAGCAATGGTCAGAGGAAGGACTTCCAAGGTCTTGAGTCATTCCTGTTACAGTTGCTGGCTCTTCAGTGTTTTATATAATGCTTACATTCCAATGAAAGTCACCGGTCCCCAGAACACACACAATGAAACTGATTCTAAAAGCAAGAGGGTCTGTTCCACATCTGGTTTCCATGTGGGCATGGGCTTCTTGCGGTTTGCCCACGACGCTTTGTTCATTAGCATCATGGTCTGGACAAGTGTCTCCATGGTGATTCTCTTGAACAGACATCATCAGAGACTGAAATACCTTTACACCGCCAACCACAACCATAGAGACTATCCTGAGGCCAGAGCAACCCACACCATCGTGATGCTGGTGGTCACATTTGTGAGCTTTTATCTTCTAGACTGTATTTGTACTTCCTTTCACACTTCTTTTGTGGACTCTCGTTTCTGGTTGAGAGATATTATTAAAGTTTTAGCTTCAAACTTCCCCACCACTTCTCCTTTACTGTTGCTCTTAAGGGATCCTAAGGATCCTTGTTCTGTGCTGTTCAGCTGCTGGAAATCACACCCCAGGTGACAAACACAGATGGTATCTTCGCAAACAGTCATCAATATCCTATTCTCTAAGAATATGTTGAACATCTTCCTTTATAAACGAAGCATGCTGGCTCACTACTGTAATCTCAGCACTATGGAGACTGACGTGGGTAGATTGCTATGCAATCTATGGAAGTTCATACTCTAACTGGAAATTCAGTTACTTTTTTTTTTAACATAAAAACCCTGTAGCACAGCTCCCTGGCCTATGACAATCGAAAGAGGAGAAAGGAAAGAAACCCATTCACTACAAATATTCGACTTATTTAGGAAGTAATTGCTATATTTTTTGATATGTAAGAGGATCAAATATTTCCAAAAGTCTGTTATCATTTTTTGCTTTTACTAGTGTGTTTGTCCAAAGGAATTCATTCTACTTGTTCAAAGGATGTCCAGAATATTTACCTCAAATCCATGAGGCTAACAACCTGTGTTTAACTGTCAATTGTATGACATAGATTTCAGTTGAAATCAGAAAGTCTTGCTTCAGGTTGGAATATCGGTGAAGGCATAAGAAGCTTCGTCTCTTGGCCTTATCAGGTGAGTTTTTACTTTTCACCATTTAAAATCAAATCTAAGCTCTCAATTTTCTCCTAGACTCTGAGTCTTTCCCTGCTTATTTTGCCTTCCTCCGGATGGTATTATTTTACTGTCTTATTTTGGCACACAATACAATTTGGAGTACTTTAATTGTTAATTCACCATATTGTTGGTCTTTCATATTCTATATGACCTTTAAAACAATAGTATTGCAGATGCTGGCCAGAGAAGAAAGTAGGCTAATTCCAGGTCTTCATCTTTACTTCTCCTTCTCCAAATCAATCCTTGAAATCTCAATTGAAGATTCTTAGCACAACGCCGGCAGCAATCTTCCTTCCCCCAACTGCACCCATCTTCAGTGGACCACACAGATCTTCCCTTCCTAAGCACACTATTACTGATGTTTTGTTCCATACTCCTGCTCCACCAGGCACTCCCACGAAACCCAGAGTCCACTCCTGCCAGAAAATCAGGTAAGCCAACAGCAGACCCCCAACTCTCCCTCCATGCTGCCAAGCAGAATCTCCCAATCTCATCCTGAGCTCTGCATATATAAACTAGATAATTCTCAGGTGCTTTATTCCCAGCATGTCATTATTAGACTCAACACGGAGTCTTTGTTCATCCTACACCACCAAGGTCCTTGCATAATCACTGGTCATACAGGAAAAGTCATCATTTACAGTCTCCATTTTAAAAAGAATCTAAATCCCATTGTTAACAGTTTCGGTGTAAAGTTTTTCTAGCAGAGGTTACTGGTCTTTATCTTAAGACATAAAGAGCTGATAACATAATCATCCACCCAGGGGATAGAGTGCTCCATCAGTCAGAAAAACTCAGCCGTTAGCTTGAAGATGAGAGGGTTTTAGTTGATTATTTATTCATTTCTTTATTTACTTTGAATCCTGTCCAGTTTCACTTCCTCCTCTCTTCCCAGTCCTTTCCCTGGCATTTCCTCAACCGCACAGCAGCCTCTCCTCCTCCAGTTTCCTTCTAAAAATGGAGACCTCCCATCATAGCAAGCTACAATACAACTAGGTGCATCTTCTCCTATTGAGACTACAGGAGGAAGCCCAGTAGGTTGAAAGAGTCTCAGTTGCAGGGAACAAATCGGAGACAGCCCCTACTCTTGCTGTTATGAATCCCACACCAAAACCAAGTAACGCAACTGTTACATGTGTGATGAATCCCCGAGTGAGTCCCATTCATACTCTCCTGGTTGGTAGTTCGGATTGTGAGGCCCTAAGTGCCCAGATTAATTGATTCTATAGGTTTTGCTGTGGTAACTGGTCTACCTCTTATAATTGTTCCATTCCCTCTTTCTTAGGATTCCACAAGCTTTGCATAATGTTTGGATGTGGGTCTCTTCATCTGCTTCCATCAATCTATGGGTGGGTTATGCCCCTCTGTTGATAGATATGCTAGGCTCCTGCCTACAAGTATAGCAGAATATCACTAATAGTGTCAGGGTTGGGCTCCCTCTCATGACATGAGACAAAGATGAGAGCTTTAAGGGGGATTTTCTTCTCATATTTCTGTTGGATGATGTCATCATCAATTTGATCAGGTTGTGCTATTCGCACTCACTTAGTGCCACTGGCATGTCTGTTCCCAACCATTCTCTGGAATGTACCAGGAAGAAAAGATTGTTGGCTGACTTCTGATTTCTATAGGGTTTGCTGGGGAATCTGGGGAATATACAAATCCTTATAGTTATAAAATATCTATATGAATAATGTAGTATTTATAAACCTAGATGATTTTCTAGAGTGGGAAAGAAAGCTGGCAAGGCTACCAAGTTATACTCTTATTAAGTTATAAAAGAATGTAAAAGATTAAATGATGTGGGACACATGATCTGTGAATGTAGGAGAACTGAGCAATAGCAAAAGTGAGGCTGGTAGATGCCCTAACACCAAAAATCTCAATCTTGAGACTAATGCTGCGACTATAATGTCAGATGCTGAGACTCAAAGCCAAGCATTAGGCAAAACGCAGGGAGTCCTGTGGAAAGGGGGAGGGGGATAGAAGTGCACAGAGCCACAAGAAGACAAAAAGAGTCAACTTACCTAGACCCATGAGGGCATACAGAGATGAAACCCCAACCAAAGATTCTGCATTGACTGGGCCTAATAGCCCTACACATACGTAACTGATGGGTAGTCTGATATTCACGTGAGGACCTTTGAAAGTTGAGCAGCTGCTGTGTATGACATGGTGCCTGTTGCCTGTTTTTTTTTAAAATCTCTTCTCTCCTGATGTGACGGTCTTGACTAGTCTCACTGTACGAGGATGAGCTCAGTCTTCATGCAACTTGATGTGCTGGGGTGGATTGTGGGCTTCCTGTTTTTGAGAAGAAGGGAAGGGTGGGTAGGGAAAAGAGGGAAGGATGAGGAACTGGGAGAATTACAGGGAGAGGGCTATGATTGGGATGTAAATGGAATATATAAATTAAAAATAAATTTTAAAACAACAATTTTTTTTACAGAATTAGATTGGTTAATATCATACTCAAAAGCTCAGGGTTTTAAGTTTCCTTTGATTAAAAAAATTCTTATCATTATGCTAGAGTCATATTCATTATCTCCACAGTTTGAAGTCAAAGTAAAGAATGTTCATGCCATTAGCTCAAAACTGTTTTCCAAGTTTGACTATGACACAAAGGTTTAAAGCTATTGCTTCCTCTACTGTGTGAGTTTCCATAAATTTAAGATGTTTTTAAGCTTCAGAAATCATTTTGGATCTGCCTCTCAGGTCAAATGGACTACAGATTATCTATCTGTATACATTGTATACACTATAAGCTAACAAGAAATAGCTCAAAGTCATTTTAGTACATTTACTTTTTATTTAGCACTATATCTAGTGTGTTACTTCTAAATAAAATTGGCATAAAATTAGTTGAGAGATATGTTTTCTCCTCTTTTATTTTATTTTACTTTATTATTTATAGTTAAATTAACATAATAGAGGCAAGATTATGTCTTTCAGACAGTTTATTTTGCACTGGTCACATAGGTTACCATAGCTTTTCCTTTCTCTGATATTCAAAGCATGTGGGATAAATGATGCTTTAATGACCTCAAAGAGATTTTAAATGTCTACAATACAAAGACACTGCTGTTAATATCACTAGATTTTACAAAGGACTGCTAAATTAAGCCACCTGATATAACCTAAGAATGTGTAATCCTCAAAATATAGGTCAAAATGTGTTTAATTGGAGAAGTAGTTTTTTCACCAGGAGGCAAAAAGGTGTAGATTCCTTCAAATTTAATAAAAAATAGATCTTATGAGGAAATGCTTCCTGAAAATCTTGGATACAGAGATAATGGAAGAACATTATCTTCCTAACAAAACAACAACAACGAAAAATGGGGTACAGTCTGGTTATACAATCCAAATGTACTTATAAACTCTGATGCATTTCATATGCTCAAACAAAGAGGAAAGAATCATTACTAACTGAGTTGTGCACACAACACATTCCATAAAGAGGATAATACGAAAATGTACCTAATGTGTTACCCTTAGGAGTTTGTGTGTTTTAAGAGAAAAAGGACAAAGGAGGTGGATGATACACCACTACTGATGGAACAACAAGATCTGGAGAGACATCCATGATCTGGTGGCTTTTGCTCAGGTCATGTGCCTTCCACAGGTTTCCCTTTCCTCTATTCTTATGCCTTCCTGTTATTCTTCATTCTAACCCTGAAACTTCCCAGCCTCTTTCTAACCTTCCCAACACCTGACACTGGAGATTCTTTGCTGGGGAGACATACAACTGACAGAACAAAATATTGGAACTCAGGACTGACCACATCAAGTGTGCCAGAAGAGGATGGAGAATCCTCTATATCCCAATTCAATCCCCACTCTTCCCAGACCTTTAATTCACTTCCTTACTGAGACACAGGAGACTGCCTCAAGGATGCCTCCAGATATGAAGGTTGCAGACATTGGGCATGCCAATTGAATCCAGCAGTCATAGTGGCACCATGCTCACCAACCTTAAAACTCATTTTCAGCTTTCCATCAGCAACCCTTAGTTGTGGGTAAGCTCTACTATAACGCCCATGCTAAACACCCATAGCTAATTTACATGTCTCTTGCCAGCTTGTCCCTCCCTCCAAATCTGTCTTCATCCAAGTCAACATTATTCAATCTTAGAAGGAATTCCAAGCCACCCTTTCCTGGCTATAATAAATCCAATATACATCACACCTCCTTCCCCTACCACTCACCCCAGCTCTTCTCAGTGCTTCTCTTGTGCTTCCCGCACTGCCTGCTATTGACAGCTGTTCCCATTAACACCTCTATTCATGGACCACATGGACACTTCCCATACAGAAGTTACATTCCTCCCTTTAATCTAACCCTCCCCTTTTGTCTTGCAGGGCCCTCTTCACAATCCCATCCTACTTGTTCCTAGAACACCATTGCCATCGAACTAATATGTGTTATATGAATCAACTCCCCTCTGTTCTGTGGTGCAATAAGACTACCTGTTCCTGCATTAAATCCAGTTTTTAAAAAATATATCTCCCCCCAAAAACCACGGTTGCTCACCAGATTTATCACTATGTCCTAAGAGAATATTGAAAGAAAAAAGAGGTCTTTGTCTGTCTGATCATGGGATTTTGTCTTACTATCTTGCCATGGGAAACGCTGGACCAGCCCTTGTCCAAAAACACCATCTGGCTGGTGAATTCTAAGACAAGTTTGATCAGGTAATAGTTTCCATAACAGACAACTTTGAGTCCCTTCAGCAACAGATCACCTCTCTATCAGGGTTGTTCTCCAAAACAGGAGAGTTCTGAACTGACTTCTGAACAGGAGGTGACTTTGATTGTGTTGGAGGAGGAATGTTGCTTCTATGTCAATGAGTGGGCTGATCAAACAAAATACACAAATGCACAAAGATCTCTGGTGAGATCAATTTTCATTGTATACACCCAACACCTCACACCATGGTAATCAATCTATCTGGTAGCTTGGCTTCTTCCCTTCCTTGGATACATAGGGTGATTGGTGCCCTACTTCTCCTGAGCCCCTGACTCATCTATTTTCTAAAACAGCAGAAAACTAGCATTGCAAACTCACTGATGATTGGGTTCTGGTTCAATAGCAAATTGTTCTTAACATAGAAACTGGTGACTCTGGTGACACCTCCTCTTTGTAAGAGAAAAGGATGGAAATGTTGGGAAAGTGGGAGCAGGAAAACTAGCCTGAAGCAAGAGTGAGGTTGAGACTTGTCCAAATCTAGAAAAATCTCATCTCAAAACCAGCAGTGTAAGGATTGCTCCCTCTAGGTGCTAGGCATGAATTGGGCTGTACCAGTAGTCTTGGAAAAACATACCTCTGCCTAACTAGTCACATAGGCTGGTGGCAGGTTTCAGGACATATCCAGCTAGCACCTAGAGTTCTTCTACATGCAAATGGGACATTCCCAGAACCCCATTCCCAGACAATAATGTCCGTTCACCCCAACACCCCATCCACATCCCCAAGGCTTATATAGCCCTTATGTCCTCCAATAAAAAAAGATCCATTTCACTTAAAATGGTCTCAGAGAAGACTTTTCCTCCTGTAATTCACTGCCTGACCCATATCCTGTTAACTTACCTACGTGCCTAACCTGCATTCCTTTCAACGCTGTTATGTAATGGAGTCTGTACATGCTGAGGCCAGAAGCAAACCTGGAATCGCACTAGATGTGGCTTGGTAAGTGGAATTTTTCAAAAATTCTCTTCTCCCTTCTACACTTCACACTACCTTCTTTGTTGGGGGTCCTGCAAGTTTTATAGCTGGATGTCAAATGATCCATGTGAGGTGAAGAATGAAATTCAGGTCAGCACCACCTTCTTGGGAACTGGGTCAAACACTTCCACGGTCCTACTGATCTATGAGCATGGGAGATCTTTCCATTTTCTGATATCTTCTTTAATTTCTATCTTTGGAGACTTGTAGTTCTTGTCAGGCAGGGCTTTCCCTTGCTATGTTAGGATTACTGTAAGGTATTCATAATGTCCAGACTAAAAAAGACTGATTCAGGTGAATGTAGGGTCAGAGGCAGCCTGTCAGACTGGCCATTGTGAAGAGGAACTCAAAAGCAGTAGAACCAGTAGCAGTTCACAGACCTCAAGACTTTCCCAGCTGAGTTACCTGAAGCTTATGGTCTTCCTTCTACCAAAGCCACTCCTTAGCTAATATCTTCATTGCTTAACTACAGGTGGTCTTAATTAGACAGACAGAGAGATCTTGGCTCTTTTCCTCAGAGACTTTTATGCATCTTTCCTGGCACAATGCATCAATTCTTGTCCTCTCTCCAAGGCCTGCACAATCAGAGCTAATTTTGGGGGGCTGTGAAGTCATGTTCAGACCATTGGTAAAGGCTAACTGGGCCTGGTGGCACAAACCTTTAATCCCAGCACTCAGGAGGCAGAGGCAGGTGAGTTAGAGGCCAGCCTGGTCTACAAAGTGAGTCTAAGACAGCAAGGGATACACAGAGAAACTCTGACACAAAAAAGATAAAAGCAATAGGCCTGTTAACTGGCAGTGAACCAAAGAGAAATGGTAAGAAATAAAAGAAAAAAAGCATACCCATTCACTCAAAAGATGGATGAAACAGAACATTTCAACCAAAAATTCCCAGAATCTTATATATGGTCATGATGATGGTGATGATTAATTCAGCTGGCATCTCCTCTGCAGAAACTGCAGCAAGTACAGGCTTACCTCAGGAAGAACCTCTTTCCTGATCAGCTTCTATAGCTGTTTCCACATGCTCATCCCATAAGTATACATAGTCAAACAATCAGACATATAGACCTGTATATATTTATACACATATTTGATGGATGATACAAAAATGGCTCCTTACGTACAATGAACATACATTCATGTAACATATATCCAAAAATAGATGGTCACATTTACACATAATCACGTATTTTTATACATATTTACAACTCATAGATGAAGTGAATTCCAGTGGGCTTCAACCAATGTTATATTGTCTGGTCATAGTTTTGTACTTCTGAGACAAATCTCTCTACATCAAGAAAGAAATTACCTTATAGTAAAAAAAGCAACTAATCACAAAAGATGAATGCAACAGGATAATATGCTGTATTTTTTCATTAAAACTAAGCATTTCTTATCTATGTATCCATTGCATAACTTCATAGTGAGTTCCAAATGACAAAGGTTGACAAGGCCTAAAGATGAACAGGTTCCAAGAGGTTAAAATAAGATATATGTCTTTTTTATTAGGGCTGAATTGGCTGCATATTTCAAGCTATCTCTTAGATTATAGTGAGCTCTGTACAATAGTTTTTAACTGTCTTTCATTCCACCATAAAAAAGGTAAATATAGAATGGCAGTATTTTATACCATAGCTGATAAGGTACATAGTGCAATAAAACAGTTTGTATTTTTGACATTAAGCTTTTTACTTAATTTAGACATTTCTTGTTAGCCCCATTATGTTTTTGGTTCATTGGAAGTTTAAGCAAACTTGTCCATATTTATGGTGCATTACCAGGATTCATAGTGCCATCTCTAGAGTAAAATATTATCTGAAGCCACAAATCTGTTTCAAGCCTGTTTCCTAGTGAGACATCTGGATGTCCACAAAAGTATGTATTGCAGCTGTAAAGTTTCTTTTAAGTTTTTCACTTCTAAAATTGTTTTAATCAAATCAGGAATTCCATTATCAGGAATTAATTTTTCTGAAGTAGCAGTGCATCTTCATAAAGATCCTATAGTAAGTTTGTTCAATCAAAGTGAGTAAATAACCAGAGAGTGAGGGTTCACACCATGCCAAATTTTGGATAGATATAGCAGTACAAAACAATGGGTATCAGAGGCTGGAAGAAATTCTTGGGTGCATCATGTCACAGACCTTGCAAAATACCAGATTACCTTGCAGAAATCCCACATGCCTACTGAACTTCCCCTATTCAATGGCTCTTGGTAAAGGACTTTATATTATTTGTGGCTCTTGTGAAAGGTGTTGTTTCCCTAATTTCTTTCTCACTCTGTTTATCTTTCATATGAAGAAGGACTATTAATTTTTAAAGTTAATTTTGTGTCCATCTACTTCACTGAAAATGTTTATCATCTGTAGGAGTTCTCTGGTGGAATGATGGGGAACCATTATGTATACAGTCACATCATCTGCAAATAGAGATACTTTGAATTTTTTCTTTCCAATTTGTATCTCCTTGATCTACTTTAGTTGTTGTATTGCTCTAGAAAGCTTCGACTGCTATATTGAATAGATTTGTAGAGAGTAAAAACAATCTAGTTGTTCTTCAACTAGAATGGATAAATAAAATGTGGTATACTTTCATAATTAAATAATACTCAGCTATTAAAATCAAGTGCATCATAAAATTTGGAGGCAAGTGGATGGAACCAGTGTTGTAACCTGTTTAAACTCAATAGCCCCTTCTTAGAAACTGACTTTAGTTTTTAGAATAACTATAGCTCTTATGTTAACACTGGCTCTTATCACATCAGAAACCATTTTTTACTGCAAGTCTCCATTTTGAATTTTAGATAAAATTAAGTTCAAGTTCTCAGGCCCTAGGTGCCTCAAACCAGGAAGGTTCAATGCTTGATGCTTAGAATAAACCAATAGATGATAAATTCATGCTCTGCTTGCATGAAACATAAATGATGTTCTTTTAGAGAGAAGGCTGTGACACCCCAGTATGTTCCTTAATTCTAGAGAGTTGGAAAGTCCTCAAGAGCTCTCCTACCTTAAATCCTAGCCAACCAGCTTATAATGCTTTGCAAGCCACCTGATTACATTTTGCTCAGAACCAAATAGATTCTTCCTGTCTTTAGCTAATCTAAATGATGTAATGGTGCATTCCCCATTGCTTGCCACCTGGTTACCTGGTTATGGTTTTTCATATAAAAACCCTGCATTAGAAACAGACCAATGTCTGAATCTGGAATTTGGACTGTGGCCTTGACTGATTAATTTTTGTTACCATTGTCTCAGTCTGTGGCCTTGACTGGTCAGCTCTTGTTCAGCATTCAAATAACTTCCATCAATCTGATTCTGGTGCTCAAATGGTAAGTATGCAGCTATTCCTGAACCCTAATATCATAAAAGACCATCCTGACTGAGATAATCCAGTTCCAGAAAATCACATATGGTAAGTACTCAATTATAAGTAGATATACAATTCATGAACCCAAAGAAGTGAAGTAACGAGGAGGCCCAGAGGAAGATGCTTAAATCTTACTCTGAATGGAAAATAATATATACATCTAAAAGAAATGTAGGTGGTAACTGAACGAGAGAGAGAGAGAGAGAGAGAGAGAGAGAGGAGAGGGAAGCAGGGGTGGAGATCAGGTGTAGGAAAAGGAGAGAGGGCTGGGAGTAAGAACTGAAATTGGTGGTGGCAGAATCTCTGGGGTAGAGGATCCTCCCAGGAGTTGATAATTGTGAAACTATCTGGAACCCTTAGCAGAGGGGAATATGGATCCTGAAGTGGCCACCTCATAGAGCAAAGTGGGATTTCCAGTGCAGGGAGGAAGACACGAATCCACACACAAAAATCTTAAATCAGCCAATCAGTGTCTGAATCAACTTGAGTCTCATGCTATGAAAGAGAGAGCCCAACATTGGCACTATTAATAATATTCTGCTGTTCTTGCAGACAGGAGGTTAGCATAACAACCATCTCAGTGGCTTCACCTATCAGCTAGTGACAAAAGATGCAGAGACCCACAGACAAAGACTAGACAGAGCTGATAAATTCTTATGGAATAGAGGGGGGAAAGGATTGAAAGAGACAGAGAGGTCAAGGACTTCACAAAAAAACCTACAAAATCAAATAATATGGACCCAAAATAGCTCATAGAGAATAAACACCAGAGGGTACCCACAGGACACATACATGTAGGTCTAGGCCCCGAACACATATGTAACCAATGTAGTTTGGTCCTCTGTGGTACCTCTAATAGCAGGAGCATGATCAGCCTCTGACTGCTCTCTGCCTTGGTATCTGGTTCCCATGATGGGATAGCTAGACAGTCTAGCTTTAATAGAGGAAGATGTGCTCAGACCCACTTGATGTGCAAAAGCAGACAGATATGCATGATGAGTCTCTCCTTGTCTGAGAAGTAATGGAGGGGGAATAAGAGAAGGGGAAAGGAGGTAGAAGGAGAGATTGGGACAAGACAAGGAAGGGGGAACTACTTGCCTATTTGTAAAGTAAATCAATTAATTAATTAGTGAGAAAAACTATTAGACATTTTTACAATTAAAATTGCTTTAATTGTGGATACAAGAAGGCAGCACCAATTAGGCACAATATCTGAACAGCAGGACAGCAGTGAGAGGAGAGCAACTGTCAGGCCTGCAGTGAAACCCAAATCCCAAATGTTGGTCTTTCCCAGGTGTGACAAGAGTCCACAGTATATGAAACTTGTGGGCCCAAGCCCAGATCACCACAGAAAATCTCACAGGCTCCCACCTGTGTGGCCTCAGCTTCAGGCCTTCCTGAACCTGGGCTGTACAACTCCAACCACAGGCACCAACAGTCACTGAGCAAAGATTTTCCAGATACAGCAGCTTGTGGCTTCAAAGGCAGACCAGACACTCCCATGAAACAGTTACCTCCAGGGACAAGGACACACAGCTCCAAACTCAGGTGCCCACTATCACTGACAAGCAATGAAGATTTCCTAGGTAACATGTCTTATGGCTGCAACCTCAGAGCCTCCCGAGAAGTGGTTCTTTCCAGGATGGAGGCCGCAGCTTCAACCTCAGGTGCTCATTATCACCACCAGTCAGCAGAGGCTTTCAGAGTACTGAGTCTTGAGGACTCAACCTCGTCCCTTCATGTGGAGGAGTAGACATCTTCTGATACCTGGGCAGGCAGATCTGAGAAGAGGCTCTCCAACTCAATGAACACAATGTCTAAGCACAGTGGCTGGGCAGCAGGACCACATTAACCTTGGAGCAAGCAAGCCAGTAGCTGGGAAGAAAATTGCACAACTTTTATTCTTGAGAGAGGGGTCCCCAGATTCCTGAGGAGTCCACTTGGAACCCAGTATTATACAGCTGAAGAGAACCCCCATCAAGTACCAGAAAACTGTCCATCAGTTTGAGATCATTCCCCACAATCTGAGGTGGACATCTTCAAGAACATCCAGCTTCCTGCCTACGGCTCATCCCACATGCCCCAAGAATTCCAATAAGCAACAGATTCTACCAGCCATCATCATAGACAATAAGATGGCTAAAGGTCAACCTAAAAACACAATCAACACAAAACCCCAACAATACTGCATCTTCTGAACCCAGTTATACTACAGAAAGCACCCTGTATTCCCTAATACAACTGAAACACACAAAAATGCCATTAAATTTATAGTATAGAAATGATAGAGGAGGAAACAGAAAAACACCTTAAAGAAATACATGAAGATCACCAATTAATCCATGCAACTGTAAAGCTTCTGTAAGAGTAAGAATGCTGTCAACAGAACAAAATGACAGCCTACAGACTGGGAGATATTCACCAACCACACACCTGACAAAGGGATAATATACAAACTATATAAAAAATAGAGGAAATTAAACACCACCAAAACAAATAATCCAATTTAAAATTTGGGTACAGAACTAAACAGAATCCTCAACAGAGGAAAATCAAGTGGCTGAGAACACCTAAAGAAATGCTCAACATCCTTAGATATCAGGGAAATGTACATAAAAATGACCCTGAGATTACATCTTATATAAACTAGTCCATGTAACGATAACTAGTCCACCAACCAGTCCAGCTGGTCAGTTATTGGGGGGCCGAGGGGGGTCGCAACCTGTATTTAAAGAAATGGGCGAGAGAGATGTAGAGCTCAAGCGAACAGTTGCTTGTCAAGAGCCATTTATTGAAGGTAATGGCAGGCTTTTTAAAACCTGCTTTAGTGAGGGCGGGGGTACGCAAGGAGAGTAGTGGAAAAGTACAAAATCTTCTGGGTTGAGCCCCGGGAACATTTGCAAGGGGAGGGGTCTTTCAGGTGAGACAAAGCAGGATGTCTCTGTGATTATCTTAGGATCAGATGGCTGTCTTCTCAGGGTTAAGCCGGATGCCTTGCATACCTAATGAGTGGCCCAGCAGGATGTTGGCTGCAAATACTGAATGGGTGGGGGTCGGCCTCAGGCCTTTTGGTCCCTGGCACTTATACCAGTAAGAATGGCTAAGATCAAAAATTCAAGTGACAGCATATACTGGTGAGGATGTGGAGAAAGGGGAACAGTATTCCATTGCTGGTGAGAGTGAAAACTTGTACAACCACTCTGGAAATCCATCTGGTTCTTTTTCAGGAAATTGGGAATAATGCTACCAAAATACGAAGCTATACCTCTCCTTGGAATATCCCAGAAAGATGATACACCATACAACAAGGATATTTGTTCAACTATGTTCATAGCAGCTTTATTCAAAGCAGCCAGAATCTGAAAACAACCTAGATGTCCCTTGACAAAAGAAAAGCCAGACCAGATATATTCAGCACAAAATTCTACCAGACTTTCAAAGAAGAGATAATACCAATAATGCCAAAAGTGTTCCACAAAATAGAAACAGAAGGAACATTACCAAACTCAACTTATGGAGCAACAGTCATCTTGAAAACTAAACCACACAAAGACTCAACAAGAAAGAGAACTTTAGACCAATTTCTCTTATGAACATTGACACAAAAATAATAAAATACTGGCAAACTGAATCCAAGAAACACATCAAAAATGTCATCATCCACAATGACCAGGTTGGCTTTATCTCAAGCATGAAGGGGTTGTTCTATATATGGAAAACCATACATTTTCCTGAAGCATGAAAAATTCCATAATTCTCAGATAATGAGTCCAGCCATATTAGCCAAAGAGAAATATTGAGTGGCCCAGTATATAGTTGCTCTTGTGACCCCATCATGAGATTCAAAGGCTTGAATGAGGCTGTTTTAAAATACCATCTTCATTGGCTTCTCTATGTTGCCAACCTAAAATTTATAATGACAATAATTACTGCCTTTACTTCACCAGCACATCAATTTCTAGTCTCTATACAAGGACCTCTCATCCTGCCTAAAACTCCTATGTAAATGGAAACAATTATGTACTTTTTTGGTTTATTATAACATCTGTAGGGATTCCCCAACTCTCATACCAAATGTCCCACATAAGCTCAAAGAAGCTAGGTAAGCCATTTGCTCTATAACATATTGCAGTTAGAGTTACCTATTTAGAGTTTGTATAGATGAGGACAGAAAATACATATTGGCTATGGATGTTATAATAAAGAGATACCAAAGGGAAGTAACCACTCTCTCCCTTTGCTAAAATACAGCAGTGTCTGTAGAACAATGGGAAATATCCCTTCTTCAGATATCAAAGATGCCAAAAATGTCCTCAGTCCCCAATGTGGTTACTAAATGATTCTGCATCTCAACCTTAGAGGAAAGAAGATCAGAGTAATAGTAAAGTCTAAGAAAAGAAAACATCTCTTATACAAAAAAGTACAGTCTGTGATCTGCTTGTAGACTCAAATTTCATGTTACAGGAGTCAATCACCTGGCCAAGGAATTCCATCTCAAGAAAGAAGAGCAAACCTTGGGATGGTGGACTCACCATAAGTCATGCTAAAGAGATGAGGATAATAATAATCTGCTTGATGCTACTTTTCTTCCCACATTACCACTTCCTACCACATGTCCTTACAGAAGACATACATGCTATTCTGAAATACCTTTCTTTTCTATCGATGCTCTGCATATGCTTACCCTAACACTTGGAATTCTTTAGACATTCTCCAAGGCCTGCTCCCCACCACAAGGGTTGTAAGCTCCTGTGTGGCTAAATTCCATGCTTACATCACTCAAGGTTCTAGCTCTTTTCCATTCCTTATTCATTTCCATTTTTGGGAAAATTATGATATTTACAGTGCACCTAGTAAAAGTATTCTTTGGCTTACAATTGATACATTCTTAAATACTTTTATTAATGAAACCATGATTTCCAAGAAGTAACCCCCAATTTTCATTTTAGAATCTGGTTTTAGAATCCAAATTCCAGTTCCAATGGCATAAACACACATGAATGCACCCACATAAAGTAATACATGTAATTTTAAGAACAAAATATTATTGGAAGTACAGTATGGATTTCTAATCCTTTATATATTAATATTTGGATCCCATTGTCTTCTGTTCAACTGTCTTCTCATGATGTTGCACAGGCAAGGGGATGACTTGCCAAACCAAGATCCTCCTTCCAGGACACATTGTGGACATCATATCCTGCTTTACAGCTGCTATTGAAATTATAGATACTCAGGTATGATGCATCCATTATTGGAGCTGGGTAGCCAAAGATCCACGGTGTATTCCCTGATACTAGAATACAAACTTTCCTGGCATCCACCATCTCAGAGTCTCTGGCGATTTTGTCCTATGGTCTAATTTTACTACCGTTAGCTTCAACCACTTTCTTCACCTAAGTAAATATTGTTTAAACTCTGTCCATCACATGCTTTTCAAATATTACCACTTTATTTAATTAATCTCTCTCTCTCTCTCTCTCTCTCTCTCCCTCCCTCCCTCCCTCTCTCTCTCTCTCTCTCTCTCTCTCTCTCTCTCTCTCTCTCTCTCACACACACACACAAAGTGAGGGACAGATGTAGAAACAGATAGATACAAAAGAAAATGTAGTTTTAAAGATTCTAAAGTAGTAGGTTTCCATGAAGCTTTTTAATAGGTCTTGAGTTTTATTAGCTCTCTCCATCCCCTCTCTTCTACACTGACTTTCCAATTCCCCACCATAACTCAACTCTCTGTATTCCATTATCCCTTTTAATCCTTTAAACGACTGTGTTCTCCCAAAAGGCACTTAACCATATTATCTTTTACCTACCTCCTGATTTTTTATTGGTGTAACAAATGAAACACACATAATTAAAATTCAAAACTAATGTATAAAACTCTGGAAAACAAGCAATGCTAGCCTTTAGTTGTGGGTACCATATGTAAAATGATTGCTTTCGCCCATCAATTTACCTACAAGCTCCATCATTTATTGTTGCTTCACAGAAGAATAATATCTCCGTGTATACTTATACCATATTATCATTATCCACTCACCACCTGATGCACATATAAGTTCTTCCTATTTCATGGATTTTGTGAATAGAAATGCAATGTACATGGGTGGTTTCCTATATTAGTTAATGATTTCTCAATTCATATCCTTTCCTGTATATACAGAATTGATTCTTTACATATAAAATTCTATAGAAAATAGCATCATCTACTATACTTCAAATAAGGCTCCAAAGGTGTGTCAAAAAGTGAGTCATGATCTAACTCAAAACAAATGACATTGAAATTACCCATGGATTCATGGAGGAAACTCTGGCTTCAATTGTTTGATTTCTCAGAGTGAAATGTCTTTGCCACACATGGGAAAATAAAAGACTCCAGATCACAAGTCTTTGTGGAAGGACTTGATGTCAGCACAGTTTTGCAAGAGTAGAAACTTATGGTAAATGCAACCCCTGGTAATACACCTAACAAGTCTCTTGATATATTCGGGACTGCACCTTTTCACACATGATGACACCACCAATTCCGAACAGAGATTCTCCCAAAGGAAGAATGAAAACTTTTTTCTAACCTTCTGCTCACCTACTCATTAAGATCTCACAAACTCTTGGACATCATCAGTAATGACCAGAAAGTGAAAAAGATGATTTACTCTGGGGACAAGTGATTTTCTTTCATCATAGGTATTCCAACATTACTACATGGACATGGTTAATAACATGACAGAATATAGAGTAATGGACTCTCTTAGGGATGTCAGCTTCAGACACATACTTTTATGAGCTTTGATATCTGGCCTCATTCACTGATCTACACAGCACTTCATGGACAAAATGGGACAGGTAGGAGTTTCTATCTGTCTTAAGGAGTAGATACTCAGAGAAGTTCTTCAAACCAAGATGAAGTCAGTGCTGTATTTCTGCAGTAACTGTTCAGAAGCTGACCTTCAGCCCTGTGAGCAAACCCTTCCTACCTGTGAATGGGAAGGTGAGAATCTTGCAACTGTAGATTTCTCCTTAAAGTTCCCTTCTAAATTCTACAGTTCACAGCATCTTCTGAGGCCAACATTTAATATTTAGGATGGTTTTCTTTTGTCTCAATGATTTACCTACTTATGTTCATAATTTCATTAATCTGAAGAAATGTCTACTTCCAGCTCAGCAGTCACTGAACACATTCTTTAATGTGGCATCTGTGTGTAAGATGAGATGTTTTTAGCTGAATATCCCTATGGAAAACAAAATAAACCAAGTAAGTAGCCAACTAAACATGAACTTTAAAAAACTGAGTTTCAAATATCCTGTGTGGGCAAAGACTTTAATGATGATAATGTTAATGTTTTTTGTTTTGAGTTTGAATGCTGGAGATGTATCAATATGTGTCCAGCATTAGCTTCCTTAGAAAATAAGATAAAACTCAGAAATTTGAATGATTTTCTTGGGTCCCTCAGATTCGTTCCACAAAGATGAATTTTGTGTAAACTGAAGTACTTCTATGTGAAAGGAAAACTAGTGACTTTTTCAGAAATATTTTGTATTCTATCATTATGGTGAGTAGTATATAAAATATATCAAAACTATGTGGGTAATTTTGGGAAAATATACTTCCATCAAATGGATTATTTTGAGAAAACAGATTTCAGTCACTTTCTTTTATAAAGTATAAAATTTAAGTTAGTTATGATTTTAAAAGACATATTTACTTGTTTTTATTTTATGTGCATTGGTGATTTGCCTGCATGAATGACTGTGAAGGTGTCATATCCACAAGAACTTGAGTTACAGACAGTGGTTAGATGCCATGTGGTTGCTGGAAATTGAACCTGGGTACTCTGAAAAAGCAGCTAGTGTTCTTAGACAATGAGCTATTTCTCCAATTCTGTATTATATTTTTTCAAGATGTATTGATTTTATTTATGCATATGACCATATTCCTTGTATGTATGACTGAAAATGTATGAATTCAGTGCCACAGTGGTAAGTAGAGGGCATCAAATCCAAAACCATCTCTTCAAAAACAAAATTGTATTTCTTAACAGATTGTTATAATATGAGTAAATATGTTGTAATCTAATAAAACAGAAATACACTCCTGTCCAACAATGTTAATGTATAAATATGTAGATCCCATAACTGTGTTAAAAATGCGTGTCATGTTGTTGTGCAACACAAACAGAGCTTCATCACACACATAGTTCCATCAAGAAGCAGGAGAAAGTAAGGTAAGTGTGAAATTGATATCCTGGATTAATGTCAATGCAGTGTTTTCCAGATATTGCTCCTGTAAACTAGTGTTGCCATCCTCAGGAAAAGAAAAGAGTCCAAATCAATTGAAAATCATAGACAGTTGAGAACACTCTTGAAGACAAAACTGTCCAAACTGATCATTACTCCGTTGTCCAATGAATCCATCTCCATGTTGTCTCAGAATAAAACGCTGACAGCCACGGAGGAAGTGGCTCTTCAGATCCTCTTGCTTTTCCAGATTGGGGTTGGGACTGCAGCCAACATGCTTCTCTTTGGCCACAATTTCTCTCAAATCTTGACTAAGTCTCAAATGAGGCCCATACAGTTCCTTCTTATAAACTTAGCTGTTTCTAATTCACTCCATCTCCTCCTGTATGTGGATCCCAAACATTTTCCTGTTTTTGTTACAAGGAAGCTCCCAACTGACCTCACATGTAAACTTGGCTACTTCTTTCACCTGATAGCGCGAAGCACAAATATGTGTTCCACCTGTTCCCTGAGCACCTACCAGTTTTTCACTCTTGTTACCAGTAAATGGGGGAGTTCAACGCTGAGACGAAAAACCACCAAGTTCCTGAGTTCTTCTTGTTACAGTTGTTGGCTCTTCAGTGTATTATATAATGCTTACATTCCAATGAAAATCACTGGTCCACAGAACACACATCATATTGACAATGACCCTAAAATAAAGTGGGTGTGTTTCATCTCTGGCTTCAGTGTAGCCATGGGAGTCTTGCGGTTTGCCCATGATGCCGTGTTCATCAGCATCATGATCTGGACAAGTGTCTCCATGGTGACTCTCCTGAATAGACATCACCAAAGACTGCAGCACATTCACACCACCAACCAGAACCACAGAGGCTATGCTGAAACCAGAGCTACTCATACTGTCCTCATGCTGGTGGTTACATTTGTGAGTTTTTATCTTCTGGACTGTATTTGTACTTCCTTTCACATTTCTTATGTGGACTCTCGTTTCTGGTTGAGACATATAATTAAAGTTTTAGCTTCAAGCTTCCCCACTATTTCTCCCTTACTGTTGATTTGTAGGGATCCTAAGGATCCTTGTTCTGTGCTCTTCAGCTGCTTGAAATCACACTCCAAATGAGAAAAGCAGAGGGTAGCTTTGCCAACAGCCATTAATATCCTATTCTGTAAGAACATTTTGGACATCTTTCTGTATGAACCAAGCATCATGGGTCAATATGGTAATCTCAACACTACAGGGCTTAATGTGCATAGATTGCTAAGCAATCTACAGAAATTCATCCTCTAGGTGGATATCCGACTGAGCTTCTGATGCAAAGACACTATTGCACAATTCCCTGACCTCTGAGAACTGAAGCAGGACAGAATAAAGAAAGCAAGTCACTATAAATATTCAAATTATTTCAGCAAGTAATTGCTTTATTCTTGATGTATGAGAGGATGAAATATACTTCAAAAGTCCATATTCTTGATGTCTTTTACTTCTGCTAATGTAGTTGTTCAAAAGAATTCATTCTACTTATTCGATGAATTTTCAGAACATTTATCTGAAGTCCATGAGACTAATAACTCATGTTTAACTGTCAATTACCTGACCTAATCCTCAGTTGGAAGCAGAGATATGTGGTTTTCCTAGAGCACCATAAGATACTTGCCCAATAAACAGTATGGTATCCTCCTTTCTGTGTCTCTTTTCCACAAGTACTCCTCCAAAATGCTGGCATGTTTAGTTAGAAAAATATTATGCAATGATATCTTGCTTCTCAAACATCCAGGTTTGTTGATTTTGCCAAAGAAATTATTGCTTCATGATAGAATATTGGAGAAGGCATAGAAACTTCATTTTTTGTCCTTTTAACCTGAGATTTAATTTTGATTATTGAAAATCAAAACTAAGCTTCTAATTAGGTGTGTCTGTTTTTTCCCTGCCTCTTCTTCTTCTTTTTTCCATATGATATAACTGTATTATCTTATTTTGGCACACCATAGCCTTTGTAGTATTAGACATTTTAATTTACAATCTTTATGGTTTTTAATATTTGATATGACCATTAAACAATAGTATTCTAAACACTGGCCAGAGAAGTAGGTAGGCTAATTCCAGGCCTTCACCTCTCCTTCTCCTCCTCCAAATCAATTCCCCAAGTCTCAGCCACAGGTCTGTAACACAAATCTTCTTTCCCCCACTGCCCCAATCTTCAGTGACTCACACAGATTTTCCCTTCCTAACCAACATCACCACTGATTATTTGTTCCATACTCCTGCTCCAACAGACACTCCCAGGGAGACCAGAGTCCACTCCTGTTAAAACGTTGATAAACTAACTGCAGACCCCTAAATCTCCCTCCATGGCTCCAAGCAGAATCTGAGTCTCATCTCCAGCTCAGCATATATAAACTAGATAATTCTAGTAATTCTCGGGTGCTTTGTCTTGAGCCTGCAATTATTAGACTCAACATGAAGTCTGTTGCCCACACTACTCCATGAGACCCTTGCATAATCGCTGGTCATATAGGAAAAGTCATCATGCACAGTCCACATTTTACAGAGAATTTAAACCTGATTCTTGTGAACAGTTTAAGGGGTAAAGACACAAAGAATTCCAAGATAGAAACAGTTGATAACATGATCATCCATCCAGAGAAGAGAGGACTCCATCTGTCTAAAATCATCAGCCATAAACATGAAGGTGAGAGGTTTTTTTTTTTAAATCTTTTTTTAAATTAATTTATTAATATTACATCTTGATTGTTAGCCCTTCCCCTGTTTCCTCCCATTCCTCCCTCCCTCCCACTTCCCCCCTTCTCCCCTCCCCTATGTCTGTGATTGAGGGAGACTTCTTCCCCCTATGTATGCGCTAAGATTATCGAGTCTCTTCTTGGTAACTTGCTATCCTTCTTCTGAGTGCCACCAGGCCTCCCCATCCAGGGGACATGGTCAGAAAAGGGGCACCAGAGTTCATGTGAGAATCAGATCTCACTCTCCACTCAACAGTGGAGAATATCGTGTTCGTCGGCTAGGTCTTGGTAGGGGTTCGAAGTTTACTGCCTATTTCTCCTTGGCTGGTGCCTTAGTTTGAGGAGGACCCCAGGACCCAGATCTGCCTGTCATAAAGTTCTTCTTGTAGGTTTCCAGGACCCTGTGGGTCCTATTATTTCCCCATTCTTCCATGCTACTCTTGCCTAAAGACTCAATAGGATGTCCTCTCCTCTGACCCACTTTCTTGGTAAGTAAGGTTTTTCATGGGACATACCCCTGGGACTAGTGTTTTGATATAAGTGAGTATATACCGTTTGTCTCTTTTTGCTTCTGGGTGAACTCACTCATTATGATAATTTCTAGATCAATCCATTTGTCCACAAATTTCGGGAATTCCTCGTTTTTAATAGCTGAGTAATACTCCATAGTGTAAATGTACCATAGTTTCTTAGTCCATTCTTCTACTGAGGGACATTTAGGCTGTTTCCATGTTCTGGCTATTGTGTATAAAGCAGCTATGAACATGGTTGAGCATATGTCCCTGTTGTGTGTTAGGGCATTTTCTGGGTATATTCCAAGGAGTGGGATAGCTGGGTCTTGAGGAAGCCCTATTCCCATTTTTCTGAGAAAACGCCAGATAGCTTTCCAAAGTGGTTGTACTAGTTTGCATTCCCACCAGCTCTCTCCACATCCTCGCCAACATGTGGTGTCATTTGAGTTTTTGATCTTAGCCATTCTGATGGGTGTAAGATGGAATCTCAGTGTCGTTTTGATTTGCATTTCTCTGATGCCTAACGAGGATGAGCATTTCTTTAAGTGTTTCTCAGCCATTTGATATTCCTCTGTTGAGAATTCTCTGTTTAGTTCTAAGCCCCATTTTGCAATTGGGTTGTTTGGTTTTGTGGTGTTTAATTTCTTGAGTTCTTTATATATTTTGGATATTAAACCTTTGTCAGATGAAGGGTTGGTGAAGATCTTTTCCCAGTCAGTAGGCTGTCGCTTTGTTCTCTTGACAGTGTCTCCTGCCTTACAGAAGCTTCTCAGCCTCATAAGGTCCCATTTATTAATTATTGACATTAAGGCCTGGGCTGTGGGTGTACTGTTCAGGAAGTTGTTTCCTGTGCCTATGTGTCCCAGGCTCTTCCCCACTTTTTCCTCTAACTGAGTTAATGTCTCTGGTTTTAAGTTGAGGTCTTTAATCCACTTGGACTTGAGTTTTGTGCATGGTGACAAATAAGGGTCTAATTGCATTTTTCTACATGTAGACATCCAGTTAGACCAGCACCATTTGTTGAAGATGCTATCATTTTTCCATTGAATAGATTTGGCTTCTTTGTCAAAAATCAAGTGAGCAAATGTGTGTGGATTCATCTCCGGGTCTTCAATTCGATTCCATTGATCCACCAGCCTATTACTTTGCCAGTACCATGCTGTTTTAATTACTGTTGCTCTGTAGTACAGCTTGAGATCAGGTATGGAGATTCCTCCGGAGGATCTTTTATTGTATAGGATTGTTTTTGCTATTCTGGGTTTTTTATTTCTCCATATGAATTTGAGAATTAATCTTTCAATATCTTCAAAATATTTTGTAGGTATTTTGATAGGGATTGCATTGAATTTGTAAATTGCTTTTGGTAAGATGACCATTTTTACTATGTTAATTCTCCCGATCCATGAACAAGGTAAATCCCTCCATCTTCTGATGTAATTTTCAATCTCTTTCTTCAAAGGTTTGAAGTTTTTTTCGAATAAGTCCTTCACTTGCTTGGTTAAAGTTATTCCTAGATATTTTATATTGTTTGTGGCTATCGTGAAGGGAGTAGTTTTCCTAATTTCTTCCTCTGCCTGTTTGTCATTTGTATACAGAAAGGCTACTGACTTTTTCGAGTTTATTTTGTATCCTGCCAATTTGCTGAAGGTGTTTATCAGCTGCAGGAGTTCTCTGGTGGAATTTTGGGGATCGCTTATGTACACTATCATATCATCTGCAAATAGGGATAATTTGACTTCTTCCTTTCCCATTTGGATCCCCATGATCTCCTTTTGATGTCTTATTGCTCTGGCTAGAACTTCAAGAACTATATTGAAGAGATATGGGGACAGAGGGCAGCCTTGTCTGGTTCCCGATTTTAGAGGGAATTCCTTGAGTATCTCTCTATTTAATTTAATGTTGGCTGTTGGTTTGCTGTATATAGCCTTTATTATGTTTAGATAAGTGCCTTGTATTCCCGATCTCTCCAGAACTTTAAACATAAATGGGTGTTGGATTTTGTCAAATGCTTTTTCTGCATCAAGAGAGATGATCATGTGGTTTTTCTCTTTCAGTTTGTTTATATGATGGATTACATTGATGGATTTCCGTATGTTAAACCATCCCTGCATGCCTGGAATGAATCCTACCTGGTCATGGTGGATGATGTCTTTGATATGCTGTTGTAATCGCTTTGCGAGTATTTTGTTGAGTATTTTTGCATCAATGTTCATAAGAGAAATTGGTCTGAAATTCTCTTTTTTTGTTGGGTCTTTGTGAGGTTTAGGTATCAATGTGATTGTGGCCTCATAGAAGGAATTTGGTAATGTTCCGTCCATTTCTATCTTTCGGAATAGCTTGAATAATATCGGTATTAACTCCTCTTTGAAGGACTGGTAGAATTCTGCGCTGAAGCCATCTGGCCCTGGGCTTTTTTTGGTTGGGAGACTATCAATGGTTGCTTCTATTTCTATAGGTGAAATAGGGCTATTTAATTTGTTTATCTGGTCTTGGTTCAATTTTGGCAAATGGAATCGGTCGAGAAATTTGTCCATTTCCCTTAAATTTTCGAATTTTGTGGCATAAATGCCTTTAAAGTACGTTCTTATGATTCTTTGTATTTCTTCAGTATCTGTTGTTATGTCTCCCTTTTCATTTCTGATTTTGTTAATTTGGGTAGTGTTTCTCTGTCTTTTCGTTAGGTTGGCTAACGGTTTGTCTATCTTGTTAATTTTCTCAAAGAACCAGTTCTTGGTTTTGTTGATTCTTTGGATTGTTCTCTTTGTTTCTAATTTATTGATTTCAGCCCTGAGTTTGATTATTTCTAGGCGTCTACTCCTCTTGGGTGTTTCTGCTTCTTTTTTTCCTAGAGCTTCCAGATGTGTTGTTAAGTTGTTTATGTGAGATGATTCCATTTTCTTTTTAAAGGCACTTAGTGCTATGAATTTTCCTCTTAGCACTGCTTTCAATGTGTCCCACAAATTTGAATATGTTGTTCCATCATTTTCATTGAGTTTCAGGAAGTCTTTAATTTCTTCCCTTATTTCTTCCATGACCCATGTGTCATTAAGTAGAAAGTTGTTTAGTTTCCACGTGTTAGTATGCTTTTTGTTATTTCTGTTGTTGTTGAAGTCCAGCCTTAGACCATGGTGATCTGATAAGATACAAGGTATTATTTCAATCTTCTTGTATCTGTTGAGGTTTGCTTCGTGACCAACTATGTGATCAATTTTAGAGAATGTTCCATGGGGTGCTGAGAAAAAGGTATACTCCTTTGCGTTTGGGTGGAAAGTTCTGTAGATATCTGTTAGATCCATTTGATTCATGACATTGGTTAATGAGGTTATTTCCTGGCTTAGTTTTTGAATCAAAGACCTATCCTTGAGTGAAAGTGGGGTATTGAAGTCGCCCACTATTAATGTGTGGGTATCAATAAGTGGGGCAAGCTTTGTTAATAACTCTTTTACAAATGTGGGAGCCCTTGTATTTGGAGCATAGATGTTCAAAATTGTGATGTCTTCTTGGTTGACTTTACCTTTGACGAGTACAAAGTGTCCATCCTCATCCCTTTTGATTAATTTTGGTTGAAAGTCTATTTTATTAGATATTAGAATGGCTACCCCAGCTTGTTTCTTGTGACCATTTGCTTGGAATATTTTCCCCCAACCCTTTACTCTGAGGCAATGTCTGTCCTTGTGGTTGAGATGTGTTTCTTGAATGCAGAAGAATGTTGGGTCGTGTTTATGCAACCACTCCATTAGTCTGTGTCTTTTTATTGGAGAATTGAGACCATTGACATTGAGAGATATTAATGACCAGTGATTGGTAAGTCCCTTCATTTTTGGTATTTGTAACAGTGAAGATTTTGTGAGGTTGTGATTTTGCAATGGTATAGTTACCTATTTCCTATGTAGTTTTGGTTGTAGACCAGTTGGGGTATAGTTTTCCTTCTAGTAACTTCTGTAAAGTCGGATTTGTGGCTAGGTACTGTTTGAATTTGTTTTTGTCACGGAATATCTTGTTTTCACCATCAATGGTTATTGATAATTTTGCTGGATATAGTAGTCTTGCCTGGTATCTGTGTTCTCTTAGGGTTTGCAGAACCCCTGTCCAGGCCCTTCTGGCTTTCATGGTCTCTGCTGAGAAGTCAGGAGTAATTCTGATAGGTTTGCCTTCATACGTTACTCGGCCTTTTTCTCTTGCCGCTTTTAATATTTTTTCCTTGTTCTGTATATTTTGCGTTGTTATTATTATGTGACGGGAAGATTTTCTTTTCAAGTCTATTCTGTTTGGTGTTCTGTAGGCCTCTTGTATGCTCGTATGCATCTCCTTCTTCAAATTGGGGAAATTTTCTTCTATTATTCGATTAAAGATATTTTCTGGACTGTGGAGTCGGTTGCCTTCTCTTTCCTCTATCCCTATTATTCTCAAGTTTCGTCTTTTCATGTTATCTTTTATTTCATGAATGCTTTGTGTCAGGAGCTTTTCAGATTTAGCATTTTCCTGGATGGTTGATTCCAGTTCTGCGATTGTATCTTCAAGTCCCAATATTCGTTCTTCCATCTCTTGCATTCTGTTAGATAATGCCACCTCTGAGATCCTTGTTTTCTTCTTTGATGCCTCTTGATCACGTTTTTCTTCTGTGTGTTCCTGTATCATAGCTTCCATTTTTATCTTCATGTCTTGGACTGTTTTAATGATTTCCTTCATCTGGTTATTTATATTTTTCTGAAATTCTTCAAATGCCTCTTTATATGATTCTTTTAACTCTTCAGCCCTCTTGTTTGCCTCCTCCTGTAATTGTTTACAGATTTTAATTGTTTCTTCCTTTATCATTGTCTTTACTAGGGCTTTGAGGTCCTTTTCTTGACTATCCATTGCTGTTAGGTTCTCCAGGTTGTTTTCATTGGGAATGCTGGTATCTGGAGATGCCAAACTGTTTTGGTTTTTGTTAGCATTCTTTCGCTGTCCTCTTGTCATTTTGATGTCTCTGATGTTGGAAGATATTTTGTAGTGACCTTCGCTGGTTGAGAGTGGTTAATTGATGACTGATTATAGGTCAGGTGCTCTTGCCTGTGGGGATCAAGGAGTATTTCCGTGGAACAGGTAGTTGATCTAGTTTCCCTTCTGGTGATTTTCCTCTGCACCGTGGGCTCCAGGCTGAGTCATCCAAAGTAGATTTCTCTTTGGGTTTTACTGCTGTGATTCAGATCAGCAGTTTTGGGACCTAGATTAAGGTCCACACACAGACGTTCTGGTTGTGTAGGTTGATCTCTGCTGCCTGTCCTTCCTGTGGCTTTGTAGTCAAGATCCCAGGTAAATCAGATCTTCTGGAGGTGTAGCTGTCTTTTAGGTCTATCTCTATACCCTGTAGAGGTGTTCACCTTCTCCCAGAACTATATGCCTGGAGGGACCAAGGTCGCTCCTGGTCAGCAATTAGATACTGCAAGCAAGACCCACGTTTTGTCTCTTGATATTGTGAGATTGCCTGCCTTGTTTGGGCCAAGAGCCCCTGATAAGCTCTCTATTCCAGGGAGTGCAGGACCAGTGCCTTGTGACTGGGTGGGTAGGCACAATAGCAGGAAAGCGGTGTAGAGCTCTGGAGAAAGCCCACGGGTTGGAACCAGGTCTTCCCTCCAGGCTCTGATGCTCCACTAATGCTCTGGGTCAGCAATTAGACACTGCAAACACGACCCACCCAAGTCTCGACTCCCGATAATGTGAGAGTGCCTGCCTTGGTCGGGGCAAGGGCCCCGGATCAGCTCTCTAGTTCAGGGAGTGCAGGGCCAGTGCCTTGTGACTGGCTGGGTAGGCACAATAGCAGTGCCAAGCTCTGGAGGAAAACCGCGGGTCGGAACCAGGTCTTCCCGCCGGGCTCTGATGCTCCACTAATGCTCTGGGTCAGCAATTAGACACTGCAAACACGACCCACCCAAGTCTCGACTCCCGATAATGTGAGAGTGCCTGCCTTGGTCGGGGCAAGGGCCCCGGATCAGCTCTCTAGTTCAGGGAGTGCAGGGCCAGTGCCTTGTGACTGGCTGGGTAGGCACAATAGCGGTGACGAGCTCTGGAGGAAATCAGCGGGTTGGAACCAGGTCTTCCCGCCGGGCTCTGACGCTCAGCTATCGCTCTAGGCAAGACCCACGTCTCCTGATATGTCTGTGGAAGCAGTTCCAAGCTGACTTCTCACTGCCGCTGTTTGCAGGCTCAATCTACTGTGATTGGTGTTAGGTTGGGCCCTGGATGGCCAGTGAGCTGCAGTCCCTCCACCTGTTGGGACCCTCCGCCTGCGTTTCTACTCGCCCCAGGCGGGTGATCTCTGCAGTTTGGGGTGGTGTGGAAGGAGGAATCCTAGGGCAGATTCCCCCTCTTCATTGAGACTCCTGGCTAGGGTCTCCGGAAAATCCCCTCCCCAAACAGCGAGTCGGTGCTTTCTATGCAGCTGTAGTTTGCATGTGGATTCCGTTCTAGAGTTTGGGGAGTGCGTTTTGCACCTCCGGGATGTTTGTCCCCGGGGAGGGGGGTGGGCCCCCTGTTTGGACTGCAGTCTTTGGGGCCCCACTCACCTACAGTTCTCAAAGTCCAGCAATCTGTTTCTCTATTTATGTCCCTGGTCTTCTCGGAGTAGATCAGATACGCGGCTTATTGGTCAGCGCCATCTTGGAATCCCACCGGAAAATGAAAAATCAGGTGAGAGGTTTTTTAAAAATTAATTTAATTATTTATTTTCTTGCTTACTTTGCATTCTGTTCAGCTTCTATCCCTCCTCATTTCCCAGACCCTTACCCCACCTTTCTGCAAACACACACCAACCACTTCTCTTCTGGTTTTCTCCCTAAAAGAGAGACCACCCATCATCTCAAGTTGCAGTAAAGCAAGGTTAATTTTTTTCCTATTGAGGATATAGGAGGAAGATCAATAGGTTGAAAAGGTCCCAATGGTCAGCAACAGAGTCAGAGACAGCTCCTACTCCTGATGTTAGGTGTCCCACATCAGAATCAGACATACAACTGTTCCATGTGTGCTGAGGTCCATTCATACTACCCTGTTCAGTAATTCATTCTCTGTGAGCCCCTAAAGGCCTAGATTAATTGATTCTATAGATTTTTCTTTTGGTGACTCCTCTGCCCCCTACAATCTTTCCTTTCCCTCTTCTTCAGGATTCCCCCATGTGGTGGGTGATGCCTCTCTGATGGTGGTTATGCTAGGCTCCTGTCTAAAAATATAGAGGAATTTCCCTAATAGTTTTATGGGTGGGCTCCCTCTAATGTGATGAATTTAAAATGAGAGTTTTAAGGAGGCTTTTATTTGATATTTCTGTTGGATGAAATAATCATCTCTTTAATCATGTTTTCCTACTTACACTCACTTAATGCCAAAGACATGTCTACTTTCAACCATTCTCTGTAAGGTACCAGATAGAAGAGATTGTTGACTGACTTCTGATTTCTATAGGGTTTTCTGGAGAATATACAAAGCCTTATATTTAAAAAAAAGATTTACACAGGCAGTATAGTATTTAAAACTTGAAAAGATTTACTAGAGTAGGAAAGAAAGCCGGCAATGCTTACCTCATTATGAAAGTCTTAGTAAGCTGTAAAGGAATGTAAAAAGACTAAGTGATATGGGATGCATGATCAGTAAACCTGGGGAAACATAGGAGTGGCAAAAGTGAGGCTGAGGGGGCCCAAACACCAAAAATCTCAATCTTGTGACAACCATGCGGCATATTATCAGATGCTGAGACTCACAGATAAGCATTAGGCAGAGCTCAGGGAATCCTGTAGGGGGGTCAGATATAAAAAAGGACCTGGAGCCACAAGAAGACCAACAGAGTCAACTTACCTAGACCTGCGGGGGCATATAGAGATGAAGCACTAACCAAAGAGCCAGCATGTACTGGGCCTAATAGCCCTACACATATGTAACTGATGGATAGTTTGATATTCATGTCAGGTCCCTAGGAAGTTGAGTGGGTTCTGCCTATGACATGGACTCTGTTGCCTGATTTTGGCATTTCCCCCCCCCCAATGGGTCTGTCTTGTTTGGCCTTACTGTATGAGGGTGAGCTCAGTCTTGATGCAACTTGATGTACTGGTATTGGTTATGGGACTCCCATTTAATGAGGAAAGGGGGAGGGTGGATAGATGGAAGAAAACAGACTGAATGCAGGCAGAAGAGTATGGGGTGGGCTATGATTGAGATATAGAGTGAATATGTAAAGTAAAAATTATTTTATTTTTACTAATTTATTCATATTACATCTCAATGGTTATCTTTTTCCTTGTATCCTCCCATTCCTCCCTCCTACCCATTTTCCCCTTACTCCCTCCACTATGACTGTTCCTGAGGGGGACCTCCTCCCCCTTTATATGCTCATAGGGTATCAAGTCTCTTCTTGGTAGCCTGCTATCCTTCCCCCGAGTGCCACCAGGACTCCCCATCCATGGGACATGGTCAAATATGAGGCACCAGAGTATGTATGAACGTCATACCCCACTCGACTCCACTCGACTGTGGAGAATGTCTTGTCCATTGGCTAGATCTGGGTAGGGGTTTGAAGTTTATGGCCTGTATTGTCCTTGGCTGGTGCCATAGTTTGAGAGGAACCCCTGGGCCCAAGTCGGCCTATCATAATGTTCTTCTTGTAGGTTTCTAGGACCCTCTGGATCCTTCTACTTTGCCATTCTCTCATGATTCTCTCATCTAGAGTCCCAATATGATGTCCTCCCCTCTGTCCCAGTTTCCTGGTAAGTGAAGACTTTCATGGGTCATGCCTCTTGGGCTAGTATGCAGATATAAGTGAGTATATACCATGTGACTCTTTCTGCTTCTGGGTTAATTCACTCATTATGATCATTTCTAGCTCAATCCACTTGTCCAAAAATTTTGGGAATTCCTTGTTTTTAATAGCTGAATAGTATTGCATAGCGTAAATGTACCACAGTTTCTTTATCCATTCTTCTACTGAGGGACACTTAGGCTGTTTCCATGATCTGGCTATTATGAATAAGGCTGCTATATGGAGATACATTCAGACGATCTTTTATTGTACATGATTGTCTCAGCAGGATTGTTGGGTTTCTTTTGTTTTTCAGTATGAAGTTGAGAGTTGTCCTTTCAAGGTCTGTAAAGAATTGTGTTGACATCTTGATGAGAATTGCATTGAACCTATAGATTGGCTTTCATAAGATGGCCAATTTTATTATATTGAATCTACCCATCTATGAACATGGGAGATCTTCCCATCTTCTGATACCTTCTTAAATTTCTTTCTTCTGACACTTGAATTTTTTCATACAAGTTTTTCACTTGCTAGAGTTCCATCAAGATATTTTATGGGTTTTGTGGATATTATGGAAAGTGTTGTTTCCATAATTTCTTTCTCAGCTTATTTGTCTTTTGTGTACAAGAGGGCTACTTATTTTTATTTGATTTTGTATCCAGCCACATTGCTGAAGGTGTTTATCAGCTCTAGGAGTTCCTTGGTAGAATGTTTGAAGTCACTTATGTATATTATCATATCATCTGCAAATAGTGATACTTTGATTTCTTCTTTTCCAATTTGTATGCCTGTGGTCTCCATTAGTTTTCTATTGCTCTAGCTAGGACTTAAGTACTATATTGAAGAGCTACAGAGTGGAAGCCTTGCTGTGTCCTTGACTTCAATAGAATTGATTTAATTTCTCTCCCTTTAGTTTGATGTCATCTACAGGCTTGCTGTATATTGCCATATCTATATTTATGTATTTTTGTATCCCCAATATCTCCAGGACTTTTTAAATGAATAGATGTTGGAATCTGTCAAATGCTTTTTCAACATTTAAGGAGATGATCATGTAAACTTTTTTCTTTCAGTTTGCTTATATAATAGATTACATTGATGAATTGCCATGTATGAAACCACCCCTGCATATCTGGGATAAAGCCTACTTGGTCATTGTGAATGATATTTTGTTGCATTCTTGGGTTTGGCTTGCATGTATTTTATTGAATACTTTTGCATCAATGTTCATAAGGAAAATTGTTCTGAAATTCACTTTGTTGAGGCTTCATGTGGTTTAGGTATGAAGGTTACTTTGGTTCCGTAGAATAAGTTTGGTAATGTTTCTTCTGTTTCTATTTTATGAAATAATTTGAAGATGATTGTTATGAGCTCTTCTTTGACTGTCTGGTAGAATTCTGTGCAGAATCAATCTGGCTTGGCCTTTTTTGTTGTTGTTGTGTGGTGACTTTTGATGACTGTTTCTATTTCCATAGCAGATATATGACTAATTAATTGGTTTGCATGATCCTGATTCAACTTTAGTATGTGGAATTATCAAGAAAATTTCCATATCTTTTAGTCTTTCACCTTTTGACATATAGTATTTTTAATTAATGGTTCTTTGGATTTCCTCAATATGTATCATTATGTGGAGGGCATAAGGGCTATATAAACCTTGGGGATGTGGATGGAGTATTGAGGTGAACAGACATTATTGTCTGGGAATGGAGTTCTGGGAATGTCCCATTTGCATGTAGAAGAACTCTAGGTGCTAGCTGAAAATGTCCTGAAACCTGGCCACCAGCCTATGTGACTACTTCTAGTTAGGAAGAAATGGGTGCCCATGACTGCTAGCACAGCCAAATGCATGCCTAAAACCTGGAGGGAGCAATCCTTACACTGCTAGTCTCAAGAAGAGATTGTCTAGATTTGGACAAGTCTCAACTTCACCCCTGCTTCAGGCTGGTCCCCTGTCTACCACTTTTTCCACATTTCCACCTTTTTCTCTTATAAAAAGCAGGTGCTATCAGAGTTACCAGTTTTGGTGGTAAGAGCAGTTTGCTCTTGAACAAGAACCCAATTATCAATGAGTTTGTAATGCTAGTTTTCTGCTGTTTTAAAAATTAGATGAGTCAGGGGCTCAGGAGAAGTAGGGCTCCAATCGTCCTATGTATCCAAGGAAGGGAAGAAGCCAAGCTACCAGACAGATTGATTACCATGGTGTGGGGTGTTGGATATATAGTGTGCCCATTGATCTCCCCAGAATTCTTTGGGCATTTTTATATTTTGTTTGATCAGCCCACTCATTGACATAGAAGCAACATTCCTTCTCCAACACAATGAGTCACTCCCTGTTCAACAGTCAGTCCAGAACTCTCCTGTTTTGGAGAACAACCCTGACAGGGAGGTGGTCTGTTTTTGAAGGGACTCAAAGTTGTCTGTTATGGAAACTATTACCTAATCAAACTTGTCCTGGAAGTCACTGGCCGGAGGGTGTTTTTAGACAAGGGCTGTTCCAGTGGTTCCCATGGCAAAATGGTGAGACACAACCTCATGAGAAGAGAGATAAAGATCTCTTTTTTTCTTTCAGTCTCCTCCTAGCTACACAGGTAGTGTTTTAGGACATAAAGATAAATCTAGGGCGCAATCATTAGGAGGGGGAGAGATATAGAAAACTGGATTTGATTCAGGAGCCAGTAGTCATATTGCATCAGAGAAGAGAGGGGAGTTGATGGGTTTAACACATATAGGCTTGAGGACAGTGATGTCGTTTTGAAGAGGGCCCTGCAGGACCAAAGGGGAGGGTTAGATCAAAGAGAGGACTGTATTATAACATTTTTGTGGATATGGGCCAATAGAGTTCATGAATTGAAGTGTTAATTAGAATAGCTGTCAATAGCAGACAGTGAGGGAAGCACTGGGAGGAGCTGAGGTGGATGACAGGGGAAGGAGGTGTGCTGTATATTGGATTTATTATAGCCAGGAAAGGGTGGCTCAGATTTCCTTCTGAATTGGAGTCTCCTGATGCATAATATTAACATGGTTAAGACAGATTTGGAGGGAGGAACAAGCTGGGAAGAGACATGTAAGTCAGCCATGAGTATTTAGAATGGCCATTAGGGTAGTGCTTACAAACGACTAGGGATTGCTGATGGAAAGCTGAAAACGAGTTTTAAGGTTGGCAAGGATCCTGCCTCTATGGCTGTTCAATTCAATTCAGCATCCCCAATGTCTGCAACATATATATATATATATATATATATATATATATATATATATATATATATATAAAGTCCTGGGACAATGAAGACTGAATTGGAATATAGAGGGTTCTTCATGCACTTCTGGCATCCTTGATGTTGTCAGTCATAAATTCCTATATTTTGTTCTGTCAGTTGTAGGTCTTCCTAGCAAAGAATCTCCAATGGAAAGTATTGAGAAGGTTAGAAAGAGGCTGGTAAGCTGCAGGGTTAGTATGAAGAATAACAAAATCAGGCACAAGTATAGGTGAAATGTAAATCTGTGGAAGGCACATACACTGGGAGGCAGGCACCAGGTTATTGATACCCTTTCAGATCTTATTCTTTCATTGGTGGTGGCATATCATTAACTTCCTTGTCCTTTTGCTCTTAAAACACCCAAACACTTAAAGGTAACATAGAAGGTCCGATTTTGTACTAATTTGTTTATGAAATGTGTGGTGTGCACAGCTCAGAATGATTCTTTGCTCTATGTTTGAGCAAGTTAAAGGTATCAAATATTGTAAGTCCATTTGTACTGTACAATACATTTAGTTTCAATGTGGATGCAAATAAAAACTCATAGGTTTTGGTACATAACTGCCAACTGGTAGACCTGCATTTTATTGTAGGAAAGAGAGGTAAATACTTGTCCTAGGCAGATATCAAACATAGAGAATGCCCTGCTATACACATAGTTCAGTGCATAGCCCAGTTGTCATCAGAGAGGTATCATCCAACAACCAGTGAGAGGATATGTAAAGAACACAGCCAAACCTAGGTGAACCCAGAAATACCCTGAAGAAGTGGGGAGGAAGGATTTTAGAAGCCAGAAGAGTAGAACATACCATGAGGACGTGGGCCACAGATCAACTAAACAGGGATCATAGGTCCTCACAGAGACTTAACCAACAATCACAAGCTTGTATAGATCTGACCTAATACTGCATATATTTTATGGATTTATAGATTGGTGTTGTTGTGACTCCCAGGAGTGAGAGGTGACTCTGACTTTTTCAGATGTACTTGGGACTTTTTTTCTCTTACTGGTTTGCCACATCCAGCCATGGTAATATCATTTGTGTTCAGTATTATTGTATCTTGTTAGGCCATGTGAAGTTGATATCCATGGGAGGTGGTGTTTTTGTTGTTGTTTTGTTTTGTTTTTGTTTTTGTTTTGAAGGGAAACAGAGGAGTTGATCTGACTGAAAGTCAAAGTGTGAGAGGGCATAGAATTGGAAAAAAGGAAATGTGGTTGGGATGTAACGTATAAGAGAAAAATGAATGTTGACTTTTTTAAAAAAATGATTTTCATCCTCTTTTATTTTGTATCATTGGTTCAGTTGTATCCTAAACCATGATAATACATTAGCCAGGGGAGTGGATTATGCAACATATTGAAGCTTTCTCATCCAAGTAGGCTTTTTTTAATGTGGCCTAAAGAATGTTCCTAGAGGAATGAATATTAAGAAAGGTGTGTGTGTGTGTGTGTGTGTGTGTGTGTGTGTGTGTGTGTGTGTCTGTGTGTGTTGTTACACATTGTATTTCTGTTATATAACACCATGATCAAAAGCCAATAGAAAAGGATTGGGTTTATTTCATCTTAAAGCTTATAGCTCACAATCTATGGAAGACAGGGCAGGAACCTGATAGAGAAACCATGGAGAACTGTTGGTTACTGGCTTGCTGCCCATGACTTGCTCTGCCTCCTTTCTTATAACACACAGGATGACCAGCCCAGGGAATGGTGCCACCCATAGTGAACTTGGTCCTATCATAACAGTCTTCAATCAAGAAAATTTGTGTCAGGTTGACAGAAACGTTGGCAGCACAGCATGTAAGCGCTCTTGTTTTTGGATTTGTCACTTCAGTTTATACTGTTCATCATTGAAAATCAGGACTGAGCTCACAGCTTTCTATTTGATATATGCTTTCTGTTCCTGTTTGGTCTGGGGTTTTTTTTGTTTTTGATTCTCTATGATATGTTTTTCATAAATTAGAATTCTTATATATTTCAGTTTTAAATTAATACCAGATTTTCACAGCTATAATAATATAAGGCGCAAAAAAACTGACATTGCAGTTGAAACAACTATTTAACAACCAAGTGTAGTACCACATGCTTTTAATCAATGCACTCAGGAGACATAGAGGAGTGGATCTCTGAGTTAGAAGCCAACATGGAATGCATGCTTAGTTCCAGGACCATGAGGTTACAGAGGAGAATGCTTTCTCAAAAATTACTAGTAAAAAATTCAAAGAATATTTAATAATGATATGATAAACCCATATGCATGCAAACACACAACATATTGTATTCTCTCTGGAGAGCTATGGTCTGTGAACTTTCAAACTGTGAACTGACAAACAGCATAGATATGTTGAACATAAATCTTATGTTATAAAAAGCATTATATAAAAAGCATAATCTTCAATTAGCTGCATAATAGTTTTATTTATCTTAACTACTTTCCTATGCAATGATAAAATGTCATGAAGAAAACAGTGTATAACAGGAGAAGTTTAACTTGGTTATAAGGTTGTAGCCCATGATGTCATGATGAAGAAACAGCTGAGAATTCGTTTCTTGATCCACAAAGCAGAGGGATACACAATGGGAATGAAGAAAGTCTTTAAAACTTCTTACAAAGGCAGGCCTCCTACACATCCCACACAGTTCTACTCACTGGGAAATAAGAACTAAAACATGTGATCCCATTGTGGCTGTTCTCATTCACACCACTGCATACATTTTCCTGAAGCATGAGGAAATTGGATAATTCTCTGAAAATGAATCCAGCCATAGAAGCTGAAGAAGAAATATTGAGCAGCCAAAGGTATAGTTGCTCTTGTGATCCCATTATGGCATTCAAATGTTTGAATGAAGCTATTTAAAAATACCATCTCCATTGGCTTCTCTATGTTGGCAACCTAAAACAAGTAATGCTAATAATCACTGCCTTTACATCACCATCACATCAATTTCTAGTCTCTAGACAAGGACCTTTGATCCTCCCTAAACCTGTTATGCAAATGGATGAATTATGTACTTCTTTGGTTTATTTAAACCTCTGGAGAAGTTCCACAACTTTCACACCAAATGTCAGACATACACTCTAAGAACCCAGATAGGCCATTTCCTCCATAACATATTTTGGTCAGGGTTACCTATTCAGCGTTTGAATAGATGAAAACAGAAAAATATGCATTATCAATGGATGTTACAATAAAAAAGATTCCAAAGGAAAATAACCAGTTTCTTTCTATGCTAAAAGACATGAATATCTGTAGGACAATGGGAAATACCACCTCTTCAGATATCAAAGATGCTTCAGTTCCTGATGTGGTTCTTAAATGATTCTAGGTCTTCACCTTAGAGGGGAGAAGATCAGAGTAATAGTAAGGTCTAAGGAAAGAAAACTTCTTTTATCCCAAAAGTAGAGGCTCTGATCTGCTTGGAGACTCAACTTTTATGTTATAGGAGTCAATCACCTGGCCAAGGAATTACATCTCAAGAAGGAAGAGCAAACACAGGGAAAGTGGGCTCACTATAAGTCCTGCTAACAAGATGAAGATACTAATTATCTGACTGATGTAATATGCTACTTTTACTTTCCACATTACCACCTGCTACTGTATGTATTTTCAGAGGACATACATGCTGTTCTGAAATACTCTTCTTTATATCTTTTTTTTAACCAGGCTTCCCTTAACATTTAGCTTTGTTTAGATGTTCTCCAAGCCCTGTTCCCTACCACGGAGGTATCTGAGTCTGTATGTCTAAATTCCACGTTCACTTATGTCAAAGTTCTGGCTCTTTTTCTTTGATCATTTATTCCTCTTCGAGAAGCTGTTGACATTTACAGATTAACCAATTTTTATCTGGTTTTCTCTTAAATTCAAAATCATTCTTTGGCTCCCACTTGACCCATTCTTAAGTGTTTTTATTTGCCAAACTATGAATTTCAAGAAGCAACCCTCAAATTTCTTTCTAGAATCTGGTTAACATGAAGAAAGCACCCAAAATTTTCAGTTCCCATGGCATAAGCACACATGAATGCACTAACATAAATAATAAATGTAATTTTAAGAATAAAATATTGCTGGAAGTACAATAGAGATTTATCATCCTTTTTATCTAACAATTGGTTCCAATTGTCTTCTCTTCCATTGTCCTCTCATGATGTTGCTGAGGGGAGGGGGTGGGACTTCCCAAACCAAACCACTCCTTCCAGGACACACGGTGAACACCATATCCTGCTTTGGAACTGCTATTGAAATTACAGATACTCAGGTCTCATGTACATATTCTGGGAGCTGGTTAGCCAAGGATCCTCATTATATTCCCTGGAGACACTAGAAGGCAAACTTCCTGACATCCACCACCTTAGAGTCTTTGATTATTTGTACTATCCTCTAATTTTCCTACCATTAGCCTCACCCACTCTATTCACCTAAATAAATGTTCTTTATACCCTCTCCACCACACACTTTCCAAATACTAATTTACTGAATCAATCTCTCTCTCTCTCTCTCTCTCTCTCTCTCTCTCTCTCTCTCTCTCTCTCTGTTTTTCAAGAGAGGGTCTCCCTAGGTATCCTTGGATGTTCTGGATTAACTTTGTAGACCAGGCTGTCCTAGAACTCCCAGCAATCCAGCTGCCTCTGCTTCCTGAGTGCTGGGATTAAAGGTGTGTGCCACCATGCCTGCCCCTGTCTCTTTTCTATTATCTGTCTCTTACAAACACACACACACACACACACACACACACACACACACACACACACACACACACACACTGAAAAAGACAGAGATATAGATACAGATATATATATATATATATATATATATATATATATATATATATATATAAATGTAGTTTCTAAATTTCTTAAATACAAAGTTTCCATGAAGCCTTTTTAATAGGCCCTTAGTAATACCAACTCTCTCCATACTCTCTCCTCTACACTGAATTTTCAATCCCTTGCCATAACTTAACTCTGTGTTTCCTTATCCCATTTAGTCATTTAAATGACTGTGTTATAGCAAAGGGCCACTAACCACATTATCTTTTACCTAACTCCTGATCTTCATATAGGTATTCCAAATGAAACACACATATATTCAAGATTGAAAGATAATGTCTACAAACTAGGGGAAATGAGCAATGTTTGCCTTAAATTGTGAGTGCTATGAGCAGAATAATTGTTTCCACCCATCCATTTACCTACAAACTTCATCATTTAATGTTGCTTAACAAATGAATAATATCCCAGAGTATAAATGTAACACATTATCATTATCCATTCATCACCTGATGCACATTTAAGCTCTTTCTAGTTCATGGTTATAGTGAATAAAACAACAATGTACACGAGTGGTTCTCTATATTAGTTAATGATTGATCAAATCATATCCTGGCCTGTATGTACAGAGTTGATTCTTTACATTTAAAATTCCATAGAAATTAGTAAAATCTATTACACTTCTAGTAAGGCTCCAAAGGTGTATGAGAAAATGAGTCATGATCTACCTCAAAACAAATGACATTGGAAAAACCAAGAACTCATGGGGAAACACTGGCTTCAGTTGTTTGATTTGTCATATTAAAATGTTTTTTGCCACACGTGGGAATTAAAAGACTCCAGATCACAAATCTTTGTGGAAGGACTTGACGTCAGCACAATTTTGTAAAAGTAAAGCTTACAATAAATGTAACCCCTGCAAACACACCTAACAAATCCCTTAATCTCCCCTGGAGTACACCTCTCCACACCTGAAGACACCACCAATTCAAAACTTAGATTACCCCAAAGGAAACACGGTAAACTTCTTCTACTTCTGCTCAGCTACTAATTACGATCTCACAAAGCTCAAGGGCATCACCACTAATTACCAGAAAGTGAAAATGGTGATTTGCTCTGGGGATAAAAGCTTTTCTTTCATTAGAGTTGATCCAATATCCCCAAACAGACGTAGTCAGCATCACCACAGATGACATATAAATGGACGCTCTGAGGGCTGTCACGTCCAGGCACTGTCCCTTTATGAGATCCGATATCTGGCTTCACTCAGTGATCAGCACAACATTCCTGGAAAGTATGGAACAGGTAAGCATTCTGTCTGTATGTCTTAAGGAGTATATGCCCAGAGAAGATCTTCGAACAGAGAAGTCAGGGCTGTGTTTCTGCAGATTTTGCCTCCATTCCGGTGAGCAATCCCTCCTTGATGTGGCTGGGAAGGTGATAGTCTTGCAATTTTAGATTTCTGCTTGAAGTTGTCTGCTAACTTCTACAATTCACAGGGTCTTTTGAAGCCAACATGCATCATTAGAATGGCTTTGTTTTTCTCTGCATTGTTTATGTAACTATGCTCATGATTTCATTAGTCTGAAGAAATAACTATTTCAAGGCTCAGAACTCAATTGAAACTATTCTTTAATGTGACATCTGTATGTGAGATGACAGGTTTTTAGCTCTTGTATACAGCTGGTTATTCACATGGAAAACAAAAAACTCATGTAACTATCAGACTAAACATGAGCTTTTAAAATCTGAGTTTCAAATAATCTGGGTGGGCAAAGACTTTAGTGGTAATGGTGTTAATGTTTTTGATTGTGAGTGGTGAAAGCTGGAGATACATCAAGGATGTGTCCAACATCTGATTCCTTAAAAAAATTTTTTTTATCAGTAACAACAACAAAACCAATTTTCAGACATCCAATATACAATGGTGTGTAGTAAACATTCTCACTCCAGGAGGGCTGATTAGGGGAACACCAATGAAAGCTGGGTCCAGTCTGACCAAAGCAAGACTATTCCTTAACTCCCATGTATGTTATTTCTGGACCCTCCCACCCCACTCTGCCTAATTCTGTTGCCTACTGCACAGACAACATCTGATTCCTTAGAAAAACAAATTAAATTCAAATATTTGAATGATTTGCCTGAGTCCCTCATGTTTTATCCACATAGATGATTTTTGTGTAAATTAAGGTTCCTCCATGTGAACAGAACACTAGTGACACTTTCAGATATGTTTTACATTCTATCATTATAATGATAGTATAAAAATACAGCGAAGCTACAGGGATTATTTTGGGGAAACATACATCAATCGCATTCTTCTATAAAGTATAAAATTAGTTATATTTTAAGGATATATTTATTCCGTTTTATCTTATGTACATTAGTGTTTTTCTTGCATGTATGTCTCTGAAGATACGAGATCCCCTAGAACTGGAGATATAGACAGTGATGAGATGCCAAGTCATTGCTGGAAATTGAACCCAGATCCTATGGAAGAGCAATCAGTGCTCTTGCCCACTGATCTATCCCTCCATCTCTGTATTATATATATTTATGCATATGACTGTTGTGCTACAATGTATGACTGCAAATACATGAATTCGGTACCACAAATGTGAGTAAAAGGTATTATATCCAGAACAATCTCTCCAACAACAAATTTGTATTTTTTAAACACATTGCTATACCATGAAGAAATATGCTGAATTCTGATGAAACAAAGATGCACTCCTGTCTATGAATGTTCGTGTGTAAAATATGCGGAGCCCATATTGTGCTAAAATGTGTTTCATGTCATTAGGCAACAGAGACAGAGTTGCATCACACACATAATTCCATCATAAAGCAGGAGAAAGCAAAGTAAGTATAAAATTGATATTCTGGATTAATGTCAATGCAGTGTTTTCCAGATGTTGTTCCTGTAGTGTGGTAAAACAATGCTGCCATTCTCAGGAAATCTATTGAAAATCTTAAACAATTGAGAACACTCTTGAAGACAAAACTGCTCAAATTTATTAATACTCCACTGTCCAATGAAGCCATCTCCATGTTGTCTCAATATGAAATCCTGAAAACCATGGAGGAAGTTGCTCTTCAGATCCTTTTGGTTTGCCAGGTTGGGGTTGGGACTGTAGCCAACATCCTTCTTTTTGTCCAAAATTTCTCTCAGATCTTTACTAAGTCTCAAATGAGGCCCATACAGGCCCTTCTTATGAACTTAGCTGTGGCTAATGCCTTCCAACTCCTCCTCTATGCACAACCAAATAATTTGTCTATTTTTATTAAAAGGAAGCTCCCAACTGACTTCAGTTGTAAATTTGGGTACTTCTTTAACCTGATGGCTCGAAGCACAAACATGTGCTCCACCTGTGCCCTGAGCACTTATCAGTTTGTCACTCTTGTTCCAAATAACTGGGGTAAGGCAATGCTGAGACGAAGAAACTCTAAGGCCCTGAGTAATTCTTGTTACAGTTGTTGGCTGTTAAGTGTCTTATATAATTCTTACATTCCAATGAAAATCACTGGTCCACAGAACACAAACAATAACACTGATTCCAAAATAAAGTGGATCTGTTCCACCTCCAGTTTTAGTGTAGCCATGGGCTTCTTGCGGTTTGCCCATGATGCCGTGTTCATCAGCATCATGATCTGGACAAGTGTCTCCATGGTGATTGTCCTTAACAGACATCACCAAAGATTGCAGTATATTAATAACCCCAATCAGGACCACAGAGGCTATGCTGAGACCAGAGCAGCCCACACCATCCTGATGCTGGTGGCCACATTTGTGAGCTTTTATCTCTTAGACTGTATTTGTACTTCCTTTCACATTTCTTTTGTGGACTCTCGTCCCTGGTTGAGGCGTATTGGTGAAGTTTTAGCCTCATGTTTCCCCACCATTTCTCCCTTACTGTTGATTTTTAGGGATCCTAAGGATCCTTGTTCTGTGCTTTTTGGCTGCTGAAAATCATATGACAAACATAAACAATAGCTTAGCTAACAGCCATCAATATCTTATTCTATAAGAATATATAGAACACCTTTATTTATGAACCAAGAATGGTAACTTACTACTGTAATCACAACACTAGGAATGTTGAGGTGTGTAGATTCCCATACAGTCTAGGCACAGTCAGAGTCCCTAATGGGAGGGACAGAGGACAAGGTACTCCTGACAACACAGTGGCCACATCAGGCTCACATAGGCCACAGGTAGCAGACGTGAAGCACAAGCCATCTGCCTGCAGTCAGGTATCAATATTTCCACCCTGGAGGCCTTCTCAAATGTCTGTGGAGCAGGGAGGATCAGGTGTAAGTCTTGGTCATAAGTCGGGAATCATCACGTCCAGGAGGTGAGAAGCGAACAGTTGGATTTGACTCTACAACTAAGCACCCTTCCTCTGGAGGATTTTTTCAGACCTCCAGGACTCTCCATGCCAGGTAATAGACAGGAAATAATGTGTTTTCTTGTGTGCTATTGTCACTACATCTTAAATGTGAAAACAGGGCTTTGTTCTATTTTTTTCTGTTTTATCCCAGTTTAAATTTTTTAAAAAATATATTTTAATAATTTATTCATATTACATCTCAATTGTTATCCCATCCCTTGTATTCTCCCATTACTTTTTCCCTCCCATTTTCCTCTTACTCCCTTCCCCTATGACTGTGACTGAGGGTCATTTATATATGGACACTAGCTGAAGGGGCATGTCCTATGAATGTCTTCACTTATCAGGAAAATGGGACATGGGAGGACATCCTATTGGGACTCTAGGTGAGAGAAGCATGGGAGAATAGGGAAATATAAGGATTCAGAGGGTTCTAGAAACCTAAAAGAAGAACACTATGACTGGTGGATCTGGGCCCAGGGGTCCTGCTCAAACGATGGCAACAGCCAAGGACAATACATGCAGTAAACTTCGAACCCCTACCCAGATATACCCAATGGACAGGACATTCTTCACAGTTGAGTAAAGAGTGGGGTCTGACTTTCACATGAACTCTGGTCCCCATATTTGACCATGTCTCCTGGATGGGGAGGCCTGATGGCTACCAAGAAGAGACTTGATACCCTATGACCATATACAGGGCTTTGTTTTATATACCCTCCTTCAGTAGATCCTGCATCAAACACAGGAATCTCTCTGCTCAGGGGAGTCACTGACTTCAAGCAACTTCAGCATCTTGTCTCATGGTGCTCCTCATCTTACTTCCTTGTACCTTTTAGAGAAACAATCCTTGCAGGGATTGACATTAGATCCTGGATATTTGTAACAATGCATACATATAAAGAAAGTTAGGATCCCACATCTCTAGCCTAGATCTTCAAAATACACTTATCTCTTCCAGTCAGAGTTCCAGCAAGCCTCTGAAATCATCTGCCTGGGAGAGCTGAAGAGATGGTGCAGTGGTTAAGAGCACTGGTTTTCTTGTAGAAAACCCAAGTTTAGTTCCCAGCACACTCATGGCAGCATATAGCCATCTTTTCCTCCAGTGCCAAGGTATTCAATGGCCCCTTCTGACTTCTGTGAACACCAGGGGTGCTTGTGATGCACAAATGTACATGCAGCCAAAATAATCACACATATAAAAAAATACAGAATGAAAACAAACACTCATACTTCAGGAAATACCTCTGCATGGTCCTCACCTGTGGGAGATAGGGCATTCCAGTCCATGGAGAAAATGATGGTTCTGTTTAAACTCATTTGTATCCAATATGATCCCTGTCCTATATTGTTCTGAGACCCATCCTTTACCATTTTATGACCTGTGCCTCATGCCAGTCACCATTAAATGCCTAGGAAAATTAGCCCAATTTATGATCCAGTTTGATCCTGAGTGTCAGGTGCACTCCTGGTCTTATGTGTGAGATTTCTATACACACATTCTCAGAGTAGGCATTAGATTATCTATAACCTGAGTTACGGACAATGATGAGCTGTTATGTGTGAGCTGGGAATTAAAGTCATGTCCTCTGAAAGAGCAGCCTGTGCTCTTAACCACTAGGCCATGTCTCCAGCTCCTAGCCTCACTTTCCACCCGGTAGTACTTTCCCCATACTGCTCAACCTCACTATTGGATTTCTGTTGCACAGTGCAGCCAGTGGGAAAATGTCCTGTTTGTTCTTAATATGCCCAAGAATGTTCAATCCTGGTATATTCAAAGGGGTAACTGGTTGACAGCCATGAACTCACACAGTTTGTAATAGTCACCAACCAACACATGCTTGCTCCTGTACACGATGGCAGAGAGACAATGTAAACCAGTGGATCTCTGCTGTTTTGGATCACAATACAGATGGACACATGATATTTTACCCTAAATTCTGAAGGGCTGAGGTTGAAACAGAAAACACATGAGTATCATCACATAAACAGTCTGCAGTTCTTTCTGACCTTCCGGGGCTAGGTGGGGTTCTTTTCATTTTGCTCACACTAGTGTGGACTGTCTCTACTCCCTATCAGTATTTTGTGGCCATATTGATATTAGAGCATTTAGTATAGGACACACCTAGTGTAGACCAACGGCAACATCAGGATCTTTTATGTGAACGAGAGCAGGATGTGTGGTAGGGTACAGCCAAAGTATGAGAGTAAGCCCTGATGGAGTGGATGTCAACATAAATATGACTGAGAAAGAATTTTGGGTCACAGGCAGGATCTGGCTGAGGGAACTCTGCAACTTTAATAGTGGGGGACCACCAGGAAGACTCATCTCCAGATCATTGACCCAAACCCTGACTCCAGGTAACTGGAGCAGTCTGGGCATGGTTAGAACATGATCGGCTAGAGAAAACAAACCAGAATGATTTATTAGCTGTAGTGCACTGCCATGAGAGCCACAGTTAAGCTAGGTCACCTGGCCATCTCCATATCTTGAGTCTCAGGAGGGACAACACAGATTCACAGGTGACCTGGCCATTAGTCAACTGTTCTTATAGCTTATGAGACATCACATGACAGTCAGAGTCCCCAAGGGAGGGACAGAAGACATAGGTCCACCTGATGACTCTATGTTGTCAAGAATTACATTTATCTAATTCTTTCCTGCTTGTCTGGACAGCTGTACTGGCCATTGCCATGTCCTTATTCATATTTAGTCTACATTATTACCATGGCAACATTGATATCCCTTGTGTGATTTAACTAGGAAACCAGGACACAGAAAACACAGTGGCCACATCTGTCTCACACAGGACGCAGGTGGGAGATAAGCTATATGTCTACAACCATGTATTCAGTGTCCCCACCCTGGAGTATCTGTAGAGCAAGGAGGAACTGATATTAATCTTGGTCATCAGCTGATTGAGTAGACATATTGGCAAGGAAGTGAAAACAATTAGACAGCTAGACTTGACTATTTTTTTATTTTTAACACATACATTTATATTATTACACATACATAAACTACATACAGCAAGAAGAACAACAAAATAATAATGAATTATATTGTTACATTCATAGTCTTTTGGCTAACAAAACTCCTCTTATGGATTACATAAACATAGAATCACAAAAGCTCATAGCTCTCTCTCTTCTACACTTTCAAAAATCGCTTCACTTCATTTCAGTGGAGTCTCTCTCTCTCTCTCTCTTGGAATACACACATCTGCTTTATAAATATTTTCAAAGGTAAACCTAAAATCAAACATAGTAAAGAGATGGTCCTCAAACTCTTTTGAGATCTGGCAAATATGGAATTTAGAAGGCTGAAACCTGGTGGGCAAGGGTGGAAGACAGCAAGAGGCTGAAGGTCTGGCCTGCTACTGTATCATCATGGGCAGGGGCAGGTGGCAGCATGGTGATGCCAATACATGGTGGAGATATGGGAGAAAAAGAGAATAGGAACCATTTGTGCACTATGAAGAGATATGAATTTGGAGACATCAAGGTGGTGTGGAACAGTTTTATGCAATAAACCTTCACTGCCATCAGAGGCCCTGATGATTTCTGAAACTGCACTGCTGCTAAAGGCCATATCTGTGTCTGTGGTCCTTCTGCAGCAGGGGTCTGTGTTGATGGCCATGGCCTGTGTTACCACCCAAGGACCTGTGTATCTCCCTGGTCTGGGCTGCTGTCTGAGCCCATGTTGGTGTCTGAGTACCAGGCTGAGCTGACCAAATCTGCCATGAACCACTGCACTGTGTTGCCAGGGATGAGATGGGCACAAGAGATATTGCCCTGTCCCTTCTCACCTGGGCAGTGTGGAAGACCTGGCTCTAGTCATGTGGGTGCAGGGGAGCTGGTCTTACCCCTCCTCAGCTGTGGTATTTGGAAAAGATGGTCCTGCCCCTTACATGGAAAACACAAAAGCATTGGCCTTGAATGTGGGTGTCGGAAAGCTGACTCTGATGATGTGGGTGCAGGGGAGATGGCCCAGATCCTTACCTGCTGCAGCATCTGGAAGAGTTGGCCTGGAATCTCACCCATAAATGCCTCACTTTAAGCTTCCTTGCCATCTCTGCTTCTTACCTCTGCTCCAAACAAAATCCTAACTACTTTCCTTTTAGGGAGTCACCAGTTTTCTCCGCTCATAGGTACCTGGACATTCAGTCTTAGTATACACTCTATGCCAAAGTGCTCCTAGATATCTCCATAAGGCTCTTCATCTCATTGACAAAACTTCTTTAAACTAAAAATGCTCTCCTGTAAGCCCCAGCCCTGTGCCTCTCTGCAAAGACCTCTCCATCTCCACATGCCTTAAAAATAGAGTAGAATAAAAAAACAAGCAAACAAAACCCTTTCTAGAACTGACCTTTGCCACTGTTGCTTACCTCTCCAAAACCCTAGATAGCACCATACACAACTGACCTGCCTGTCTACACACTCTTGTTGCAGCCTCTCTGCTTATCTCTAAATCTAATAAATTTTCTCTGAGATACCACTGTACAGCCTGCTTCTCTCTCTCTCTCTCTCTCTCTCTCTCTCTCTCTCTCTCTCTCTCTCTCTTGCTTTTTCACTCTCTCTCTTTCCCTCCCTCCTCCCTCCCTCCCCTACCTTCTCTTTCCGTCTGTCTGTCTCAACTTCTAACTTAAAAAGAACTCTTCCACTGTCTAGGATTCTATCCCTCAAAACTTCTCTTATTGAAAGCTCATCAATTATGTTTCTTATCTGTAATGACAATAATCACACCTGCATGAGAGCCTGTCAAGCTTCCCTTCATCCCTTAGGACTCATCTTACTTCTCACAAGGCTACCCTGCTACATAACTCACATAACAAAATACCTAACCCTATTCAACACAGGGCATTATATACTGCTTACACCAAACCACTCTAATACTAAATCCATTCTTTTCTTTCTCCAAGCCCACCTCACTCTCGCTCCAGCAGATAAGATTTTTTTTACATAAACATACCCAAACCTACAATGTCAGTATGTCAGTAAAATAACCCACCTCCACCATACAACTCCCTACATTTTTTACTCACCAAGTTATATAAGTCTAAAATTACGATAGCCTAAAAAATGTAAATGTAGGAATGCAATCAACAAAAGTCAAGGCAATTTGGCACTGCCAGAGCCCAGCTATCCTACAACACCAAGAGCTGAATTTTCCAATGCAGCTGAAGCACAAGAATATTACCTTAAAACAAAGTTCATGAAGATGATAGAGGGAGGAGGTCCCCCTCAATCACAGTCATAGGGGAGGTGAAAAGGTTGAAAGTGGGAGGAATGGGAGGATGCAAGGGATGGGATAAAAATTGAGATGTAATATAAATAAATTAACTTAAAAAAAGAATGCCAAGGAAAACAAGAAAGAATAAGCAAACATGTGAAGGAAACAGGTCAAGACTTGAAAAATGAAATAGAAGCAATAAATGAAACACAAACTGGGGGAATTATGAAAGTGAGAAAACTAGGCAAGCAAACAGGAACTACAGAAGTAGTTCTCACTAACAGATTACAAGAGATGGAAGAATCAATTCTTCAGGGGGTTGAAGATACACTACATGGAATAGATTGACTGGTCAAAGAAAAGTTCAGAGTTAAAAAGTTCCTAACAAAACATCCAGGAAATCTTGAAAACTATGGAAAGGACAAACCTAAGAATGACATGAATAGAAGAAAGAGTCCCAGCTCAAAGGTCCAGGAAGTATCTTCAGCAAAATCATAGAAGAAAATTTCCCAAACCTAAAGAAAGAGATGCCTATAAACATACAAGAAGGGTACAGAACATCAAATAGATTAGACCATAAAAGAAAGTCTTACTGACACATAATAACCAAAACACTAAATGTACAGAACAAAAAATTAATATTAAAGGCCACAAGAAAAAGAGGCCAACTAACATACAAAGACAGACATATTAGAATTACACTGTAGACATTTCTCATTCAAACCACAAGAAATAAACTTCAGACTTGCTTCCTATGCAGACTCTATTCACAAACCCTGTGTCTCAAATATTGCTTCTAGTACTCACACTCAATACATAGCTGTGCCACAGATCTCAATAGGGCAATAGCGAGGAAAATCACACTCCTTTCTATTGGAACCCTGAACAGCCAGCAACATGCTTTGGGGAGAAATGTTTTGATTTTCTGACAAGATACATAAGTTAGTTTCCAGTCTGTGTCCCAAAATGTTACAAAATATTTCAGTGTTACAAAATGACCCAAACTTACAAGAAAAAAATGGACCCTCCCTTACTCTCTCCTAAACAGCTTTTGCTCAGGTAATTATTTATCACAACAGGAGAAAAAAACTAAAACTGTGTACTAGGAAGAGCAGATGACACATCCATTTGAATCAGTGTTCTCTGTAGTAAAGAGAAGACCCCCCCTCAGGCCACTATGTGCACAGAGAAAAAAGGCGCTAGACAAAAGAGATGAACCCAAAAGTGCACGTGCAACCTGTGCATTAGTGTCCTTTCCTCTGAGGCTCAAGATGACCTAGAACTCTTCTCTGAAATTTTCTGAGCACAAAGCTCCTTCAGAAGGTGCCAATCCTCTGGATGGACAATACTTCCAACATTAGTCCAGCACTGCCCAGGAAAAAAATGGAACCCTGTCTAGTCCAACCCTACACTAGATGTGAATTGGAGCACCAGAGAGCACGGTGGTCAGTATAGCAGACTCTGAATCCCACCTGTGCTGTAGGGATCAGGGCAGGCCATACTTGACTTGTTGACCATCCCTGATGTAGGACTATACATGAGATTGCATTTCTCCCAGTGATATCCAGGGAGAGATATCAGGGCACACACACAATACTCAGAAAACTGTTTCCCTGAGCCATGACCTTGCCTAGGATACTAGTATCCATTCTGTCCTTACTAACCTGGAGCTCCCTCTCTGGACTCTGCTCTGACTGGCGGGGTGCTTCCTGTGTCTGAGAATACCACCTGGATAAGTTGAAAGTGCCCTCTCTTCTGGCATCCCTCATAGGGAAAGAGAAGATTTCCACTGGTGAATCATCTAGACAATGGACATATTTACCCAGGACTATCAGAGAGGACAGAGACTCACCCCAACACACAGCTTAGCCAACACGTAATGCTGTAATGTTGCCTTGAAATCCACCATAAAACAGAGGAGACTACAGTTCTTCCCATGACAAATGAGTCACCACTTCCCAACACTGAAGACATGAAACAACTCACACAACTGCTTGTGGGCCTCTCTCCTGGATGAAGAATTTGACTGGTGCATTAGTGATAAAGGATTGATCTTCATCCCTAGTCATCACCCAGCTGGCTCTCTTCCAGCCCACACAATCATTTCTGTCACCTTCCTGCCAGTAAATTCCACATTCCCAGAGCAATAGAGACGTGGGGCAGACAGGGTGCTCAGCTGTGTCTCTGTGTCACAGGGACATATAGACATGATGGAGGCTCCCTCTTTGGTGCTGACAGACCCAAGGCCTGGACATAGCAGATGATATCATCCCTGGGAAGAGCTGTTGTTCTCTGAAGGCTTGAAGATGATTATCAACCTTGTCACACAATGTGTTGCTTGGAAGAATAACATAAAAAGAAGTTGAGAGAGACTTGGGACAGCCCTGAGAGTTGAATATACAGAACATTACATTTGAGACCTATCCAAGCACTCACAGCCCCTTGGATTATGTGAACTGCTCCTGCCCGAGAAGACAATCAGCTCAGAGAGGGGAAGAACAGCAGAGGCTGGTGCTGTGTTGGAGGTAAAGCTATTCTTCTCAAAAAGAGGGCAGCACAGTGAGAAGAGAGATGAAGGTGTCCTCTATGCTTCCCTGCAAGAGGTGTACCCCCTGGCAGGGGCTACTGTTCACAGGTAAGGGTACCAACTCTCTGACTGTGGGAGTAGAGGGGGGTAATTCAGAGGCAGCGTGGAGTCTCTTAATGAATACAGGAGCCTGAGATGAGACAGGTTTTTGTTTGCTTTCATGGGACAGAAGCTATATCAAGGGACAGATGTAGCAACAGAAGCCCCCAGCAGGCAGGAAGATAGGAGGGTAGGGAAAAAGCCTCAAAACCTAACATTCACAGTCAATTACATTGGCTTCTCTGTTTCTGAAGGCTGATGTTACCAACCATGACATGGTGAATCTCTAAATAGAAATCAAACAAAGGTGGGCCAGCAGTATGGCTCTCTGTGTGGAGACATGACAAGCAAAGTTCAATCCACAGCTCCCGCACCATAAATGAAAAGAACAGACTCCTCTGGCTCTTTGCCCCCACACAGGTGTAGGAGTTGTGGCATGCACCTGCACATGCTAACACTGAGATCTGTGCCTCCACACAGGTTTTCAGCATGCACCTTCACATGAGCACACTGAGATACCTACCTTCACGAATGCACATATACAATACATAAGTAAATCTAAAATAATTTAAATATGGAATATACTAAAGTATATGTACAAATGTGTGTGTGTGTGTGTGTGTGTGTGTGTGTGTAAATATTGTTATTAGCTCCAAACCTGGGAACTATGTAGATAAAACCATAAACACATATTGCTTACTTACTTACTTACTTACTTACTTCCCTTTACTTTTCATTATCCACTATTGTTTGAGTCTTTTCCAGGAGCTGAGCCATTGGAAACAGTCAGATTAAATCCTGTCCTCACATAGCTCTGGTCATAGTGGACCAGATGTCACAGTATCTGGAAGATTATGTCATGGGTTTACTGGTAGCAAAAAGTGAACAAAGAAAACAGTCAGAAAATTGAGACTTTTTAAAGGAAGAGGTCAGTGAAGCATCCTCACACCAAATATAGGGACACGGAGGGGTGAGCCAGGCAGACACTTGAGCAGAGAATACCTAAGAGAGGTAAGTACACAGTGAGAGGCTCTGAGGGAATGGTGGTCATGTCGCTAACTTTCATTAAGGAGGGTAGGTACACACCTACCCACACACTTGAGTGATGATCACACCCACATAATATTAACATTTTCTCTCTCTCTTCCTTTTTAGCCTGCCTTTTAACCTGCTGGCACCTGTCCACCGCTGATGAAGTCAGCATTGAATTAGTGCCACCCCAAGTGGTTGAAGGAGAAAATGTCCTTTTCCTTGTTCACAATCTGCCAGACAATCTTAGAGCCTTAAGTTGGTTCAAAGGGAGAACAAATACGAGTCACGAAATTGCACTGTATACAATACATGCTAAAGAATGTGTGACAGGACCTGAACACAGCGGTAGAGAGACAGTGCACAGCAGTGGATCTCTGCGGATTCTCAAGGTCACCCAGAAGGACATAGGATACTACACCCTTCGAACATTTAATAAACAATCAGAAACGGTATCAATAACATCCACGTACCTCCATGTGAACAGTAAGTGATTTTTTGTGAACTTTGGGTGCTGGGTGGGGTTCATTCACTATATACACACACAGGAGTATCAGGTATGGCATATGGCCACCTCCCCTCTGCATTGTGTCCCCATGTTGAGGTTTGAGTATTTAGTGAAGACACATGGTGAAGAAGAAGAATAATGGCAAAACATCAGAATCCTTCATCGGACTTCACCATGCAGACAAGTGGACACATGGTAGGTAACTCAGCCAAAGATATCAGCCCCTGTCTAGACTCTTGGGAATCTCACTAGAAATGGGTTCGTGATAAAGACCCTGAGGAGGAAGATTGGCCTGGTTGAGGAAGCCATGGGCTCCTCACAAACAGGAATCTCTGGCTTCAGGTATCTGCCACAGATTCAAGTCCAGATGACCCTGAGAAGCAGTTTACAAAGGTTGGATTTTGACTTCCCATTGGCAGGGTACAGTGCTTTTTCATATTCAAAACCTTGTGCTGTGTAGAACCATCCATTGGGCTGCCATGGGAACCATGGTTAGGCTAGGTCTAGGCTAGGGAGGACACATTAGGTCACAGAGACCAGGGCTGCATATTCTGTACTCCTCTGCTAAGGGTGTACCATGTGTCAGGGGGCCCCTGATCACAGCTAATGAGGTTACAACTTTTCAGTGTATAAAAGGAGAGGGCTCACTTACTGTCTGGAGTCTCCTCAGGGGGACAAGAACCCGAGCAGTGTCTTGAAGTTGGAGGGGGATAGAGTCCCAGCAGCCTTGAGTCTCTTGCTGAAGAAGAAACAGTAAGGGGAGAGAGAGAGACTAGGCTTACACAGAGTTAATCAGCTGAGCACAATATTCTGAAGACTGACGTTCTCAGCTGTGACATCCCAAGTAAGAACCAAGCTGGTATTGAGCAATGACAGGACTCAGCTGACATAGGTGTTTGCTTCATTGTCTGATGACATGAGGACCAAGTAACAGAAGGCCTCTGACTTCCATCTAGGTACTGTGTACCGAACACACCAACCCACACTGAACCTAGTCCTTTTATTCAAATTCACACAAAAATATAATTTGTAAATAAGTGTAAAAAAGATAAGAGCAGTTGGAATGATTCAATACTGTATCACAAAACCTAAAGGTTTCTTAAATAATCCTTTGGGTATTCAGGATCCTGAAACATCATTCATTCACTTCATTCATTCATTCTCCACAGTTATCTGCGATTTTTTTTATAGATAGCGTTTTAAAATATGTGACAAGTCCTAGTTCTCACAATGCCCCAGTTCAAGTGCACTGGAAGACAGGTCAGTAGAGAAAGCTAGAAAGTGCAGTCAGGTGTCAAGAAACCACAAGAGTAACAGGACAAGAAGATAGTTGTTAAAGGCACAGGATATGTAGGGGAAGAAGTTGGGGAGACATCAGCCTACCACCAGACTACTGTAAATGTGAGCTGGGATCCGAGAGCAGCGAGCCAGTACCATGTTGACAATTGAAGATAGAGCACCAAAGAAAGAAAATACAAAAGTGAAGTGACACAAAATGGGATTGGGAGACACTCACCAGCACAGCTAGACTAAGAAATGTACACACTCTCCCAGAGCAGAGGGCCACATCTTACCAAAATGCAAAGGTCCCCATTCAGATGAATCTCTCTCCCTCTTCCTTTCTAGCCTTCCTTTGGAACTGTGGGCGCCTTGCCACCTCTGCCCAGCCCACTATTGAATCACTGCCACCTGTAGTTCCTGAAGGGGGACAGGTTATTCTAAAAGTTCACAATGTCCCAGAGAATCTTTTAGCCTTTGTATGGTTCAAAGGGAAGGCTGTGTTCTGGCACCTTGAGATTGGCCGATACATGTTGTCCACAAAATCAACTGTGTTGGGGCCTGCACACAGTGGTAGAGAAGAATTTTTGAGCAATGGAATCCTGCTGTTCCATAATGTCACAGAGGAGGATGCCGGATTGTACACTCTACGGATTCTGGGTACAGATATGAAAAGTGAAGAAGCACATGTAGAAATCCAGGTGGACAGTAAGTGATTGTCTGTGATTTCTCAGTGGGGACTGGGGCATGGACACACAGGACTGCCCTGCCTGATCTATGGCTACCTCTACTCTCCACCATCCTCATGTGGAGGTTTGAGCACATAGTGTAGTGAAAGCACAGTAGAGACAAATGGCCATAGTCAGACTTAGTTTTCTAACTCCACTTGCATCAAGAAAGTAACAGCCTCAGATGTCAGACTCCACCATTCTCTTGGGGCTCTAGACCAGGGAACCCCATACCTTATCATCTCTTCAAGGCTGTATGGAAGTGACCCAAGGGATCATTTTTTCAGTCCTCTCTTTTTTTATTACCTATTAAAAGTTGATAGGGAACAATGGGCTTTGACTGTTCATGTCAAACTGTGGTACTTACTGGTCCAAATTTAGAGTGTCATAAAAAAAATCCAGAAACTGGTGAAGAGGCCAGAGAGGCCTTTTTACTGGCTTGGTCATCATGACTTGTCAACTGGCTCTTTTATATTACCCACATCCCTGAGCCCGGGGGTAGAACTCCTTGCAGTGATCTGGAACCTCTGACATGTAAATATACATACATTTAATAGGCATGTTCACAGGCCAATCTGAGGGTGGAAGGTTCAACTGAGGCCTTATATTTCAAAAGAATCTACATTGTGTTAATTTGACATGAAATCAGGCAGCTTAATGCCTTTTGTTTTTCCAAGAGCTGGTCCTGCCCTGAAAAGCAGATTGCCTGTGGCTTTCACTCAACCCCAATCCTGTGGGCTACCAGGAAGATCAGCAAGAGCCCCTAGAAAGTGATATCAGGTGTTGACTGGAGCCAGAAATGAAAATAAAAAACAAAAGCAAAACAGAAACAGAAAGTAAAACTCTGGTGCTTGTAGAGTTCAGGAGAGGCATCATCTCATACACCAGTGTACTTGAGTGTGGGTGGTGTCTGCCTGAGAGTAGTGAAGGGGCAGCCATGTAGACACATGAGGGTAGAGCTTCATGCAGAGAAAACACCACTTTCAAGGACACTGAGGGAATGGAGGAGGTCATGGGGCTGACCATCATCATTTGGGATAGACACACCCACAGCTGCAACCCTAGGCTGAGTGAATAATCCATCTGTTCAGTACTGAGGTCAATCTTTCCACTAAGCCCAGTGATCTTTATTTGACGGGTTTTTTTTTCTTTTCCCTTCTAGCCGCTCTTTATAAGTGCTGCAACCCTCTCACCTCTACCAAAATCTTGACTGAACCAGTGCCCCGGTATGCTGCTGAAGGTGAAAGCGTTCTCCTGCTTGCTCATAATCTGCCAAAAGAGATGATATCATTTTCCTGGTACCGATCAATGTATAAGGTCCCAGCTTTTAAAATTGTGGAATACAACAGTATCAGAAATACCACCAACTGGTGGAATGAATCCACTGGAAGAGAGATAGTGTACGACGGTGGATCCCTGCTGCTCATGAACGTCACTCAAAATGATGCAAGAATGTACACACTAGAAACTTTAGACATATATCACAAAGTGGAAACATCACATGTGCAATTTCACATAAACAGTAAGTGACTATGGCCTCTGGATGTTGGGTATGACTTATCTTAATTCATACACTGACTGTGGGTACTAGGATGTGCCTGCTATCTCCCCAACTGTGTTGTGTCTCCACACTGGAGTTTGGGCACTTAGTGTAGAAAGCACATTGTGTAGATGAACTGCAGACTATCAGAATCCCTCACCTGTTTCCATCTCCACAGAAGAGAATATGTGTGGGATAGCTCAGCATAAGGGTGTCAGCCTCAGCCAGGCTCTTGTGGTGCTCACTATGCAGATGGCCCCAAGGGAGACTCAGTGGAAGTCAGGCAGGCACTGCATAGGGAAGCCACAGGGTACTCATAGAGAGCACCAGAAAGCCCTGGCTACAAAACTCTGTCCCTGGCTGGACTCTGGATGACACTGGGGAACATTTTGTCAATTACCTACGGTCCTAGTCCCATAGAGTATGAAACCAGCAGTGCACTGACAAGATAGGTGCAGTTATGTGGATCACTTGTGCTTCTCTTTCTCCTGAGTCTCAGTGGACAGCTGTCAGGACAGTAGACAACTGTTCTGATGCACTTAGGAGACTTACAGGAAGGACAGAGTTCCATAGCAGAAAGAGAAGGAGGCAGTTGCTCCATGTAGCTCCTTTTCCTCTTGGGTTCATCCCAGAGAACTATCTTCTGTGAGTAAATAATAACAGAAGCTGCTAATTTGATCAGCTCTCCCATCCCAAGGTCAGGCCATTCATTGTCCATACCCAGTCTTAACCCACAGACACAGCAGTGATCATTTATCATGTGCTCTAGTATATGGAAACTGAGACATAGGAAACACAGTGGTTGGATCAGGGCCACTTAGACTATGGGTGGCAGGTAAAAACACAAGATATGTCCATAGTCACAGTTCTAACTTATGCTTGAAGGCTTCATCAAGTATTAACTAAGGACGGGTTGGTTCGGCTCTTTGAAGGACTACTATCATTTGTCCCTTCCTCTGTTTTTTTTTCACAGAGCCTCTGACACAGCCCATTATAAAAGTCACTGACATTAGAGACAAAGGAAACAGATCTGTGATGTTCACCTGTGTTTCACCTGACATTGACACCTCCATAAGTTGGTTCTTCAATTACCACAGTCTGAAGATCACAGAGAGGGTGACACTGTCCCCAACAAGGTGTGGACTCAGAATAGATCATGTCAGGCAGGAGGATGAAGGAGAGTATCGGTGTTTGGTCACCAACCGAGTAGGTATAAAGGTCAGTCACCCAGTCATGTGGCCATGATGAGGAGTGACTCCTCCTCTCATCCTACAGCAGAAGGCCAGCATTTCTTTATTGATGGGTAAAACATTGAGGAAAATTACATGGTGAAAAAAAACCAGTTAGTACTCAGGTACAACCAGCATGGTGAGTCATACTTGTAATCCTGGGATACACGGGTGTATATGGACACGGGATTTAAAATGAGAGTCTGCCTGTAAAGGAAAGCAAAGACATCAATACAATAAACAGAAATGCAAAGGCATTAAGAGCTTAGGTTGTGGGTCTAACATTTAGCCAAGCCTCAGAATCCATGAGAACTACTTTCAGGAAACACCAAACTTTTGGATGCTCTGAGTCTGTTGTGAAAATGGTGCAGTGTTTGCGTAGAAATACATGCATTCTTTCATACGTTAAAACACACTCCATGTTTAACTAATTCACTTAATACCGATGCTGCCTAGACACCATTCATCATGTAAAATGAAGAAGATTGACATAAGAAAGGAATGCACATGTTTAACTGTGGACATAACTGGCTTCTAAATAGTTTTGATCTTCAGTTTTTTGATGCACGGGTATAAAAGCTTTTGTGTAAGGACTGATTCTACAGTTTCTACTCTGAGAATCACATTCACAAGGAGGTGTTGCATGCGATTCTTTTTCTTGTTAATATGTATTCCTTAGCTTTTTTATTCTTCTCTCATCTTGACCATAGTTTCCCCTCCCTCCACTTCTTCCAACCACCAACCTTCCCTCTGCCTCATATCTGCTCATCTTCCATTCCCCTTCAAAAATAGCAGGCTTCATGGGGATATCAATAGAACATGCCTTAACAAGCTACAATAAGACTAGGAACAAAGCTTCATATTGGGACTGGGTGATACACCCAGTAAGAGGGAAATGGTCCCAAGAGCAAGCAAGAGAGTCAAAGACATCTCCCACTCCCATTTTTAGGAGTCCCACAGGAACACTTAGCCACATAACCATATCTTACATGCAGAGGAACTAGATAAGACCTGTGCAGGGTCAGTGATCATCACTTTAGTCTCTGTGAGCCCCTATGAGTCCTGCTAAGTTGATTCTATGGGCCTTGTTCTCATGGTTTCATTCACCTTTCTTGTTCCTACAATCCCTTCTTCCCATCTTCTGTGGGGTGCCCATGGCTCCACCAAGTGTTTGTCTGTGTCTTTGCATCAGATGCTGGATTATGGATGCCTTTCTGGTGACAATTGTGCTGGGCACCAGTCTATGACTATAGCAAAATACTGTTAGTAATCATTTCATTAATTTTTCCAATTATGTTTGGGTCTATGCAGAATCTTTGGGCTGTCTCATCTCTGGTTCCCAGCCACCCAGGAACTGTTAGGCATTGGCTTTCTCTCATGGCATGGGCTTTAAGTTGGACCAGTCATTAGCTGGCCATTCCCACAAGTTATGTGCCACCATTGCCACATCTTGCAGGCAGGACAGCATGTAGGTCAAAGGTTTGTGACTGGGTTGGTGTCCCAGTCCCACTGCTAGCAATTTTGCACAGTTATAGAAGACGAACAGTTTAAGCTCCATATCCCTCATTATTAGAAGTCTTCTCTAGGGTCGCTTTTGAAGATCCCAAGGAATTTTCACTGCACTAAGTTTTCACATTGCTCCTAAAATTGTTCCCAATTCCAGTCACCTTTCCCAGTACTCTCCTCCTCCTCCCTTCCTCCTTCTCTCCATCCCTCACTCCACCCATCCTCCACTTCACCTGATCTCTTTTATTCCCACTCCTCCCTCACACACAGTCTACCCACAAAATCTACTCTATTTCCCCTCCATGTAAATCCATGGGTCATCCCTTGATGCTTACTTGTTACTTGGCCTGTCTACGCTTTTGACCAAAAAAAAAAAGACATCTAATTGTGGGCAATATTAGTTTCAGTTAGTTGGCAACCTTTTATTTCTTTGTGTTGCCTAACTGTTCTGTCTTGGACCTCTAAGATAATACTGAACAGAAGTGGCCACAGCAACACCCTTATGTCAAACCTGGTCTTAGAGGAAAAGCTGTCATGTGATCCCACTGAGTTCCGAGTTGGCTGTGGGTTTTGATGTGCACCCCTACTGCATCAGCATAGTCTTCTATCCCTAGTTTGGCTGTTTTCAACAATAAAACTTATTCTCATTTGCTGAGTGCAATTATTGATTCAGTCTTATGAGTTATTATTAGAATCAGTTTTGTGTTCCTTCATGCTTCCATCTCTGTAGGCTTTGGGATTCTAGGATTTTGTTTGACTGATGTTAATTCCTCTACACTTAGCCCATCACTATTGAGTACTTATGGAATTTTTATTGTTCTATAAAATGGACAGGTGGGCCTCAAATTTCACTTCTAGTGTTAATAATATCAATCTTTTTTAAACCAAAGTTAATCTAATGCCATTATCACTTTGAAGAACCAACTTTTTCCTTTAATAGAAAATAGATGATTTTCAACTTTTAAAAGCATTTCATTGACTGTGAGTTCTAAGTCATTTACTTCAATTCCCCATGGGGTAAGGGAGAGATGCCCTCCTCTGCCTTACCCCTCACCAACTGCACCAGGCAGGAGACCTGGCTCCCAGGTCATGAGAGCAGGACAGCTGGCTCTGCCCCTCACTAAATGCAACACTTAGGAGAGATGTCACTGCACCTTGCCTGGGCAGCAGAGTAGAACTGGCCCTGTAGGTAGGGATAAAGGTTGATTCATCTGCCCTTCCATTTGTATCCACTCTCTGTCTTTAGAAAATTCCCCTTAAATGAATTTTTTAATTTATCAAATAAATCTCAATGTGGAGGCTGTAGTGTGTCCCACAGTATACCCTTTTGTCCACAAATCTTTACTTAGAAATGTGTATTAGGGTGAGTAAATTGGTCTTTCTCAAGGCCTCTGCACATGATAGACAGGTGGCCTGGTTCAAGGCCTCTCCAACAATAGTAAGTGAGTGGCAGGGCCATCTCTCTGGTGCTCACATCTGCATTCCACCCAAACAAAAAGAATACACCTTCTTGTCATCAACTCACAGAACCATCTCTAAAATTGGCCATATACTTGGATACAAAGCAAACCTCAACAGATACAAGAAGATTGAAATATTACCTTTATTCTTATCAGACCACAATGGACTAAATCTGTAACTCAACAAAAACAGAAAGAAGAGAAAGACTACAAATTAATGGAACTGAGTAACTCCCTACTCAATGACCTCTGGGGAAGAGATGAAATTAAAAAAGAAATTAAAAACTTCCTAGAATCCAATGAAAATGAAGGCACAACATATCCAAACTTATGGGGCACAATGAAAGCAGTGCTAATAGGAAAATTAATAGCACTAAGTGTCTTGATAAAGAAATTGTAGAGATCCCATTCTAACAACATAACAGCTCACCTGAAAGCTCTAGAACAAAATGAAGCAGACTCGTTAAAGAGGAGCAGATGGCTGAAAATCATCAAACTCAGGGCTCAAATCAATAAATTAAAAACAAAGAGACCAATGCAATGAATCAACAAACCAAGAGCTGGTTCTTTGAGAAAATCAAGAAGATAGAGAAACTCTTAGCCAAACTAACTAAAAAGCAAGGAAAAAGTACTCTACTCAACAAAATCAGAAGTGAAACAGGAGACATGACGACTGGTACTGAGTAAATCCAAAGAATCACTAGGGCTTACTTTACTTATATGACACAAAATTTGAAAATATATATGAAATGGACAATTTTCTTGACTGATACCAACTATCAAAATTGAATCAATATCAGGTAAACAAAATAAATAGTCCTGTATTTCCTTAGGAAATAGAGGCAGTCATCAAAAGTCACCCAAGGCCCCCCCCCAAAAAAAAAACAAAAACAAAAACAAAAAACAAAAAACAAAAAAAAAACCAACCCAGCTCCAGATGGATTCAGGTCAGAAGTCTACCAGATCTTCAGAGAATACCTAATACTAATTCTCTTCAAACTATTCCACAAAACATAATCAGAAATAACATTACTAAACTCATTTTATGAGGCAAAAGTCACATTGATACCAAAGCCACAAAGACCCAACAAAGAAAGAAAATTTCAGAACAATTTCCCTTATGAACATAGAGGCAAAAATACTTGCAAACAGAATCCAAGAACACATCAAAAGTACCATTCACCATGACCAAGTAGGCTTCATATCAGGCATGCAGGAGTGGTTCAATATATGAAAATCCATCAATGCAATCCATAATATAAACAAACTGAAGGAAATAATCACATGACCATCTCTTTAGATGCTGAAAGAGTATTTGACAAAATCCAACACTCTTTCATGTTAAAAGTTTTAGAGAGATTGGGAATACAAGGCAATACCTAAACATTATAAGGCAATATAGAGAAAGCCTGTTGCCAACATCAAACTAAATGGAGAGAAATTAAATCAACTCCACTGAAATCAGGAACATGGCAAGGCTGTCAACTCTGTCCATTTCTCTTCAATATAGTACTTAATTCTGGTAAAACAAAAACTTCAAAAGATATATGTGGATAGAATTGACCCTAAACTTGGTTACATTCTGGTTATTTTGCCTTCAAAACATTCTCCTACTGGGCTTCTTATACAAAGGGAAGACAAATCATAAAATAGATATTTCTCACAAATAAACAAAACAAAAAATTGAAAACATACATAAAAAATTGACCACGTCCCCTGGATGGGGATGCCTGGTGTCACTCATTTACAGTATTTGAAAAAATGAGGTATGTACATCATACCATCGATACAAATTCAAGTTTTGAATGGACAACTGCCTTAAATTCTAAAAGGACTGACTATGTGATTACTCACTTACTGTAAATAATAACATTTATGGAAATGTACAAATTAAGACTAACAATGCTCCTACATATGTGTCCTTTAAGATAAAAAACTTCTTTATATATTATAATATAAAACATGTTACTGCTATACCTCACAACCCCACAGGACAAACAGTTGTAAAAAGAGCTAATTGTATCTTTAAAAGATACTTATTAAACAAAAGGGTAGGGTAAAGACACCCAGGGATGTCTTTGTTGACTCTAAATTTTCTTAATGTTAATGATAAAAGAACATCAGCTACAGAGAGACATTGGGTGGTAAAAAGACTGAAGAACTGAGACAACCAATATTCTACAAAGATTTGTCAAGTATAAAACAAAAACCTACAATAATTTTGAGATGGGGTCATGAGTATACATATGTTTCCACAGAGAGTAAAAAAAATATGGCTATCAACAAAACTTAGATTAGATCTGACCATATAACAAGTGAATCTTAAGAGCTACCCTGGTTCTTACAAGAACTTGACATTGTTTCATACAGCTTAAAGAACTAATGCCCTCTTCTGGATTGTTAGTGTACATGTAGGCAGGGCCCTGTATTATTTACAAAACAAAACAAAACAACACTAAAGATAAAGCATATATATCCTTTATTATGTTGAAGAAAGTACCTTGTATCCCCGATCTCTCTAAGACTTTAAACATGAATGGGTGTTGTATTTTATCAAATGCTTTCTCTGCGTCCTAGGAGATGATCATGTGGTTTTTTATTTTCAGTTTGTTTATATGGTGGATTATATTGATGGATTTCCATATATTAAACCATCGCTGCATACCTGGAATAAAGCCTACCTGCTATATGCAGCAAGCCAATAGCCAAAATCAAAGTAAATGGTGAGATACTCAAGGAAATTCCTCTAAAATCGGGAACAAGGCAAGGCTGCCCACTCTCTCCATATCTCTTCAATACAGTACTGGAAGTTCTAGCCAGAGCAATAAGACAACAAAAGGAGATCAAGGGTATCCAAATGGGAAAGGAGGAAGTCAAATTAGCCCTATTTGCAGATGATATGATAGTCTACATAAGTGACCCTCAAAATTCCACCAGACAACTCCTACAGCTGATAAACACCTTCAGCAAATTGGCTGGATACAAAATTAACTCAAAAAAGTCTGTAGCCTTCCTATACACAAATGACAAGCTTGCAGAGGAAGAAATTAGGAAAACTACACCCTTAACATTAGCCACAAGCAATATAAAATATTTAGGAGTTACTCTAACCAAGCAAGTGAAGGACTTGTTTAAAAAATTTTTCAAAACTCTGAAGAAAGAGATTGAAGATGACATGAGAAGATGGAATGATCTTCCTTGCTCATGGGTCAGGAGAATTAACATAGTAAAAATGGTTATCCTACCAAAAGCAATCTACAGATTCAATGCAATCCCTATCAAAATACCTACACAATTTTTAAAAAGACATTGAAAGTTCAATTCTGAACTTCATATGGAAAAACAAAAAACCCAGAATAGCTAAAACAATCTTGTACAGTAAAAGATCCTCCGGAGGAATCTCCATACCTGATCTCAAGCTGTACTATAAAGCAACAGTAATTAAAACAGCATGGTACTGACACAGCAACAGGCGGGTTGATCAGTGGAATTGAATCAAAGACCAAGATATGAATCCACACACATATAGTCATTTGATTTTTGACAAAGAAGCCAAATCCATTCAATGGAAAAAGGATAGCATCTTCAACAAATGGTGCTGGTCTAACTGGATATCTATATGTAAAAAAATGCATCTGTATCCATATTTGTCACCTTGCACCAAACTCAAATCCAAGTGGATCAAAGACCTCAACATAAAACCAGAGACACTAAATCAGTTAGAAGAAAAAGTGGGGAAGAGCCTGGAACACATTGGCACAGGAGACAACTTTCTGAACAGAACACCAACAGCCCAGGCCTTAATGTCAACAATTAATAAATGGGACCTCATGAAGCTGAGAAGCTTCTGTAAGGCAAGAGACACTGTCAACAGAACAAAGTGACAGCCTACAGACTGGGAAAAGATCTTCACCAGCCCTACATCTGACAAAGGGCTAATATCTAAAATATATAAAGAACTCAAGAAATTAAACACCAAACCAAATAACCTAATTGAGAAATGGGGCTTGGAACTAAACAGAGAATTCTCAACAGAGGAATATCAAATTGTGGAGAAACTAAACTTAAAGAAATCCTCAACCTCCTTAGTCATCAGGGAAATGCAAATCAAAACAACTCTGGGATTCCATCGTACACCCATCAGAATGGCTAAGATTACAAATTCAAGCGACACCAAATACTGGCAAGGATGTGGAGAGAGAGGAACACTCCTTCATTGTTGGTGGGAATGCAAACTAGTACATCCATTTTGGAAATCTGTCTGGTGCTATCTCAGAAAATTGGGAATAGGGCTTCCTCAAGATGACTCCTTGGAATATAACCAGAAGATACTACAGCACACAACAAGAAAATTTGCTCAACCATGTTCATAGCAGCCTTATTCATAATAGCTAGAACATGGAAACAGCCTAAGTGTTCCTCAGTAGAAGAATGGATAAGGAAACTGTGGTACATTTACACTATGGAATACTACTCAGCTATTAAAAACAAGGAATTCCCAAAATTTGTGGATAAATGGATTGATCTAGAAATGATCATAATGAGTGAGTTAACCTAGAAGCAGAACAACTCAAATGGCATATACTCACTTATATCTGCATACTAGCCCAAGGGGCATGTCCCATGAAAATCTTCACTTATCAGGAAACTGGAACAGAGGGGGAGGACATCCTCTTGGGACTCTAGATGAGAGAAGTATGGGAGAATAGCAAAGTAGAAGAATCTAGAGGGTCCTAGAAACCCACAAGAAGAACATTACGATAGACAGATTTGGGACCAAGGGTTCCACTCAAACTATGGCTCCAGCCAAGGACAATACAGGCTGTAAACTTCAAACCCCTACCCAGATCTACCCAATGGACAGGACATTCTCCACAGTTGAGTGGAGAGTGGGGTATGACTTTCACATGTTCTCTGGTGCCTCATATTTGATCACGTCCCCTGGAGGGGGAGACCTGGTGGCACTCAGAGGAAGGATAGCAGGTTACCAAGAAGAGACTTGATACCCTATGAGCATATACAGGGGGAGGAAGTCCCCCTCAGGCACAGTCATAGGGGAGGGGAGTAAGGGGAAATGGGAGGGAGGGAGGAATAGGAGAATAATAAGAAAAAATTAATGAAATAAAATTAAAAAAAAACAGACAGCCTGGGTGATGTAACAAAAAAAATGTCTCCAGCACCCCAAACAAGGTGCCTCAACTGTTGTTTCCTTAAAAAATTATATAGCACTAATATGCCTATACTAATGATTTTAAAAGTTTGCTTACTTTAACAAAAAACAGGAGAACAATAAAGGCGAAACAGACAGCCTGGGTGATTCAACCCCAACAAAATGCCTCTGGCACCCCAGCAAGGTGTCTCAACTGTTGCTTCCTTAGAAAATTATATATTTACTAACATACCAAACTAATGATTTCAAAAGTTTGCTTACTTTCAAAACAAAAAACAGGACAATGATAAAGATCGAACTTCTGCCTCTGGCACTACTGTTTCCTCCAAAGATTACATACATATTAGCCACAAAACAGCTAGCCAAAAGGATCAATCCCAAAAACAGATTCAACCATGTTTTCCAATACCTGGCCAATATACCATTTTTCTAGAGTACCCCAAAAACGTTTTTCTACTAAACAACACAAAGTAATTTTGAAAACATGATGGCTCCATTCCCAGTAAGTGGAATGGATGTTTTAGGTGGGTTACCAATTCTCATTTTTGCCTAATGGGGGGGTGTTACAATTTATAAAAGTTTCATTTGGGGATTTCTTTCTTCTTTCTTTCTCTCTTATCATTCTATCCTATCTAATATTAAGAAAAAGGGGGCAAGGAAGGGAGGGTATAGGTTTATAAAATAAAAGGTAGATTATTAAATCTACTAACTTCAAAAATCTTACATTGGTATTATAGATTAATAAAAATTAATTAAAACATTTGATTGATAAATATTTAAAACTATTTTATTCAATTCTTCCTTCACATTGATAAAAACTTAAATTGTATATTGCTATTCATTTTTTGCCTTATGTATTGTATGTTATATGTTGACAAAATATTATTTATTATATGTTAAAAACTTAAGATCATTTTGTTCAATGTTTATTTCATGTATTATTCATGTGCCACTCATTCAAAAAGGTAATGTCTTATAAAAACTATTAATCTGTACAAAAAGATCGGAGATAAAATTTGGTATTTAGTTACCTTAAATCTTACTAGATACTAAGTTACTTTGTCATAAAGCAGGTTTATTTAATTTCTTGTACATGTCTTCAAAAAATAGATTGATAACTGTAAAAATAAATAGAGAATTGATCTTCAAACTCTTCAGAGATCCACAAAATATGACATTTAATGATAAGGGCTTTCCTGGCAGAAAAAGGCATCTGCTCCTGGCCACATCTCCATATACATCATTAAAGATGGGGACATCAAGAGACAAGGATGACAAAATGGTCACTAGACTGAGAAACTGCTCTCATCTCTACTTCTGATGACAGGCTAACTGTCCATTATTATGAATAATGATGCTAAAAAGTTAACTGTCCAACTTTAAAGAAACTACGTGGACCAAACTGTCAAAATTCCTGCTTCAAATAGCAGTTTGTTAAATGTTTTGGGCCGATAAGACTGAAGACTGATTGCCCCAATGATTAAAAATAAATCCAGTGACTGTCCAAGTGGTCTGCTCTCTCTGTCCTATCCACACTTAAAAGTTGCCCTCCAACACTTCCCTTATTAGAATAAATTTCCTTCTTGGGTCTCTGATGAAATTAAAGACTAAATATACACAGTGGTACTAAGAGCTTTAGTTTAAAAATTAAAAACACATTTATAAATTCATAATTACAATTTCTCATAAAGAAAAAGGACTCTCCTTTAGTAAGATAGTAAAATACTTTCTCCCAGGTTAACAAATATAAAAGAAGTTGGTTATGTATTTAATACCTGGTGATTCTGTAGATATGTATATTTGTATATATAGTTCTTAATTATTTTTTAAAAGGGAGATGTGTAAAAAAGATTGTAAGCTTTATCACAGGTAAAAGCTATCTTGACAGGCTTTACCCTTAGACACAACATGAATACTCCCTGATATTAACCTTGAGGTAGACTGGGTGGAACCATCCTCAGCCTGAAATTCAGGAAGGGAACCTGGGGACTCCACCTAGATTATAATATTTCTAATCAACCCTCGATGAGAAAAGAGACCGGCCCTTGCACGTGAGAGAAGATACATGCAACGAGGACAAAAAAAAGTTCAGACCGCACTCAAGTACACATAGATTTAAAAAAATCAGTAAACAGGCTGGACCAACACACAGGCCAGAGACAACTAGAGACCCATCTCATAAAACAGATACTGAAAAGTTCACTCTTGTTTCCCTGCTCCAGGAGTTATTGATTATATCATCTGCCCCTAATCTCACCCCATTGGGTCCATTAGAGAAATAATTCTCAGATGGATTTGCCTTAGATCCTAGGTATTAGTAATAATTGTCTACTATGGAGTAGGATAGCACTCCAAAGCGCTATCCTAGATCTGCCAAACACACATTTCCCTTCCCACCAGAGTTCCAGCAAGTTTTTGCTCTTTGCCTTCCACTCATCAGATATGCCTCTGAAAACATCCACCTAAGAAGGCTGGAGAGAGAATTCAGTGGTTAAGGGAACTGAATGCTCTTGTATAGGAGGCAAGTTCAGTTCCCAGCACAATCATAGCAGCTCATTACCATCTCTAACTGCAGTTCCAGCAAATCCAAAGTCCTCTTTTGTCAGTCATACTTGTGGTGCACAGATATTCATTCAGCCAAAATATCTCTACACATATAAATGAAAAGAAAGTAAGCAACTATCTGAATTTCAGGAAGTACCTCACATGCATGGCCCTCACACATGGGTAGCAGGGCACTACAGGCTGGTGAGAAATTAATGCCTCTATTTCAAGCCTGCCAGTCCCCATTTAATCTCCTATATCAATATTAGACTTGTCCTTTGCCATTTGGGGACTGGTGCCTCATGTTAGTCACTATCAAACATCTGGGTGGTTTGGCTCATGTTATGCTCTAGCCTGGGTACCTAGCTGGATACCAAGCCTGCTCCTTGTCTCTCATGTTAGATTTCTGTACACACAAGTCCTAAGGACAGGCTGTGGGATCTTCTCAGGGAAGCTCAGTGGGCAGTCTTACTTTGTCCTTTCTGTAGTGTAAGTCCTGAAGAGCAACACTTTGCAAGACTCTGCCCCACACTTACGCATAGATTTCAGTGCAACTGGACAGACAAAACACTTTATGGTGCCGTGCACCTGTGGGTCAGTGGGGACCATGAGAAACACTGAGGCTTTTACCTCACCTCCTAGGTGAAGGGCTTTCGTAGGCCTGAGCATGGCAAGCACAGACCTGGACATGTCAGTCAAACACGGCACTAACAAGTTTTGCCTTTTACCCTTCTCCCTTTGCTAGAAACCATTGAAATTCATTCCTAAAACTACCCCTGAATGTTTACTCCATCCATGGCCACTTCCTGCTTCTTTGTTTGACTACCAAAATCTAGCCAGTAATGTTTTATATTCACCAAATCTAATCAAAATTAATCGGTTCATCCTAAGATTTTTTTTCTGTTTTACCTTTATGCCCAGTGTCTCACTCTAGCATCCACAGAATACCTCTGAGATATGCAGATTGTCATCAGTGATTAGGGAGTGTCTTTCTCTCTTTTGGAGTCAGTTGGCAATGGTGACTAGTGTTTTCCTCTCATTTGGGGTTAGTCAGTGTCTGACCTCTCTTTTTCTTGTTCTATACCTGTATTCAAAAACCTTTTAAGTTTGGAGACTGCAAGAGCCCAGGCACTAATGGTAGTTAATTAAAGTACAGAAAAGAGGGGAAGGAGACACGGTTTCCCCTCTGTAGCTGAGGATGGACTGTTCTGCCACAGATGAGTAAAACTTTTGATCACTTTTTCCCCCTGCAGTTAGGGAAGCAGTTCTAGACTGGGTGTGAATGAGGCCCTTTGATCTAGGGAACAACTCAGAGGGCCCTAGGCTAAAGTATGCCTGCTTATCTGAGGGCCCTGAGTCTGTTAACTTCTTCATGGATCTATTGGCTAACAAAATCGAGAGAAAGAAAGGAAGAAGACCATTCTCTCTCTCTCTCTCTCTCTCTCTCTCTCTCTCTCTCTCTCTCTCTCTCTCTGAAATGGATGAGGAGGCACATGGCCCCAGCAAACTTTATAGCCCTGATTATACCCTGAACAAAAGCTCTCTACATTAGAGAAAGGATCATTTCATAGTCAAAAGGATTTTTTCACAGAGACAGACAAAACCTTTACAATGGGAGAGATTTTAGTAACTACATGTTTCCGTACTAAGCTAAACACTTCTTTATCTAGGCTGGCATTCCAAGATATAAAGTCGACCTGAAATGACAGTATTTTATATCATAAACTGACAAAGCAAACAAAAAAGGTTGTATTTCTTTTAAAAATTCATTTTATTTTTAATTTGCTCACTTTACATCCTGATTGTAGCTCCCTCCATTATCACCTCCTGGTCCCACCCTTCCTCCCTCCTTCGTACCCTCTCTTTCTCCAATAGTCTTTAGAAAGGGAGAACCCTCCTCTCCTATCACTGGACCTTAGTCTATCAAGTCTCATCTGGACTGCTTGTTTCTTCTTCCTCTGTGGCCTGGTGAGCCTGCCCTGCCAGGTAGACATGACCAAAGTTTGGGGGCCAGAGTGCATATCAGAAATAGTTCCTGCTCCCCATACTGTGGGACCCACAAGGACATTGTGCTGCTACATCTGAGCAGAGGGTCTAGGTCCACATCATACATGGTCCCTGGTTGGTACATCAGGCTCTGTACTGTAGTATTGTTATCCTGTATTATGAGACTAATATCTGTTTATGGGTGTGTATATACCTGTGTCTCTTTCTGGGCCTGGGTTACCTCACTCAGGATGATCTCTTTAAGTTCTATCAATTTTCCTGAAAATTTCAAGATTGCTCTGTTTTTAATAACTGGGTGGTATTCCATTTTTTAGAAGTACTACAGTTTCTTTATCCATTCTTCAGTTGAGGTACATCTAGGTTATTTCCAGATTCTCCCTATTAGGAATAAAGCTGCTATGAATATAGTTGAGTAAATGTTCTTGTTGTGTGGTGGAACATCACTTGTGTATATGCCCAGGAGCGGTATGGCTAGGCCTTGAGGTAGAATTATTACCAGTTTCTTGAGAACATGCCAGATTGATTTCCAACGTAGTTGTAGGAGTTTTCACTCCCAATAGCAGTAGAGGAGTGTTCCCCTTTCTCCACATTGTCTCCAGCGTGTGTGTGTGTGTGTGTGTTTCACTTTGGCTTTTGCTATGGTAAAATTTATTTCTTGTGATTTTACGAGTGGGGTTAATCTCCTTGGGTTCCCAAAGTGGTTGTACAAGTTTGCACTCTGAGCAGGAATGATGGAGTATTCTCCTTTCTCCACATCCATGATGTAATCTGTAATGAAAAACATTGAACTTGACTTTAAATAAAGTTCTGCGGTTAGAGAGAGAGGGGGGCGGGGAGAGAAGAAAAAATAAAGTTCTCTGGGCTTGAAAACCTTTACATTTGCACAGCAATTTATGCCTCGGTGTCAAAATTTCTTTTCTCCTCTGTTCCTCATTCTCCCTTCAAAAATTAGTTCCCTATGACTAATTGTTTACTGACAGTTGGTCATTTATTCAGCTGTTCCCCACTTACCAATCCTCCCTACCACAGAACCATCAAGACATTCTGTTTTCTGATCATGAAGCTGGTCTGTGGGACTCTACCCTAAAGGCTCCCAGCTCATGACTTACCTCACCTGGTGATTGGGTTCTTCTGTGATACAATTGAAGCCACAAGAAGGAGGTGATGCCCATGCCTGGGAAGCCTGACCAAGTAGGATGAAACCAGGATTTTCATGATGTGGTTTCCATTATTCCACACAATGTCAGTTTTGTCAGGGGCATCAGAGTGTCCCTGGGCTCAGGATCTTGGAATTGCAAACAGGTGGAAATCCTGAATATCCACCTCAGATCTGTAGCCTGACTCTGAAGGTCTAGCTGTGAGGGGCTGTGATGCAGGCATATGTGACTGTGAAACTGGATGGAGAGGGACACCGAGTTGGAGAATGAAGAACTTCTGGTAGACTATCGCTGTGGAGGGGCAGGACTTAGCTGAAACAGCATAAAGCCACCCGTGTGGGAACTGCATCTCTACTGAGTCATTATGTTAATCAGGCCAGCCTGCAGAATTGCCTGAGAGGGTTTGCCTTGATTGTTTTAATGAATGCAGAAGGGTTGAGACACTTAGTATAGCTCTACCCCTATACAGGTGGTGTGGGATGTCTAAGAAATATAGCTAAGGTTTAGAGAGAGAGAGAGAGAGAGAGAGAGAGAGAGAGAGAGAGAGAGAGAGAGAGAGAGAGACGATAGCAGCTTTCTCCTTTAATTCCTGCTTTGAACACCCTACATTTAATTCTATGTTGCCTTCTCTTAGTGATGGGTGTGACCTCAAGGAATGACGCAAGTTATGCTGATATTAACATATTTATCACATGAGTGGAAAGGCAACTAGAACACAGAATATTTAGTGGAGAATATTTAGCATATCCTTATGGACCATTAATAACGTTCTCTGTATTTGTATACATAAAATTTCGTATATTTTGTGCAAAGAGAAAAGACCAAGATACAGTCATGCCAAGTGCAGGTGCAACCCCTCTTCTGGCATACACTGCCTTGAGCCTCCAGAGATTTTCCTTTGAGGGTTTTGAAAAATTCAGACCCTCCTGAGTCTGCCCATTCTCTGGATGCATATTTCTGTCTCTAGACCAGTAGTTACTAGAAAAAATACAAACTCTACCCTTGCTCACCTGACACAGCCCAGAGTCACAGTGAGAGGGATGACTAGCTCTGCAATGCACCTGTGCCAATGTTTCAGGCCAGGTCATAGCAGTAGAGCCTGGTGACCATTCCTGTTGTAGCCACAGACATAAGCTTCAGGTCTCCTATTGTGTTCTCTACAGGGCACCATAAGACCTGAGTCCACACTCAGAATATTATTTCACTACTTATATGTATCACAGTTTTGTTATCGCTTCATCACTTGAAGGAAGTATAAGTTGCTCCCATTTTCTAGCTATTATGAATACAGTAACAATGCACATGGCTGAACAGGTATCTGTGGAGTAAGTAGGATGTCAAGTCGTTTGGCCAAATGGTGAGAATGGTGTACTTTGTCACGCAGTGGATTTGTTTTCATTTTTCTTTTGATGTTCTTCACTTGTATCATGTAGGCTCTGTCTGCATTTTTTCTAGCACTTTCAGTACCTAACATCTCACATTTAGGTATTTGATCTATTTGGAGTTAATTTTTGTGCAGGGTGATTGATAGTAGCCTAATATAATTCTTCTACATTTATTTTTCCTAACAGCACTTGTTGAAGATGCTGTCCCTTCTCCAGTGCATGTTTTTAGCATCTTCATCAAATATCAGATGGCTGTAATTACATACACTCAAATTTGGGCTCCTCTATTTTGTTCCATCAGTTGAAATGTCTGGTTTTGTTCTAGTACCATTTGTTTTTATTACTATAGCTGTTTCATATTTTTTATTTATTGATTTTTAATTATGTTTCTTTTTTAACATATGCATTTATATTACTACACATGAATACATCAAACTACATACAGAAAGAGGAACCATGAGACAATCATGAGGTATATAAATGTTATTTGTCCAACTTGAAGTAAACATCTTTCCTAATTTTACTGCCTGAGCAGTCACTCAACACTCTTTGTAATGTTGGAGTTTCATCTTCTGCTTTCTAGGCCAATATCTCTGCCAGACATATCTTTGAGGCAGGAATTACTGAGGATTTGCTTATCCTACCTTGGCAGAGAACAGCAATCTGCTCTGCCTAAATCTAAGCTTGCCCATTTTTATACAGAATTCTGTCTTTGGCATAAAGGAGGACTCTCCTGCAGACTTCTGGGAAGAGCCTATCATAACCGTAGTCTTCATCCCTTTCTACTGTGCCAAGGGACAGTGCGGAAGTAGTGGACTACCAAATGCATGGTAGAGGTCCAGCAGCAGCAGCAGTTTCCTTCTTGCCTTCGTGTGGAAAAATCATCTAATTATTGGCTACAGCTGAAAAAGGGGTCTCGGATCTTGCCTCTGTTTTCCTTGACTAGAGCATCATTTTGTGATGTCGCCCCTGTGCCTCGATCCACAGGCCTTGGCAGTCTCCCTACGGAGCTCTTGCTCCCTCCTAGACATTCATTCCCCAAGTTTTACCTACAACTCTCAGCACTCTGTCCATTGTCCAGCTTCAAATCTCGGTAACTGTCCCTATACACCCCCCCGGGGTGGAGCCTCTCAGAGGACATCTAAGTTGGTCTAAAATCTACTTATAATTGAGTATACAGTAGGCATGTCTTTTGGGGTCTGGTTTAACTCACTTAGGATGATCATATCCAGTTATACCCATTTGCCCGCAAATTTCAAGATTTCCTACTTTTACTAGCTGAGTAATATTCCATTGTGTAGATATATCACAGTTTCTTTATACATTCTTTGGCTGAGGGACATCTAGCTATGAACATAGCTGAGCAAATGTCCTTGTTGTATGATAGTGCATCTTTTGGATATATGCCCAGGAGTGGCATAGCTTGGATCTTGGGGTAGAACTACCCCTAATTTTCTGAGAACGTGCCATATTGATTTCCAAAGTGGTTGTACAAGTTTGCACTCCCTCCAGTAGTGGAAGTGTGTTCCCTTTCTCAACATCCTTGTAAGCACGTGCTGTCACTAAAGTTATTGATCTTTGCCATTCACATTGGTTTAAGGTGGAATATCAAAGTCATTTTGATGGGCATTTCCTTGGTGACTAGGGATATTGAGCATTTCCTTAAGTGTTTCTCAGCCATTTGATATTCTTCTATTAGAATTCTCTGTTTAGTTCTGTACCCCGTTTTAAAATTGGATTATTTTGTTTGGTGGTGTTTAAATTCTTGAGTTCTTTATATATTTTAGATATTAGCCCTTTATCAGATGTAGGGTTGGTAAAGATCTTTTCCCAATCTGAAGGCTGTCACTTTGTTCTGTTGACAGTGTTTTGCCTCACAGAAGCTTTTCAGTGTCATGATGTCCCATTTATTAATTCTTGATCTTAGAGCCTGAGCTGTTGGTGTTCTTTCAGGAAGTTGTCTCTTGTGCCAGTGAGTTCTAGTCTTTTTTCCAGTTTTTCCTCTAAAAAATTCAGTGTGCCTGGTTTTACCTTGAGGTCTTTAATCCACTTGGACTTTAGTTTTGTACAGGGTGATAAATATGGATCTATTTGTATTTTGTACAAGTAGACATTCAGTTAGACCTGCACTATTTGTTGAACACACTATCTTTTTTCCATTGTATGTTTTTGGCTTTCCTGTTAAAAATCAAATGACCATAAATGTGTGAATTTATTTCTGGGTCTTCACTTTAATTCCATTGGTCAACTGCCCTATTTCTATGTCAGTGCCATGCTATTATTATTACAGTTGCTCTATAGTACAACTTGAGATCAGGGATGAAGATTTCTCTGTCAGATCTTTTATTGTACAGGACCATTTTAGCTATCCTAGATTTTTTCCATATGAAGTTGAGAATTGATCTTTCCAGTTCTGTAAAATATTATGATGGTATTTTATATGTATTGCATTGATTCTGTAGATTTGCTCTTCATAGAATGGACATTTTTACTATGTTGATTATCCCAGTCCATGAAAAGGGCATATATTTCCATTTTCTGAGATCTTCATCAATTTCACTTGCTAGATTATATTTCACCAAGATACTTTATATTATTTGAGACTATTGTGAATGGAGTGATTTTCCTAATTTCTTTCTTAGCCCTTTTGCCATCTATATACAGGAGGTCTACTGACTTTTTGTGTTAATTTGGTATCCTGCCACTTGGATGAATTTGTTTATCAGCTGAAGGAGTTCTTTGGTATAATTTTGAGGGTCACTGATGTATACATCATATTATGTGAAATACTGAAAGTTTAACTTCTTCCTTTCTATTTGTATCACATTGATCTCCTTTAGCTGTCTCATTGCTCCAGGTAGGACTTCCAGCATGATGTTAAAAAGAAATGAAGAAGGGACAGTATTATCATGTATCCTGATTTCAGTGGGATTGGTTTAAGTGTCTCTCCATTTATTTGATGTTGGCTATAGGCTTGCTGTATATCTGTATATTACCTTTACTATGTTTAGGTATGTGACTTGTATATAAGATCACTCTCAGACATTTAACATTAAAGGGTATTGGATCATGTCGAATGTTTTTCAGCATCTAAAGAAAGATTCATGTGGTTTTTTCCTTCACTTCGTTTATATGCTTGATTACATGGTGGATTTCCCTATATTGACCCACTGCTGCAAGCCTGGGATGAAGCCTACATTGTCATAATGGATGAGAATTTTGATGTGATCTTGGATTTGGTTTGTCAGAATTTTATTGATTATTTATGCATCTATGTTAATTAGGGAATTTTTCTGAAATTCTCTTTCTTTGTTGGGTCTTTGTGTGGCTTAGGTATTAAGTTAACTGTGGTTTCATAGAATGAGTTTGGTAGTGCTCCTTCTGTTTCTATTTTGTGAAATAGTTTGAGGACTATTGCTATTAGTTCTTCTTTGAAGGTCTGGGAGAATTCTGTGCTGAATCCATCTGGCCCTGGGCTTTTTTTGTTGTTGCTGATGGGAGAATTTTGATAACTGTGTCTATTACCCTAGGGGATATAAGAATATTTAATTGGTTTGGCTGATCTTGATTCAACTTTGGTAACTGAAATTTATCAAGGAAATTGTCCATATCATTTGGATTTTCAAATTTTGTGGTGTATGGGTTTTTGATGTAAAACCTAATGATTCTTTGTATTTCCTCTATATCTGTTGTTATTTCTCCCATTTAATTTCTGATTTTTTCAATTTGTGGACTCTCTCCTTGCATATTAGTTAGTTTAGCTAAGGGTTTGTCTACCTTGTTGATTTTCTCAAAGAAGCAGTTCTTGGTTTTGTTGATTCTTTGCATTGTTTTCTTTGTTTCTAATTTATTGATTTCAGCCCTGAGTTTGATGATTTTCTGCCACCTACTCCATTGAGTGTGTCTACTTTTTTTGTAGAGTTTTCAGGTGTTCCATTAAATTGTTTCTATATGATGTCTCTATATTTTTAAAGGCACATAATGCTATGAACTTTCCTCTTAGCTATTTCAATGTGTCCCAAAAGTTTGTATATATTGTCCATTCATTTTCATTGAATTCTAGGAATTATTTCATTTCATTGTTTATCTCATTCCTGACCCAGTTGTCATCGAGTAAAACATTGTTCAGTTTCTATGTGTCTATAGGCTTTTTGTTAATTCTATTGTTGTTGATGGTCAGCTTTAGGCCATGGTGGTCTGATAAGATACAGCGGATTATTTCAATTTTTTATCTGATGAGGTTTGTTTTGTGACCAATTACATGGTCAATTTTGTAAATGGTCCCTTGTGGAGTGGATAAGAAGGTAAATTCTTTTCTGTTTGGGTAAAAAGTTCTGTGGATGTCTTTTATGTACATTTGATTCATGGCCTCCATTGGCTTGATTATTTCTCTATTTAGTTTCTGCCTTGAAGATCTGTCCATTGTTGAGAGTAAGGTGTTGAGGTCTCCCACTATTATTATGTTGTGATCTATGTGTGATTTATACTTTAAAATTATTTCTTTTATGAATGTGGGTAGCCTAGCATTTTGGGCATAGATATTCGGGATAGTAATGTCCTTTTGGTGGATTTTTCCTTTGATGGGAGCAAAGTGTCTTTTTCCATCTTTCTTGATCAATTTTAATTGAAAGTCTACTTTATCAGATATTAAAATGACTACCCACACTTGCTTCCTTGGGCTGTTTGCTTGTAAACTTTTTCCATCCCGTTTCTCTTAGGTAACATCTATCTTTGTTGCTGAGATGTGTTTCTTGAATGCAACAGAATGATGGATCTTTGTTTTCATATCCATTTTGCTAACCTTGTCTTTTTACTTGGGAATTGAGGTAATTCATGCTGAGAGATATTTGTGACCAAAAGTGATTGGAACTCTTGATTGTGGAGTTGGTGGTGATTGTGTGTGGCAGTGTCTGTTTTGGTTTTGCTGTTGTGACTTTATGTATAAACTGCATTTTCTTGGGTGTGGTTGACCTCGTTGTGGTGAAATTTTCCTTCTACTGTCTTCTGTAGAGCTGGATTTGTGTTTAAATATTGTTTAAATATGGTCTTGTCATGGAAAATCTTGTTTTCCCCATCTATGGTGACTGAAAGTTTTGCTGTATATAGTAGTCTGGGTTGGCATCTGTGATCTTTTGGTGTCTGGATGATCTCAGCCCAGGCACTTCTGGCTTTCATTGTCTCTGTTGAGAAGTCAGGTGTAATCCTGATGGGTCTGTCTTTATATGCTACTTAGCCTTTTCCAATGATGCCTTTAATATCTTTCCTTGCTCTGCAGATTTAGTATTTTGATTATTATGTGGCAGGAGGAATTTCTATTCTGGTCTACCCTATTTGGTATTCTCTAGGCCTACTATTTGTTCCAGGGTATCTCTTTCTTTAGATTGTGAAAACTTTCCTCTATGATTTCCTTGAAAATATTTTCTGGTCCTTGGAACATTGCACCTTCCTTTTCTTCTACTCCTAAAATCCTGAGGTTGTGTCTTCTCATGGTGTCCTTGATTTCTTGGATGGTTTGTGTCACAGAATTTTCTGTTTTACTATTTTCTTTGAGAGATGTATCAGTTTCTTCTATTGTATCTTCAGCTCCTGAGATTATCTCTTCCTTGCTTTGTATTCTGTTGCTTATACTTGTCTGTTGGATTCATGTCTTCAGATGATTGACCTTGGCAATCTAAAATTTGAGATTTAAAATCTCCTCCTGAGAACAGAAGGAGTATGGTCAAGCTCCCTTGTTTCCATGACTTACTGAGGAGCACATGACACAACCCCCAGGTGTAATCTCGCCACCAGTTATTTTTCCCCCTATGAATATAAGGTTGTCAGTGTCCTAACTCTCAGCTAATGAGACACATTCATTCTCAAAACCCTTCTGTACTGCTGGAGGTGCTTAAGTCCTTGTTCCTCATGAAATATTGCTGTGAGCACCATCTATTTAACTTACAGATATCTCAGACAGGACGTTTACACTGAGCTGTAGAACTGTGGAAAGGAGGACCTCCTTTCTCCATGAAGAATTCATTTCAGACTCCAGTATTTGACCTCTGTCCAGGGAGTCACCACAGAATTTCCATGGGCACCACTAGAGCTTGCATAGTTGCCTTAAGCTTCTGCTGCTTATCTCTGTCTACAGTAGTGTTGATCTGAGAGAGTGAGCTGCCTGCTGTTTTCAGGTGCCTCTGTAGCCACCTGACTAGGGCTTGGTGCTGTGATATTCCCACTGCCTCCTGGTTTGGTACTGACAGACCAGCTAAAAATCAACTTTCCTCACACCCACAGCTGTGTAGTATCATTGGGGAACTGAGATACAGCCAAAACAGTGATGACATGAGGCTCATCAGTCCACCACAGACAGCAGATGTGAAGAAGAACAAGCTGTCTGTCTGCAGTCAGGTAATCAGTGTCTCCACCCTGGAGGCCTTCTCAAGCGTCGGGAATGGAGAGAAGCTGATGTTAATCTTGGTGATCAGCAGCTTGTCACGACATCTGGTCCAGGAAGTGAGAACAAACAGACAGTTAGATTTGACTACAGAAGTAAGCCACCTTAGTATGGAACATTTCTACAGAATTCTAAGAATCCAATTGCCATGTAGTAGAGAGAAAATCGTGTGTCCTCTGGTGTGCTGATGTCACTACCCATGGAGAGTAAGGGACAGTCCTTTCTTTTGTCCTCCTCCTTCAGTAGATCCTGTATCTATCACAGGAACTCTCTGCTCAGTGAGTCAGTTATTTCAAACAAATTTGCTGTCTTCCTCTCTTTTTTTGCGAGTGTATAATTTTGAACAGGTATTACTGCATGCATTGTCATTAATCCTGGGTATTAGAAACAATGGTCTCGTATGGAGAAAGTTAGTGTCCTAAATTCCAAGTGCAGATATGCCAAACTCACATGTCCCTTCTTTCCATAGTTCCAGCAAATTCTTGCTCTTTCCCTTTACCAGTCAAATCGTCCTCTAAAAACATCTACCCAGGAGGACTGGTGAGATGGTTCAATGATTAGGAGTACTGTGTGCTCTTGTAGAAGGCCCAAGTTCAATTCCCAGCACACACAAAACAGTTCACCACATTATTTAACTTGAGGTTGGGGAGATTCAATGCCCCTTTCTGGATTCTGTGGATACCAGGCATACTTGTGGTGGACAGATTTGTATGCAGCCAAGAATAGCTATACTTACCTGAGGTTGAAGTACAGATCATATAGCCTTCTAGAGACCAGTATTTCCCCTTCAATATTTTGACATCATATGTGGCTTTATTGTGTTGCTCCAGATGGTCCAGAGACTCTGGTTATATCCTCCTCAGATATCCATTTTCATCTAGGGAAGTCCACTTTTAGAGAGTGGTGTATTAGAAAAATCTCACATGTCATAACTCATAAGGCACTTTAGAATATTCCAGAAATGGTCACATAGGTTTCAACAAATGATCACTATTGCTGACACAAAATCAATTGGGATTAATAATCCTCATGTGAAACAAAAGAAACAGAGGCACTTAGTAGTTAGGAGCTCCTGACATGCAGCCTCTCAATCACCTCCACAGTATTCTTGGCTTACCCATTGTAAGTCCCTGTCATACTCTCTAGGCTTCTTTATCCCAAACATCTCTATTAATAATAGCAGAACCTATATCTGCTTGTCTCTAACTCTGTCCCTGTCCTCAATGGCACCACAGTCAAGATCCTAGTACATGGATCACTGAAATACCTTTTGCTGTGTTAGGATATTCATGGCTTGTTTCAGTAGGATAGCTGAGTTCTGGTGGTAACATATTGCTCTGGATCTTGTTGAGTGTGTTCTTACGCTGGTCTTTGTCAACCTGGTTTTCACTGGTGTTGGCAGGCCTGGAGAACCTGATGGCAGTAGGCCTCTGGGATTGCAGGTAGATCTGGGAGCCTGTGATGGCTGCAGGCTTCTGGTGGTCCATGGTGGCCCCTGTCTTGGTAGTACCTAATGGCTGCCACCTCTGGAATTGAAGGTAAAGCTGTGGCCTGGTAAAATCCCATTCCGGTAATTGAAAGTTCTGCAAGACAGTATGGTTTTCTTCCTTTTGGTCTCCTTAATGCCCAGTAGAATGCCTGAATTTTTAAGGACAACAGTTAAAAAATGGATACAGAACTCGGTTCTCACAATAATGTAGCCGTAGAGGGCTTGAAGAAAATGAACATAAAAGGTGAAGTCAGGTGTTGACAGAAACTACAAGAGGAACAGAACAACAACAAAAAGAGTTAGAGAGTGAAGTTTCAGTTCTCGTAGGGAGGGAAGTAGTGGAGGAATCACCCAATATCAATCTACGCAGAGTGTGAATGGGGGAATGAGGGCACTGAGCTAGAGCTATAGTGATACCCAAGTCAGAGCTCCATGTACATACAACGCCAAGTGCAGGGACACTGAGTTTATGGAGCTAATTTGCTGACCTCCATAAAATAAGGCAAGGAGACACTCACTCACACAGCTTGGCTGAGGAATGAACACATTTCAGGACACAGGGCTCCAGCTTAACCAAATACAAAAGTTCTAAGATGGATCTTTATCTTTCCTTCTAGCTTCCCCTTTGACGTGTGGACGCCCTCCCACCTCTGCTCAGCCCACCATTGAATTAGTGCTTCTCAATGTTGCTAAAGGAGGAAGTGTTCTTCTACTTGTTCACAACCTCCCAGAGAAGATTCAAGCTCTTTTCTGGTACAAGGGGGTAGGCGTGTTCAAGAATGAAGAGGGTTCTCTGTATGTAATAGCCAAGAAGGCAAGTGTGGATGGAACTGCACACAGTGGCAGAGAGACTGTTTACAGCAATGGGTCCTTGCTGATCCACAATGTTACTGGGAAGGATGCTGGATTCTATACCCTACAAATGCTGGACAGAGATCTGAAAGAGGAGGTGATGCATGTGCAACTCCTGGTGGATGGTAAGTGATTGTGTGTAATCAGTCAGTGCTGGGTGGGGCTTAGATACACAGGACTGTCACACTTGGCATGTGACCTCTTTTCCTCTGTACTGTGTCTCCATGTTGGTGTTTGAGCACTTAGTACTGGACACACAGGTGGAAAAAGGTGACATAGATTAGACTCCTTTTCTGATTCTCCTTTCATAGATTATATATATAATAAGAAAGGGGCTCTTAGTCAAGGAACATTGGACTCAGTCCAGTCTCTTGATGTTCTCACCATGAACATGGTATGAGAAAGACACTGTTGGCAACAGGCCGATTTTATGTCCACTCAGAGAAGTGAGCAGCAGGAAGTCCTGGCTCCAGCCCTCTGTTCTAGCTTGGACTACAAGTGTTCCTGAAACGTATTTTGCCAGGGCTGGTGTCTTACTATAGCAGCTGATAGGGATCAATGGATTTTGGCCATCCGTATTTCATGGGAAACCAACCAGTGCACTGTTTTGAGAGCCTCAGCTAAGCAAGGTCACCTAGGAACCTCCTGATACTCGGCATGAACAGCAGAGCTGAGCAGGTCATCAGGCTATGAGCCAACTGTCCACATCAGCTTATGAGACCTCACAAGTTCAGGGTACCCAAAGGGAGGAACAATGGACATAGGTCCTCCTGGCAAGTACTTGTCCTCTGAGGCCCAGCTGTAGGCAAATAGTAGCAGGCTCTGCTCATCTTGACAGCTTCCAGACATATGCACCAGTCATCCTATTAATCACCAGGGGACAGTATTATCTTACAGTCAAACACTGAGAAGCTGTTTCCTGGAGAAGATGAGGAGAATCGTTTCCATTTCTGTCCCAACAGATCTGGAGGTCCCTCCCACAAGGACAGTTTGGCCTACTGGCTGTTTGCTGTAGCCCAGGAGAGTACTAGGGGACCCTGTCCCAATTCTCCCCTCTAGCATCTTGAGTTGGGGAGAGAGTGATGAACAGGGCAATTGCCAATCAAAGGACTGAGGCATCCCTAAAATGTCAGGGTGGATGTGGGCACAACTGAGCAACATCTCAGCCAACACAGGAGGCTGGAACTCAGGTTTGTCACTGAAATCCTTCACTGTAGAGTGAGCTCACTCCTCTCCAGCGCTGAGGTGACCCTCTGTTGCACACGCAGAACATGGATCTCCTGATACAACTAATTGATCCTGAATATTTGTCCTGGTCAGACTCTGAATGGTAACACTAGTGATAATAGATGAGTGTCCTATCCCTGGTTTCACCCAGCTGGTCCCTTTCCAGCCCTCACAGACATCTCTGTCACCTTTCAGCTATGCACAAATTCTGCCTTTCCAGAATTGAGGACATGGGAATAACTAGGTGTCCAATGGAGTTTCTGTGTCACCAAGGATGCATAAGGAGCACTGGGTCCCCTTCTTTGGTGGTGACAGAGTCAAGGCCATGATGAAGCAGAGATCATCCATGGGGAGAGCTGTTGGATTCTGGCTCACAGGGGTGCTTTTCAGCCTGTTTCTCACTGTGTAGTCTGAAGACTGAAACATAAAGAGAAGGAGAGGGAGACAAGCACCCCACCCACATCCATGTGACTCTGGGAGTGGCTTCTGCCTCAGTGCAGACTCAGCTCAGAAGGAGGCAGGACCACAGAGACACTGAAGCAGAATGTGAGAATATGGCACATGCACCAGAGACCATGGAGGCCCCATTGTTCATCCACACAAGGAGCATTATGGGCAAGGACTGGTACCCTAAGTGAAAATAGACTTCCCTGACATTGTGTGGCAGGGTGGAGCTTAGGCCCTGACTGGAGTCTCCAGGGAGGACAAGAGTCTGAAGGAATTCAAGGTGTCTGCTTGCCCCTGAGTGGAGTTGACACAGAGGTGGGGACAAAGATTCAGCAGCAGGGACTTCTCAGTGAACAGGAAATGGTAAAGGGATGTGCAAAAAAGCCAAATTGTTCTCTACTCAAAGTCAATCACATTGGCCACTATATTCTGGAGAGTGCTGTTCCCAACTATGATGGAGTGACTCAGAAAAAAAAATTGTCCAGGATAGGCCAGTGAGGGAAGGCAAGATTCTACACATTAGTAACTTAAACAGAGAGTTCAAAATTGCAACAACACATGCACGACTTCATATAATTAAGTGGCTTCCATCATATGAGTATGTTGCATCCTCCTTTATACACTGAACTGTGAGGTTTGGATTGTGCCTGTGCGCTCTCTCTCTCTCTCTCTCTCTCTCTCTCTCTCTCTCTCTCTCTCTCTCTCTCTCTCTCTCTCTCCATCTGAACCATGTCTCCACATTGGGGATAGGGCACTTACTACAGGACACACATGGGGTAGACCAACAGCATTAGATCAGGACCTCTTTACCTGTCCTAGGGTAAATCCAGCCCAGGGATGTCATAGTCAGCCCACATACTTGGGTCCCTCACTGTGCCCATGGACCTGAGAAAGTCTCTGGGAGTTAGGCAGGCCCTAGTTGAGGAATCCCTGGGGTCCTCACAGAGAGCAAATTTCTATGCCTGGATGGGCTCCAGATGACATTAGAAGCTTTATCTCACTGCTTGGTCTTGCCATCCTATTAGAACTGATATGAGACAAGGCTTTGTTGGCTTGTGGAACTAGCCAGAGAACTGCCATGAGAGCCATGGTTAGGGTTGGTTCTCTGATCATCTCCTCCAGTGACTCATCAGGGAGAATAGCTGGACAGGTGCCCAGGCCATTAACTAACTGTCCCGAAGGACTCATGAGACCCCACAGAAAGGTCAGGTTCCTCAAGAGGTGGGAAAAAAGGAACAAGTCCTCCTTTCAAGTGATTGTTCTCTGGAGTTCAGCTCTGGAATTCTCTTCTACAGGCAGCTAGTAACAGAAGTGCTGATCCGGACCCGAGGTGCAGTTCTCCTGCTAATCACTAGGTGGCTATAGAAGGACACACACTCACCACCCAGAAAATTATTTCCAGGAGCTAGGAGATTAACTGTAGCCTGGCTTCCACTCCCATCCCTACAAACCTGAGGTCTCTGGCCCAAACTTCTCAGACCTACTGGCTGCTCCTGGGATTCTAAGCAGCACTACCCTGCCAGAGGATCCTGTGAAGTCACACCTCTCTCCTGGTACCTCCCATGGGGAAATCTAGACACATGTCATCCATATTCCAGGAAGGGCATGGGCAGACCCAATGCATGACTCAGCAAGCACAGGAAGATGGAAGGTCCCCTTGAAAGTCTCCCTAGGCAGTTAGAGTCAGTGTCCTCTCTTCAGGACTCAGATCACTTCTGGTTTCACATCTGCATGCACAAGTCCTGGACTCAGGAAGCTCCTGGGCTTCATTAGAGTACACTCTGACTGGGCACTTCGGTGAGGACAGCTCTTTCCCTTTGCCATTGCTTCTCTTGGCCAGTATCTTTCCAGCCATGTCAACTTCCTGCAAGGAGTAAATTCTACCTTCTCACATCCTTGAGAGTTCAGGGCAGACTAGGTCCTCAGGTAGGATTCTGTGTTATAAAGGACATGTTAGGAGAACATAGAGAGGGCAGCCCTCAGGTGAGCTGTTGTTTTCCTATGGCACAGAAATGGCCATCAGCCTTGTTGTTTTTTTGTGGTGCAGAGGAGTGAAACATCTCTCTCTCTCTCTCTCTCTCTCTCTCTCTCTCTCTCTCTCTCTCTCTCTCTCTCTCCTACTTACCTATTCTATCTATCTATCTATCTATCTATCTATCTATCTATCTATCTAATCTAGCAAATAGGACACCAGGCAGAAATATATGTGGAAGGGACAGAGATGTACCTAGAACACCATCCTTCGCAACAGAAAGCATTACCCTGGGAAGGGCTCCTACCTGGGAGGAGGCTGAGCTCAGAGGGAGGAAGACAGAAGAGCTTGGGATAGGAATGGATCAAATGCTGTTCTCCACAGAGGGAGGGCAGAACAGGCAGCAGGGGCCATGGGGCACCATTGTGTATTTCCTTTTAAAGGGTACAGCTTCTGGTAGTGGCTCCTGATGACTCTCCGAAGACAACACTGCCAGACGGGTGGGGGAGGAAGAGGGGAGCTCAGAGCCAGGAGGAAGGATAGGGAAAGCTCCCTTAAGTTGTTCTCAGACCTCCATCTAGGTGCTGTTACAAGCACCCACGCATCACACAGCATTGCCTACACCTCCACAAACTCATATACCCATACCCAACCATATCCCCCACCCTCTGCAGAAGTGAATAAGTTAATGTTGTCTGGAGTTTTAAGCAATGTCAATACCTCCAAATATGAGAATTTCATTAACACCTGGACTTGCAAGGCCCAGGGACTTTCATTCACCACCCAGCGTTTTTTACTTTTGGGTTTTTTTTGAGACAGGGTTTCTCCTTGTAGCCCTGGCTGTCCATGATGGCTTTGAACTCACAGAGACCTACCTGCCTCTGCCTGCTGAGTGCTGGGATTAAAAGTGTGTGCCACCATGCCTGCTCACCACCCCTAAGTATCTGTGCCCGTCCAAGCTCTGGACCACCCAGAAACATCAAAATAGTTTATCATAACAAGACCCTAGCTCTAGTGGACTGGAAGACAGAGAATAAATCCCTCATTGAAGTGAAGTCAGGGGCTGGTTGGAACAAGGAAAGGAGAATATTTAAGAGAATAAAAGGAGAAGCCTGGGGCTCGATAGAGGAATTAGAGGTCAGGGAAGTCACCTATCCCCCCCATTTTCCTAGTGAGGACACTGAGGGCAGAAACAACATGAGGAAAGATTTCAACATAGAGGAAGTGATATGATAAGCTGCATCAAAACGTTATTTGCTTACTTCCTCTGAGTGGACAGACACTCCCAACCACCTCCTCTGACTGATGGATCTAGGCTTTCAGGACCCAGGGCCCATCTTTTCACCAATGATAAAAGTCTCAATATTGACAAAATCTATGTGTTTTCCCTTCTATCCGCCCTTTCAGCCTGCATTCACCCTTCAGCTGCTGGCCAGCTCATTATTGAACCGGTACCCCTCAACATTGTTGAAGGGAGTAATGCTCTCCTACTTGTTCATAATATGCCAGAGAAACTTTGTTCCTTTTTCTGGCACAAAGGGGTAGCCATTCTCTACAAACATGAAATTTCATGGAGTGTAATAACCACGAATAGAAGTATGCTGGGGCCTGCACACAGTTGGAGAGAGACAGTGTACCCCAATGGGTCACTGCTACTACACAATGTCAAGGAGGAAGACACTGCATTCTACACCCTACGAACCTTAAACATGCATTTTGAAACTCAGGAGACACACGTGCAGCTCCACATATACAGTAAGTGATTCTCTGTGTCATCTGGGTGCTGGTGGGGTTGATTTCCCTTTATATACACAGGACTGTCAAGTGTGGACTATGCCTGCCTCTCTTCTGCTTTGTGTCTCTACACTGGAGTTTGAGCACTCATTGCAGGACTCACAATGAGTAGAAATACTGAAATAGATACGAATCCCTCACCCGACTCCATCTGTAGAGGAGGTTGTGTGTTGGGTAACCCAGCCCTAGGGAACCAGTTAGCCTCAGACTCTTGGGGGCTCTCACCACAAACATGGCCCTGATAAAGCATCTACAGAAGTCTGGCAGGGACTAGATGAGAGAACCATGGTTTTATTATTATGAAGTGAATATCAGGAAGCCATGGGTCCAGGTCTCTGTCCCAGACTCAACTCTAGTTGTCCCCAGTGAGCATCTCCTCAGATCTAGAATCGGACTTCTTGTTAGGGCTGACAGGGAACAGGGCTTTATTGACTGTCCAAGTCACATAGAGTGTGGGAGCAGCTGTGCACTGCCCTGACAGCTGCAGTTGCATGGGTCAGCTGGGTATCTCTTTTTCTTCAGGCTCAGTGAAGAGGTAACACGTCATACGCCAACTGATCTGATGGGCTTAGATGACTTATAGGAAGGACATGTTCTCAAGGAGAGGGACAGAGGAGACAGTACTCCAGGAAGCTCACTGTCTTCATGGGTCCAGTCCAAGGAACTCTCTTCTGCAGGTAAATGGTAACAGATGCTGCTTATTTGAGCAGCTGCTGCCATTCCAAAGTTTGGCTCATATCTAAGTGTAACTCATGGACACAGCAATGATTATGTACCACATGTCCAATTACAGGGAAACTGAGGCACATCATACTCTGTGTCAAAATCAGAGTCAACAGGCCATGGGTGGCAGGTCCAAATAATAAATTTGTCTGTTGTCACAGTCCCAATGTCTCTACCCTGGAGGCTCTTTGAGGTGTCTGTTGACTACACAGGGTCTGGTTGAACTCTCTGAAGGATGACTGTCATTTAGTGCCCTCCTATGTTTTTTCTCAGAGCCTGTGACACAGCCCATTATTCAGGCCACCGGCACCATAGTCAGAGTCCAGAGCTCTGTGGTCCTCACTTGTCTCTCATCCGACACTGGAATCTCCATGCAGTGGTTCTTCAATAACCAGATTCTGCTTACAGAGAAGATGACGCTGTCTCCGACAAAGTGCCAGCTCACCATAGATCCTGTGAGGATGGAGGATGCTTGAGAGTATCGGTGTGAGGTCTCCAACCCAGTCAGTTTGAAGACCAGTTTCCCACTCAGCCTGACTGTTATAAATGAGTGATCCCTCCTCGCATCCTACAGCAGATTGGGGACAATTCTTTGTCAATTAGATACAAAAATTGGAAAAAGTTACATGGTTAAAATTGTTAGGTACCTGTTAGGTACAGGCAGCATGTCGAGTTACACCTGTAATGCTGGGATAATCATGTACAACAACCAGCCAGGACATAGAGACTGAGTTTCCAAAGGGGGAGAAATACATCAATATATTAAAGAGACTTGAAAAGGCATTAATAACTTAGGTTGTGGACCAAACATATAGCCAACCCTCAGAATCTATGAAAACTCATTTCAGGAGCTCCAAACTTATAGGTGTTCTGAGTCCCCTGTTAACATGGTGCAATGTTTTCAAGGAGATAAGCACACTTTTATACGCCTAAGCATATTCTGTGAATAACTGATTCATGTAAGTCATTCATACCAGTCATCCATGTGAGGTGAGTGAGGGTGGCATGGGAAGGTACTGTCCATCTTTTCCAGTGGACATAACTTGAACCTAAATGGTTTTTGTGCAGAGTTTGTTTGATGCACAGGGATAAAATTGATCACAGAGGCATGACTGAACTCTGCTTATTCAGGCAGTGGCTTTCACAATGTGAAGTTGTACAAAATTCTTTTTCCTGTTAACAAATTTTGAGACATGTATGGGATTTCCCACTTTGGTCCTTTCAAAGTGGGTGATTAAGTGGCATGAAGCACAGTCACATTGTCGTGTGGCCATCAACACTGTGCACTCTCAAGTCATTTTTAAACCCATCACTGTGTAACTTCATCTACTTCTGTCTCTATGCACGTAACAAAACAGGGCTTCTAATTGTGGTCAATAGAAGTTTACTGAAGTACGACTCAGGTGGGTGTATATGCCCAAGAGTTTCCAGAAACTTCTGTGGAATCTTTAAGATTGTCTAAAAATAATTTCATGTCATATATAAACATATTTTACTACTTACCAACTGGCTGCCTTTCATTTCTTTAAGTTGCCTAATATTTCTGTCTAGGATTCCTAAGGGATGACTGAAAAGAAGTGGCCATGGCAGCATCCTTGTGTCAATCTGCTCTTAGAGAGAATACGTTCACTTGTCCCCACCACGTGCTGAGTTGGATGTAGGTTTTCATGTGTGCCCCTACTGAACTGGCATATTCTTCTATCCCTAGTTACTGCTTTCAGCATTAAACAATGTTCACTTAAAAAACATGCTCGCATTACCTGGTGGTGGCTCGCACACACCTTTACTTTCAGCATTCTTGAGGCAGAGACAGGCAGATCACTGTGAGTTTGATGCTAGGCTGGTCTACAAGCAAGGTCCAGGACAGCCAGGGCTACAAGGAGAAACACTGTCTGGAAAAACCAACCAACCAACCAACCAAACAACCAACCAAACAAACAAAAAGATGATAGGGGCAACAACTTGTTGAACGTGGAATGAGGAGCCAGTTTTTTGGTAGGTGTGTTAGCTACCACACCTGGCTTTTGCCCCTATTTTCTACATGTTACATAAGCAATATCCACCTGAACCTCAATAAATCTCTCTACAAGGTCCACAGATATAAGAGAAGGAATGTTAAAACCTGCCCTGACACTTAACATTTGTAGATCATTCCTCATGTTTTAACCTTAGGGAACCAGTGGCTTGTGTCAGCCACCATGAACCAAATGAACAGGATGGCTTGTATTACTATTTAGTTGAACAACTGAACTGAAAGGAGAGGTTTCTTGTCACACACCAAGTCCTGAGAACAAGTTGTGAGGATTCTCAGTAAAGTGACATGGGAACTCTCAGCACCACCTATCTGTACAAGCCTTGAAGGGTGCTTTCTTATACTGAGCAGTGGAGGTCAGTGCACCTGGAGGGACACAACACTCTGTGCTACAGTGTGGTCCAAGGTCTATTTACCATCATCAAGCTCTGCATCTCAGCTCACAAATGACAAAGCCTGTGTTTCTCCCATACAGCACATGAAGCCTGAGTATCTCTGAACACACGGATCCCCTGCATCTGCCTGTGATTTGCCTCCTCATGCATTTTCTTTGGACTCTGGTTGGCAAGGAGGTGAGATCTCAACACTCGTGAGAAAGACCCTTGCGCTTATCAGAGGTCCCACACGGGGCAATCTCTTCTGTGTTGTCTGCACAGCACTGTTTCATACAGCCATAAGACGCAACTCCAGTCCAGTGGAAAGTGAGGATTTGGTAGCATTGGTAGGTGAACTTGAGACTCATGAAATAATCTGTACTGTGGCGAAGCAGAGCCTCTCAGAAGGCGACAGACTGAGTATGTCTGAGAGCAACAGGACTCTCCCTTTTTTTCAGTTTCGTTAGGACTGACTCAGATCACTATGAGTGTGTAATCCAGAATCCAATGAGCGCAACACAGTGTGATCTAGTGAATAAATGATAGGTTAGGTTCCACCATAGCTACAACTGTGTAAAGACTCAGGGCCAGAGACAGTCTGCTCTGTTCCTGTTAGTTTCATGACAGAGAACAACCTATATGAACACCTAGGTTGGCCATGTTATCATGGACTTCCTCACAGACATCCAACAAGGTGCATCTTGGGGCCAAGAATGACATAGAGGGACTTCTCCTGTCTGGATAATCTCAGCGTTAGCAACTGTGATGCAGAAAGGTGGCATCTCAGGTTCAGTTAACACATGTGAGTATACTTGGGGGTTTTCAGTATGTAGGATGTTCTGGCGCTGAAATCCAGCTGTGTGCTTGGCACAGAACCACCTGTTTATTCAGTAGTTTTAGAGGTTGACATGGCTTTAAGATCCACTGCAGCCTTTTAAAGACAGAAACATTGTCTCTGTTGAGTCCACATTTAGATTTATTCTGTTTACTCCATAAACATAACCCCACCTCCTCTGATATGAGGCAATTATGAATCTAGTTTAATTTTCTGTCGCTATGATAAAACACCATGATCATGCCAACCTACAGAGGAATTAATTTATTAGGCAGGGAAGCATGGCAGTAAGCTACAAGTATTGTGGGGTGAACAGTAAGCCAGGGTCTTCACCTCTTGAACTACAGCTACAACTCAGAGACTGAACTGAAAACGCTGCAGGGTTTTTTAGTCTCATGGCTTGCCTCAGGGGCCATCTTCCTACATAGGTCATCCTAAACCTCACCAAGCATCACCACCAACTATGGACCTAGAGTTTATATGGCTGAGACCTATGGGGTACATTTCTCATTTAAACCACCACAAGGGAAAAACACCATCCAGTTTCTATGCAGTCTCTAACTGATCTGCCAAACTGTCTTGCCTTGTCAATGCAAAGCCTCATCCACCCTCACCAGGGCTCTTTACCCTCAACATCATTTCTAAAAATAATTTCCTGATGAGCATAGGCAAATAATTACAGTAAAACACTTTTTAAAATGTATTTTAGCACAACATCAATATGTGCCAGTTTTACAAAAGGTGGCAGACTGTGAAGAAATAAAAGGATAAAGACTGCTTAAATGTTTAGAGCAAAACAGAGGACTGAGTACAAAGTCAGCAGAAGTAGTTAAATCTGCACATTTGATATCACCGTAATTCAAAGTGTGATTTCATATACTGACAGAAATTTGTTTTTTTTTTCTGGTTGCCATTTGGCATTTGGTTATAAAAGGAAATCCTAAATTCTCAATAACTTAGTATGTAGCTCATTATGCAGTGACCTGGTGTTGAATAATCTTCAGAAAAAGTTATGTGAAATGCAAAGTAATTAGAGTTCTTCCGCATAAAAATGAATATAAAAAGAACGCATGACATGTTTGTGAAAGTTTAAGGGCTTCAGAAAGAAGATGATACATTGACACAAATTTGTTCTATTGAACATCAAAATTACAAAACATTTAAGAAAACCTTAACATGTGCATATATGGCTCTTGAATCTGTTCATCAGCACACATAATTGATAGAGGAAATAAATCTTCTTGGAATCTAGTCTTCAAATTGATAAAACATGTGAGTGATCCAAGTGGAAGAGCTCACAAATTAGGATTTCATTATCAAATTATATCAATAATACAAAGGTACTAGTGAGTGCAAGAGGAGGACTCAGAATGCAACACACATTTCTTTTAAATTTATATATTCATTTCACATCCTGATCATAGCTCCCTCCCTCTTCTCCTGCTGGCCACTCCCTCCTAGCCTGTTTACCCTCTCCTTGTCCTCAGAAAAGGGTAGTTCCCCAACTAACCCACCTCAGCACATCAAGTTGCATCAGGACTGAGCTCCTTCTCAACCACTGAGGCCAAGCAAGGCAGCCCAGTTAGGGCAAAGTGGTTGAAAGCAGACAACAGAGTCCTTGTCATAGATAACACCTGCTCACCTTACTAGGGAACCCACATGAAGATCAAATTGCCCATAAATTACATATTTATAGGGGGACTAGTTCCAGTCCATGCATTCCCTTTGACTAGTGTTTACATCTCTGTACTCCTTCATGGGTCTAGATTAGTTGACTACGTTAGACTTCCTGCAGCATTCTTGTCTCCTCTAGGTCCTACTATACTCCCCCCACCCTTCTACAGAACACCCCAAAACCTGCCTAACTCTTGACTTTGAGATTGTGGTACCTCTCAAGAATGGTTAAGCTAGGATCCTGTCTATAAACGTATTATTAATGGTGTCAGGGGCTAGTTCTTTCCCATGGGGTGGGTCTCAGGTTGGGCGAGGCATTGGTTGGTCATTCTTTCTGTCTCTATCTTTATCTCTGCACATCTTTTATGTAGGATAAATTTTGGTTTGAAGGTTTTCTAGGTGGGTTGGTGTTCCCCTCTTACTTCTATAGGTCCTGCCTGGCTAGATAATAATTTCCTAAGTCTGTGTACCACCATGCTAATAGTCTTAGGTAGAGACATCCCCATATTCTCTCTGTAGCCTACCCTGTTACAGACCTCCAGTTTGTCTCAGTGAGTGACATATATTTCAACATTAAAGAAAGAATGGCTGCTGATCCCCATAAGCCCAAGCCTAAAATGATTACCTAAAGAAGTAATAGCCCATGGTACAAAATGCCAAATTCTAATTTTATACATGAGTGTTCAGCTGGTGAAGAACCATCAGTCTTCAAAGACATTATTTAACAAACACAGGAGTTAGGTTTTAATAAGATTTTTCTTCCTTCCATATGTTTTGTCCCTGATGTGATCAAGTGAGTTTATTTCTGGCCTTAATAATATGAAGTAACACTTGGGGGCAAAGATGATGCCCAAGAGTGATGTACTGGAAGCCAAGATAGAGAAGACTTCCATAGCCACCATGACCTTCCCTTTGGTGCTGTGGTAGACAGGGAGGAAGGTGACCCAGACACTGCAGAACACCAGCATGCTGAAAGCCAGGAACTTGGCTTCATTGAATGTGTCAGGCAGATTTCTGGACAAGAAAGCCATGAGGAAGCTCCCTAGGGCCAGGGATCCTAGGTATCCCAGGATGCAGTGGAAGGCAATAGCTGATCCCTTGTTGCAAATGATGATGATGTGCTTATGTTCTAAGTGAGCATCTTTATCAATAAAGGGAGGAGAGGTTGCCAGCCAGATTCCACAAAGAACAACTTGGATCAGGGTGCAGATAGGAACAATGAAGTTAGGGGCACCTGAGATCAGCAACCATCTCCAAACTCTTCCTGGAGCAGTGATCTTGAAGGCCATAACTACAGTGATAGTTTTGGCCAACACAGTAGAAAGAGCCACACTGAAGAGGAGTCCAAAAATGTTTTGCTGGAGGACACAGGTTGCTGTGGTAGGATGGCCGATGAAGAGGAAGGGACAGAGAAAACAGAGGGTCAGAGTGATGAGAAGTACGTAACTGAGATCTCGGTTATTGGCTTTGACAATGGGAGTTTCTCTGTGCTTCAGAAACACCCCAAGAACAACAGCTGTGAGTGAGGAGAAGGTCAGGGACATAAAGCTGAATGTCTTTCCCAAGGGGTCATCATAGGCTAGAAATGTCACAGTTTTCTCTAGGCAGTGGCTCCTCTCTGTGTTTGCATAGTGAGTTTCTGGACATTTCATACACTGATCCATATCTGGAAGAAATGCAGGTGATCACAAGTGTAGTCTTAGGTTTCTGCTTTTATTCTAAGAAGCTTCCAAGCCCCAACATATTGTACTATCTCACTTTGTTTCCAATACAAATATAAAAGCACTTTCAGATAATAATTCCAAACTCAGTTTCCCTTCTACTTAATGCAGATACAAATTAAACAGACCTAATGCTTCTTTTTCCTGTTATTATTATTCACATAGTATCCTTGCTTTTAGTGACCCTGTTGTATCTGTTTTTAGAAGTCATTAAAGCACTGGCATGCATTATCTCCTTATTAATACATCTCTATTCATCAGAGGGCAAGGGGCTTCAGTGCAATAGAGAGGATGCCCTGTGACATCCTAATCTTATAATGATGTTTTCCTATATGTATCCCACACATGTACCTACATTCAAGAAATTCAAGGTGTTTTCTAAGTTTCCCCATTCTATGAAGGAACCTGGGTGAATTGGTATTCTGAAATTTTGGAGCCTTGAAATGTTTCATCAGTGACACAGTTATCAAAACAACAGCATCGGCGTAATTATAAATACAGAAGTACTCATATAGTCTCATGTCTTCATGGAACAATATTTCAACAGCTTTTTCCTGGAAGGTTGTCAATTTACTCCTAGATTATGATGTACAGTTATGGCTTCCCCCCAGATTTTCAATTTATCAATACTATCCATATTTCTATGTGCATTTTAATTTTAATATATAGTTAACTCTCTTTATACATCATCCATATTCCCTATATAATACATTATAACTTTAGCCCCCTCAACTTCTTTTAGATCCTCCCCAGTTCCATGCTCACCCAATTCTACATCCTTTCTTTCCCTATCTTTAATAGAGAAACAAACAAAATCCCAACAAACCAAACAAAATAACAATAAAAAAGCTCTCTTTCTCACATGTGCACACTTACATTATAAAAACCACAAAGTTGTAAGCCAAAGTATAAAGAAAAAGTTTAATAAGACCAAAAAAATTGTTAGAGGAACAGGTGCAGGCCACACCAGTCAGAAGAACAAAGACCCCCTGCTACATCAAAGGGCAAGCTAGTCACCAGATGCCCAGACCCCAACTTCGGCAGAGATTCTCCAACTGGACCAGAGGTGAAGCCAGCTGCCAGAAAATGAGGCCACAAAGACTAGAAGATCAAGGAAGAAATAGAAATCAAGGCACAAAACACCCATCCAATAAAGACAAACTCAGAAAGCAAACTCAGAAATAACCACTCTAAACTCAGATTCCTAAATGCCAGGGCAAAAACACAATCAACAATAGACTGGTCAGTATGCCACTGCTAGAGCCCAGCCACCAAGACAGGAACATTTTAGTGTAGCTGAAGCACAAGAAAAGGACCTTAAAACCAACTTTACAAAGATGACAGAGGTACTTTATGAAGAAATGAAAATAATCCTGAAGTCAAGGAAAGAGAAACAAAAAATTGAGGAAATTAACAAATCCCTTGAGGAGAGCCAAGAAAAACAAAGAGGGAAATGAAACTGTTTTAGGCCTGAAAGTGGAAATAGAAGCTGAGGGGATTCTGGAAATAAAAAAATCTAGGTATGTGAGCAGGAACTATAGAAGTAAACATCACCAACAGGATAGAACAGATGGGACAAAGAATCTCAGGGGTTGAAGACACGATAGAAGAAATAGACTCATTGGACAAAGGAAATGTTAAACCTTTTCAAAAATTTCTTCCTTTAAAAATTTTTCTTATTAATTTATTCTTGTTACATCTCTTTTTTCATTAATTTATTATTGTTACATCTCAATGGTTATCCCATCCCTTGTATCCTCCCATTCTTCCCTCCCTCCCATTTTCCCCTTATTCCAAAAATGTTAAATATTAAAAAATTTTTTTCTAACAAAAATGTCCAGAGTGTCTGAGACATTCTGAACACAGCAAAACAAAGAATAATAGAAATAGAACAAGAAGATTCCCAGTTCAAAATGCAGAAAATATATTAAACAAAATCATAGAAGGATGTATACCTAACCTAAAGAAGGATCTGCTTATAAAGGTACAAGAAGTTTACAACACAAAATAGATTGGACCAGAAAAGAAGCCCCCCATGTCACATAATAATCAAAACACTAAATTTACAGAGCAAAGAAACAAATATTAAAATAGACAAGGGAAAAAAACAAGTAACATATGAAGGTAGACCTATTAGAATTACACTCAAGTTCTCAACAGAGATTCTAAAAGCCAGAAAGGCCTAGACAGATGTCTTGCAGATTATGAATGACCACATAAGCCAGGCCAGACTTTTGTATCCCCCCCAAAAATTTCAATAAGCATAGGTTGAGAAAAGAAGATATATCCATGACAAAGTCTAATGTGAACAATATCTACCTACAAATACAGTTCTGCAGAAAGTACTAGAAGAAAAGCTGTAACCCAAGGAGATTAACCCCACCCATAAAATCACAATAAATAAATTTCATCCTAGCAAAAGCCCAAGCGAAACACACACACACACACACACACACACACACACACACACACACACACACACCCCTGCACTACCAGCACCATCAAAACCGTCAGCCAAAGAACAGGAATTAACAATTATGGGTCACTAAAATCTATCAATATCAATATCAATATCAATATCAATATCAATGGACTGGACTTCCAAACAAAAAGACACAGGCTATCAGACTGGATATAAAACAGGATCCATTCTTCTGCATACAATACAAGAAACACACCTCAACATCATAGATAGACACTATTTCAGAGTAAAGGATAGGAAAAATATTTTTCAAGTAAATGTACTCAAGAAGCTAGCTGGTGTAGCTATCCGAGTATCTAACAAAATAGACTTCAAACCAAATTCAATCAAAGAGATTGAGGACATTTCATACTCATCAGAAGAAAAATCCACGAATATGATATCCCAATTCTAAACATCTATGCCCCAAATGTAAGGGCACCCATCTTTGTAAAAGAAACATTACTAAAGCTTAAATCACACATCTAACCTCACATACACTAATAGTGGAGACTTCAATACTGTACTCTTACCAATGGACAGGTCATGTAGACAAAAACTAAAGAAAGAAATAATGATACTAACAGATGTTATGAATCAAATGGACCTAATTGATACCAGAACATTTTACCCAACCATAAAACAATACACTTTTGTCTCAGCACCTTATGGCATTTTCTCAAAAATTGACCATATACTTGGTCACAAAGGGAGTCTCTACAGACACAAGAAAATTGAAATAACTCCCTGTATCCTATCAAACCACCATAGATTAAAGCTTGACTTCAACAATAACAGAAACCAAAGAAAATGTATAAACCCATGGAATCTGAATAATTCCCTACTGAACAACTGTGGAAACAGGGCAGAAATAAAGAAAAATTGAAGAATAAAAATGAAGATGAATGCATAACATACCCAAATTTATGGGACATAATGAAAGTGGCATTAAGAGGAAAATTCATAGCACAATTGCTTCATGAAGAAATTGGAGAGTTCTCACACTAGCAACTTAACAGTACACTTGAAAACTCTAGAACAAGAGGAAGCAAATACACACAAGAGGAGGAGATGACAGGAAATAATAAAAATGAGGGCTGAAATCAATAAGCCAGAAACAAAGAGAACAATACAAAGAATCAATTAAACTTGTTGGTTCTTTCAGAAAGTTAAAACGATAGACAAACCCTTAGCCAAACTAACTAAAACACAAAGGGACAGTATGCAAATCAATGAAAGCAGAAACAAAAAGGGAGAAATAACAATAGACCTTGAAAGGACAATACTCAATTTCATATGGAAAAACAGAAATACCAGGAAAGCTACTACAATCCTAAACAATAAAAGAACTTCTGGAGGTATCACCATCCCTGGTTTCAAGGTGTGCCACAGAAGTTCAGGAATAAAAACATCCATGATATTGGCATAAAAACAGAAATGTTGGTCAATATTATCCAATGAGGATCTACATGCCTATGGACATCTGAGTTTTGTATCGAAGCCAGAAATATACAATGGAAAAAAGAAATCATCTTCAAAAAATGATGTTGGCCTAACTAGGTGTTTGCACATAGAGGAATGCAAATAGATCCACATGTATCCCTCTGCACAAAACTCAAGTCCGAGTTGATCAAAGACACCAATATAAAATCACATATGGTAGATATAATAGAAGAGAAATTGGCAAGTAGCATTGAACTCATTAGCATAGGAGATGACTTTTTCAACAGAACACTGATAGCTAGCAATCGAACCAAGATAGAGAATTAATAAGTGGGAACTCATGAAACGAAAAGGTTTCTGTAAGGCAAAGGGCACCATTAAGAGGAGAGAATGGTAGCCTATAGAATGGGAAATTTTTGCACTAACTCTTCACCCAAAAGAAGGTTAATATTTAAAATAAGTAAAGAACTTAAACAAGATATCAACAAACCAAATATTCCAATTCAAAGACAGGGGACAGAGCGAAACAGAGAGTTCTTAAAAATAGGAAACTCAAATGGTGAGAAACATTTAAAGGAATATTTAACATCCTTAGCCCTCAGGATAGTGCAAATCAAAATGACTTTGAGATTCCATTTTATAGCTGTCAGAATGACTAAGATCAATAACACAAAGGACTGCTCATGTTGGTAAGGATGTGGGGCAAGGGGAACACTCCTCCATGGCTGGTGGGAGTACAAACGTGAACAACCACTATGGAAATCAATATGGCAGTTCCTTAGAAAATTGGAAATTGACCTACATCAAGACCCAAATATACCACCCTTGGGCATATACCCAAAGGATGCTCCATCCTACCACATGGACGCTTGCTCAACTATGTTCACAGTGACTTTATTCATAATAGTCCAAAATTGCAAATCATCTACATCCCCTTCAACTGAAGAATGGATTAAGAAAGTGTGGTATATTTACCTAATGGAGTGTTACTCAGATTTTAGGAAAAATGATATTAAAAAATCTCAGTCAAATAGGTGGAACTGGAAAAAGTGATCCTGAGTGAGGCAACTCAGACTCAGAAAGACAAACATGATGTGTATTCACTTATAAATGAACTTTAGCTGGCAAGCACATGATGATCATACTACAATCCACAGACCCAGAGAGTCTAAGTAACAGCAAAGGCTCTAGAGGGATTCAGGATCTCCCTCAGAAAGAGAAATAGAATCAGTTTTGTGGGTGGACTGTGGGTGGATGGAGCTAGGAACAGGGAGGATAAGGTGGAGGAGAGTACATAGGACAAGGACAGAGGGATCGCATGTGGGGAGAGAATAGGCGGGCATTCAAGGAGCTATGTAGAAACCCTGTGAAGTGGACACTTCCTGGAGCCTATGATGGTGATCTTAGAGTGGGCTTGTAGTAATGAGGATATGGAACCTAAAGTGTCCATGTTCTGTATTAGGCTAGGATCCAGGTTTGGAACTAGAACAGTAGCCTAGCCACAAACATTTGGCTTACAACATGTTCTGCCACCAATAGTGGCTCATAGCTCTTGGGAGTGGCCAATCAATGAGGCCAAGCCGAGGGGAGAGAGAGAGAGACAGAGAGAGAGAGAGAGAGAGAGAGAGAGAGAGAGAGAGAGAGAGAGAGATAGAGAGAGAGAGAGAGACAGACAGACAGACAGACAGACAGATACAGACAGAGAGAGAGACAGATACAGAGACAGAGACAGAGAGGCTGTGCCAGACAGTACATGGATGACCAGGGACCTGAAAGTGAATGACTCTGAGAACTAGGGTAGAACTGCATACTACTGACCTCAAAAGCCAAAGGATTCCGAATTATGTTCTGCTATACTCATAGATAGGAGCCTAGCCCAATCATCACCGGAGGCTTCCTCCAGCAGCTTATGGGAGCAGGAGCAGAGACCCACAGCTATTTATTATGGGGAGTTTGGGGAAGTGCAGAAAAGATGCAGAGGAAGGATTGTAGGAGACAGAGGGGCTGAGGTCACCAGGAAAACATGACTAATCAACTAAGCAGGGCTTATAGGAGCTCACAGAGAATGAAGTGGCAATCACGGAGCCTTCTTTGGTCTGCACTAGGCCCTCACCATACATGCTGTAGTGTTATTTAAACGTTGGGGTTTTTTAAAAATTGGATTTCTATCAGTGGGAGTGTGTGTATTCCAGACTCTTTTGCCTGCTCATGAGACCTGTTTTTCCCTACTGGACTGCCTTATTCAGCGTTGATATGAGGGTTTATGTCTAATCTTATTGTACCTTGTAATGCCATGTTTGGTTGATATCACTGGGAGGCAGGCCATTTTCTGAATGGAAGCAGAAGAGGAGTGGATTTGGGGGAGAGGGAAGATAAAGGGTGGTAGACTTGGAGGAGGGGAGAAGGGGAGGCTGTATTTAGTATGTGTTGTGTAGCATATATGATGATTATATAACTAAAGTAAAAAAATCGTAATATGCCCACAATATCACGGGTGTCAGGGTATAAAATAGGGTGTATTGAATGAGAGTGTGCCCCTCTTATGTCACATATTTGTATGCCTTGCCCCACCCCCTTAATTGGAGCTATTTTAAAATAAGGAATAGGAGGTGTGACTCTTAGGAGAGGTATGTGAAAAGGCTCTAAGGATCTTGCCATTCTCAGTGCATCTTTCTGTCTCCTACTTGTGGATCAGCATGTGAGCTCTCAACTACTCCCCTTGACATGCTGTCTTAGTTAGTGTCCTGTTGCTGTGAAGAGACATCATGACCGTGGCAATGTACAAAAGAAAGAATTTAACTTGCAGGCTAAGAGTTCCAGATGGTGAACATGGCAAAGAGAGAGAGAGAGAGAGAGAGAGAGAGAGAGAGAGAGAGAGAGAGAGAGAGAGAGAGAGAGAGAGGAAAAGAGAGAGAGAGTGAGAGAATGAATGAGTGTGAGAGAGAGTTTTCTTTTGATCTACAAGAATAAGGGACAGAGAGAGGAGATGAGGGGCAGTAAATAGAAATGAAGTGGGCTTTTGAAACCTGAAATTCCACTGTCAGTGACAGATCTCTTTCAACAAGACCACACTTCCTAATTCTTCCCAAACAATTCCACAACTATAGACCAATATTCAGCCAATATGAGCATATGGGGTTCCTTCTCATTCAAACTACCATACATGCCTCTGATCTGCTTTCATGGAATCCAACCATCTAAAGTGTAAGCGAATAAGATGCTTTTAAAAATACCTATACAGGGGGAAGAAGTCCCCCTCAGTCACAATCATAGGGAAAGGGAGTAAGGGGAAAATGGGAGGGAGGGAGGAATGGGAGGATACAAGGGATGGGATAACAAGTGAAATGTAATATGAATAAATTAATAAAATATATTAAAATAAATACAATAAGTTTCTTGGTCATGGTGCTTTGTCATAGCATTAGGAAAGAAACTAAAACAAAATGCATGGTGAAGTGAAGCATATTACCCTGGTGGTCTACAGTGGTTTTCTGTAGGCAGTCACTTCCACAATAGTTCAAAAATACAAAGCAGATATGAATTTCAATGTCAAGAGTGTGTTATTTCAGTGGTATACTGGTAATTTTCTAACAGCTGGAAGGAAGAGGATTAACTCATCTGATGTGAACTGGCTGCAGTTCTCTTACAGATGTTTTCCATTTGCTTAGACAGTGCAGATGATGGACAGGTGGGGATTTTTTCTGCATGACCGACAATTACCTGTCTCATTGGAAATCTCATTCTCTGGGCAAGGAGTGCAGTCAAAGCAGCAGGCAGCCTTGCCCTCCTGGTGGGTTTTCCTGAATCCAGCATGACAGCTCTCACTACATAGAGACTGAGGAATCTGAGGATAAAATGAGTGATAGGGAATGGTAAGGTTTTTATAGAATCTTCAACAGAGTGTTTTTGAATGTAGAACCACTAATTTGTTTATGTTAATATCTCTAAATGCAGATAGTTTAATTTGTGTGTGTGTGTGTGTATCTGTGTGTGTGTGTGTGTGTGCGTGCGTGTGCGTGTGTGTGTTTTACTACTAGGGTGAGTCATTCACTAGTCCATGTGGTCAATGCTTGGCTTTAAAACATTGCTTCCTTGGAAAAATGTTGAAAGACTATAAGGCAAAGTGTAGAAGTAAAAATTTAAGTTCTTGGTATCATGTCTTATTGTGACTATAAACCTATTATATCTTGACCCCTGGATACAAAGATAAATATAGTTTTCTTCCATGGTATTGTTTCATCTTGTCAATTTTGATAGATGTTTAGAATCACTGTGAAAACCCATCTAAGAGAAGTATTGTGAAAGATCTTTTTTAGATTATGTTACTTGAGATTTAAAAACCATCTATAAAAGTGAGTGGTCCTACTTTATTGGCCATGGTCCCTGGATGAAGGAAAGTCAGGAATGAATGACAGCAGCAGCATTCAGCACTCTCTGCCCTCTGACTGGTGATGCAATGTGAACAGTTGCCTCTACTCCCTAAACACACCATTTCTTGCAGTGAAAGAATATACTCTCAAGCGGTGAGCCAAGAAAAATCTTCCTGTATTGTTTGTTAAGTAGCAATTTTTTGCAACAGCCAAACAAACATGTACATCATGCTCTTCTGTCTTGACAGGGGCCTAGAAACAAAAGGCACACTGACCATTGACTGAAACTTTCCAAGCTGGGATCAAAAATAAATCTTCCATTGGATGATCTGTGATAATGATGAAAAAACATACTGTACTTATGATATTAAGGAAATGAGCACATTGGAAATTAAATGGTTGATCCTGCAAAATAGGTATTAGGACAATTCTCTATATAGGTGGTCATTATATGCCTGTGAATTGGCCCTGTGTGAGCAAAGTTTCCATTGAGATTTACATTCTGGTCAGAACACTGCAACTCACCTCTGTCAATCCTGTGGCCCATTGTATCATGTGATAAGATAAGGACAATTTCTGTTCCTCTGGAGCATTTGGAGAAAATGTTCCTACTTTCACATTTAGCCTAAGACCTTTTGGGAAATCCCAAAAGTTGAGAATGTCATACTTTGTATGTGATTTTCTTTTCCAATCCAGGACCACATGGTCTCCAGCAGAGTTGATGAGTTGTGTGTTCTTTAGAAAAGGGTGAAGCTAAAAGAGATGCAATGCACTCATTTTACATAACCAACCTCCAGAGAAGGGCAACAGAGGCAGATTCAAGGAACATCTCTTGTTGATTTTAATCCCTGATGTGAAAAGCCCCTTTAAATATAGGTGTAAATCTCATTGAACAAATGATACTCAGGGATAATGCCAGCATCACTCTGCTTCTAATATGTTTAAATCAATTTCATTAGAAAACTTGGAACCAAGCACTCCTAAGTCACAGATGTCCATGGAGGAAACTTGGACCTTTGTTGAAAATGTAGTTATACCCAATTAAAAATTAAAAATATTCAGAGTTTTGCTCTGTAAAAATAATAATTTTATGAATGTTCATTTACACAAAATAGCACTTAGAAGTGTTCAGGCACATGGTGATAATTATCTGTCTCTTTTCTGTTGTGTGAAATCTCTGGCAGGAAGTAAATGGACTTTTCATATTGAAATTTTTACACTGAAAATACTGTATGAACCTTTGTAATGCAACTATGTATTGGCTGAAAAAATGATGTCTCCTTACACAGTCTCTCTTGCAGATTTTTGACAAAATAATCTGAAATATGTATTGCCTAGTTTGAATGCATTTACAAACCTTTAGAGTGTTGTGCTGCTAAGGCTGCAATACAGCTGAATTGACATTACCTGCCAGGGGGAGAATACCATCTCCCTTCCTTTTCCATGAGTTTGAAATTGTACTTGATTGAGAGTCATCTCATGCAGACTGTGGGCCACGGCATACACAGCATTGTACACATTGTAACTCTCCTCACTCATGGCCATGTCAAACATGTTCCCGGGCAAGAATCCCAAGGAAGCATTAGGCAGACAGTTGTCCACAATTTTACAATCTTTACTAAAAAGTGAGCAATTGAAAAATGAGTGCCATAATACATGAAGATAAATGTCTTCTGGGTATTTGGAGGGATTGGCTGTCTGGATAAAATCTGTAAAACTAACAATCTCTTCATTATGGTGTGAAAAAATAAGGGCCCCATGCAATGAATCTACCATGAAATATGTATCAAATTTCGAACCATCCCAGTGTGAGTTCAGGACCCAGACTTTCCATGTAAGTAACTTCTGTTTTATATTTACCATTAAGCTTAACAGAGAGTCAGAGTCCCCATAAATAATAATCACATTTGCTGAGGATTCCAGGATTTGAGCCTGATTTTTCCAGGGTTTGGTCAGAAATGAACCCCTGCTGACTAGGATCATTTCCACAAATGCTATGCAGATTTCATTTTTATCCATTTCTCTTCTCAAATCTGATAAAGTCTGGGCACCTTTGTGATCATCTATGATGAAAAGCCCCACCCAGATCCAGTGGAAATGAAGCATCAAAGATACAATGCCAAGTGTCAGAGATGTGTCCTTGGGGGCCACCTGGTACAGAGAAGAAAACTGTCTTTGTTCACTCAAGATGCTATCAAAAGGCCCAAAAGTAAGCTGTAGAGAAAAACACAATAAAAAATAAGTATAGAGTCATAAAATTAAACTTAATTCTATATCAATGGTTTGAAGCCTCTAGGGCAATCAAACTTTGGAGTCAAATCTGAACTTCCATGGATTTTTCCAAAAAAGTACAGAAAATATTCAGAGGTTCAACAGTGTGCTGTGTCTACTCTATCTTTTCCCTTCTCTCTATTCTAAGCTACAGAGACATAGATGTATCATCAACCATCTGCATAAGTTTCCTATCAATGAAAAGTGACTTAAGTTTCCCTCTTTTCCCTCACAGCCACCTAAAATGTAATCGAGTAGAGCTGCCACTATATTGTCCCCCATCAATCCCTCTCACCTGCGGAAATTTGTAGAGACTTAGCAGTGTACCTATGTGTTCAGATATTTCCCATGATGGTCCTGTAAGCACAGCAGCTGAATTGCTCTCTCTTGCATACCTGTAGTTAGGCATGGCATGACCAGACCCTGAAAGTGAGCCAAAAATATAGACCAGAGTGTTTCTTTGTCCATGCGGGATATTTTGAACCTCAAACCCCAGGGATGTGTTAGGTAAAAGATAGGGGTTGCTGTTGATCTCCTCAATGGCAAACATCATGGCCAAAATACATTGGTAGTTCCTCAACTTAAACCTGGAAGAAGGTAGAATAATATTTAGGAGAAAGACTCACACCACATAACATTTGTACAAGTTTAGTGCAATGGGTTTTATAGTTTAAATGATTCTGTTTCCAAAAATCCATGTTTAAGTATCTTTCCAGTATTTGCTGGAATTAGAATAGGAGTGATATTTATTTTTCTACTTTTAATTGAAAATAATCTAAAAAACAAATTTATTTACTTATTTATTCACTTTTCTTCCTTATTGTAGCCCTTTCCCTCTTCTCAGTACCACACTCTTTCCCTTTCTCTCTATCCTCCCTTCAGTACTCTTCAGAAAAGAAGAGACCCTTTACCCTCCCACCCAGCTCATCACATTCCATTAGGACTGACATGATCATTCCCCTGTGGCCTGGCAAGGCAGTCCTACTGGGTTGAGTGACCAAAAAGCAGACAACTGAGCCCAGGTTAGATATAGCACACATTCCCCTTAGTAGGGGGCCCACATGAAGTCCGAGCTCCCAGTCTGCTACATCTGTCTATGCCTGGTCTTTGGTTGGTACTTCAGGCTCTACAAGCCCCTCTGGGCCCTGGTTAATTGGCTTGGTTGATCTTGTTGTGGAGCTCCTGTCACATCCAGGTTTTCCATCCTCCCTAGTTTTCCATAAGACTTCCTATGCTTTGCCCAATGTTTGGCTGTGAGTCTTCACATCTGTTTGGTTCTGCTACTGGGTGTAGCCTCTCAGAGGACACTATGCTACACTCCTGTCTGCAGAGTATCACTAAAGGTGCCAAGGGCTGGCTCTTTCCCATGGGGTGGGTCTCAGGTTAGGTCAGGCATTAGTTGGACATGCCCTCAGCAACACATTCTGATTTCAGTTCCCCTCCACCGATTTTCTCAGGACCTGCTCAAATCCCCTCACTCCCAAAGTCACCCTTTCTTTCTCTCTGGTATTAGAAAGCAAAAAGACATATAATAATAATAATAATAATAATAATAATAATAATAATAATAATAATAATAATAAATAACGATGATGAATGATAATGAATTAAAACAAAAAACAATCTAGCCAGAAAAGGACAAAACAAGGAAACAAACAAATAAACAGAAGAAAAAGAGCCAAAGAAAAAGGACAAAATGCACAGAGATACATAGAGCTGTGTAGACACATGTGTTTTCATATACAGAAAACCATAAAGACAAAACAAAAAGCACAAAACTTAATATGTACACAAAAGACATGCCAAATTAAAAAAATTAGCCTCTCAAAATGCCAGTGAGTTTTCTTATTTTATTTTCCATCTACTACTGAGCATGGGGCTTGGCCTTACTTGTTTGTATATCCAAGGAGACTCTTTTGGACAAAACTAATTTTTGTTCTTGTCACTAGGTTTTGGATGGGGGCTTGTTATAGCTTGCCAAGAGCTTCTGAAATAGGAGGCTTGTGTCCACTTGCTCTCTCAGCACTGGTACACCATCTCACTTAGACTAGTACATGCCTGTTGATGCTTCCACATGTTCTGGGAGTTCATATATGTATAAGTCCTGTTGTGTTTAGAAGGTCATTTATGCACAATGTCCTTCACCATGCCTGGCTCTTACCATTTTTCCACCTCCTTCAGCATTTGCTGATCCCTGAATGAGTTTTGTGGGTACCTCCCATTTAGGACCAAGTGAGTTACTGCTCAGGGAACTTCTTTGATGATGGCTGAGTGGGACAGTGTTTTAAGAATATAGCAGAATCTTCTAAGGAGTCATTTTATTGCTACATTATTTTAGCAGAGCAATAGTATTTGGTTTCTCCCTAGGTCCATGGCTTATCTATGTTTGTTTTCTTTGCAACCCTAGGAATGTTGGATTTCTTCTCATGGAGTAGTCCATAAATCCAACCAAATATTGCTTTGTTAGTCCCCCAAGCTTTGTGCCACTATTTCATGACTGCACACTGGCATCTTGTAGTAGGGAACCATTGTTGATTAGAGGGTTTGTAGCTGTGTTGTTATTTACCCTTTTCCTTTGGTAGCATGCAGAGTATCTTCCAGTATTGTAAATACTAATGCATAGGAAAAATGCTCTAGGTAGGCACCATACCAACTTCTCCATGTTCAATAAATCCTGCTGGTGTTGTCTTCAGAAATGCAGCCTTACCTTCATTTTGTGTAGAGCAACCAATAACCTTGGAAGTAGCCTGGGTTTTTTGGATGTTTCCATAGGCCCATTTAGCCAAAAACTCAGTGAACTCATTTCCAGAAGTTTATGTTTCATTTGGTGGTAAGAAATGTCTAGTTATGGATTTTTATTTCTTGTTATTTGGTGATTCCTCTGAGACTTATTTCATATATATGCATATATATTAAGAAGCCTCTGCTGTATTTTTTTTACATATAAATAAAATGGCCCTTAGTTTTATTTCTTTAAGATGTTGTAAATCCCTGAATGTGGATATCTTAAAAATTGAGCTCCAAATAGGATTAATTCAGTTGCCTTGTACTTGTGATGAATTATGTTTGTGAGTTAGGGACAGTTCTGTTAGTCTCCCAGAAGTTAACTTTCAGTGTTAATAAGCACAAAAAACAAATGTTTCTTTATCAAGATACCAGCTACTAAGAAACTGCTTAATTCAAGAAACTCCAGGTCATTCAACCTGTCTTAACAACAATTGCAATTTCTATAACAATTAATGTTATGTGTATGTTTGTGTGATGTGTATATATTTCTCTATGATGTAATGCGATGTGACTCCTGTGGTGTGTGTGTGTGTGTAGTGTAGTGTATGTACACGTGTGTGTGTGTGTGTGTGTGTGTGTGTGTGTGTGTGTGTGTGAATGCTAGACTGAAAACAATTTCATATTGGGGTCATCATCATCCACCTTATATAATACCAGGATATTTTGTAGCCCATGAGAGGGTGGGAATTCTTTTGCCTCTACTCCTCATTTCACCAAAAAGATCAGGTTTTCACATGTGGAGAGCAAGTGGGTAGAGAGTTGTTTAGTTTCTATGTGTGTGCAGGCTTTTTGTTATTTCCATTGTTGTTGAAGTCCAGCTTTAGTCCATGGTGATCTGATAATATGCAAGGTATTATTTCATTCTTCCTGTATCTGTTGAAGTGTTCTTTGTGATCTAACATATGATCAATTTTGGAGAAGGTTCTGTGAGGTGCTGAAAAGGTATAATCTTTTTGTGTTAGTTGAAAAATTCTGTAGATATATGTTATATCCATTTGATTCATGACATTGGTTAGTGTCCTTATTTCTTGGTTTAGTTTCTGTTTTGTTGACCTATCCTCTGGAGAAAATGGGGTTGTGAAGTCTCCCATTATTAATGTGTGGGGATCGATATGTAGTTTAAGCTTGGTTAATAGTTCTTTTACAAATGTGGGTGTCCTTGTATTGCGGGCATAGATGTTCAGAATTGTGATGCCATCTTGGTTAACTTTACCTTTGATGACTATGAAGTATCCTTTCTCATCCCTTCTGATTAATTTTGGTTGAAAGTCTATTTTATTAGATATTAAAATAGCCGCACCACCTTGCTTCTTGTGTCTGTTTGCTTGGAATATCCTTTTTTTTTTTTTAGCTTTCTACCCTGTGGTGATGTCTATACTTGTGGCTGAGATATGTTTTTTAATGCCAAAGAATCTTGGATCTTGTTTATGCATCCATTCAGTTAGTCTGTATATTTTTATTGAAGAACTGAGACCATTGATGTTGAGAGATACTACTGACCAGTGACTGTTAAGTCCCTTGATTTTGATGTTGGTTGCAGTAGAGTTTTTGAGTGGCTATGTTATTGAAACAGTGCACTTATATATTTCCTGTGTAATTTTAGTTGTAGTTGTCACTTTGTATTGGAAATTTCCTTCTAGTAACTTCAGGAAGGTCGGAATTGTGGATCATTACTGTTTGAATTTTTTTGTCATGGAATATCTTGTTTTCTCCATCAATTGTTATTGAAAGTTTTGATTGGAATAGTAGTCTTGACTGGCATCTATGATCTCTTAGGGTTTTCAGGACCTGTGCCGGGGCTCTTTTGGCTTTTATGGTCTCTGCTGAGAAGTCATGTATAATTCTGATAGCTATGCCATTAAATGTTACTTGGCCTTTCCCCCTTGTAATTTTTAATATTTTTTCTTTATTCTGTACATTTTGTGTTTTGATTATTATGTGGTGGGAGGATCTTTTTCTGGTCTATTCTATTTGGTGTTCTGTAGGCCTCCTGTTTGGTTATATGAATCTCCTTCTTTAAACTGGGGAAAGTTTCTTGAAAATATTTTCTGGGCCTTGGGGCCGTCTTCTCTTTCCTCAATTCCTATTATCCTCAAGTTTTGTCTCTTCATGGTGTTCTTGATTTCTTGGACGCTTTGTGTCAGGATTTTTTCAGATTTCACATTTTCTGTGATGGTTACATCAAATTCTACAGTTGTATCATCTACTCCAGATATTCTTTCCTCCATCTCTTGAATTCTGTTAGAGAAGCTTACCTCTGCATTATTTGCTTTCTTATCTAAATTCTCTCATTCCCAGCTTTCTTCTGTCTGTGCTTTTATCATTGTTTCCATTTTCACTTCAGATCGTGAAGTGTTTTATTGATTTCTCTTATCTGATTGTATTTTCCTAAATTTCTTCCAGTGCCTCTTTAATGCCTTCAGTCTGTTCGGCTGCATCTTCCTGCATTTGTTTACAGATTTTATTCATTTCCTCCAGTATCATCTCCATTACTCAGGATATGAGCTCATTTTCTTGTTCTTCATTTGTGTTTGAGTTCTCAGGGTTGAATTCTTTGGGATAGCTGGGATCTAGAGATGCCATATTGTTTTGGTTTTTATTGTTTGTGTTTTTAAGCTGGCCTTTAGTGATCTTACTGTTTCTCATGTTGGGAGGTAATTTCTGGTGTCCTTCACTTGTCTTTGAGAGCAGTTTGTTGGTGAGTGTCTATAGGTCGAGGGCCCTCATTTGAGATCAGGGAATCCTTCCCTGGATCTGGCAGGCAACCTTGTTTCAGCCCCAAGGGACTTTGCTCCACACCCTGGCCTCCTCAGTGCATGAGCAGAGGCAGGTGCTGGTGCTCTGCAGCCCAAGGATCAGTTTGAGGTAGTGTAGATAAAGCCGGTTATCCTGCCTTTGGCTAGGCTTTGAAAACCTCAAACATCAAAGCTCCCAAATCAAGGGCATCCACATTTGTAAAAGAACTATTACCAAAGCTTAAACCACACATTGATCCCCACACATTAATAGTGGGAGACTTCAACACCCCACTTTCACCAAAGGATAGGTCAGCAAAACAGAAACTAAACTGAGAAATAAAGACACTAACCAATGTCATGAATCAAATGGATCTAACAGATATCTACAGAATTTTTTACCCACACAAAAAGGATTATACCCCATGGATCCTTCTCCAAAATTTATCATATAGTAGGTCACAAAACAAGCCTCAATAGATTCAGAGAGATTGAAATAATATTTTGTACACTATCAGATTATCATGGCCTAATCCTGGACTTCAACAAGACCAGAAAAATCAAAAAGCCTACACATACACATGGAAACTAAACAACTCTTTACTTAATGATACCTGGGTCAGATAAGAAATTAAGGACTTCCTGAAATTCAACAAAAATAAAAGAACAACATACCAAAATCTGCGGGACACATTGAAAGCAGCACTAAGAGGGAAATTCATAGCACTAGGTACCTTTATAAAGATATTGGAAACATCCCATGTAAGCAACTTAATGATACATCTGGAAGTCCTAGAAAAAAAGCAGAAACACCCAAGAGGAGTAGATGTCTGGAAATAATCAAACTCAGAGCTGAAATCAATAAATTACAGCAAAGAGAACAATTCAAAGAATCAACAAAACCGGGAGCTGGTTCTTTGAGAAAATCAACAAGAATGACAAACTGTTAGGCAAACTAACTAAAAGGCAGAGAGACACTATCCAAATCAACAAAATGAGAAATGAAAAGGGAGACATAACAACAGACACTGAAGAAATACAAAGAATCATAAGATCCTACTTTAAAGGCATATATGCCATAAAATTTGAAAATCTAAGTGAAATGGACAATTTTCTTAATCAATTCCACTTGTCAAATTTGAATCAAGATCAGATAAACAAATTAAATAGTCCTATTTCTCCTACAGATATAGAAGTAGTTGTTAATAGTCTCCCAACCAAAAAAAGCCCAGGGCCAGATGGTTTCAGTGAAGAATTCTACCAGACCTTAAAGGTAGAGCTAATATTGATACTCTTCAAGCTACTCCAAAAGATAGAAATGAGTGGAACATTACCAAATTCATTCTATGAGGACACAGTCACATTGATACCTAAAATGCACAGAGACCCAACATAAAAAGAGATTTCTGACCAATTTCTCTAATGAACATTGATGCAAAAATACTCAATAAAATACTTGCACACCGAATACAAGAACATATCAAAGATATAATCCACCATGACGATGTAGGCTTCATTTCAGGTATCCAAGCAAATGTAAATAAAGGTAAGCAGGCTAGAGAGAGTAAGACACAAGGAACATACCTCAACATAATAAAGGCAACTTATAGCAAGCCAGTACCCAACATCAAATTAAATAGAGAGCAATGTAAAGAAATTCCACTATAATCAGGTTCAAGACAAATCTGTCTGCTCTCTCTCTATCCAGTCAATATAGTACTTGAAGTTTTAGCTAGAGCAATAAGACACTGAAAGTGATCAAGCAGATTAAACTTGAAATAAAGAATTCAAAGTATCTCCATTTGCATCTGATATGATAATATACATGGGTGAAGCCCAGAGTCCTAGCAGGGAACTCCTACAGCCAGTAAACACCTTCAGTGAAGTGGATGGATACAAAATAAGTAAAAAAAGCAGTCCTTATTTGTACAAAGGACAAGTGGACTGATAGAGAAATTGTAGAAACACTCCCTTCACAGTATACTCAAATAATATAAAATAACTTGGCGCTACTACCAAAACAAGTGAAAGACCTGTATGTCAAGATCTTCAAGTTACTGAAGAAAACACTGAAGAAGATATCAGAAGATGGAAAAAGATATTCCATGCTGATGGATTGTAAGATTAACAGTAAAATTGGTCATCCTACCAAATATAATCAATATATAATATAATTCAATGCAATGCAATGCAATGTAATGCAATCCTCATCAAAATTCCAACCCAGTGAAAATTCTTCTCAGACATCAAAAGAGCAAAACTCAGTGTTATATGAAAAAGATAAATTCAGGATAGCTATTATAGTCCCAAATAGTAAAAAAAAAAAAACATTTTGGAGTTATCACCATTCTGATTTCAAGGGGTACTACAGAGCAATAGCAATCAAACTTGCATGGTATTGGCACAAAAACAGACATGTTGATCAATGTAATTGAATTGAACACTGAGACAAAAATCCACACACCTATGGACACCTGATTTTTTAATAAGAACCCAGAAATATACAATGAAAAAATCATCTTCAAGAAATGGTGTTGGTCTGACTAGATGTCTGTATGTAGAAGAATGAAATAGATCCATATTTATTATCCAGAGCAAAACTGAAGTCCAAGTGGTTCAAAGCTCTCAAGACAAAACCAGATACAGAACTTAACAGAAGAGAAATTGGAGAGTAGCCTTGGATGTATTAGTAGAGGAGATGACTTTTTGAACAGAACTTGGATGGGCTAGCTCTGGCTCTAAGGCCAACAATCAATAAATGGAACTCGTGAAACTGAAAGGTTTCTGTAAGGCAAAGGAAATTGTCAATATAAAAAAAGATTTTTGGCAACTCCTCATCTGATAGAGGGCTAATATCCAAAATATATAAAGAACTCAAGAATCTGGACATCAGCAGACAAAATATTCTAGTTAAAATAAAGGAGCACAGAGATAAATGGAGAATACTCAAAAAAGGAAACTCAAATGGCTGAGAAGCACTTAAAAGAAGGCTTAACATCCTTAGTCCTCAGGATAACACAAATCAAAATGACTTTGAGATTCCATCAAATGCCTGTCAGAAGGACTAAGGTTAATAATGCAAGTGACTGCTCATGTCATTAAGGATGTGGAGCAAGGGGAACACTCTTTTATTGCTGGTGGGAGTGCAAACTTCTACAGCCATTTTGGGTATCAATGTGGCAGTTCCCTAGAAAACAGGGAATTGAACTACCTCAGATCCAACTGTACCACTCTTGGGCATATATTCAAAGGATACTCCATCCTGTCACAAGGACACTTGCTCTACTATGTTCATAGCAGCTTTATTCATAATATCCAGGAACTTCAAACAATGTAGATGTCTCTCAACTGAAGAATGGGTAAAGAATATGTTTTATATTTATACAATGGAATATTATTCAGCTTTTAGAAAAAGGACATTATGGAATTTTCAGGCAAATAGATGGACCTAGAAATAAGTCATCCCAAGTGAGGTAATTCAGACCTAGAAAGACATACATGATATGTATTCATATATAAATGGATATCAATTGTTAAGTAAATGATAATTATGCTACAACCCAAAGACACAAAGCGGCTAAATAAAAAGGAGGCCTCTAAAGTAGAATGCATAGATGTCCCTGGGAAGGGGAAGTAGAATAGGTTTTATGGATGGATTGTGGATGGTGGGGATGAGAATAGTAGTGGTCAGGCATATGTGGAGGATGGGATGAAGGGGGAGAATATGTGGAGAGATGACTGGAATTGGGGGTACATTTAGGGAGTGATGTGGAAACAGTGCAATAGAAGCTTCCAGGATTCTACAAGTGTGATCCTAGTGAGGGTTTCTAGTAAATGAGGATATGGGGCGTGAACCGTCCATCTTCTGTAACCAGGCAAACATTCCAGTGTTAGGACCGGGACACCAATGACACAAAACCTTCCACCTACAATGTATCCTGCCTGAAAAATTGTGCTGAGGCCAGGGAGAGGCAGAACTTGGGCAACAAATGACTGGTCTGATTTGAGGCCCACACCAGGAGAGGGAACCCATGCTGAACACTGCCTGGATGACCAGGAAACAGACGCTTGATAGCTTAGGGACATAGGCAGAAAAAAATCAATAAACATTCCTAATGATATTCTTCTATATCCACTGATTAGTGTCGAGCTCAGTCATCATCATAGAGGCCTCTGATGGCAGCTGTTGGGAGCAAATGCATAGACCCACAGCCTAACATTAGGCGGAGAGAGAGAGAGCCCAATTTGGAGATCTACATTGGGAGTGCCTCTTGGAGCTCTGGGAACTACATAGAAGAAGGGGATGAAGAATTTTTGGAGACAGAGGGGTTAAGAACACCAGGAGAACACAGTCCACAGCATCAAATAAGCAGGGTTCATAGGGGCTCACAGAAATTAAAGTAGCAATGGCTGAGTGTATATTGGTCTGCACTAGATCCTTTGCATATGTTATGGGTTTCTGGCTCATGTTCTTGTGGGACTACTAATGGTGGGAGTAGGGGTGTCTCTGACTCTTTCATCTGCTCTTAGGACCCCTTTTCTCCTACAGGTTTGCCTTACCCACCCTTGACAGGAGTATTTGTGCCTAGTCCTGTTGTATCTTGCCATGTAGTGTTTGGTTGATAATCCTGAGTGGCCTGCTATTTTCTGAAGGAAAATGGAGGTGTGGATTGGATGGAGAAGGAGTTGGAGTAGGGATGGTAGAAGTGGAGAGATGGAAAACTGAGTTCAATATATTGAAAATAATAAAAGTAAGAAAAACTAATCTAAGAAGGCATAGCTGTCTTAAGTTATAGCAAAATAAGCCAGGTGTGGTGACACATGCCTGTAGTTCTAGTACTCGGAAAGGCAAAGGCAGGTGGATCTCTGTGAGTTCAAGACCAGCCTGGTCTATAAAGCAAATCCATAACAGCCAACTACACAGAGAAAACCTGTCTTAAAAGATCCCCTAACCCCCCAAAAGAGATGCAACAAAATCAACATCAAACAGAACCTATCCAGAAGAGCTGGTGAAGTGTGCTTTATACTCATTAAAGGAAAAAGTCAACAACAGGGCAATACAATCCCAATCACATTCATGTCAAACACAGGATCACCCAACTTCACCACTGAAAGAATACTAGTTTTAAAAGCACAGATCAACCCCAGCACAGAGATGGTTTGTGGTTTTAACACCCCCTTTTCAGCAATAGACCTCTAATACAGGTGAAAATTAGAGGAATTATGAAGTTAAGTGACAGCATTAGTCAGTTCTATCACTACATTTAACACGCCTTGTGCTTTTGTGTACCTCTAGGTAGAAAACATGTGTACCGAAAGTATTGTTTGTCTACTATGTACTCAACTGCCTTCAGTGACCCCCACATAGAACAATACTTTCAAAGTATCTTCAAAATATAAGTATTTTGTTCCTATTATGTTATAAAAATTGAGAATTTTTGAAACACAAAATATATTAGTTTCAAAGCTTTTTTTTTTACATTTCTAGAGATAAGTGATGTAAATAAGGACTCCTTTATGTTTCTACACACTACGTACACAACAATGCAAAACTTAACAGGACAATGGTTGTTCATCTCACTGTGAGCACACAGGCTTAGAGCTTGACATTTTGTCCTCCTCGACACCAAGACACAAACACACTGTGGGCAACTCAAAAGTGGTGGTGGTGCACGCCTTTAATGTCAGCACTCAGGAGGCAGAGGCAGGTGAATCACTGTGAGTTTGAAGCCAGCCTCGTCTACAAAAGCGAGTTTAGGACAGCCAAGGCTACTCTGTCTCAAAAAAAAAATAAAAAAAACCAGGAGAGGTTTGTATCCTCCCCAGACAGTAATATACATGAATTTTCACCAAAAGTATTTACAAACCATGCTGTTTTGCTAGTTCTATTTATAAAGTATCCCTGGCACTTAAGATAAGTTAAAAAGATAATTTCTGCAAAGAGTACCAGTATATTTGTTTGGGTGATTCAGAGTTTCTGTGTAGATGATGCTTGCCTTGAAATATCTGTGCCTCTGGGCAGTGGTGGTGCAGGGCTTTAATCTCAGCACTCTGGAGGCAGAGGCAGGTAGATCACTGTGAGTTCGAGTCCAGCCTAGTCTACAAAGTGAGTCTTAGACAGCCAAGGCTACACAGAGAGACACTGTCTAAAAAACCACAAACAATCCCCCCAAAGCACAACAAAACAAAACAAAAAACTAAGCAGTACTGTTGATCTTGGTTCTCTAAGTTCCATCCAGGCAGTTTTAGCCGGGTGTGGTGGTGCACGCCTTTAATACCAGCACTTGGGAGGCAGAGGTAGATGGATCTCTGTGAGTTTGAGGCCAGCCTGGTCTACAAAGAGTCCAGGACAGCTGAGGCTACACAGAGAGACCCTGTCTCAAACAACAAAAACAAACAAACAAACAAACAAACAAACAAACCAAAATGAAATGTTTGTCCCTCCGAAATGCTTCCATTAAAGGCATGCACTACCCTGATGCCCAGAAAGACATTTGGGTTTGGTAGCACAGGGTTTGTTATAAGATGTACAATTAAAATGATTAAAGTTGAAAAGAAGGGTATGTTACTGTAATCAATCATTGCACAATTCACATAGGATGAATTATCATCTTCTACCTCACAAACAGACATTGATGTCATGATCATAAATGAATGTGTACAAATATTACTGATAGTATTACTGATATGGAAATGCAAAACTTAAAGTAATTAGTGTAAATATTTTTTTAACAAAACTGAAAAGAAATGCCATTTTTGAAAATATGGCTTTGAAAAAAATATGGCTTTGATAACTGATAAATACACCTTGTACAACTAAAAGTTTATGTCATTTTATATATTCAGCACGAACTATAATAAATATTTACAACAAATATTGCATCATAAAGTGTTTTTCAATAACCAATAAGCAGATACTATGTCCTTTAATTTGAAAAATAGTGAAAAAGGGGGGCTGGAGAGATGGCTCATCGGTTAAGAGCACAGACTACTCTTCCAGAGATCCTGAGTTCAATTCCCAGCAACCACATGGTGGCTCACAACCAATTATAATGTGATTGGATTCCCTTTTTTTGCCCTGCTAGTGTACATGTAGCCAGATCCCTGAATACTAATAATAAATCAATAAATCTTTAAAAAACAACAAATAATGCAAAATACACACAGAAAAAGAAAAATATTAAAATCTGACCTTATATATTCTTTAATACAAAAATAATTTCAAGTTATTAATATACAAATAGATACATAATTGGTAAAATGACTAAGTCAGTCCTATTTTTAAGTTAACTTGAAGGAAAATCATTCTCCTACACAGGGAGAGAAGTGCCTGTCATTATTATTTTGCAGGGAAGTTAACCACTATGCATAAAGATCCTATAGTGCAGATACATGTGGTCTTGTAAATTAATCCACTTTAATTAGAAGGTAGTCATAGTTTGCATATTCTGAGCCTATCAAGTATTCACTTACCGTCTTCATAATTTTGACAACAAGAAAGTAAAATCCAATTAGAAAATTAGACAAGACAAAATTAATGTCAGAGAATATAATGCTAGATGTGCTAATACTTATAATATTTTACATTTATGGTAATTAAGATAAATATACTTATGAAGTTACAAATAGAATCTGAGGAAACTTAACCAATGAAAGAACAATTCCTCTTTCAAATTACAGGTAAAGTCTCTTACATTTGTGTGAAAAACTTTATCAAAAGTGTGAAATCGCTTGTGAGCCTTGAAGAGTATAATATACTTGAATGTGTCCCACTTTTTATAAAAAGTATGATTTGAAATGTGTTGCCTTAATCAGAGATGTTAATTGTTGATTGCTTTTATAATTTTAACTATTTTAGCTTCATTTCTAACTTCATAAGGTATTAAGTCACACTTGCGCAGCACTCTCTTGCTGTACATATTAGACAAGCCAGCCCCGGGGAGATCATGTAATTACAAGTGTGATCTTAGCAGACACGGGGATGCTGCTGTACACCCTGAAGAGGAACTCAGGCTGATGCACAGCGGTTCCTGGACTGTTGAGATTGGAAAGGAGAGGAGGTGAGGGACGAGGACAGTATCTGCTGTGAAGCAGACCAGTCTCCTTAGCATACAAGGTGCAAATGTCTGGTAGACCATACAGCTTTGCAATCTTATCTAAAGTAAGCAATGATCCCTGAGGACAGTAGACTATTTTATCGGGATACCAAATTTTAAATTTCCCATGCTGCCTTTGTAGGTCCATTTTAGACTAAACCTATTACAATATCCTTAATGTCAAATGACATTCTAACTGGAACATTTTTCCCCTTCCACTTCTGAACTGATTACTTACTCCACAGCCACTTTTCAGCAGACACAGTAACACCACACTGACAGTGATCCATTCCCCCTCCTATGCTTATTTTAGGTGACTTTCCATCCATTGTTTCCAACCTAATGCCAGAATATGCGTTACCATGTTCTGTTTTGAGTTCAGACTTGAGTCCAAGCTGCATTTCTCATTTTCAGATACTTATTGTGCAGTTGCCTACAGCAGCTGTGGGCATATCTGCCTGAGATAAAATACACCTGACATCCTTTAAGCACTAACATGCATGATTGTTTCTCATTGGTAGGACCTAAGAAACTCAAATAGACTTGTCTGACACCATGTCTCAATCTTGTATCATTGAGAATGCCCAGAAACATCTTTGAGAGGCAGCATCACAGTCACTGTGTGCACAGGAACACATTCATGACAGTGAATAACAACAACTGGATATATATTCAGGAAAACAGGTAAAATGGCAAGTTATCAGAGAATATAAATATTAAAAATCAGATAAAATAATCAGAGACAGATGAAGGTATTTTTGAAGCATAATAAAGGTCCCAATTCCTACTTCTGACATTCCTGCTCCTAAGCAAACACAGACATTATTTGTCACTTCAGCCTCACACAAAGATATCGCTGGTCACTAATTCAGTAGCATTATGTCTCTTTCCAGGAGCACAGCTAGATTTCTAGAATCCCATCAATCTTCTATTATATAATCTTTCTCCTGTAAAGCTAACACTGAAAACATCAACACTCTGAGGAGTTATAGGCATGGGAAAGAATATGGGGAAATGCCCAGTCTGTAGTGGAAAATAAAATGAATAAAACCCAGAATTCTTCTTGTCCTTTGAAAGTAACAGATGAGCCACAGCACTGCATAAAGATACTGGAATGGAAGAGAGGAGATGAGTTAATGGGGTAAAGACTTGGGATAATGCTTCAATCTGTGCTTTCCCAGGGGCACATGAATGCCAAATATTGAAAAGGAATACATGGATAAAAGACTTACTCGATCATAAAATCTCTGGTAAATTTAGTGATTCTCCAATCAATTGTTCTGTTGAGTGGGTAGGCAGTAAAAGTAGGGAAAAATCCGGCGATCACCACATCTCCTTTACTGTTTAAATGGTAATTTATTCTGACCAAGCACTCACTGCTGCTGTAGGAGCACACAAGAATTGGAACCTGCAGAAAGCAAGAGACAAAAAGCCATGAGAACAGCATGCTAACAAAGTATCTGCCCATCTGTGAGCATGATAAGGTGAACTCTGCAGTGCCCAGCACACATACACGTGGCTCACGTGTGTGTGTGTGCATGTTTGTTTGTAATTTTATTGGTGACTGAAGATATCCCTTGAATCATGCCCTGCTTTTTCTGACAAGACTCCTCATTCCTCCATGGAATTGTTCAATGCTTTATTCCCACAAGCTTTGATTCTGAGGCCTTGCATTCAGATTAAACAAAATTTATTGATTAAAAAAATATTATTTTAGGATCTTCTTCTGCCACAGGCAGTATGATTTCATCTGAGACTACAGAGATCCAGCCCCAGGGCATGAAATCCTTGGTGGATACATCCACAAATTTGAACCAAGGGACAACTCATGGAAAAGCCATTTATGATATTACAAACATGTCACACCAGATGATGTCATGGTAGATGAAAGGGAAGAAGGCCAAAAAAAGGCCTATGCCAGGCCTGACCAAGTCTCAACAGCAGACACCATGCTCTGTAGAACGGGAGACTATCAATCTCAGCCTTGCTTTCCTGGGTCTCCATGAGTCATAGAATGTTCCTTTTCCTACAGATGGATGTCTGAATGCCAATATTATGTCCATCTCTGCTCTGAACAGTTTGTGTCTCTTTATAATGTACCTAATAGTTCTGCAGATTTGATTTCCAAAATGATCTGCTTAATGTCATTGTGGAAATCAGGTTTCCTGTGTAAATCTGAAGTCTGAATTTCTGTAATACTCTTTTATCCACATGCATCAATGAATTGACATTTTGTCATGATATGCCCAATCCTAAAGCATTGGGTCCACCCACTAATATCCTGAGCACATGGTGTCCTTATGGGAGAAAGGCAAAGTAGAAGGACCCAGAGGGTCCTAGAAGCCTACAAGTAGAACATTATGATAGGAAGATTTGGGTCCAGGGGTCCCGCTCAAACTAAGGCACCAGCCAAGGACAATACAGGCGGTAAACCTTAAGCCCCTACCCAGATCTAGACAATGGACAGAACACTCTCCACAGTAGAGTGGAGAGTGGGATATGACTTTCTCACATACTCTGGTGCCTCACCTTTGACCATGTCCCCTGGACGGGGAGACCTGGTGGCAATCAGAGGAAGGACAGCAAGTTACCAAGAAGAGACTTGATACCCTATGATCATATAGAGGGGGAGGTAATCCCCCTCAGGAACAGTCATAGGGGAGGGTAATAAGGGGAAATTGGGAGGGAGGGAAGAATGGGAGGATACAAGGGATGGGATAACCATTGAGATGTAACAAGAATAAATTAATAAAGGAGAAAAAATGTAAAAATAAATAAATTAATTAATTAAAAAAAAAAGAAATCTAACCGCGTGTGTAAGTGTGTGAGTGTGTGTGTGTGTGTGTGTGTGTGTGTGTGTGTGTGTGTGTGTGTGTACATGTGTGTGAATGCTTTCAGGAGAGAAGGGCTCTGATTCCAAAAGCAAAGGGATGTGTTTAATCATGGCTCTAATGTTTCAGGCATGGTTCCATTCTGCATATTAATGCAAAGGTGCCCACAGTGGAAGCTATGCCCAACACAGAGTGTGAATCACTGTGCATTAATGGCTTCTCTTAGATAGCAATGAATCAACATTACTGGTCTTGGACACAGGTCAATTTCACTAGTCTTTCTGTGCTACTCTAGCTTAACGGTCTGTGTGCAGAATTTCCTCCTCCCACCCTACCTGCACTCCCTGGGTTCAGAATAGCTTGAATAGGATGACATCACCCCTAACAGTTGTCCACTTTTTTGGTGAATTTTTGACATTCTATCTTAGGTAAAATGAATTAACAAAATTCGTTTGAATTGCATTTTACTAATAGCTAAGGATGATGATTTTATTTTAGAGATTTTTTTAGCCATTTCTTTCTTCTTTTTTATAATGCTCAGTACAGGTCCCAGGCCCACTTCATTGATTAGATCATTTTTATTTTGACTCATTGACTCTTGAGTCCTTTTATACACTGGATATTAAACTTTCTGTCAGATGCATAGCTGGCAAAGATTCCCTGCCAGTCTGTGGGCCTTCATTTTTTCTCATTTGATTGATTCTTTAGATATGTATAAATTCAGCTTGATAAAATACCATTAGTGACTGGGACACAGCCAGTGAAATAGCAGAGCAGCAGAGGAGGCCCTTGGAAAACATAGGGAAGAGCACAGGAACTGCAGACACAAGCAACAGCAACAGAATACAAAAGATGGAAGCGAGAATCTCAAGTGTCGAAGACGTGGTTTAAGTTATCAATACACCAATCAAAAAGTGTTAAAACTGAAAAGTTTATGAAATAAAAAATGCAAGAAATCTGGGACACTATGAAAAGACCAACCATAATAGGATAAAAAAAGAAGACTCACTTGGTCATGGTGAGTTCCATCTTTGATGTGTTTTTTGATTCAGTTTGTCAGTATTTAAGTGAGTATTTTTGCATCAATGTTCATAACAGAAATTGGCCTGAAGTTCTCTTTCTTTGTTGGGTCTTTGGTTTAGGTATCATTGTTGCTATGGCTCCATAGAACAGTTCTATAATGTTCCTTCCATTTCTATTTTGTGGAGTAGTTTGAAGAGTATTGTCATTACCCCTTCTTTTAACATCTGGTAGAATTCTGTGTTGAAACTGTCTGGCCCTGGGATTTTTTTGTTTGGGAGACTTTTGATGAATGCTTCTTATTATCCTTAGATTTTGTCTTTTCATGTTGTCCTTGATTTCTTAATGTTTCACGTCACAATTTTTTTAGATTTAGATTTAACATTTTCTTTGATGCTTGCATTAAATTATTTCAATGTCTCTTCTGTACCTGCTATTCTTTCCTCTATCTCTTGTATTCTGTTGGTGATGGTTACCTCTGCAGTTCCTGTTTTTTTTCTAAGTTCTCTCTTTCCAGTCTTTCCTCAGTTTCTGCATTTATCATTGTTACCATTTTCATCTTCAGATCTTGAACCATTTTATTGATTTCCTTCACATGATTACTTGCTTATACCTGAATTTCTTTGAGTAATTTCTTCATTTCCTATCTATCAGCCTCTATCATGGCCTCTCTAAGGTTCCCAATTTGTTTGACTGTATCTTCCTGATTTGTTTATGGATTTTATTTGTTTCATCCATTACCATCTTCATTTGTAAGGATTTGAGGACATTTTCTTGTGTTTTACTTTCCAGCGATGATCGCTTTGGGATAACTGGTTGCAGCCTTTGCAATGATGAGATAGCAGATATTAGAATTTCCAGCAATACTTTATAAATACACACACAGACACATGCATACAAATGTACCTATACACACAGATACATAGGTATACATAATCATGAATTTGTTGTGCATAGATTGACTTAAAGCTACTTTGGGTGTATGTCTGTGTTCAAGTTCAGATGTGTGTCCACATTTATATGGCTAGGGAGGTTAGATTTTTTTCCCTGCTAAATACAGCATTGACTTTATATAGCTTTATTATTTTTTAATTGGATATATGAATCACCTGGATAATGGAACCAGCCAGAGCACTGCCATTAGAGCCACAGTTAGGTGAGGTCACTTGGACATTTCCCATTTCTGAGTCTCAGCAGGGAGAACACAGTTGAGGAATGAGATTGAAGATGACATCAGATGATGGAAAGTTCTCCCTTGTTTGTGGATTGGGAGAATTAACATAGTAAAAATGGCCATCTTACCAAAATCAATTTACAGATTCACTGCAATCCCTATCAAAATACACAATTTTTGAAGACATTGAAAAATAAATTCTCAACTTCATATGGAAAAACAAAAAAAACATAATATCTCAAAGAATTCTGTACAACAAAAGATCCCATGGAGGAATTTCCATACATGATCACAAGCTGTACTATAGAGCAACAGTATAAAACCGAATGGTACTGGCAGAGCAATAGGCTGGTTGATCAATGGAATCAAATTGAAGACCTAGAAATGAATCCACACTCATACGGTCATTTGATTTTTGACAAAGAAGCCAAATCTATTCAATGGAAAAAGGATAGCATCTTCAATAAATGGTGCTGGTTGAACTGGATGTCTACATGGAGAAAAATCCATTGAGATTGATATTTATCACCATGCACAAAACTCAAGTCCAGATGGATTAAAGATCTCAGCACAAAACCAGAGACACTAAATCAGTTAGAAGAAAAAGTGTGGAAGAGCCAATAGAACACATTGGCACAGGAGACAGCTTCCTGAGCAGAACACCAACAGCCCAGGCCTTAAAGTCAACAATTAATAAATGGGACCTCATGAGGCTGAGAAGCTTCTGTAAGACAGAAACACTATCAACACAACAAAGTAACAGTCCACAGACTGGGAAGATATCTTCACCAACCCTACATCTGACAAATGTCTATAATTTAGAATATATAAAGAATTCAAGAAATTAAACACCATCAAACCAAATAACCCAATTGAAAAATGGGGCTCATAACTAAACAGAGAATTCACTACAGAGGAATAGTGAATGGTGGAAAAACACTTATATAAATGGTCAACGTCTTTAGTCATCAAAGAAATGTAAATCAAAACGATCTTAAATTCCATTTTACACACATCAGAATGGCTAAGACAAAAAATTCATGTGAAAGCACATGCTGGCGAGGATGTGGAGAAAGGGGAACACTCCTTCATTACTGGTGGGAATGCTAACTTGTACAATCACTTTGGAAATCTATCTGGTGCTTTCTGAGAAAACTGGGAATGGAGCTTCCTCAAGACCTAGCTATTCCACTCCATGGAATACACTCAGAAGATTCTCAGCCATGGTCACGACCGTCTTATTCATAATAGCCAGAACCTGGAAACAACCTAAATGTCCCTCAGTAGAAGAATGGATAAAGAAACTGTGGTACATTTACACTATGGAATACTACTCAGCTATTAAAAACAATAAATTCCTGAAATTTGTGGACAAACGGGTGGAACTAGAGATGATCATAATGAGTGAGTTAACAGAGAAGCAGAAAGATTCACATGGTATATACTCACTTATAATTGGACACTAGCCCAAAAGTCGTGTCCCACGAAAGTCTTCACCTACCAGGAGATTGGGATAGATAGATGTGGGGACCTCCTGAAAGGCTGTAGGTGATAGAAGAATGGGAGAATGGAGAAATAGAAGGATCCAGAGGGACTGAGAAACCTACAAGAATAGCATCATGATGGGCAGATCTGGGCCCAGGGGTCCTGCTCAAACTACTGCACCAACCAAGGACAATATATGCAGTAAACATCAAATTACTACTCAGATCTAGCCAATGGAAGGACATTCTCCACAGCTGAGTGGAGAGTGGCGATTGACTCTGACATAAACTCTGGTGCCCCATATATGACCACTTCTCCGTGGAGGGAAGGCCTGATGGCATTAAGAGAAATAATAAAGAGACTATAAACATGGGTCTTGATAGCCATGACCATATAATTGGGGTGGAGTTCCCCCTCAGTCACAAACATAGTAGAGGGCTATAGGGTGAAAGCAGGAGGGAGGGAGGAACAGAAGGGTACAAGGTATGGGATAACAATTGCGTTGTAATCTGAACAAATTACTTAAATAAAATTTAAAAAGAGCAGTAACATGGATTGCAGAGGAAATCTCCTTTCTTCACACCCCAAATCATGTATCATTGGGGTAGTGAGGAACAGCCAATACATTGACCACATCAAGCTTGAACAGTCTCAGTGACAGATGTGAGAAAGCAGAAGCTGTCTGTCTGCAGTCACGTATTCAGTGTCTCCACCCCGGAGGCCTTCTCAGGTGTCTGGAATGGAGAGAAGCTGATGTTAATCTTGGTGGTCAGCAGATTGACAGGACACCTGGTCCAGGAAGTGAGAACAAACAGACAGTTAGATTTGACTCCAGAACGAAGCCACCTCAGGATGGAGCGTTTCAGCAGAATTCCAGGAATCCAAAGGTCATATACTAGACAGGATATCATGTGTTCTCTGGTGGGCTGATGTCTCTACTTCTGGAAAATAAGGGTCAGGGCTGTGCTTAGTCCTCCTCCTTCAGTAGAACCTGTCTCTAACACAGGGACTCTCTGCCTAGGGAGTCACTGATTTCAAATAACTTTACTGTCTGCCTCTCATCTCACCCTATGGTGCATTTTGGAGAGGTAATCCTGCATGGATTGTCCTTAATCCTGGGTATTAAATACAATGTTCTCATATGGAGAAAGTTAGTGTCCTAAATCCCTAACCCACATCTGCCAAACTCACATGTCCCTTCCTGCCATCGTTCCAGCATGTTCTTTCTCTGTACTCTTTACCAGTCAGATCTGCCTCTGAAAACATCTACCTTGGAGGGCTGGTGTGATGGCTCAATGATTAAGAGCCTTCTATAAGGCTTGCTCTATAAGGATGCTCTTATAGAAGACCCGAGTTCAATTCTCAGCACACACACAGCAGCTCACAACCATCTGTAACATGAGGTTCAGGAGATCCAGTGCCCCCTTCTGGTTACTGTGGATATCAGACGTGCTTGTTGTGTACAGATACCTATGCAGTGAAGAATAACTACTTAACTGAGGTTGTAGTACAGATACCATAGCCTTCCACAGACCAGGATTTCCCCTTCACCATTCTGACATCACATGTGACTTTATTCTGTTTGCTTTGGATGGTCCAGAGACCCTGATTATATCCTCCTCAGATATTCATTTCCATCTAGGGGCAAACTTCAACCTCTCCTGACATGCAGCTTCCCACCCACCTGCACAGTACTCTTGGTTACCTATGGTAAGTCTCAGTCATACTCCCAAGAGCTCTTTATCCTAAACATCTCTACTAATAATGGTGGAATCTATATATGCCTAGGCTCTAACTCTGTCAATGACCTCAATGGTGCCACAGTCAAGAAATACAGTCCTGGAAAGTGGATCTATGAAATAACAGCACTGAGCTTTGGGGTGAATCCTTATGAATTGAGAAGTAAATTACCAACTGACGCTCACGGAAAAAAAATTTTTACAAAAACTCTCATGAGATTCCAGCTCCATTTCTTCATTTCTTTCTTCTCTCTCTGTATCTCTGATTTCTTCTGGTTAATCTTGGATTGGTCTTCAATATGAGTGGGGGTATTTTTCCAAGTAGGAGGACTCATCCACTGGGAACAATGTACTTTAGCTCAAGTAGGGTTTTCTTTCAGTCACTCATTCATGCCTTCCTGTCCCCTTTATTTGCTTTCATGTTTTTTTGTTCTTGAAGACACAGAAGGACCAATCAGAGCCTTGAACCTTGTTCACACTCTTTTACCACACATGCTCACAGCTCCTGACTTGTCTCAGGTGTTCATTGGCATCTGTTCTGATTCAATTGGAGCTGGAAGAGGGAGGTGATGTATGTGCCTGGGAAGCTTGTCCTGAGTCAGGACGAAAGCAGGGTTTTGGTTATGCTGTTTCAGTTACTTCTCACAATGTCAGTGGTGGACATCACTGGGAAGTGGGACTAGTGAAACCCGGTGTAGATGCTGTTATCTGTGTCCTAACTCTGAGGGTCTGGCTGTGAAGGACTGTGGACACCAGTGCTTGTGATCGCTGCAGGGAACAGAGAGCGACATTTACTTGGAGAATGGGGAACTACTTTTGCAGTCTTCCAGTGGACAACGAGGCTTTAACAGTCTGAAACAATGTTGTAGTTAGCCAATTTGACACAGCACAGAGTTGCTTTGGGGGAAAAGTGTTTCAGTTGGATAACTTCCTAATGAGGTTGGATTGTGGACAGGTCTGGGAGGGGTTGTCTTAATTGATGCAGGAGGGGCCAGGCCTCTGTGGACAGCACTGTCCCTATGCAGATTGTCCCTGGTTACATAAGAGATAGCTATCTAGGTATGAGCCAGCCAGCCAGCCAGCGGATTAGCCAGCCGGAATCCTGTTTTCTGTCTTGATTTCTTTCAGTGCTACAAAATGATCCAGACCCAGATACCTAGAACAGTGTGAAGGAAGAGCAGAGGACACAGACCCTTGAATCAATGTTCTATGTAGTCATGAGCAGATGCCCCTAAGCACACGGTGGGCAAAGAAAAGGAAGGATTTGGGTGCTAAAGATGGGCCTTCAAATGAAGGTACAGTCCCTCTGTTAGTCCCCTCGCCTTCGAAAGCATAGCCAATGTCCTAGAAATTTTCTTTGAAATTTTCTGAGCATAAGGGTCTCCATCCTCTGCATGAACTCTTATTCCACCTTTAGTCCAGGACTTTCCAGGAAAAATATGGAACTTTGTCTAGATCCACACCATATTAGATGGAAATTGAATGTCTGGAGTGCACAGTAGGCAGGATGACAGGGCATATCTCACACCTGTGCTGAAAGGACCAGTGCAGGTCACATTTGACTTGAGGACCGCGCCCACTGTTGGCCTAGACATTGCAGTTCTCACAGTGATCTCCAGGGAGCAATATCAGTACACACACTCAACACTCAGAAAATTGTTTCCCTGAGCCATGACCTTGCCAGGAAACTGGTATCCGTCCTGTCCCTACTAACCTGGAGCTCCCTCCCAAGTCCTGGCTCAGTTTCTTTCATCTGAGAACAACCCTGTCTGAGGAACATTAAAGTGCCCCCTCCCCAGCATCTTCCAAGGGCAATACAGGATTTATTCAGTGGAATCACTTAGAACGAGGACAGTGGTGACCTAGAAAGATTAGAAAGAACCTAGGCTCCCCCAACACACAGCTCAGCTAACACACAATGCGGGAAGGTTGCCTTGAAACCCTCCATAGGAAGAGGGAGCCCACAATTCTTTCCAGGACACACTGACAACCTCTTCCCTAACGCTGAGCAAGTGAAACTCCTCACACAAATGCTCCTGGGCTTCTCTCCTGGCTCAGGAATTTGGCTAGTGACATTAGTAATAAAAGGTTGATCTTCATCCCTGGTCATTACTTAGCTGGTGTCTGTCAAGACCTCAGAGGTATCTCTGTCACTTTCCTGCTGGGAAATCTCACATTCCAAGAGCAATGGAGACCCAGGGCAGACTGGGTGCTCTGCTTTGTCTCTGTGTCACAAGGACACACAGACATGATAGCATTTCCTTCTTTGATATTGACAGACCCAAGGCCAGGACATGGCAGATATCAGCCCTGGGATGAGCTGTTGTTCTCTGAGGTCACGGGGATGCTCATCAGCCTTGTTGCTCAATGTGTTGCTTGGGGGAGAAAGGCAAAGAGAAAAGTTGAGAAGGATGCAGAGGCAGCACTGAGAGTGGAAGGGACAGAGTAGCTCCTTGGACAAAGACCCCACCACTCACAGTCCGTGGGATTCTCTGAAGTGCTTCTGCCTAAAAAGACAATCAGTTCAGGGATCAGAAGGACAGAAGAGGCTGTGGGCCTTGCAGAAGCTGAAGCTCTTCTCCTCAGGGGACGTCACATGAGAAGTCTGGTGGTGGTTTCCTCCATGCTTTCCTTCAAAGAGAACTTCTGGCAGGGGATCCTGCTCATGGGTAAGTGTCCCCAATCCCTCACAATGTGTGGGTGGAGGAGAATTACAAGTCAGTCTTGAGTTGTCTAAAGAGGACAGGAGCCCAAAATGAGATTTGGGGTTTCTTCTTGACATTATAGGGCAAAAGATACAGTGAGGGAATGATTCAGCTTCCTAAAGCTCTCTGGGGACAGGTAGTGATGAGGAGAGAAGAGCCCCAATGCTCTCTACTCAAACCAAATCATGTTGGCTGCTCTTTTGTGAAGATTGATGTTCCCAATCATGACTAGAGGACCCTCCAAATAGAAATCAAACTGCAGTGTCCAGCGAAATGGCTCAGTGTGTGGAGACCATGGCAACCTGAATTCAGTCGTCAGCTCCCACACTTTAGATGAGAGAACAGACTCATGCAGGCTCCTCTCAGCCCTTTACATATTTGCTGTGGCATGCACTCCCATGTGCATATATTGAGATGTGAGCCTTCACAAACCCACACATATGATACATAAGTAATATGAGAATATTTAATTTATCCTTGAGCATAATTATTTGTTGTTAGCTACAAACCTGGCAACTATGTAGATTAACCCATGGACACACCCTTCTTTCCTACCTTTGTTCCTTCATTTCTTTTTTTTGTTCCTTCCTTCCTCCCTCCCTCCATTCATGTCCAAGTCTTTTCCAGAAATACAATAATCTTAATGTGGCAGACTAAGCCTTGTCCTCACATAGCCCTGGTCATAGTGGGCCAGATGTCAGAGTATCTGCAAGGTAATATAAGGGGTTGCTTGGTACCACAAAGGAAAAAGAAAAAAATTCAGATAGTGAAGACCTCCTAGAGAAAGAGGTCAGTGAAGCATCCTCACACCAAATATAGGGACACTCAAGGCCAAGCCAGGCAGACACTTGAGCAGAGAATTTCTAAGAGAGGTAAGTTCACAGTGAGAGACTCTGAGGGAATGGTGGTGATATTGCTCACTTCCATTAAGGTGGGAAGTTACACCTCTACCTACCCACTTGAGTGATGATCACACCCACTCAGTGTTGATTGTTTCTCTCTCTTCCCTTTTAGCCTCCCTTTTAAGCTGCTGGCACACAACAACCACTACCCAAATGAGCATTACTTTCGTGCCATTTCCTGTGTTTGAAGGAACAAACGTCATTCTCCAAGTTATAAATCTTCCAGACACTCATACATCCTTTGTTTGGTTAAAAGAGATAAGAGAAAAGAGTCATGAGATTGTATTGTATGCAGTGAATGCTAAAGGAAATATGACGGGGCGTGCATACAGTGGCAGAGAGACAATCTACGGTGACGGATCTCTGCAGATCCGCAATGTCACCCAGAAGGACACAGGATACTATATTCTAGAAGGCTATAATAAGCAAGCAGAACTTGTATCAGTATCACCCATATACCTCTTCGTCTACTGTAAGTGATTCAGCATGGTTGGTGGGAGGGGTTGATTCCACTAGACACACATATTTCCTCTCTCTATGTATTTCCTTTGGAAAAGAGGGGTTAACCTAAGGGAATTACCTAGAGAGAGGTCCGAGACATTTCATAGAGGCCCAGGGAGCACATAGGCAGACCCATCACAGAACTGAGAATGTGAGGTCACCGTCTTGAAGCCCTGCATGGGATGGTGGAGCCCAGAGCCCTCTTCCAGGGACTCAGGTCACCTCCTCCCACACACCCAGAGGGTGAGAGGCTCCCGACACATATGTTTCTGGGCTTTTGTTCTGTGTCAGAACCCTAACTGGTGACTGTAGTGAGAATGAGTTTGTCCTTTTCTGTACTTGGCACTCATCTGGTTCTTTTGGATCCCTCACAGGCATTTTCCCACATGCTTGATGAGAGCAAACTCCGTGTTTCCAGAGCATTGAGAACACAGGTCAGACTGAGTGCACAGCTGGGTTTCTGTGTCACAAAGGGAATTCAGAGGCTCCTTCACTGTTCCTGACAGACCAAGTCCAGGACACAGCAGAGGGAATCCCAGGTTGAATGGCTGTTCTCCCAGGGATCATGGATGCTCATCAGTTTGTAGCTCATTGTGTGGTCTCTAGGACGAGAAAGTAAAGACAGAAGGGAGAGGTACAGCATGCAGCGTAGAGAGTGCTGCATGATACCGAGATGTCACTCACTCATTCATCCATCCATGCATTCATTCATTCATTGTCCACAGGTATTGAAAATTGTTTTGAAAGGTGATATTTTTCATTAATGTGTTTATTTAATCTCTACAGCCAGATCCTAGCTCCCTTCCTCCTCTCCTCCCAGTCCCACCCTCATGGCCCCTTCAATCACCCTTTCCTATTTATTTATTTATTTATTTATTTATTTATTTATTTATTTATTGTGTATACAATGTTGTGTTTGCATGTACACCTGTACACCAGGGGAGGGCACCAGATCTTATTACAGATGAATGTGAGCCACCATAGGGTTGTAGGGAATTGAACTCAGAACGTAGCTGGAGCAGCCAGTGCTCTTAACCTCTGAGCCATCTCTCCAGCACCTCATTTCCTTTTTATCAGAAAAGGGCAGGACCCCACGGGGCAATAACACACCCAGACACTTCAAATGACAGCCTGACTAAGAACATCCTATCCCATTGTATCCTGACAAGGCAGCACAGCTAGAGAAATGGGATGCAAAGGGAAGCAACTGAGTCAGAGACAGCCCTACACTCACTATTAGGGAACTCACATGTTGACTGCACTGCATATCAGCTGCATATGTGTAAGGGGTCTAGGTCTAGCCCATGCATACTCTTTGGTTGGTGGTTCAGTCTATGTGAGCCCCCATGTGTCTAGATTAGTTGACTCTGTAGGTCTTCTTGTGGTGTCCTTGACCCATCCATTTCACTCTGTTCTTCTTCCCACTATTCCACAAAACTACCAGAGCTCAGCCTATTGTTTATCTCTGCATATGTTTCCATCCAATGCTGGATGACCTTTCAGAAGATAGTTATTCTAGGTTATTTGCATTATTCTTATGATGGTCTTTTCATGGTGTCCAAAATTCCCGAATGTTCTGCATTAAAATTTTTTAGACCTAGCAATTTCTTTGAACAATATATCACTTTTCTTCTATCAAATCTTCTATGCCTAATATTCTCTCTCCCATCTCTTGTATTCTGTTGGTGATGCTTGTGTCTGTAGTTCTTGTTCTCTTTCCTAGGTTACCATTTCTAGGATTGCCTCAGTTTGTGTTTTCTTTATTGCTTCTATTTTCATTTTCATGTTTTGTCAGTTTTATTCATTTCATTCTCCTGTTTGTAGTTTTCCTTTATTTCTTTAAGGAATTTATTCAGTTCCTTCACCTGTTTGACTAAATTTTCCTGAATTTCTTTGAGGGATTTATTTATTTCTTAGTTAAAGGCTTCTATTTTCTTCATAAGATTATGTTTAAGCAAGTTTTCTTACTGTTTTGCTGTTTTTGGATATCCTCGACTTATTTTATTAAGATAACTGGTGGTGACATGATTTCGATTTTGTTGAGTGTGTTCTTACACTGGCCTTTAGCTGTCTGGCTTTCACTGGTGTTGGCGTGGTGGAACCTGATGGCAGTATGCCTCTGGATTGCAGGTAGATCTGAGATTCTGTGTTGGCTTCAGGCCTCTGGTGGTCCCTGGTGGCTACTGTCTTGGTAGTCTTTAATGGATGCCACCCCTTGGATAGCAGGTAGAGCTGGGTCCTGGTAAAATGGCATGATGATAATGAAAGTTCTGCAAGAGATTATCTGTTTTTCCTTTTCATCTCCTTAAAGCCCTGTAGAATGCCTGAAGTTTTAAGGGCACCATTAAAAAATTATACAGATCCAAGTTCTCACTATAACTCAGTCATAGTGGACTAGAAGTAAAATGAACCTAAAAGGTGAAGTCAGGTATTGACAGGAAGTACAAGTGGAACAGACAAAAAACAAAAAGTGTTAGAGAGTGAAGTTCCAGATCTCGTAGGGAGGGAAGTTGTGAAGGAATCACCAATCATCAATCTACATGGAGTATGAGCAGGGAAATGAGGGCACTGAGCTAGAGCTATAGTGATACTCACGTCATAGCTCCATGTATACGAAATGCCGAGTGCAGGGACACTGAGTTTATAGAGGTAATTTGCTGACCACCATAAAGTAGGGCATGGAGATGCTCACTCACACAGTTTGCCTGAGGAATGAACACATCTCAGGACACAGGGCTCCATCTTAACCAAATACCAAAGTGTGAAGATGGATCTCTATCTTTCCTTCTAGCTTCCCCTTCGATGTGTGGACGCCCTCCCACCTCTGTTAAGCCCAGTATTGAATTAGTGCCTCCCTATGGTGCTAAAGGAGGAAACATTCTTCTACGTGTTGACAACCTCCCAGAGAAGCTTCGAGCCGTTTTCTGGTACAAGGGGGTAGCTGTGTTCAAGAATGAAGAGATTTCTCAGTATGTAATAGCCGAGAAGGAAAGTGTGGAGGGACCTGCACACAGTGGTAGAGAGACTGTGTACAGCGATGGGTCCTTGCTGATCCACAATGTTACCAGGAAGGACACTGGATTCTATACTCTACGAACTCTGAGCACAGATCTGAAAGAGGAAGTGGTACATGTCCAACTCCTGGTGGATGGTAAGTGATTGGGTGGGGCTTAGACACACATAACTGTAACACCTGACAAGTGACCTCCATTCCTCTGGATTGTGTCTCCATATTGATGTTAGAGGTCTTAGTGCTGGACACAGATTCTCAAGATTGGTGACACAGATTAGACTACTGCCCTAATTCCCCTTTCAGAGATGAAATAGATAGATAGATAGATAGATAGATAGATAGATAGATAGATAGATACAGAGAGACAGAGAGACAGAGGGACAGAGGGACAGAGAGAGATAGTGAGAGAGAGGGAGATAGAGATAGAGATAATATGGTAGGAAAGGGTAACTTAGTCAAGGAGCATTGGAATCAGTTTAGTTTCTTGAGGTTCTCACCATGAACATGGTATGAGAAAGACCATATTGGCATCTGCCAGATTTTGCATCTTCACAGAGAAGTGAGCACCAGGATTACCTTGCTCCAGACTTCTGTTCTAGCTTGGACTACAAGTGATCCTGAAAAGTATTTTTGCAAGGGCTGGAGAATTAATGTTGCAGCTGACAAGGAACAATGGGTTTTTTGGCCATCCATATTTCATGGGAAACTAACCAGTGCACTGATTTGAGAGCCTCAGCTGAGCAAGGTCACCTGGGCATCTCCTGAGACATGGCATGAACAGCAGAGCTGAGTAGGTCACCAGGCCATGAGCCAACTGTCCACATCGGCTTATGAGACCTCATAGGAAGTTCAAGTTACCCAAAGGGAGGAACAAAGGGCAAAGGTCTTCCTGGCAAGTGCTTGTCCTCGGAGGTCCAGGCCAGGGAATTCTCACTGGTAGCCAAACAGTAACAGGCTTTGCTGTTGGTGACAGCTCTCCAACCTAAGCATCAGTCAGCCATCCTATTGATCCCCAGGTGGCAGTATTACCTCACAATCAGACACTGAGATGCTGGTTTCCTGAAGAAGATGAAAGAAACTGTTTACATTTCTGTCCCAACAATCCTAGTGGTCCCTCCCCCAAGGTCAGTTTGACCCACTGGCTGTTTGTGGTAGCCCAGAAAAGTACTAGTGGACCCTATTCAACATTCTTCCCTCTATCATCTTGAGTTGGAGATAGAGTGATGACAGGGGAATTGCTGAGCAAAGGAAGGAGTCTTCCCTAAAAAGGCAGCATGGATGGGAGCAGATCCGAACAACATCTCAGCCAACATAGGAGGCTGCAACTCAGGTCCCCACTGAAATCCTCTACAGCAGAGTGAGCCCAAACTTCTCCAGGGCTGAGGTAACCTTCTGTTGCACACGCAGAACATGGATCTCCCGATACAACTAACTGATCCTGAATGTTTGTCTGGGAGCAGACCGTGAATGCTAACATTAGTGATTACTGATTAGTGTCCTATTCCTGGTGTCACCCAGCTGGTCCCTTTTCAGCCCTCACAGACATCTTTGCCACCTTGTGGCTATGCATACATTCTACCTTCCCAGAACTGAGGACATGGGGATCACTTGGTGTCCAGTGAAGTTTCCGTGTCAATAAGGATGCACAGGGAGCACAGGGTCCCCTTCTCGGTGGTGAGAGAGCCGAGGTCACCACGGGGCAGAAGTCCATTCTGAGGCGAGGCATTAGGCTCTGGCTCACAGTGGTACTTATCAGCCTGTTGCTCCCTGTGTATTTTAGAATCTGAATCATAAGGGGAATGAGAAGAAGAGAAGTACCTGGCAACAGTGAGGGGAGAAGACAGCAGTGCCTCAGACATGAACTGGCCCATAGCCCAAGTGACTCAGTGAGGTGCTTTTACCTCAGTGCAAACACAGCTCACAGGGAGTCAGGACCAGAGAGATGCTGATGCAGACGCTCCTCCATATTATGTAAGGATGGTACTTGTATCAGAGGCTATGGAACCCCCACTGTTACTCTCTCCAAGGGCAAGGGTTGGTACCCTAAATGAAGAAAGTATTTCATGACAGTGTGTGGCAAGGCAGAAATCAGGCCCTGACTGGAGTCTACAGGGAATAAAAGGGTCTAAAAGAATACAAGGTGTCTGCTTGCCCATGAGTGGACTTGACACAGAGGTAGACAGGGGTTCAGCAGCAGGAAGTTCTCTGTGAACAGACAATGGTAAGGGGTGTGCACAAAAGCCAGATTGTTCTCTACTCAAAGTCAATCACATTGGCCACTATATACTGGAGAGTGCTGTTCCCAACTATGATGGAGTGACTCAGAAAAAAATTGGCCTGGATAGGCCAATGAGGTGTCTCAATAAGTGAAGGCAATTTCTGCCAGGCCAGAGGACCTGAGGTAAATCCTCAGCTCCCTCATGATAGAAGGAGAGAGCCTCTGACTCCTCAAGGTTGTCCTTTGCCACACACATAGATACCACGGCATGCACCCCCATAAACACATATCTGCAGAAATGCATGTGGTTCACACTTGCATGCATTCACACACATATGTAATAGATATAAAATTAAAAGAATTAAATTAAAGTGGGGTATTCACCCATCCCAAACTGAGTCTTTTCATAAGTAAAGCCCTTCACAAGCTGGACTTTGGGAACCTCAGTTTATCATGAATTTCCATTCATTTTCTCATTCATTCCTCAGAGGTATCTGAGTTTTTTCTAGGCACCACTTTTTTCCACAAGAAACTTATGACAGATACTGATCCTCAATACATCCTATTTCTAATAGACTGGAAGAGAATCTAGAAAGTGAAATCAGGTGAGATCTGTAGCCACTAAAGAAACACAACAACAACAACAACAACAACAACAACAACAACATGATTCAGAGAGCCCAGACACAAAGTCTACTGGCAAAGAAGTTAATGAGTCATCACGCCACCACCAATTTACAGTGAGTGTGAACAGGGATCAAAGTGCTGTGGCCAGGGACATTTTGACACCTGAGGAGAGAGTGTCACCCAGATAAAATGACAAGTGCAGGTATTGTGCTGACCTTGACCATGTAGGACAAGAAGACCTTCGCTCACACACCTTTGCAGAGCAATGGGCACATCTGCCCAGGACAGATGGCTCCATCTTAACCAAATACAAAAGTCCCAATATTGATGGATGTCTCTCTTCCCTTCTAGCTTCCTATTTGACATGTGGACCCCTTCCCACCTCTACTCAGCTCAGCATTGAATCAGTGCCGCCCCGTGTTTCTGAAGGTGGAAGTGCTCTTCTGCTTGTTCACAATCTCCCAAGAAATCTTCGAGTAATTTTCTGGTACAAAGGGGTGGTTGAGTTCGAGAGGCAAGAGGTTGCTCATTACGTAATAGCCAGGAATTCAAGTAGGAAGGGACCTGCATTCAGTGGCAGAGAGACACTGTACAGCAATGGGTCCCTGCTGATCCACAATGTCACCTGGAATCACATCGGATTCTACACCCTATGCGTTCACGGAAGAAATCTGAGTGAACAAGTGGCGTATGTGCAACTCCAGATGGATGGTAAGTGATTGTATGTGATCTGTCAGTGCAGAGATGGGATAGGAAACACAGTAATGTCTCTTCTGGCCATTTTATATTGTCCCTATGGTGAGGTTTGATCACGGAGAGCAAGACACACATGGTGGAGACAAATGGCCATAGATCCGACTCCGTTGTCTGGATCCCTCCTGCATCAAGTAAGATATTCATGGAAAGTAACTCAGCTTATGATGTCAGATACAATCCAGTCCTGTGGTGATCTCAATGCATGTTTTGCTAAGAAAGACCCTGTGGGCATCAGGCCAGGCCTGGTTGCATGAATCAGAGAGAGAGGTGAGCACCATGAAGCCCTGACTGTACTAATCAACCCTAGGTTCAACTTCTAGTCAGTCTAGGGAGTAGGGGAGCATTTTGCCAGGGCTGGACTGTTAGTTATTACCTCTTGGTGCAGACAGGAAACAATGGTGTTGGCTCTCCATATCAGAGTGTTGTGTTTATTTACTCCACTGAGGTTGGACATAATAAAATCTATGAATTGTTTCAGAGAGCGTGGAGGAATGGTGCTTAGTGGCTTGCTCCTCATTACATGATTGGACTTCTTTCTCATACCCCCCAGCATCCCGCAGGATAAGAGTGGAACTCCTTGCAGTGAACTTCACCCACCCATATCAATTCGTAGTGGCATTTTTAATTGATGCTCTATCGTTCAAATCTACTCTTTTTCTTTTAAACTTTGATTTCGCTAAACAGGGTTTCTCTGTGTATCCTTGGCTGTCCTGGACTCACTTGGTGGACCAGCCTGGCCTCAACCTCACAGAGATCTGCCTGGCTCTGCCTCCCTGAGTGCTGGGGTTACAGGTGTGTGCCAATTTGCCTAGCTTCAGACCTTCTCTTGCTTGTGTGAAGCTCCCATAAAGCCAGCCAGCATAGTTCCTGAGCCTTTTCAAAGACAAACCTGCCACAAACCAGACTGCTCCCTGCCTTTGCCCATCCCAACCTGTGAGCTGCAGGGGCAGAGCAGCAAGAACGTGTATAAGGTGGAGTCAGGGGTGACTGGAGCCAAAAAGGAAACATGACAAAAAGTTCAGAGAATGTAGATGGGTCTGTAGAGAAAAATTCTGAGGAGGCATAATCCCAACCTATAGTGTGCATGAATCTGCAGTGTCTGGCAGCCATGGAGACACCTGAGGAGAGACCTCCCTGCAGAGGAGATGGCAAACTCCAGGCCACTGAGGGAATGGAGGACATCATGTTGCTGACCACCATGTGAGATAGACTCATCCACACTTGTATCTCCAGGCTGAGTGATGAGTCAATCCATCTGGTCAGGATGGAGGTCGCCATCTTTCCACCAAATACAATGATCCCATGTTATATGTTTTTCTCCTTTCCCTTCCAGCCTCCCTTTCTACCTGCTGTAACCATCTCACCTCTGCCCCACTCATGATCGATCAAGTGCCACAGAATGTTGCTAAAGGGGAAAACGTTGTACTCCACGCTTATAATCTGCCACAAGATCTGCGAGCCTTTTCCTGGTACAAATATGTACATGGAAGCAAACCTCAAAAAATTGCAGAATACAGCAGAGCCACGAATTCCGTCATCATGGGCCCTAAACACAGCAGAAGAATGACTGTGTACACCAACGGATCCCTGTTTCTCCATAGTATCAATGAGAAAGATGCAGCATTCTACACACTAGAAACTTTAAACAGAGAGTTCAGAATTACAACACATGCACGACTTGATATAAGTAAGTGGCTTCCATAGTATAGGTATGTTGTATCTTGCATTATACACTGAACTCTGAGGTCTGGGATGTGCCCGCTCTCTCTCTCTCTCTCTCTCTCTCTCTCTCTCTCTCTCTCTCTCTCTCTTTCTCTCTCTATCTCCCCCTTTTTCCCCACAGTGTCTCCACACTGGGGATTGGTCCTTTACTGCAGGACACACATAGTGTCCACCACCAGCATTAGGTCAGGACCCCTCATTTGTCCTGGGTTAAACTCAGCCCAAGGATGTCAGACTCAGCCCACATACTTGGGGCTCTCACTGTACCTATAGACCTGAGGAAGTCTCTGGGAGTCAGGCAGGCCCTGACTGAGGAATCCCTGGGTTCCACCCAGAGAGCAAATTTCTATCCCTAGCTGGACACTATAGGCTTTACATCACTATTTGGTCTTGACTTCCTATTAGAGCTGACATGGGACTAGGATTTATTGGCCTGTGGAACCAGCCAGTGCACTGCCATGAGAGCCATGGTTAGGGTAAATCCCCTGGTCATCTTCTCCAGCAGAGAGAATAGTTGGACAGGTGCCCAGACCATTAACTAACTGTCCTGATAGACTCATGAGACCCCACAGGAAGGTCAGGATTTCCAGGAGGTGGCATCAAAGTCACTTGTCTTCCTTGCAAGTGATAGTTCTAGGGGTCCAGCTCTGGAATTCTTCCCTACACACACCTGATAAGAGAGGTGATGATCTGGACATCTCCCAGACTTGAGGTGCAGTTCCCCCAGTGATCACTAGGTGGCAGTAGAAGGACACACAATCTCCACCTAAAAAAGTATTTCCAGGAGCCAGGAGATTAACTGTACTCTGACTTCCACTCCCATCCCTGCAGATCTGACCTACTGAGTGCTCCTACTGGCAGTACTATCCTGCCAGAGGATCCTGGGTAGTCACACCTCTCTCCTGGCTCCGCCCATGGGGAAATCTAGACAGAGAATGTCTGCAGTCCAGGCAGGGCATGGACAGAACCAATGCATGCCTGAGCGAACACAGGATGATAGAGGGGCCCCTAAACATCTCCCTAGTCAGATAGAATCACTGTCATCTCTTCAGGACTCAGGTCATCTCCTGCTTCACACCCACATGTAACTGTTCACAAATTCTTGGACACATGAAGCTCCTGGGCTTCAAGGCAATGCAGTGTGACTGTTGATTCCAGTTTGAACAGCCCTGTCCCTTTCCCAAGGCATCACTCAGCAGCATGTCACCTTCCTGCAGAGAGTGAATTCTACCTTCTCAGAACATTCAAAACATAGGGCAGACTATGTGTTCAGGTAGGATTCTGTATAATCAAGGACATGTTAGAAGAACACAGAAGGAAGCCCTTGGGAGAGCTGTTTTTGGCATACGGTGCAGAGATGGCAACAGGCTTGTTGTCTGTGTGTGGTCCAGAGGAGTGAAACATCTCTCTCTCTCTCTCTCTCTCTCTCTCTCTCTCTCTCTCTCTCTCTCTCTCTCTCCTATTTATCTATCTGTCTATTTGTCTATCTATCTATCTATCTATCTATCTATCTATCTATCTATCTACCAAATGGGGCACTAGGCAAAAATATGTGTGGAAGGGTCAGAGAAAGGCCTAGGACATCGTCCTTGACAACAATCCATATTACACTAGGAAAGGCTCCTGCCTGTTTGGAGGCTGAGCTCAGAGAGAGGGAGAGCTTAGGGGAAGGGCTAGCTCAAACGTATTTCCACACAGAGGGAGGCCACAGGAACCATGGAGCCCCATTGTGTACACCCTTGCAAAGAGTAGAACTCCTGATGCCTCCTTGTGTCCCTGGAATACACTGCATGACTGTGTTGGAGGGGGAGGGGGCTCAGAGTCTAGATGAAGTCCCCTAAGGGGGAAGAATAGGGAAAGATCCCTTAAATTGTTCTCTGACCTCAATCTAGGTGCTGTGACATGCACCCACCAATACACACAGGATAGTACACACTTGCACAAACACACATACTTATACCCACCCACCCACTCCCTACAAATACATAAGTTCATGTGAGATGGAGGTTTAACCAGTGTTGATAGCTCCAAATATGAGAATTTCATTAACACCTGGACTTGCAATGCCCAGGGACTTTCATTCACCACCACCTTTTTTCCCTATTTTTTGAGACAGGGTTTTTCTTTGTAGCCCTGGCCGTCCATGATGGCCTTGAACTCAGAGAGACCCACCTGCCTCTACTTCCAGAGTGCTAAGATTAAAGGTATGCACCACCATGCCCTCTCACCACCCACATATATCTGAGCCCATTCAAGCTCTGGAACTTCAAGAAAGATAAGACTAGTTTTTCCTAACTAGACCCTATCTCCAGTGGACTGGAAGACAGATAATAAATTCCTCATTGAAGTGAAATCAGGGATTTGTTGGACCAAGGAAAGGATAATATTTAAGAGGTCAAAAGGCAAGGCCTAGGGTTCTGCAGAGGAAATAGAGGGGAGGGAAATCACAGATTCCCCCATATTCCTAGTGTGAGCAGGCATGTGAGGACACTGAGGGTAGACACAACATGGGGAAAGATGTCAAAATAGAGAAAATTACATAATCAGGTGCATCAAATTGTTATTTGCTTACTTCCTCTGACTGGATAGACACTCACACCCACATCCTCCAAGTGACGGATCTAGGCTTTCAGGACCCAGGGCCCATCTTTTCACCAATGATAAATGTCTCAATATTGATAAAATCCATCTTTTCCCTTCTGTCCTCCATTTTAGGCTGCATTGATCCTTCCACCACTGGCCAATTCATCATCGAACCGGTGCCTCCCAACATTGTTGATGGAAGCAATGTTCTCCTGCTTGTTCATAATATGCCAGAGAAACTTCAAGCCTTTTACTGGTACAAATGGGTAGGCACTCTCTACAAAAGTTTAATTTACGGGAGTGAACTCACCACAAATAGAAGAATGCTGGGACCTGCATACAGCGGCAGAGAGACACTGTACCCCAACGGGTCACTGCTACTTCACAATGTCACCCAGGAGGACACTAGATTATACACCCTTCGAACCTTAAATATGCAGCTTGAAACTCAGGAGACACATGCGCAACTCCACATATACAGTAAGTGATTCTCTGTGCCATCTGGGTGCTGGTGGGGTTGATTTCCCTTTACACACACAGGGCTGTCAAGTGTAGACTATGCCTGCCTCCTCTCTACATTGGAGTTTGAGCACTAATTGTAGGACAAACATCGAGTGTGTGAAATAGAGAAGTCTCTCTCACCTGAGTCCATCTGCAGAGGAGGATGTGTGTTGGGTAACTCAGGACAAGGGTGCCAGTTAGCCTCAGACTCTTGGTGCTCATACCATAAACATGGCCCCAAGAAAGATTCTGCGGACTTCAGGCAGGGACCGGCTGAGAAAACCATGGTTTCAGTATTGTGAGGTGAACCTCAGGAAGTCAAGAGTTCAGGTCTCTGTCCCAGACTATACTCTAGTTGTTCCCAGTGAGCATGTCCTCAAAGCTAGAATTGGACTTCCTGTTAGAGCTGACAGGGAACTGTCTTTCTACATTATTGACTGTCCAAGTCGCATAGAGTGTGGGAGAAGCTGTGCACCGCCATGACAGGTGCAGTTATGTAGGTCACCTGGGCATTTCTTTTTTTGAGTCTCAGTGGATAGTTTACAGGTCATAAGCCAACTGTTCTGATGAGCTTAGGAGACTTACAGGAAGGACATGTTCTCAGGGAGAGGCACAGAGGAGACAGTTCTCCAGGAAGCTCACTGTCCTCATGGATCCAGCCCAGGGAACTCTCTTCTGCAGGTAAATGGTAACAGATATTGCTGATGTTAACAGCTGCCCCATCCAAATGTCAAGTGGTTGCTCATATCTAAGTGTAACTCATGGACATAGCAGCTATATGCATTGCATGTCCAAGTATAGGGAAACTGAGGCACATCAGGCTTTGTCAGAATCAGGGCTGCACAAGCCATGGGTGGCAGGTTCAAAGCAGAAGAAATTTGTCTGTTCTCACAGTCCCAAAGTCTCCACCATGGAGGCATTTTAAGGTGTCTGTTGACTACAGAGGGGCTGGTTGAGCTCTCTGACGGACGACAATCATTTGGTCCCCTCCTTTGTTTTCTTACAGAGCTTCTGACACAGCCCTATCTTTGGGTCACAAATTCCACAGTCAGAGTACAGAGCTCCGTGGTCCTCACTTGTCTCTCAGCTCACAATGAAGTCTCCACAGAGTGGTTTTTCAATGACCAGGAGCTACAGCTCACAGAGAGGATGACACTGTCCCCAACAAGGTGCTGGCTCAGGATTGATCCTGTCAGGATGGAGGATTCTGGAAAATATATGTGCGAGATCTCCAACCCAGTCAGTTCGAGGAGCAGTCCTCCAATCTTCCTGGCTGTCATCAAAGCATGACCCCTCCTCTCATCCTACAGCAGAGTGGGGGCATTCCTTTATCATTTGGATATAAGAAATGGAAGAAAGTTACATGGTAGAATTTGTTATGTACCACTCAGGTAGAGCCAGCATGTTGATTCACAGGTGCAATACTGGCATAAACATGTACAACAACCAGCCAGGAAGTAAAGAGAGTAGCCATTTCCAAAGGGAGACAAATATATCAATATAGTATACAGACATGCAAAGTCCTTAAGAACTAAGGTTGTTGGACAAACATATAGCCAACCTTCAGAATGTGTGCGAATTCATTTCAGGAGCTACAAACTTCTGGATGTTCTGAGTCCCCTGTTAACAAGGTGCAATATTTTCAAAGAGATAAACACATTTTATATGATTAAATATGTTCTGTGAATAACTGATTCACATAAGACTGATGGTTTTTAGACACCAGTCATCCATGAAAAGTGAGGAAGAGTGACAGGGGAGAATACTGTCCATCTTTCCCACTGGACATAATTTGCATCTAAGTAGTTTTGATGCACAGTTTGTTTGAGGCACAGATGTAAAATCTGTGGCAAAGGTCCCCCAAATTTTCACACATATTAGAAACAGAGGGAACATTGAGAAATTATTTTAATTTAAAAAAATATTTATTTATTTATTTATTTATTTATTTATTTATTTATTTATTTATGATCTATATGAGTACACTGTCTTCATGTACATCAGAAGAGGGCTTTGGATCATAATACAGATGGTTGTGAGCCACACATGTGGGTGCTGGGATTTGCACTCAGGATCTTTGGAAGGGCAACCAGTGCTCTTAACCACTGAGCCATATCTCCAGCCCTGCTAAATGATTTTTATGAGGCAACAGACAGTATGTGACTGTGACCAAACCACCGAAATAATGAGTAATGAAAGAGAATTACAGACCAATTTCCTCATAAACACTGATGCAACAATACTCAGTAAAATACTTCCAAAATAATTAAAAGAGCACAATCATAAACATCACCCACCATGATCACATAGGCTTCCTACTAGAGGGGCAGGCATAGTAAATATACGAAAATCCGTCAATGTAATATAAATAAACTGACAAGAAAAACCTACATAATCACCTTGTTAGATGACAAAAAACGACCTTTGACAAAAACCCAACACCTCTTCATGATAAAAAGTGTTGGAGAAATCAGGGATACATGGTGCATACCTAAACATAGTAAAAGCTAGCCACAGTGAGCCAATAGCCAACATCAAATTGAAGGAATTCAATTAAATTCAGGAACAAGAAAAAGCTGTCCACACTCTTCCTTTCTATTTCATATAGTCCTTGTAGTTTGAGGTGAAGCAGTAAGGCAGCTAAAGGAGATAATGGAGATGCAAGCTGGAAAGGAAGAAGTCAAAGTAAAACAGAGAGGAGTGAGGCTATCTCTGTGCTGAGTGCTCTGACCTGTGAACATCTGAATGATCAGTAGCCTAACATTCCATGAAGGAAAAAGTGTGAGACGATCACCAGTTCTATGCCATGGGCCCCAGATAGGAAACTAGCCTGAGGCAACCTAGTCCATTACTTCACAGGCCCAGGCAGTCTCCCAGGATAGGGAGAAGGTTGGAGACTAGAGAAACCCCACCTATGATGTCGGGCCCAGGTAGGAGTGAGCCTGAGGCAGAATATCATCGCATGGAGTCACTTGGGTGGGCCGAGGAAGGAACAAGCACTAGATGACCACCAGACCATGGCCCACAGGCCTGGACATGGAGCTACCCTAAGGTGACCACAAGTCCAGTGCCCTGCAGTCGTGGGCACAGGGCAGATCTTGCCTGAGATGACCTGTACCTGGTGCCATAGCAGTGGGGCATAGCACTGCTAAGACCACACCTGAGATGACCCCAAACATGCAAAGACCATAGCTCCACTTAATGGAGAAGTGGTGGAGAAATGGAAGAGATAGAGAAAGAGAGGGATGTTGGCACAATGAAGAGAGGCAAAAGTAGAGACGTGTGTAGTGAGAAACAGCCTGATGTGAGTATCCAGTGATGCCACCTGGGACCATGGTGGGGTCCTCTCCTGTATTGTCATTGGGGATCATGTCTGGGTCCTTGGCCCTGCAGCAGTAGGGGTCTGTTACAAACAAATCCCAGGCAGAATTTTCTGGTCTGGGCTGCTACCCAGAAACATGTTGATGTTTGAAGGCTGTGCAGAAGTGGCCCACCCCTCCCGTTGGCATTTTGGGAGAACTGGTTGTGGGACATGATCTCAAGAGAGCTGTTCCTGTCTGTAGCCAGGTGCAGTGCTTGGGAAAATGGGCCCTTCACATTGTGGGTTTGCAGGTGAGCTGACCCTAAGAATAGTAGCATAGACCAGCTGGGGTTACCACTTGTCTCCTGTGCAGTGCTGTGGGTGTGAGAGAGAGATACTATCTTCCCTTCTCATCCCTCATGACCTGTGGCAGGTGGGAGATCCTGGGGCCCTGGAGTCAAGAGAGGAGGAGAGCTGGTTCTGCACCTCACCAGTTGCAGCAATCTGTAGAGCAAGCCTTGCACCTCACCTAGTGGCATGTTTGAGACTGCCCCAAGAACATGGGAGAGGGGGCCCTGCAACCTTTCTGTTGAATGGTGATATGTGTAAGTGAGCTATGCCCTCTTTGCCCCTTGCAACATATAGCAGGCATAGGAGCTAGACCCTATGTCATCAGAGAAGTAGCGCTGCCCCTTTCACCCACCTTTTGGAGCACTGAGAAGAGCAGGCCCTTTCTTAATCTTGGGAGCACAATAGAGCTGGTGCTATAGGTGTGGGTTTTGGGTGAGCTGCCCCAAGAGCATGAATGTGGGAGAACTAATACAGCTTATTGTCTGCTGTGTGGTGGTATTAGTAATAGAGAGATCCTCTCACGTATTTGTCTTCACCAGCAGTCGTAGGCAGGACGGCTGGCCTGGTCATCAGAATAGGAGAGATGTCCCTGCCCATCACCTGCTGCATCACTAGGGAGAGCTAGCCCTGTCTTTTGTTTGGGAAGCACAATAGAGTTGGACCTGGATGTGGGAGTTGCAGGTAAGCTAGCCTCAGGGATGTGAGTGAAGGAGAGCTGAGCCAGTGGTGGCACAGATGAGGGAGAGATATCTCATCCCATTTATGGCAGGTGAAAGATATGGCTCCAGGGATATGAGAGTGGGAGAACTGTCCATGTCCCTCACGGGCTACAATACTCAGGAGAGCGGTCCTGGCAGAGCTTTCCCCTAGGAATGCTTGTAATACATAGGTAGAGATATAGAAAAAACATTTTCACATTTAAAATATAAATAAATAGGGCTGGAGAGATGGCTCAGTGGTTAAGAGCCCTGCCTGCTCTTCCAAAGGTCCTAAGTTCAATTCCTAGAAATCACATATTGGCTCATACCTACCTATACTGAGATATGGTGCCCTCTTCTAGTGTGCAAGTTCACATGTAGGCAGAACACTGTATAAATAATAAGGAAATAAATCTTAAAAAAATAAAAATAAATCTCAACAAAACATGTCAAACAGTAATTTCTGACAGAAAACCTGTTCCACAGAGATTCTTCATACTATGGAGGCAGCACATGAGTTTATGAGCATCTCTGAAGTTCAGCCTCTTTTGCTGTGCTTTTAATTCTCCCATCGCCAGGGATGCTTGAATTCTACTTCTCTAATGCAGATGTCATATTGTTTTTCATATTCTACCCACATTTTCATTGGTTATGAAGGACCCTACGATTAGCAATGCAGATTCATGGTGGAGAAATAATGTATGGTGCTGATTCCACTTCCCAACTTTTCGTTCCTTTACACCTTGTCTAGAAATGTCTGTGAATTTTTGAGATGATTTGTTTTAGTGCTCTGAGCAATAGAGTAGTCACACAGATAAAAAGTTAATGAGGTTCCAAAGGAGTTAAATGGAAACATAGATGAAATATATAACATGCATCTCCCGGATATTTTAGTCAAACAGTATGGGGTACATAATCTTCAAAGCATACCATACGTCTTGTCTAAGTATAACATTAGAGGACAGAGAAAGCTTCAACAATTATGAGTAATTTGATATAAAATCTCATATTCTATTCTAGTTCAATGGGGCAAAGACAGAAATTAACAGCAAGAGAAACAACAGAAAATATAAAAACACACGGAGTGTAAACAGCACATCCATGAGTACTCAATAGCTCAGAAGAAAATTAAGATACAATGTAAAAGGTCCATTAATTGGACAAAGTGAATCACAAAATGTCAAAAGCTATGGGCTGTAAAGAAAGCTATCCTCAGAGGTACGTTTGCAACTCCCAATGCCTATGTTACAAAGAAAGTGCGATTGTAAACAAGTAACTTAATGTATCTTAAGACCTTGTAGAAATGCAAACTAGTATAGGAAAGAACAATGTCAGGGCATAAATAAATGGACACCAATAAAATACATAATGATGTAAAGAGCATATGAAGTAAGTGGTTTTTAAAATGGACAAGACTAACAAATTCTTAACTAAGTTAACCAAAAGGAAGTGGCAGTAGTTGCAAAATATTGTGATTAGAGTTGAAAAGGTACATCATCAAATCCTGAAACCCAAGAGTACATACATAAGAAGTTCACATTTCATCAATTCAGGACATATGAAAGAAATGGATGGATTTCCAAAAACCATGCTATGGTACATGTTTGGGCATGTACATGACAAGAAATGAGATTGAAACAGTAATAAAATGTTTCAGCTTCTGGAGAGATGGCTCAACATTTAAGAGCACTTGGTGTTCTTCAAGAACACCTGGGTTTGATTCCCAGGGTTTACATGGCAGCTGACAAATCATCTGTAACTTCAGTTCCAAATGAATCTGAGACCATATTCTGACCTACATATATGTGGTGCACACATATAAACTACAGACACATAAAATATAAAAATTTCTGAAGGAAATTGGAGAACAAAGTACAAGACAATGGAATCATCACAGAATTTTTCCATATCTTTACTTAGTTTAAAAAAATTTGTTTTCTTGACCTATACATGTCTTGGGCTTGCATTTATGTCTTGTACCACTTTCATGTCGGGAGCTTGTAGATATCAGAAAAGGGTGCATTGTGTTCTGGATCTAGAGTTACAGATAGTTGTGAGCCACCATTTGTCTGTTGGGAATCAAATTATACTGCCCTTGCTCTGAACTACTAAGCCATCTCATTGGTTCTCTAGCATATCTTTGAAAAGAACAAAACCCAGTTATTCTCAAGTTATTCTATAACTTAGACAACCATTCTCCAAAGATAGCATCATACTGATAGGAAATCCAGAAAGATACACAGTAAAAAATAAAATTATAGATTTTTTTCATTTTTAGCATTTCATTATTAATTCATTCATATTTCATCTCAATTGTTATCGCATCCCTTGTATCCTCCCATTTCTCCATCCCTCCCACTTTTACCCTATTCCTCTCCCCTATGACTGTGACTGAGGGGGACCTCCCCCCACTGTATATGATCCTAGGGTATCAAGTCTCTTCTTGGTAGCCTGCTATCTTTCCTCTGAGTGCCACCGGTTTTTAATAACTGAGTAGTATTCCATAGTGTAAATGTACCACAGTTTCTTTATCCAATCTTCTACTGAGGGACACTTAGGCTGTTTCCATGCTCTGGCTATTATGAATAAGGCTGCTATGAACATGGTTGAGCATACGTCTTTGTAGTGTACTTGAGCATCTTCTGGGTACATTCCAAGGAATGGAATAACTGGATCTTGAGGAAGCTTTATTCCCAGTTTTCTGAGATAGCACCACATAGATTTCCAAAGTGGTTGTACTAGTTTACATTCCCACCATCAATGAAGGAGTGTTCCTCTTTCTCCACATCCTTGCCAGCATGGGATGTCATCTGAATTTTTTATCTTAGCCAATCTGATGGGTGTAAGATGGAATCTCAGAGCCATTTTGATTTGCATTTCTCTGATGACTAACGAATTCTACCAGACCTTCAAAGAGGAGCTAATACCAATACTCTTCAAATTACTCCAAAAGAGAGAAATGACTGGAACATTACCAAATTCTTTCTTTGAGGCCACAATCACATTGATACATAAACCTCACAAAGACCCAACAAAAAAGGAGAACTTCAGACCAGTTTCTCTTATGAAGATAGACACAAAAATACTTGCAAAATGAATATAAGAATATATCAAAGATATTATTCAAAATGACCAGGTAGGCTTCATTCCAGGCATTCAGGGATGGCTTATATATGTACCGTTTTCCAATTTTTGTATCCAATTGATAAAGAAATGTCCCCAATCTGCTATGGGATGAGAAGAGGGGTCACTCACTTATAACAGCCAGGCTGAGTGGGAGACTGGTCTGCAAACTGACTGGGTTGGAGACCTCACACTGATACTCTCCAGCATCCTCCATCCTCACAGGATCTATGGTGAGCTGGCACTTTGTTGGGGACAGTGCCATCCTCTCTGTGAGCTGCAGATTCTGGTTATTGAAGAACCACTGAGTGGAGATTCCAGTGTCGACTGAGAGACAAGTGAGGATCACAGAGCTATGGACTCTGATTGTGGTGTTGGTGACATGAACACAGGGCTGTGTCACGGTCTCTACGGAGAAACAGAGGAGGGGAGCAAATGACAATCATCTTTCAGAGAGCTCCACCAGACCCTCTGTAGTCAACAGAAACCTCAAAGAGCCTCCATGGTGGAGACATTGGGACTGTGACAACAGACAAATTTCTTCTGCTTTGAACTTCCCACTCACAGCCTGTGTGACTCTAATTCTTACACAGAGTCTGATGTGTTTCAATTTTCCTATACTTGAACACTTGGTACATAATCATTGCTGTGTCCATGAATCACACTTAGATATGAGCAACAGCCTTGGGATTGGAGCAGCTGCTCAAATAAGCAACATCTGTTACCATTTAACTGCAGAAGAGAGTTCACTTGGCTGGACCCATGAGGACAGTAAGCTTCCGGAGAACCATCTTCTCTGTCCCTCTCCTTGAGAACATGTCCTTCCCATTAGTCTTTTAAGCCCACCAGAACAGTTGGCTTATGACCTGTTACCTCTCCACTGAGACTCAAGAAACAGAGATGCCCAGATGGCCTACATCCTGCAGCTTTCATGGTGGTGCACCTCAGCTTCCACACTCTATGAGACTTGGACAGTCAGTAAAGCCCTTTTCCCTATCATCTCTAACAGGAAGTTCAATTCTAGCTCGGAAGAGATGTTTACTTGGGACAAGTAGAGTTGAATCTGTGACAGAGACCTGGACCCTTGACTTCCTGATGTTCACCTCACAATAAGGAAGCCATAGTTCTCTCATCTAGTTGCTACCTGACATCTGCAGACTTTTTCTCAGGGCCACGATTATAGTGATAGCCCCAAGTGTCTGAGGGTAACTGGCACTCTTGGGCTGAATTACCCAACACAGATCTTCCTCTTTAGATGGAGTCAGGTCAGGTATTCTTATATATTTCAGTATTTCTACTCAGTGTGTGCCCTACAATGAGTGCTCAAACTCCAATGTAGAGACACAAAGTAGAGGGGAGGCAGGCATAGTCCACACTTGACAGCCCTGTGTGTGTAAAGGGAAATCAACCCCACCAGCACCCAGACATCACTGAGGGTCACTTACTGTATGTGTGGAGCTGTCCGTATGTGTCCTGAGTTTCAAGCTGCATATTTAAGGTCTGTAGTGTGTATAATCCAATGTCCTTCTGGGTGACATTGTGTAGTAGCAGTGACCCATTGGGGTACGCTGTCTCTCTACCACTGAATGCAGGCCCCAGCATACTTCTATTTATGGTTATTTCATTCCATGAAATTATTTTTTTGTGGAGAATGGCTACCCCTTTGTACCAGGAAAATGATTGAAGTTTCTCTGGGATATTATGAACAAGTAGGAGAGCATTGTTCCCATCAACAATGTTGAGAGGCGCCAGTTCGACAATGAGCTGCCCAGTGATGGAAGGGTGAATGCAGGCTAAAAGGGAGGGTAGAAGGGAAAAGACAGAGATTTTATCAATAGTGAGACTTTTATCATTGGTGAAAAGATGGCCCTGAAAGCCTAAATCTATCACTCAGAGGAGGTGGGGAGTGTCTGTCCACTCAGTGGAAGTAAGCAAATAACAGTTTGATGTACCTGATCATATCACTTCTTCTATGTTGAAATTGCTCCTCCTGTTGTTTCTAACCTCAGTGTCTCACATGCCTGCTTACTCTAGGAAAATATGGGACCTCTTATTCCTCTATAGTCCCCCAGGCTTCTTCTTTCAACCTCTTAAATATTCTCCTTTCCTTGTTCCAATCAACCAATCACTTCATGTCGGTGAGGGGTTTATTCTCTGTCTTACAGGCCACTAGAGCTAGGGTCTTGTTAGGAAAAACTAGTTTTATGTTCTGGAAGGTCCAGAGATTGGATGGGCTCAGATACTTGTGGGTGGTGAGAAGGCATGGTGGTGCACACCTTTAATCCCAGTACTCAAGAGGGAGAGGCAGGTAGGTCTCTGTAAGATCAAGGTCATCACGGATAATCAAGGCTACAAAGAGAAACTGTGCCTCAAAAAACCAAAAAAAGTGAGTGGTGAATGAACGTCCCTGGGCCTTGCAAGTCCAGATGTTAATGAAATTCTCATATCTGGAAGTATAAATACTGCTTAAACCTCCATCTCACATTAACCTATTCATTTCAGGGGAGTGGCTGTGTGGGGGCAGGTGTGTATTAGTATATGTGTTTGTGAATGTGTATGAAACCGGTGTGCTTGTCACAGCCCCTAAATTGATATCAGAGTAAAACTTTTGAGCTTTCCCTATCCTTTCCCCAGGCTCTGAGCTCCCCTCTTCCTCCTCCCCTACCATCCAGCAGTGTTGTCAGTGGGGTGGTTCAGCGGGAGACACTACCAAACACTGTACCCTATGCAAGGAATTATAGAATAGGGCTCCATGTCCCCTGATGCTTGCTGTGCCCTCCATCTGTGGAGAACAGCATTTGATCTAGCCCTATCCCCAAGCTCTGCTGTCTTCCTCCCTCTGAGCTCAGCCTCCTCACACACAGTAGGCCTTCCCAGGGTAATGCTGACGGTGGTCAAGGATGATGTCCTAGCCCCATCTCTGTACCTTCCACACATATTTCTGCCTGGTTCCAATTTGGAAGATAGATAATAGATAGATACATACATACATAGGCAGATAGATAATAGATTGATGACAGACAGATTATATTGAGATAGATAAGATAGGTAAGGAGAGAGAGTGAGAGAGAGAGAGAGAGAGAGAGAGAGAGAGAGAGAGAGAGAGAGAGAGAGAGAGAGATTTCAGTCCTCCAGACCACATGCATGCAACAAGGCTGATAGTCATCTCTGTGCCTTTCGACAGCAACAGCTCACCCGAGGGCTGCCATTTCTGTGTTCTAACATGTCCTTTATAACAGAATCCTACCTGAGCACTTAGTTTGTCCTGTGTTCTCAAGGATCTGCAGGGTCTTGCCAGAAGGTGACATGACTGGAAAGAGACCAGCCAAGTGATGCCATGGGAAAGGGACAGAGCCATTATCACTGGAGGAACCAGTCAGAGTGCATTGTCATGAATCCCAGGAGCTTCATGAGTCCAGGAATTGTGCTTGTGCGTGTGAAGCAGGAGGTGACCTGAGTCCTGAAGAGAGAACACTGACTCTATCTGCCTAGGAAGACTTTGACGGGGACCCTCCATCTTCCTGTGCTTGCTGAGCCATGCGTTGGGTCAGCCCATGCCCTTCCTGGGATGCACATGTCCTCTGTCTAGATTTCCTCATGGAAGGTGCCAGGAGAGAGGTGTATCTACACAGGATCCTCTGGCAGGGTAGTGCTGCTTAGAAACCCATGAGCAGCCAGTAGGTCTGAGAAGGTTGGGCCAGAGACCTCAGGTCTGTAGGGATGGGAGTGGAAGTCAGGCTACAGTTACTCTCCTGGCTCCTGGAAATAATTTTCTGGGTGGTGAGTATGTGTCCTTCTATAGCCACCTAGTGATTACTGGGAGAACTGCACCTTGGGTCTGGGAGCTGTCCAGATGAGCACCTCTGTTACAAAGGTGCTTGCAGGAGAGAATTCAAGAGCTGGACCCCTAGAACAATTACTTGCACGGAGGACTTGTGACTTTTATGCCAGCCCTTAGGGACTCCGACCTTCCTGTGGGGTCTCCTGAGTCCATCAGGACAGATAGCTAATGGTGGGAACACCTTTCCAGCTATTCTCCCTGCTGAGTCAGTGGAGAAGATTACCAGAGGACCAACCCTAACCATGGTTCTCATGGCAGTGTGCTGGCTGGTTCCAGAGGCCAATAAATCCTTGTCCTATGTCATCTCTAATGAGAAGGCAAGAATAAGCTGTGAGATAAGCTTCTAATGTCATCTGGAGTTCTGCCAGGGATAGAGATTTGGTCTCTGTGAGGAACCCAGGGCTTCCTCAGCCAGGGCCTGCCTGGCTCCCAGAGACTTTTGCAGGTCCATGGACACAGTGAGGGAGCCAAGTGTGTGGGCTGAGTCTAACATACTGGAGCTCAGTTTACCCCAGGACAAGTGAGGGGTCCTGATCTAATGCTGTTGGTCTACCCCATGTGTGTCCTGTCATAAGTGCCCAATTTCTAGTGTGGAGACACAATGTCAAGATTATCTATGTATCTCTCTCTCTCTCTCTCTCTCTCTCTCTCTCTCTCTCTGTGTGTGTGTGTGTGTGTGTGTGTGTGTGTGTGTGTGTGTGTGTGTATTTCACTTCCTCAGTGTTGGGGAAGAAATTGTTAGTGTGTCCTTGAATGGACTGTGGGCTCCCTCTTCCTATGGAGGGTGTCAAGGCAGCCTTCCAGCATTGTGTTGGGTGAGCTGTGTGTTGAGAGTGCCTAGGTTCTCTCTAATTTTTCTGGTCAACTCTCTCCTGGTCTAAATTATTTCCCTGGATTAATCCTGTATTCCCCTATGGAAGATACTGGGAAATAGGGGACTTTAAGGTTCCCGAGACAGGGGTGTTCTCAGACAACAGAAACTGAGCAGGGTCTTGGGAAGTAGGTCCATGTTAATAGGGACAGCATGGCTATTAGTCTCCTAGGCAAGACATGGCTCAGGGAAACAGTTTTCTGAGTGTTGAGTGTGTGTCCTGATATTGACTCCTGGAGATCAATGGGAGAACTGAAACCTCATGTCTATGCCAACAGCAGGGATGGTCCACAAGTGAAATGTGACCTGCCCTGGTCCTTTAAGCACAGGTTGGATGTACGGCCTGTCATCCTGCCTACTGGGCACTCCAGAACTCTTGTTTCCATCTACCATATGGTGGATTTAGACAAGCTTCCAGGTTTTTTTGGAAGCCCTGGACTAAAGGTGGAATAAGAGTTGATACAGAGGAGATAATTTCAGAGAAAACTTTTAGAACATTGACTATGTATTAAAAGGATAGGAGACTTACAGAGGGTCTTTACCTTCACTTGCTGGCTCATCCCTACTTCTAAATCATTCCTAGTTTTTGCCTACCGGGTTCTTAAGGGTCTGCTTTTGACTACAGAGAACACTGAATCAAATGGATGTGTCCTCTGTTCTTCCTTACACACTGTTCTAGGTCTCTTTTTGCTGCTGTGATAAAATACCTTGAGGAACAGCACCTAAAGAGAGAGTAAAGGCTCCCTTCTGGGTCTGGGTCAATTTGTAGCACTGAAAGCAATCAAGACAGAAAACAGGATACTGGCTGGCTCATCCACTGGCTAGATCTCTGGCTCATGATAAGCTAGCTAGTTTTCTTACATAACTAGGGACAATCTTCTTAAGGATAGTGCTGCCCACAGTGGCTTGGTCCTTCCTTCATCAGTTAAGACAATCCTTCACAAACATGTCCACAGCCCAACCTCCTAGGTGAGTCGAAACTCTTTTCTCCCAAGGCAACTCTGGGATGTGTCAACTAGGCTAACTATAAGACTGTTTCAGACTGTTAAGTCATCCTTGTCCACTGGGAGACTCCAAAAGAAGGTCCCCATTCTCCAAGTAAATGTCCCTCTGTTCCCTGAACTCATCACAAGCACTGGTGTCCACAGCCCTTCACAGCTGCACTCTCAGAGTTAGGACCCAGCTCACAGCATCTCTCCTGGGTTTCACTTTTCCAACTTCCCTATTGCTAAGCACATACATACCCTGATGCCTGTCACTGACATTGTGAGGAGTAGCTGAAACTGCATCACCAAAACCCTGCTTTCATCCTGACTCAGGACAAGCTTCCCAGGCACATACATCACCTCCCTCTTCAGGCTCCAATTGAATCAAGGCAGAAGCCAATCACCACCTGAGACAAGTCAGGAGCTGTAAGCATTTGGGGTAAAAGAGCACGAGCAAGGTTCAAGGCTCTGATTGGTCCTTCGGTGTCTTCAAGAATGAAATTGTGAATGCAAATAGAGGGGACAGGAATGCATGAATGAGTGACTGAAAGAAAAACCTACTTGAGCTAAAGCACATGGTTCACAAACGGTGGGTCTTCCTACTTCAAAAAATACCTCCACTCATATTTAAGACCAATAGAAGGTTAACCAGAAGAAATTAGAGATACAGTGAGAGAAGAAAGAAATGAGGCTGGAGTTACATGAGAGTATTTGGAAATTTTTTTGCCCATGAGCATCAGTTGGTAATTTACTTTTCTATTCGTAAGGCTTCGCCTCAAACTCAGTTATAATGTTTTAGAGTTCCACTTATCAGGACTATATTTCTTGACTGTGGTCCAATTGAGAGCAGTGACTGAGTTAGAGACTAAGCAGATATAGGTTTCTCTATTATTAGGAGAACTGTTTGGGATAAAGAACTCTTAGGACTATGACAGGGACTCGCCATTGGTAAGCTAAGAGTGCTGTGTAGCTGGCTGAGAGACTGCATGTCAGGAAAGATTGAAGTGTGCCCGTAAATGGAAATGAATATCTTAGGAGGGTATTAACAGGGCCTCTGGATCATCTAGGGCAAACAGAATAAAGCCACATGTGGAGTCTGAATGGTGAAGGGGAAAACCTGGTCTGAAGAAGGCTATGGTATCTCTGCTACAACCTCCCTTAACTATAGTTATTTATTGCTGCATATGTATCTGTACACCACAAGAATACCTGGTGTCCACAGAAGTCAGAAGCGACCATTGGATTCCCTGAATCTCACGTTAAAGATGGTGGTGAGCTGCTGTGTGTGTACTGGGAACTGAACTTGGGTCTTATATAAGAACATCCAGTACTCTTAATCATTGAGCCTTCATAGCAGCCCTCCAAGGTAGATGTTTTCAGAGGTAGATTTGACTGGTAATGGGTACAGATAAAGAACTTGATAGAACTTTGGCAAGAAGGAACATGTGAGTTTGGCATATCTGGGGTAAGGATTTAGGACACCAACTTTCTCCATATGAGACCATTGTTTCTAATACCCTAGGTCTAAGGCCAATCCATGGAAGATTACCTCTCCAAAATGCACCAAAAGGTAAGATTAGAGGCAGACAGTAAAGTTGTTTGATATCAGTGACTCCCTAGGCAGAGAGTCTCTATGTTAGAGACAGGATCTACTGAAGGAGGAGGACTAAGCAAAGCTCTGACCCTTACTTTCCAGGAGCAGAGACATCAGCACAACAGAGAACACATGATATCCTGTCTAGTATATGACCTTTGGATTTCTGGAATCTACAGAAATGCTCCATCCAGAGTTGGCTTAGTTCTAGAGTCAAATCTAACTGTCTGTTTGTTCTCACTTCCTGGAGCAGATGTCCCATCAATCTGCTGACCACCAAGATTAACATCAGCTTCTCTCCATTCCAGACATGTGAGAAGGCCTCCAAGGTGGAGATACTGAATACTTGATTGCAGACAGACAGCTTCTGCTTTTTCACATGTACCACTGTGACCAATCAAGCCTGATGTGGTCACTGTATTGCCTGTATCTCATTTCTCTAATGATATTACATGGCTGGGGGGGTGTGTGAAGAAAGGAGAGTTTCTCTCCACTAAATGTTACTTCTCTTTTTAAAATTTATTTAATTAATTTATTCAGGTTATATCTAAATAGTTATTAAATCCCTTGTATCCTTCTATTCCTCCCTCCTTCCTGATTTCACTCTATTCCCCTCCCCTATGTCTGTGACCAAGGGGGACTTCTGCCCCCAGTATATGGTTGTAGGCCATCAAGTCTCATCTGAGTAGTCTGTTTCTTCTTTCTCTGAGTGCCACCAGGTCTCCCCTCCATGGGGCAGTGATCAAATATGCGGCATCAGAGTTCATATCCAAGACTGTCCCCAGTCTCCACTTAACTAAGGAAAATGACTTGTCCATTAGCTAGATCTGAATATGGGTTCGATATTTATGCCAGGTATTGTTCTTGGTTGGTGCAGTAGTTTGAGCAGACCCCCTGGTCCCAGATCTGCCCATCATGCTGTTCTTCTTGTAGACTGGGACTTACCATTGAAAAGAGGTAGGTTAGAGGCTGTGTGGTAGGGGAGATGGAAGTTTGCCACTAGATGAAAATGGATATCTGAGGAGGACATAACCAGGGTCTCAGGGTCATCTGGAGCAAACAGAATAAAGCTACACATGATGTCAGAATGGAGAAGGGGAAATGCTGGTCTGTAGAAGGCTATGGTATCTGTACTACATCCTCAGGTAAGTAGAGTTATTCTTGGCTGCATAGGTATCTGTCCACCACAAGCATGCATGGTGTTACAGATGACAGAAGGGGACATTGGATCCCCTGAATCTCAAGTTAAACATAGTGGTTACCTGCTATATGTGTGCTGGGAACTGAACTTGGGTCTTCTATATGAGCATCTAGTGCTTCTAATCTCTTTGCCATCTCTCCAGCCCTCCCAGGTAGATCTTTTCAAAGGCAGATCTCACTGGTAAAGGGCACAGAGCTATAACTTGCTGGAACAATGGTAGGAAAGGAAATGTGAGTTTGGCCACTCTGGGATAAGGATTTAAGATACTAACGTTTTACATATGAGACCATTGTTTTCAATACCCAGGATCTAAGGCCAATCTATGCAGGATTACCTCTCCAAAATACACAGTAGGGTAAGATGAGAGGCAGACAGTTAAGTTATTTGAAATCAGCAACTCCTTGAAAAGAGAGTCCCTGGATAGACACAGGATCTACTGAAGGAAAAGGACAAAGCAAAAGCAAAGCCCTATAACCTACTTTCCAGGAGTAGTGACATCAGCCCACAAAGAACACATGATTTCGTGTCTAGACCATGACTTTTGGATTCCTGGAATTCTGCAGAAATGCTCCATACTGATCTGTCTTATTTCTGGAGTCTAATCTGTTTTTTCTCACTTCCTGGACCAGATGTACCCTCAAGCTGCTGAGTAACATCAGATTCTCTCCACTCCAGACCCATAGAAGGCATCCAGGGTGGAGACAATGAATACCTAACTGCAGACAGACAGCTTGTTCTCTTTTTCACATCTGCTACTGTGGCCTGTCAAGTCTGATGTGATCCCTGTTTTGGCTGTATCTCCATTCCCCAATGATACTACACAGCTGTGGGGTACGAGGAAAGTAGATCTTCTCTGCAATAAGTGTTAATGCTTTTTTCTAAAAAAGCTAGTCTGCCTGTATCAAACCAGGTGGCAGAGCACTAGGACTCAGTCAGGTGGCTACAAAGGCACCTGCCAAGAGCAGGCAACTTACTCCCACAGATCAACAATTCAGTTGGCAGTGATAGACAGCAGATGCGTATGCACCCAGGTATGCTCTAGTGGTGACCATGGAGATTCTGTGGTAACTGCCTTGCCAGAAGTCAGATCCTGAAGTCCAGCGATGAATTCTTTTTTTTTATTTAAAAAACTTTTTTACTTTATAATTTATTCTTGTTACATCTCAATGGTTATCCCATCCATTGTATCCTCCCATTCTTCCCTCCCTCCCAATTTCCCCTTATTCCCCTCCCCTATGACTGTTCCTGAGGGGGATTACCTCCCCCTATATATGTTCATAGGGTATCAAGTCTCTTCTTGGTAACCTGCTGTCCTTCCTCTGATTGCCACCAGGTATCCCCCTCCAGGGGACATGGTCAAAGTTGAGGCACCAGAATATGTGAGAAAGTAATATCCCACTCTCCACTCTACTGTGGAGAGTGTTCTGTCCATTGTCTAGATCTGGGTAGGGGTTTAAGGTTTACCGCCTGTATTGTCCTTGGCTGGTGCCTTAGTTTGAGCGGGACCCCTGTGCCCAAATCTGCCTATCATAATGTTCTACTTGTAGGCTTCTAGGACCCTCTGGATCCATCTACTTTGCCATTCTCCCATGCTTCTCTCATCTAGAGTCCCACTAGAATGTCCATGCTGGTGAGGATGTGGGGAGAGAGGAACACTCCTTCATTGCTGGTGGGAATGCAAACTGGTACAACCACTTTGGAAATCTATCTGGTGCTATCTCAGAAAAATGGGAATAGGGCTTACGCAAGACCCAGCTATTCCACTCCTTGGAATATACCCAGAAGATGCTCCAGCACTCAACAAGAAAATTTGCTCAACCATGTTCATAGCAGCCTTATTCATAATAGCCAGAACATGGAAACAGCCTAAGTGTCCATCAGTAGAAGAATGGATAAAGAAACTGTGGTACATATACACTATGGAATACTATTCAGCTATTAAAAACAAGGAATTCTCGAAATTTGTGGATAAATGGATTGAGCTAGAACTGATCATAATGAGTGAGTTAACCCAGAAGCAGAAAGACTCAAATGGTATATACTCACTTATATCTGCATATTAGCCCAAGGGGCATGTCCCACGAAAGCCTTCACTTACCAGGAAACTGAGACAGAGGGGAGGACATTCTAGTGGGACTGTAGGTGAGAGAACCATGGGAGAATGGCAAACCAGGGATGAATTCTTAATGGAGAAAGGAGGCCCTTCTTTCCACAGTTCTCCAGCCAGTCTCTTTATCCCAATCATCTCTATTAATAATAGCAGACCCTATATCTGCCTAGTCTCTAACTCTATCACTAGCCTCAGTGGGACCACAGTCAAGAAATACAGTTCTGGTAAGCGGATCCCTGAAATACCATCACTGAGCTTTGTTGTGAAGCCTTATGAATAAAGAACTAAATTACCAACCCATGCTTATAGGCATATAAAATTCCAAATACTCTCATGAGATTCCAGCTCCATTTATTTCTTCTCTCCCTGTATCTCTGATATCTTATGGTTAACCTTGGTTTTCAATATGAGTCGGGGCATTTTTTCCATGCAGATTGATCCACCCAGTGGGAGGAATGTGCTTTTAGGTCAAGTAGGTTTTTCTTTCAGTTATTCATTCATGACTTCCTGTCCCCTCTATTTGCTTTCATGATTTTTTGCTCTTCAAGACACAGAAGAACTAATTAAAGACCTGAACCTTCCTAATGCTCTTTTACCCCAAATGTTCGCAGCTCCTGACTTGTCTCAGTTGGTGATTGGCTTACATTCTGATTCAATTGTTATCAGAAGGTGGAGGTGATGTATGTGCCTGGGAATATTGTGCTGAGTCAGGATGAAAGCAGGTTTTGGTGATGCTGTTTTAGTTACTGCTCCCAAAGTCAGTGGTGGACAGCAGGGTGTCCATGAGCTTAGGTTCTAGGCAGTGGGAAAAGTGAAACCCAGGGTAGATGCCATGAACTGTGTCTTAATTCTGAGGGTCCATCTGTGAAGTGCTGTTGACAGCAGTGCTTGTGATGAGTGCTAGGAACAGAGAGGGATATTTCTTTTGCAGTCTTGCAGTGGACAAAGAGAACTTAACAGAATGAAACAGTGTGGTAGGGAGCCAAGTCAACACATCCCAGAGTTGCTTGGGGGAAAAGACTTTCAACTGAATAACTTCTTTATGATGTTGGGCTATGGACACTTCTGTGAGGGATTGTCTTAATTGATGCAGGAAGGGCAATGCCAATAGAAACAGCACTATCCATAGTTGATTGTCCCTGTTTATGTAAGAAAGACAGCTAGGCAATCATGAGCCCGAGATCCAGCCAGTGGATGAGCCAGTCAGAATCCCATTTAGTGTCTTTATTGCTTTCAGTGGTACAAAATGACCCAGACCCATAAGGGAAATGGATTCTTTACTTTCACCTGGCGTGCTGTTCCTTAGGGTGTTTTTTAAATCACTGCAACAAAAAGAGACCCCGAACAGTGTGTGTGGAAGTGCAGAGGACACATACATTTGAATCAAAGTTCTCTGTCGTCAAAAGCAGACTCCCTAAGAACCCTGTGGGCAAAGAGAAGGAACTATTTAGACACTAGCGATGTGCCAGCAAGTGAAGGTGTAGACCCGCTCCTTTGAATACATAGTTAATGCCCTAGAAATTTTCTTTGAAAATTTCTGAGCCAAAAGCTCCTCCTCTGTATGAACTCTTACTCTTCCTTTAGTCCAGGACTACCCAGATAAATCTGGAACCTTGTCTATATCCACCCTACAGTAGATGGAAATTGAAGCTCTGGAGTTCACAGTAGGCAGGATGACAGGATGACAGGATAAAAAGACCAGGGCAGGTCACATTTGACTTTTGGCCCATCCCTGCTGTTGGCCTAGACATGAGATTGCAGTTCTCCCAGGGCTCTCCAGGGGACAATATCAGGACACACACTCAACACTCAGAAAATTGTTTCCCTGAGCCATGACCTTGCCTAGGAGACTAGTATCCATCCTGTCCCTCCTAATGTGGAGCTCCCTCCCAAGATCAGTTTCTTTTTCCTGAGAATACCCCTGTCTGAGGAACATTAAAATCCTTCCTTCCTGGCATCTTCCAAGGGTAATACAGGATTTATTCATGGGAATCATTTAGATAATTTAGACTCCGAAAGATTAGAGAGAACCTGGGGTCTCCCAACACACAGCTCAGCCAACACGGTGCTGAAAGGCTGCCTTGAAACCCTCCATAGGAGGAAGAATCTCACTGTCCTTTCCATGACACACTGACAACCTCTTCTCCAAGACTGAGGAAGTGAATCTCCTCACAAAAATGCTGCTGAGCCTCTCTCCTGGATCAGGAATTTGCCTGGTGACATCTTCATCTTTGGTCATCACTGAGCTCATCTCTTCCAAGCCCTCAGAGGCATTTATGTCACCTTCTTGCTGGGAAATCCCACATTCCCAGAGAAATTAGGACACAGGGAAGACTGGGTTCTTGGCTTTGTCTTTGTGTCACAGAGGCCCACAGGCATTATAAAGTCTCCCACATTGTTGCTGACAGACCCAAAGCCAGGAAACAGTAGATGTCAGGTCTGGGATGAGCTGTTGTTCCCTAAGGTCAGGGGGATGCTTATCAACTTTGTGTACAATGTGTTGCTTGGGGGCGAAAGCCAAAGAGAAAAGTGGAGAGGGATGCAGAGGCAGCACTGAGAGTGGAAGGGACAGAGTACTCCTTAGGCACAGACTCCACCACTCACAGTCTTTGAAGTGCTCCTGCCTGAGAAGACAAACAGCTTAGAGGGCAGAAGGACAGCAGAGGTTGGGAGCCTTGCTGGATCTGAAGCTTTTTTCCTCAGAAGACATTGTGGTGCATAGACAGATGGCAGTGTCCTCTGTGCTTCCCTTCAAAGAGTGTAACTCCTGGAAGGGGCTCCTGCTTATGGGTAAGTGTCCCCACTTCCTGACTGTGTGTTGGTTTATGGAGTGAGGCTCTACTCTTCAAATGATGACAGGAGCCCACGATAAGACTCCAGGTTTCTGCTTGATGTTATACGGAAAAGGTACAGAGAGGGAATCCATTCAGCCTCCGGAAGCTCTCTGGGGACAGGTAGTGATAAGGAGAGAAGAGCCCCAATGTTATCTACTCAAACCAAATCACAGTGGCTGCTCTGTTCTGAAGACTGATGTTCCCATGCATGACCAGGTGACTCTCCAAATAGAAATCAAGCACGAGTGTCCAGCGAAATGGCTCAGTGTGTGGAGGTCATGAGACCCTGAATTCAGTCTTCAGCTCCCACATATTAGATTCGTGAATAGACTCACAGATTCTTTTCTCTGCCCTTTACACTGTTGCTGTGGTATGCACTCTCATGTGCACACACTGAGACATGAGCCTTCAGAAACCCACACATACAATAAATAAGAAATACAAGAATATTTAAATTACCATTGAGTATTACTATTTTTTGTTATCTACAAACCTGGGAACTTTGTAGATTAACCCATGGACACACTCTTCCTTCCATCTTCCTTCCTTACTCCTTCCTTCCTTCCTTCCTCCATTCATCTCCAAGTCTTTTCCAGGAAGTTAATCATCTTAATATGGCAGACTAACCCCTGTCCTCACATAGCCCTGGTCATAATGAACCAGAAGTCAGAGTATCTGCAAGATGATGTCAGGGGTTGCCTGGTAACTCAAAGGGAAAAGATAAAAGTCAGAAAGTGAAGACCTTCAAGAGAAAGAGGTCAGTAAAGAATCCTCACACAAAATATAGGGACACTGAAGGGCGAGCCAGAAACACAGTTGACCAGAGAATTTCTTTTTTTGTTTTGTTTTGTTTTGTTTTGTTTTGTTTTCCTCCTTTATTAATTTATTCTTGTTACATCTCAATGGTTATCCCATCCCTTGTATCCTCCCATTCTTCCTTCCCTCCCAATTTCCCCTTATTCCCCTCCCCTATTACTGTTCCTGAGGGGGATTACCTCCCCCTCTATATGATCATAGGGTATCAAGTCTCTTCTTGGTAACCTGCTGTCCTTCCTCTGATTGCCACCAGGTCTCCCCGTCCAGGGGACATGGTCAAAGGTGAGGCACCAGAGTATGTGAGAAAGTAATATCCCACTCTCCACTCTACTGTGGAGAGTCTTCTGTCCATTGGCTAGATCTGGGTAGGGGCTTAAGGTTTACTGCCTGTATTGTCCTTGGCTGGTGCCTTAGTTTGAGCAGGACCCCTGTGCCCAAATCTGCCTATCATAATGTTCTACTTGTAGGCTTCTAGGACCCTCTGGGTCCTTCTACTTTGCCTTTCTCCCATGATTCTCTCATCTAGAGTCCCACTAGAAAGTCCTCTCCTCTGTCGCAGTTTCCTGGTAAGTGAAGGCTTTCATGGGACATGCCCGTTGGGCTAATATGCAGATATAAGTGAGTATATACCATTTGAGTCTTTCTGTTTCTGGGTTAACTCACTCATTATAATCATTTCTAGCTCAATCCATTTATCCACAAATTTAGGGAATTCCTTGTTTTTAATAGCTGAATAGTATTCCATAGTGTATATGTACCACTGTTTCTTTATCCATTCTTCTATTGAGGGACACTTAGGCTGTTTCCATGTTCTGGCTATTATGAATAAGGCTTCTATGAACATGGTTGAGCAAATTTTCTTGCTGTGTGCTGGGGAATCTTCTGGGTATATTCCAAGGAGTGGAATAGCTGGGTCTTGAGGAAGCCCTATTCCCATTTTTCTGAGATAGCACCAGATAGATTTCCAAAGTGGTTGTACTAGTTTGCATTCCCATCAGCAATGAATCAAAATACCTACACAATTTTTTAAAAACATTGAAAGTTCAATTCTGAACTTCATATGGAAAAACAAAAACCCAGAATAACTAAAACAATCTTGTACAATAAAAGGTGCTCTGGAGGAGTCTCCATACCTGATCTCAAACTGTACTATAAAGCAATAGTAATTAAAACAGCATGATACTGGCACAGCAACAGGCTGGTTGATCAGTAAAATCAAATCGAAGACCCAGATAGGAATCCACACACATATGGTCATTTGATTTTTGTCAAAGAAGCCAAATCCATTCGATGGAAAAGGGATAGCATCTTCAACAAATGGTGCTGGTCTAACTGGATGTCTATGTGTAAAAAAATGCAACTGGACCCATATTTGTCACCTTGTACAAAACTCAAATCCAAGTGGATTAAAGACCTCAACATAAAACCAGAGACACTAAATCACTTAGAAGAAAAAATGGGAAAGAGCCTGGAACATATTGGCACAGGAGACAACTTCCTGAACAGAACACCAACCAGCCCAGGCGTTAATGTCAACAATTAATAAATGGGACCTCATGAGGCTGAGAAGCTTCTGTAAGGCAGGTGACACTGTCAAGAGAACAAAGCGACAGTCTACAGACTGGGAAAAGATCTTCACCAACCATACATCTGACAAAGGTCTAATATCCAAAATATATAAAGAACTCAAGAAATTGAATGACCAGAGAATTTCTAAAAGAGGTAAGTACGCAGTGAGAGACTCTGAGGGAATAGTGGTGATATTGATGACTTCCATTAAGGTGGGTAGGTACACCACTAACCACACATTTGAGTGTTGATCACACTGGCTCTATATTGATTGTTTCTCACTTTCCTTTTAGCCTCCCTTTTAACCTGCTGGCACCTGTCTACCACTACCAACGTCACCATTAAAGTAGTGCCTCCGTACGTTTTTGAAGGAGAAAACGTCCTTCTCTTTGCTAACAATCTGCCAGACAATCTTCTAACCTTTGTCTGGTTCAAAGAGATGACAGAAAAGAGCCACATGATTGCAGTGTATGCAGTGAACACCAAAAGAAGTCTGATGGCGCGTGCACACAGCGGCAGAGAAACAATCTACAGTGATGGATCTCTGCAGATCCGCAATGTCACTCAGAAGGACATAGGATTCTACATTCTTAAAACCTATAATAGGCAAGCAGAGCCAGTATCAACAACATCCATATACCTCCACGTGTACAGTAAGTGGCTGCTAGGTGGGGTTGAATCCACTAGACACACACATTGCCAAGGGATCATTTCATTTCCCCCTTTATGTTTTTCCTTTGGAAAGAGGGGTTATCCTAAGGGAATTGCCTAGACAGAGGTCCAAGACATTTCAGGAATGCCCAGGGAACACATGGGCAGACCCAACACACAACTGAGAAAGTGGTAGCATTGTCTAGAAGCCCTGCATGGGATGATGGAGCCCAGATCTCTCATTCAGGGACTCAGATCACCTCCTTCCACACACTGAGGGTGTGAGAGGCTCCTGATACATCAGCTTCTGGGCCTTTGTTCTGTGTCAGAACCCTGACTGGTGCTTGCAATGAGAATGGGTCTGTCTTCTTCCCTACTCATAACTCATTGGTTCTTTTTTATACATCACAGGAGATTTTGCCACATGCTTGCTGAGAGCAAACTGCATATTTTCAGAGCACTGAGAACACAGGTCAGGCTCAGTGCACAGCTTTTTTTTCTGTGTCACACAGGGAATGCTGAGGCTCCCTCATTGTTGATTACAGACCAAGTCCAGGACACAGTAGAGAGCTGTCCCAGGTTGAACTGCTGTTATCTCTGGGCTTATGGATGCTCATCAGTTTGTAGCTTATCATGTGGTCTCTAGGACTAAGGAGTAAAGATAGAAGTGAGAGGGACAGCTGGCAGCGTGGATAGGTGTGGTGGTGGGGAGCAGTGTTTTGAATAGAGACCCACCAAAGTCCATGAAAGTCAGGGAGAAAAAGTAAGATGGAGGGAGAGGGTGTTCTTACCCAAAGTTAATCAGCTGAGCACAATATTCTGAAGATTGATGCTCTCAGCTGTGACATCCCAAACAAGAACCAAGCTGGTGCTTATGAGTGAGATAGCTCAGCTCATAGGCATTTGCTTCATTGTCTGATGACCTCAAATGGATGCATTTCTTAAATAAATCCATGGACATGCATGATGTGGAGCAAGGGGCATTCCTCCACTCTGAGTACAAGTGCAAACTGTACAACCACTATGGGAATCATATGGCAATTTCTCAGAAAAGTGGGAATAGTTTTACCTCAAGATCTAGCTATGCAATTCCTGGGCATATACCCAAAAGATGCTCCACCATACCACAAGTTCACTTGCTCAACTATGTTCACAACAGCTTTATTCATAATAGTCAGAAACAGTAAACAACCTAGATATTTCTCCACTGAAGAATGGATAAAGAAAATGTAGTACATTTACACAGTGTAATACTACTCAGCTATTACAAAACAAAGATGTCATGCTATTTGTGGGCAAATACATGAAACTAGAAAAGATCATCCTGAGTGTGGTAACCCAAATCCAGAAAGACATGGATGGAATGTGCTCACTTGTAAGTGGATATTAGCCATAAAGTACAGGATAACCATGATAGTATCCACAGACCCAAAAAACATGAAGGGCCCTAAGGAAGATGCTGAATCTCACTCAGAACAGGCAATAAAATTGACATCTGAAGTAGATATGGGAGGAAACTGTGTGGAAGAATGGGTCAGGAGGGTAACTGAGTGGTAATCAGGTGTGCAGAGAGTGGGAGGAGGAGTGGGAGAGAGAACAGAAATGAGGGCATCTCTGGGTCAGGGAAGGCTCCCAGGAATCTCTGGTCCTTGCTGAAACTTTTACAACTGAGGGTTAAGGTGCCTGAAGTGGCCAGCTCCTGTAGCCTGGTGGGACTTAGAGTGCTTCTCAAGCATTAGGTATTCCTCTGTTGAAAGTCCTGTTTTGCTTTGTATCCCACTTTTAAATGTGGGGTTTTTTTTTGGTTTGTTGGTGTTTAATTTCTTGAATTCTTTTTGTATTTGGATATTAGCCATCTGTCAGACGTAGGGTTGGTGAAGATCATTTCTCATCCTGTAGGCTGTCATTTTTTTCCCTATTGACAGTGTCCTTTGCCTTGCAGAACCTGTTCAGTTTCGTGAGGTCCCATTTAGTAATTGTTGATCCTAGTGCCTAAGCTGTTGGTGTTCAGTCCAGATAGTTGTCTGTTGTAGTCATGAGTTCAATGCTATCCCCCACTTCCTTTTCTAATAGATTTAGTGTAGCTGTTTTCATGTTGAGGTCTTTGATTCACTTAGACTTGAGTTTTATGCAAGGGGATAAATATGGGTCTATTTACAGTCTTTTATATGCTGACATCCAGTTAGAATAGCATCATTTGTTGAAGATTCTTTTTTCCATTGTATGTTTTTGGGTTCTTTGTAAAAAGTCAGGTGTCAGTTGGTGTGTGGGTTTACTTCTGGGTCTTCGATATGATTCAATTGATATACGTGTGTTATCATGCCAATACCATGCTGGTTTTTTTTTTTACTATTCCTTTGTCAAACCACTTGAAATCAAGGATGGTGACACCTTCAGAAGATCTTTTATTGTACAGGATTGTTTTAGCTATCTTGGCTTTTTTCCATATGAAGTTGAGAATTTCCCTTTTCAGGTCTACAGAGAATTGTGTTGGTATTTTGGTGGATACTGTATTATATATATATATTGTGCTTTTGGTAAGATGGCAATTTTTACCATGTTAATCCTACCAATCCATGAGCACGGGAGATTTTTGCATTTTTTCTGATATTGTCTTCAGTTTCTTTCTTCCAAGACTTGAAGGTTTTGTCATATGGGTTTTTCACTCCCATATGTTTAGAGTTACACCAATATATTTTATATTTTCCCTAGCTATTGTGAAAGGTGTTCTTTGCCCAGCTCCTTTCTCAGCCCATTTATCATTTGTATAAGGAGGGCTACTGATTTTTTGAGTTAAGTTTGTATCCAGCCACTTTGGTGAAGGTGTCTATTAGCTGTAGGAGTTCTGTGGTAGAATTTTTGGAGTCACTTATGTAGACTTTCATATCATCTGTGAATAGCGATACTTTGACTTCTTCCTTTTCAATTTGTATCCCTTTGATGTCTATTAGTTGTGTATTGCTCTAGTTAGAACTTGAAGTGCTATGATGTATAGATATGGAGAGAGTGGGCAGACTTGTCCCTGGTTACAGTGGGATTGCTTTAAGTTTTTCTCCATTGAATTTGATGTTAGTTGTATAGAATTCATTGTTCTCATGATTGTCACATGGTTCTCCCTGCTTTATGTAGTTTATTTTATACATGTGTTAAAAATAAAAGTATTAAAAAAGAGGCAAGAATTTAAAAAATAATTATAAAACTAGAAAGACAAAGTGGCATTGACTTTAGGGCACTGGGTACCTGTTCATCCACATATATACCTTATTATTTTAAAACAAAAAAAAATTGACGTTAGTTATTGGCTTGTTGTTTAGGTATGCTCCTTGTATCCCTGATCTCTCTAAGCCTTTTATCATTTAGGAATATTGAATTTTGTCAAAGAATTTTCAGCATCTAATGATATGATTATGTGTTTTTTCTTTTATTTTGTTGATATAGTGGATGACACTGATGGATATACATGTGTTGAACCCCCTGCCTCCCTGGGATGAAGCTTACTTGATTTTGGTGGATGATATCTTTGATGTGTTCTTGGATTTGGTTTGAGAGTATTTTATTGAGTAGTTTTGCATCAATGTTGATGAGAGATATTGGTCAGGAATTTTCTGTCTTATTTGAATCATTGTGTGGTTTAGGTATCAGGCTGACTGTAACTTCATAGAATGTATTTGTAAATGCTCCTTCTGTTTCTACCTTGTGGAATATTTGAGGATTATTGTTTTGAAAATCTGAAAGATTTCTGCTCTAAAAAATCTGGCCTTGGGCTTTTATTTTGGTTGGGAGATATTTTAATAAGTACTTCTAATTCATTAGGGGTTATAGGACTATTTAAATATTTTTCCGGATCTTTATTTAACTTTGGGAAGTGGTATCTATCTAGAAATTTGTCCATTTTGTTCAGATTTCCCAATTTTGTGAATTACAGGGTTTTCACATAAGACCCAATGATTCTCTTGTCTGTTGTATGTTCCCCTTCTAATTTCTGGTTTTGTTAATTTGGATACTGTCTCTTTGCCTCTTAATTAGTTGGGCTAAGGGTTTTTCTATCTTGTTGATTTTCTCAAAGAACCATCTCTTGTTATTGTTGATTCTTCTTATTGTTCTCTTTGTTTCTAATTTATTGATTTCAGCCATGAGTTTGGTTATTTCCTGCCATCTACTCCTCTTGGTCTCATTTTTTTTTGTTCTGGAGCTTTCAGGTGTGATGTTAAGTCACTAGTGTGAGATCTATCCACTTTACCCAGGCGATTAGTCCTATGAGCTTTCCTCCTAGGACTGCTTTAAATGTATACTATAGGTTTGGGTATGCTGTGTCCTATTTTTCATTGAATTCTCGAAGTTCCTTAACTTCTTACTTTCTTCCTTGCCACATTCAGTAATTATTGAGCAGACATTTGCCCAGTTTCCATGGGCTTTTAGGCCTTCTCTTGTTGAAGTCCAGCTTTAATCCAAGGTGGTCTGATAAGATGCAAGGAGTCGCTTCATGTTTTTTTGTATCAGTTCAGGTTTGCTTTGTGACCATATCTATAGCCTCAATTTTCTAGAAGGATTTTGAGATGCTATGAAGAATGTTGTAGTCTCCTGCTATTAATGTGTGGGGTTCAATGTGCAATTTAGCTGTAATATATTTCTTTTAACAATACGGATTACCTTGCATTTGGGGCATAGATGTTTGGAATTGAAACATCATCTTGGTGGATTTTCCTTTGATGAATATGAAGTGTCCTTTTCTATCTCTTTTAATTAATATTGTTTGAAAGTCTATTATGTTATATAGTAGAATGACTACTTCAGCTTGGTGCTTGGGTGCATTTGCTTGGAAAACATTTTTTCCAGCACTTTATTCTTAGGTATTATTTATCTTTGTTGCTGAAGTGTGTTTCTCATATTCAAAAAAGAATGAATCCTGTTTTCTTAGCCATCTGTTAGCCCATGTCTTTTTATTGAGGAATTGAATCCAGTGATGTTGAGACGTATTAATGACCAATGATTATTAGCTCATGTTACTTGGATGTTGGTGGTGTGAGTGTGTATGTTTTTATGTGCCTCCCTTATTTTATTTTTACTGGTGTGGAATTATCTATTTCCTGTGTTTCTTGAGTGTAGTTAATCTGTTTAGATAGCTTTTTCTTTTTTGCTTCTAGTATTTTCTGTAGGGCTGGATTTGCGAATAGATATTTTTTTAATTTGGTTTTGCAATGGAATATCTTGTTTCTCCATCTATGGTGAATGAAGTTTTCTGGATATAGTAGTCTGGGCTAGTATCTGTGCTCTCTTAGGGTCTACATGATATCTTCCCAGTCCCTTCTTGCTCTTAGAGTCTCTGTTGAGAAGTCTGGCATAATTCTAATAGTCTGCCTTTATATGTTACTTTGTCCTTATCCCTTGTGGCCTTTAATATACATTCTTTGTTATGTAGAGTTAGAGTTTTAATTAATATGTGTTGGGGAATTTTATTTATTTACTTAGTTTTTGGTTTTTGTTTTTGTTTTTTCCAAGACAGGGTTTCTTTGTGTAGCATTGGCTTTCCTGGGCTTGCTTTGTAGAGAAGGGTGGCCTTGAACTCACAGTGATCCACCTGCTGCTGCCTCTGTAAGTGCTGAGATTGCAGCCATGTGCCGCCACACTTAGCAGGGATTTTATTTTTTGATCTAATGTGTTTGGTGATCTATAAGCTTCTTGTATGTTTATAGGTATCTCTTTTTTTAGGTTAGAAATTTTTTTCTGTAATTTTGTTGAAAATATTTTCTGAACCTTTGAGCTGGGAACTTCATTCTTTTATTTGTATTATTCTTATGTTTGTTCTTTTCATGGTGTCCAATCTTTCCTGGATGTTTTATCTTAGAAATTTTTAGACCTAGCATTTTCTTTGACCATGTATCACTTTCTTCTATATCTTCTAATCCTAATATTCTCTCTCCCATCTCTTCTATTCTGTTGGTGATGCTTGTGTCTGTAGTTCTTGTTCTCATTCCTAGGTTTCCATTTCTAGGATTGCCTCAGTTTGTGTTCTCATTATTGCTTCTATGTTCATTTTCATGTTTTTTTGACAGTTTTATTTATTTCCTTCTCCTGTTTGCTTGTATTTTTCCTGTATTTCTTTAAGGGATTTATTCATTTCCGTCACCTGAGGACACTGAGCTAGAGATATATTGATACCCTAGTGAGATCTCCATGTACATGAAATGAGAAGTGCAGGGACACTGAGTTTATGGAGGTAGTTTGTTGACCTCCCTAAAGTGGATAGGGAGATGCTCACCTACACAACATCACTGAGGAATGAAAACAACTCAGGACACAGAGCTACATCTTAACCAAATAATAAAGTTCTAAGATGGATCTCTATCTTTCCTTCTAGCTTCCCCTTTGACATGTGGATGCCCTCCCACCTCTGCTCAGCCCAGTATTGAATTAATGCCTCCCAATGTTGCTAAAGGAGGAAGTGTTCTTTTACGAGTTCACAATCTCCCAGAGAAGCTTCAAGCCCTTTTCTGGTATAAAGGTGTAGCTGTGTTCAAGGACAAAGAGGTTTCTCGGTACATAATAGCCAGAAATTCAAGTGTGGAGGGACCTGCACACAGTGGTAGAGAGACCATGTACAGCAATGGATCCTTGTTGATACACAGTGTTACCTTGAAGGACACTGGATTCTATACCCTACGAACTCTGAGCACAGATCTGAAAGAGGAAGTGGTGCATGTGCAACTTCTGGTGGACGGTAAGTGATTGTCTGTGATCAGTCAGTGCTGGGTGGGGCTTAGACACACAGGACTGTCATGCCTGACAAGTGACCTCCCTTTTTCTGTACTGTGTCTCCATGTTGGAGTTTGAGCACTTAGTGCTATACACATATGGTGGAAAAGGTGATATAGATTAGAGAGAGAGAGAGAGAGAGAGAGAGAGAGAGAGAGAGAGAGAGAGAGAAAGTATGATAGGAAAGGGGTTCTTAGTCAAGAAGCATTGGACTCAGTCTAGTTTCTTGAGGTTCTCACCATGAACATGGTATGACAAAGACCCTGTTGGCTACAGGCAGATTTTGTATCCTCACAGAGAAGTGAGAACCAGGATGCCCTGGCTGCAGATCTCTGTTCCTGATTGCACTATAAATGATCCTGAAAATATTTAGCCAGGGCTGGAGTCTTACTATTGCAGCTGACAGGGAACAATGGTTTTTGGCCCATCCATCTTTCATAGGAAACCAACCAGTGCACTAATTTGAGAGCCTCAGCTGAGCAAGGTCACCTGGGTACCTCTCAAGACTCAACATGGACTGCAGAGCTGACCAGGTCACCAGGCCAAACCTCCACATAGGCTTATGAGACCTGAAGGAATTTCATGGCACACAAGGGGAGGAATAGAGGGTATAGGTTCTTCTGGTAAGTGCTTGTTTTCTGAGGTCCAGCCCAAGGAATTCTTTTCTGTATCCAAATGGTAACAGGCTCTGCTGGTCTTAACACCTCCCAGACATAAGCATCAGTCATCCTATTGGTCACCAGTGGGCAGTATTATCTCATAGTCAAACACCGAGTTTCTGGTTTTCTGGAGTAGATGAAAGAAATGGTTTCCATTTCTGTCCCCAAAAAAAACCCTAGAAATCCCTCCCACAAGGTCAGTTCAACCTACTGGCTGTTTCCTGTAGCCCAGAAAAGTATTAGGGAACCGTGTTCAACATTCTTCCCTCTAGCATCTAGAGTTGGGGAGAGAGTGATGACAGGGGAATTGCCAAACAAAGGAAAGAATCATCCTTATAAAGTCAGGGTGGATGTGTGAAGACCTGAACAACATCTCAGCCAACAAAGGAGGCTGGGATTCAGGTTCCTCACTGAGCTCCTCCACCTCAGAGTGAGCTCACTCCTCTCCAGGCCTCAGATGACCTTCTGCTGCACACCCACAACATGGATCTCCTTATACAACTTACTGCTCCTGAATGTTTTTCTGGATCAGACTCTGAATTTTAACACTAGTGATAATAGATGAGTGTCTTATCCCTGGTGTCACCCAGTTGGTCTCTTTGTAGCCTTAACAAACATCTCTGTCATCTCCTGGCTATGCATTAATTCTATCTTCACAGAACTGAGGTCATAGGGATCACTTGGTGCCCAGTGGAGTTTCTGTGTCACCACGGATGCATATGGAGCACAGGGTACCCTTCTTTGATGGTGACAGAGCCTAGGACAGGATGAAGCAGAGATCAGCCTTGGGGCAACCTATTGTACTCCAGGTCACAGGGGTGCTTATCAGCATGTTATTCACTGTGTAGTCTAAAGACTGAAAGATCAAGAGAGTGTGAGGGAGAGAAGTACTTGTCAACACGAAGGGTAGGAGAAAGCAGTGCCTCAGAGAGGCTCCCCACTCACAGCCATGTGATTCTTGGAGGGAGTTTTGCCTCAGTGTAGACTCAGAGCAGAGGGAGGTAGGAGCACAGATATGGTGAAGCAGAAGCTCCTTTATATTGTGTGATGATGGCACATGCATCAGAGACTGTGGAACTCCCAATGCTCCTCACTCCAAGGGACACCATGGGTAAGGGATGGTCCCCTACGTGAATAGAGAATTTCCTGACAGTGTGTTGGAGGGTGGTGTCAGGCCCTGTCTGGAGTGTCCAGGGAGGACAAGAGTCTGAAGGAGTTCAAGGTGTCTGCTTGACCCTGAGTGGAGTTAACCCTGAGGTAGACAGCAATTCAGTAGCAGGAAGTTCTCAGTGAACAGGAAACAGCAAGAGGTGGACACAAAAGCCAGATTATTCTCTCCTCAAAGTCAATCACATTGGTTACTATATTCTAGATAGTGCTGTTCCCAACTATGAAGGAGCAACTCAGAAAATAAACAATTTGGCTGGGATAGGCCAGTGAGGTGTCTCAATAAGTGAAGGCAATTTCTGCCAGGTCAGAGGACCTGAGGTAAATCCTCAGCTCCCCTATGGTAGAAGGAGAGAACCCTCTGACTCCTCAAGGTTTTCCTTTGCCACACACATAGATACTGTGCCATGCACCTGCCCATATATACATCTAAGCAGAAATGCCGGTATTATGCATTCACATACATATGTAATAGATCTAAAAGTAAAAGAACTAAGTCAAAGTGAGGTATTCACTCATCTGAAAGCTGGGTCTTTTCATAAATAAAACCCTGGACAAGCTGGACCTCAGGACCATTAGTTTCTCATTAATTTGCCTCATTCCCTCATTCATTCCTCAGAGGTATCTGAGTTTTCCTAGACATCATTTTTTCCACAAAAAATTTTAAGACAGATACTGATTCTCACAAGACCCTATTCCAGGTAGATTGGAAGAGAATCCAGTGGAGGAAGCTAGAAGATGAAGTCAGTCAGAACTGGAGCAAGAGAGCCAAGATACACAGTCTGTGAGAAACGAAGTCAGTGAGGCATCAATTTACACTGAGTGTGAACAGGAATCAAAGTGCAGTGAGCCAGGGCCATGTTGACACCTGAGGAGTATCATACAGATAAAATGATAACTGCAGGTATTGTGCTGGCTCCTACCATGTAGGACAGTACTCTCACTCACACACCTTGGCAGAGCAATGGGCACAGGTGGTCAAGACACAGGGCACCATCATAGCCAAATACAAAGGTCCCAGTAGTGATGGGTGTCTCTCTTCCCTTCTAGCCTCGTTTTCGCCCTGTGGGCATCTTCCCACCTCTACTCAGCTCAGCATTGAATCAGTGCCACCCCGTGTTGCTGAAGGGGGAAGTGTTCTTTTACTTGTTCACAATCTCCCAAAGAAGCTTCGAATGCTTTTCTGGTACAAAGGGGTGGTTGTGTTCAAGAACCAAGAGGTTTATCAGTATACAATAGCCATGAATTCAAGTGTGGAGGGACCTGCACACAGCGGTAGGGAGACAGTGTACAGCAATGGGTCCCTGCTGATCCACAACGTCACCTGGAATGACACTGGATTCTACACCCTGCGCACTCTGAGGACAGATCTGAAAGATGAAGTGGCACATGTGCAACTCCATTTGGATGGTAAGTGATTGTCTGTGATCATTCAGTGCTGGGTGGGGATCAGACACACAGTACTGTGTCTTCTGCTCTTTGAATATTGTCCACATTGTGAAATTTGAGCACCTAGAGCAAGACACACATGGCGGAGACAAATGGATATAGATCAGACTCCATTGGCTGGCTCCCTCCTGCATCAGATAAGGTTTTCATGGAAAGTAACCCAGCCTAGGATGTCAGACACTGTCTAGTCTTGTGGGGATCTCAATGCCTATTTTTCTAAGAATGACCCTGTGGGCATCAGGCAAGGGCTGGTTGGGGGACACAAAGAGAGGTGGGCACCAGGAAGTTCTGGCTGTACTAATCCACCCTAAGTTCAATTACTAGTGACTCTAGGGAGAATTTTTCCAGGGCTGGACTATTAGTTAATACCTCTCAGTGCTGATGGGGGACAATGGTTTTGGCTGTCCATGTCGGAATGGTGTGTTTATATTCTCCAAACGTGAGAGTCATAAATCAAATCTAGGAACTGTTGCAGAGAGCATGGAGGAGTGCTGCTTACTGGCTTGCTCCTCATTACATGTTTAACCTTGATTCTCGTAGTCCCAGCATCCATTAGGATAGGAGTGAAACTTCTTGCAGTGGACTAGACCCTCCCATATCAGTCAGTAGTGGCATTTTTAATTGAAGCTCCATCTTTCAAATCTATTGTTTTTCTTTTAAATTTTGGTTTTCCTAGACAGGATTTCTCTGTGTATCCCTGGCTGTCAAGGACTCGCTTTGTGGACCAGGCTAGCCTCAAATTTCTGCCTGACTCTGCTTCCATGAGTGCTGGATTACAGGCATGCACCACTTCAACCAGCTTGTGTGAAGCTCTCATAAAGCCAGCCAGCACAGTTCCTGAGCCTTTTCCAAGTATTGAGCCTTCCAAGAAGACCAGAATGCTTTCTGCCCTTACCTCCCTCTTAGACCTGTGAGGCGCAGGGCAGAGCAGCAAGAACATCTAGAAGGTGGAGTCAGGGGTTGACTGGAGCATCAGTGGAAAGTGAATAAATGGTTAGAGAATGAAGATGTGGGGTCTGCAGTGAATATTCTGAGGAGGCATAACCTCAACCTACAGTGTGCATGAATGTGTGAAGTGTCTGGCAGCCATAGAGACACCTGAGCATAGACCTCCTTGCAAGAGAGATGACACATTCCAGGGCATTGAGGGAATAAAGGATGTAGGATGTCATGTTGCTGACCTCCACCATGTGAGATAGACACATCCACACTAGGCTGAGTGATGACTCAATTCATCTGCTCTGGACACAGGTCACCATCTTTCCACCAAACACAATGATCCCATGTGATGTGTTTTTCTCCTTTTCCTTCCAGGCTCCCTTTCTACTTGCTGTAACCATCTCACCTCTGCCCCACTTATGATCGATCAAGTGCCACAGAATGTTGCTAAAGGGGAAAGCGTTCTTCTCCAAGTTCATAATATGCCACGAGATCTGCAAGCTTTTTACTGGTACAAATCTGCATATAGAACCCAGCTTCGAAAAATTGCAGAATACAGCATTTTCACGAATTCCATCATCAGGGGCCCTGCATTCAGCAGAAGAATGATAGTGTACACCAACGGATCCTTGCTGCTCCAGAATGCTACTGAGAGTGATGCAGGATTCTACACACTAGAAACTTTAAACAGAGGGTTCAAAATTGCAAAAACACATGCACGACTTCATATAAGTAAGTGGCTTCCATAGTATAGATATGTGTATCCTGCATTATACACTGAACTCTGAGGTCTGGGCTGTGCCTTCTCTCTCTCTCTCTCTCTCTCTCTCTCTCTCTCTCTCTCTCTCTCTCTCTCTCTCTCCATCCCCACTGTGTCCCCACCCTGAGATTGGGCACTTACTATAGGACACACATGGGGCAGACCAACCACATTATATCAGGACCCCTCACTTGTCCTGGGGTAAACTTAGCCCAAGGATATTATGCACAACCTGCACACTTGGATTCCTCACTATGCCCATGGACCTGAGAAAGTCTCTGGGAGTCAGGCAAGTACAGGCTGAAGAAGCCTTGGGGTCCTCACAGAGATCAAATTTCTGTCCCTGGCTTGACTTCAGATGACATTAGATGCTATATGTCATGATTTGGTCTTGACTTCCTATTAGAGCTGACATAGGACACAGCTTTATTGGCTTGTAAAAAAGAGCCAGTGCACTGCCATGAGAGCCATGGTTAGGGTTGGTCCTCTGGTAATCTTCTCCAGTGACTCAGCAGGGAGAATAGCTGGACAAGTGCCCAGACCATTAACTAACTTTCCTGATGGACTCATGAGAGTCTACAGGGGGGTCAGGGTTTCTAAGGGGAGGCATCAAAGTCACAAGTCTTCCTGCAAGCGATTGTTCTCTGGGGTCTATCTCTGCAAATATCTCCTGCAGGCAGCTGGTAGCAGAGATGCTGATCTGGACAACTCTCAGACCCTAGTAATCACTAGGTAGCTATAGAAGGACACACACTCACCACCTAGAAAATTATTTCCAGGAGCCAGGAGATTAACTGCAACCTGGCTTTCACTCCCATCCCTACAGATCTGACCTACTGGCTGCTCCTGGGTTCTAAGTAGCACTACCATGCCAGAGGATCCTGTGTAGTCACACTTCTCTCCTGGCCACTCTCATTTGGAAATGTAGACAGAGGACATCTGAATCCCAGGAAGGGTATGGGCAGAACCAATGCATGGCTCATGCTGCACAGGAAAATGGAGGGTCCCCCTGAATGTCTCCCTAGACAGATAGAGTCAGTGTCCTCTCTTGAGGACTCAGGCCATCTCCTGCTTCACAGCCACATCCTCAATTCCTGGACTCATGAAGCTCCTGGGCTTCAAGGCAATGCAGTCTGCCTGGGGACCTCAGTGTGAACATCTCTGTCCCTTTCCAAAGGCATCACTTTGCTGCATGTCACCTTCCTGCAGGTACTGAATTCTACCTTCTCTGACCCTTGATAACACAAGGAAGACTAGGTGCTTATATAGGATTCTGTGTTATAAGGGACATGTTAGGAGAACACACACAGGGAAGCCCTTGGATGAGCTGCTGTTGTCCTATGGCTCAAAGATGACCATCAGCCTTTTTGGTTTTTGTGGTCCAGAGGACTGAAACATCTCTCTCTCTCTCTCTCTCTCTCTCTCTCTCTCTCTCTCTCTCTCTCTCTTATCTATCTATCTATCTATCTATCTATCTATCTATCTATCTAATGGGACACCAGGCAGAAATATGTGTGGAAGGGGCAGAGGAGGGTCTAGGACACCATACCTGGCAACAGTCAGCATTAGCCTGGGAATGGCTCCTGCTGTGAGGAGGCTCAGTTCAGAGGGAGGAAGATAGCAGGGCTCAGAGATAAGGCTGGATCAAATGCTGTTCTCCACAGAGGGAGGGCAGAGCAGGGAGCAGGGACCATGGAGCCCCATTATATACTTTCTTGCAAAGGGTGAAGCTTCCAGTAGTGGCTTCTGCAGAACACACCCTCCAGGACAACACTGCCTGACTGTAGCAGAGGGGGAGGGTGTTCAGGGTTTGGCTCGAGTCTCCTAAGGGGGGAAAGGTCAGGAAATCTCCCTTAAGTTGTGCTCTGACCTCAGTCTAGGTGCTGTGACAAGCACCGACCAATACACACAGGATGGCGCACACCTGCACAAACACACGTACGCATACTCACTCACACTTACTCCTTACAAATGCATAAGTTAATGCAAGGTGGAGGTTTATCCAGTGTTGGTAGCTCCCATATGAGAATTTCATTAACACCTGGCCTTGCAAGGCCAGGAACATTCACTCACCACTCACTTTTTTTTGTTTTTTGGTTTTTGGTTTTTTTGAGAGAAGGATTGTCTTTGTATCCTTGGCTGTCCATGCTGGCCTTGTAGTCACAGAGACCCACCTGCCTATGCTTATTGAGTGCTGGAATGAAAGATATGCACAACTATGTCTGGCTCACCATCCACATGTATATGAACCCATTTGAGCTCTGGACCTTCCAGAAACGTAAAACTGGTTTTTCCTAACAAGACCCTAGTTCTCATGGGCTGGAAGATAGATAATAAATCCCTCATTGAAGTGAAGTCAGGGGTTGGTTGTCACAAGGAAAGGAGAAGTTTAAAGAGGTCAGAAGGAGAAGCTGGGGGGGTCTCTAGGGGAAATAGAGGGCAGTGAAGGAACCCCTCCCACATTTTACTAATGTGAGCAGGCATGTGAGGACACTGAGGGTAGAAACAACATAAGGAGAGATTTCAACATAGCAGAAGTGACATGGTCAGGTGCACCAAATTGTTATCTGCCTACTTTCTCTGATTGGACAGAAACTCCCACCCACCTCCTCTGAGTGATGGATTTAGGCTTTCAGGACCTAGTGCCCATCTTCGCACCAATGATAAATGTCTCAATATTGATAAAAAATCTATCTCTTTTCTCTTTTACACTCCCTTTCAGCCTGCATTCACCCTTCCACTACTGGCCAACTCATTATTGAACCGGTGCCTCTCAACATTATTGAAGGGAGCAACGCTCTCCTACTTGTTCATAATATGCCAGAGAAACTTCGATCCTTTTCCTGGTACAAAGGGGTAGCCATTGTCAACAAACATAAAATTTCATGGAATGAAATAACCACGAATAGAAGTATGCTGGGACCTGCACACAGTGGTAGAGAGACAGTGTACCCCAACGGGTCACTGTTACTGCACAATGTCACACATGAGGACACTGGATTATACACTCTACGAACCTTAAATATGCAGTTTGAAACTCAGGAGACACACGTGCAGCTGCACACATACAGTAAGTGATTCTCTGTGTCATCTGGGTGCTGGTGGGGTTGATTTTCCTTTATATACACAGGACTGTCAAGTGTGGCCTATGCCTGCCTCCCCTCTACTTTGTGTCTCTACATTGGAGTTTGACCACTCACTGCAGGATACATACTGAGTAGAAATACTAAAACAGAAAAGAAACCCTCACCTGAATCCATCTGCAGAGGAAGGATGTGTGTTGGGTAACTCAGCCCATGGGTGAGGCTCTCACAATAAACACGGACCTGAGAAAGAAACTGCAGATGTCAGGCAGGGACAAGCTGAGAGAACCATGGTTTAATTATTGTGATGTGAATATCATGAAGTCAAGGGTCCGGGTCTCTGTTCCAGACTCAGCTCTAGTTGTCCTTAGCAAGCACCTTCTCAGGGCTAAAATTGGACAGTGCTTTATTGACTGTCCAAGTCCCATAAAGTTGTGGGAGCAGATGTGCACTGTCCAGACAGCTGTAGTTATGTAGGTAAGCTGGGTATCTCTTTTTCTTGAGTGTCAGTGGAGTGGTAACAGGTCATAAGTCAACTGTTGTGATGGGCTTAGGAGACTTACAGGAAGGACATGAGCTCAAAGAGAGGGACAGAGGAGACAGTTCTCCAGGAAGCTCCTTGTCCTTCCTGGACACTCTACCCAGGAAACTCTGTTCTGCAGGTAAATGGTAATAAATATTGCTGATTTGAGCAGCTCCCCCATCCCAAGGTCAGGCTATTGCTCATATTTAGGTATAACTCATGGACACATCAATGATTATGCACCACATGCCCAAGTATAGGGAAAATAAGGCACATCAGACTCTGTGTCAGAATCAGGGTCCAACAGGCCGTGGATGGTAGGTTCAAAGCAGAAGAAATTTGTCTGTTGTCACAGTCCCAATGTCTCCACCGTGAATGTGTCTGTTGACTACTAAGGGGCTGGCTGATTCTCTGAAGGCTGTCATTTGTTCCCCTCCTCTGTTTCTTCACAGAGCCTGTGACACAGCCCTTTGTTCATGTCACCAACACCACAGTCAGAGTACAGAGCTCCGTGGTCTTGACTTGTCTCTCAGCTGACCCTGGAGTCTCAACTCAGTGGTTCTTCAATAACCAGGAGCTACAGCTCACAGAGAGGATGACACTGTCCCCAACAAAGTGCCGGCTCAGCATTAATCCTGTCAGGATGGAAGATTCTGGAAAATATAAGTGTGAGATCTCCAACCCAGTCAGTTTGAAGGCCAGTCTCCCTGTCAGCCTGTCTGTTATGAATGAGTGACCCATTCTCTCATCTTACAGCAAAGTGGGGTCACTTCTTTATCAATTGGATACAAAAAAAGGAAAAAATTACATGGTAGAAAACTTTAGGTACCACTCAGGTACAGTCAGCATATTGAGTCACAAGTGTAATCCTGGGATAAACATGTACAACAACCAGCCAGGATAAAGAGATTCAGTTTCCAAAGGGAGACAAATACATCAACATAGTAAGCAGACATGCAAAGGCATTAAGAACTAAGATTGTGGGACAAACATATATCCAACCCTCAGAATCTATTAGAATTCATTTCAAGAGTTCCAATTTTCTGGATTTTCTGAGTCCCCTGTTAACATATTGCAATGTTTTCATAGAGATAAACACATTTTATGTGATAAAATATATTCTGTGAATAACTGATTCACATAAGAGTGATGCTGCCTAGACACCAATCATCTATCTGAGATGAGGAAGAGTGACAGCGGAAGGTATTGTCCATCTTTCCCACTGGACATAACTTGCATCTAAATGGTTTCAATGCACAGTTTGTTTGATGCACAGATGTAAAATCCATCTCAAAGGCAACTCAAATTATTCCACAAAATAGAAAGAGAAGAAACATTGCTAAATTCATTTTATGTGGCCACATATATAACTGTCACTAAACCATACAAAGAATGAGTAATGAAAGAGAATTTCAGACCCTTTTCCTTATGAACACTGATGCAACAATATTCAATAAAATACTTACAAACCAAGTAAAAGAATATAATCATAAACATCACTCACCATGATTATGTAGGCTTCCTCCTAGAGATGCAGACATGGTTAAGTATATGAAAACCCATCACTGTAACCCACAATATAAACAAACTGGCAGGGAAAACCCATATAAGCATCTCATTAGATGCTGAAAAAACCTTTGACAAAACCCAACACCTCTTCATGATAAAAAGTTTGGAGAGATCAGAGATACATGGTGCATACCTAAACATAATAAAAGCAAGTTATAGCAAGTGAATAGCTTGGAGAGACACTTGAAGGAATTCAATTGAAATCAGGAACAAGACAAAGCTGTCCACTCTCTTCCTATCTATTTCCTATTGTCCTTGTAGTTTGAGGTGAAGCGGTAAGACAGCTAAAGGAGATAATGGAGTTGCAAGATGGAAAGGAAGAAGTCAAAGTAAAACAGAGAGCATCGAGGCTATCTGTTAATGCCCAGCTGGTGCTCTGGAGAGGGTCCAGGGTAGATTCTCTCTGGGGTTGGATTGCGGATGCCCAGGAAGGAGTGAGCCTGAGACAGAATATCCTCACATGGAGTCACTTGGGTGGGCCGAGGAAGGAACAAGCACTAGATGACCACCACACCATTGCCAGCAGGCCAGGACATGGAGCTACACTAAGTTGACCACAAGTCCAGTGCCCTGCAGACCTGGCCATAGGGCAGATCTTGCCTGAGATGACCTGTACCTGGTGCCATAGCAGTGGGGCATAGCACTGCTAAGACCACACCTGTGATGACCCCAGACATGCAAAGACCATAGCTCCACTTAATGGAGAAGTGGTGGAGAAATGGAAGAGATAGAGAAAGAGAGGGACGTTGACACAATGAAGAGAGGCAAAACTAGAGACTTGGGTAGTGAGAAACAGCCTGATGTGAGTATCCAGTGATGCCACCTGGGAAGATGGTGGGGTTCTCACCTATACTGTGAGTGGGGATCATGTCTGGTTCCTTGGCCCTGCAGCAGTAGGGGTCTGTTACAAACAAATCCCAGGCAGATTTTCCTGGTCTGGGCTGCTACCCAGCAACATGTTGATGTTTGAAGGCTGTACAGAAGTGGCCCACCCCTCCCATTGGCATTTTCGGAGATCTGGTTCCGGGACATGATCTCAAGAAAGCTGTTCATGTCTGTAGCCAGGTGCAGTACTTGGGAAAATGGGCCCTGCACATTGTGAGTTTGCAGGTGAGCTGACCCTAAGAATAGTAGCATAGACCAGCTGGGGTTACCACTTGTCTCCTGTGCAGTGCTGTGGGTGAGAGAGAGATACTATCTTCCCTTCTCATCCCTCATGACCTGTGGCAGGTGGGAGACCCTGGGGCCCTGGAGTCAAGAGAGGAGGAGAGCTGGTCCTGACCTTCACCAGCTGCAGCAATCTGGAGAGCAAGCCCTGAACCTCATCTAGTGGCATGTTTGAGACTGCCCCAAGAACATGGGAGAGGGGACTTGCAACCTGTCTGTTGAATGGTGACATGTGTAAGCGAGATAGGCCCTCCTTGCCGCTTGCCACCTAGGACAGGCATAAGAGCTAGACCCTACGTCATCAGAGAAGGAGTGCTGTCTTTTTCACTCACCTTTTGGAGCACTCAGAAGTGCAGGCCCTGTCTTAATCTTGGCCAGTAAGCATCACTCCACACTCTCTGCAACAGTTCATAGATTTGATTTATGACACTCACTTTTGGAGACTATAACCACACCAGTCTGACATGGACAACCAAAACTATTGTCCTCTGTCAGTGATTAGCGATATTAACTAATAGCCCAGCCCTGACAAAACGCTCCCTAGAATCACTAGAAATTGAACCTAGCGTGGATGAGTACAGCCAGGGTTTCCTGGTGGCCACCTCTCTTAGGATGCCATAGTTTCCCCCAACCAGCCCCTACCTGATGCCCACTGGATCTTTCTTAGCAAAACAGTATTGAGATCCCCACAAGACTGGGTGGTGTCTGACATCCTAGGTTGAGTTACTTTCCATAAAACCTTACATGATACATTAGTAGAGTCTGATCTATTCCCATTTGTTTATACCATGTGTGTCTTGCTCTAAGTCCTCACATCTAAACATGAGACAGCATTCCAAGACCAGAAGACACAGCACTGTGTTTCAGAGCCCCACCCACCACTGACTGATCACAGACAATCACTTACCATCCACATGGAGGTGCACATGCCTTAATTGAGCTTCCAGATCTGTGCTCAGTGTGCGCAGGGTGTACAATCCAGTGTCATTCCAGGTGACATTGTGGATCAGCAGGGACCCATTGCTGCACACTGTCTATCTACCACTGTGTGCAGGTCCCTCCACACTTGAATTATTGGCTGTTACATACCGAGAAACCTCTTGGTCCTTGAACACAACCACCCCTTTGTACCAGAAAAGCATTCTAAGATTGCTTGGGAGATTGTGAACAAGTAGAAGAACACTTCCCCCTTCAGCAACACGGCGTGGCACTGATTCAATACTGAACTGAGCAGAGGTGGGCGAGCTTCCACAGGGCAAAAAGGAGGCTAGGAAGGAAGTGGGACATCCATCAATATTGGGACCTTTTAATTCCACTAAGATGGGGCCCTGTGTCCTGAGCAGATGTGTCCATTGCTCTGCAGAGGTGTGTGGGTGAGGGTCCTGTCCTACTTGGCAGAGGTCAGCAAAATACTCGCACTTGTCATTTAATCTGTATGGCGCTCTCTCCTCAGGTGTCAACATGGCCCTGGCTCACTGCGCTTTGATCCCTGTTCACACTCAGTGTAAATTGGTGGAGGGGTGATGCCTCACTGACTTCCTTCCCCTTGGACTTTGTGCCTGGGCTCTCTGAATCTTGTTGTTGTTTTTCTTTAAAGGCACCCACATGACTTCATATTTTAGCTTCCGCCACTGGCTTCTCGTCCAATCTACTTGGAATAGAGTCTTGTGAGAATCATTTTCTGTCTTAAATATTCTTGTGGAAAAAAATGGTGCCTAGAAAAAAACTCAGATACCTCTGAGGAATGAATGAGAGAATGAATGAAAATTAGTGAGAGACTGATGGTCCTAAACTCCAGCTTGTCAAGGATTTTACTTATGAAAGGACTCAGCTTTGGGATGACTGAATACCTCACTTTCACTTAATTCTTTTACTTTTATATCTATTACATATGTGTGTGAATACATGCAGGAGTGAACTACATGCATTTCTGCATAGACCTACATATTGGTGGGTGTATGCCATAGTACCTGTGGCAAAGGACAACCTTGAGGAGTCAGAGAGTTCTCTCCTTCTATCACATGGGAGCTGAGAATTTACCTCAGGTCCTCTGGCCTGGTAAATTTGCCTTCACTTTTTGAGACATCCAACTGGCCTATAATGGCCAATTTTTTTTCTGAGTCACTCCATCATAGTTGGTAACAGCACTCTTTAAAATATGGTGGCCAATGTGATTGACTTTGAGTAGAGAACAATCTGGCTTTTGTGCATACCCTTTACTGTTTCCTGTTCACTGAGAACTTCCTGCTGCTGAACCTCTGTCCACCTCTGTGTCAACGCCATTCAGGGGCAAGCAGACACTTTGAAGTCCTTCAGACTCCTGTCCTCCTTGCAGACTCCAGCCAAAGTCTGATCTGTGCCCTGCCACACACTCTCATGGAATTTTTCTCCTCACTTAGGGTACCAGACCTTGGCCACCGTGCCCCTTGTATGGTGGAACATTGGAGGCTCCATAGTCTGGTGCATGTGCCATCCTTGCACAATGTAGAGGAGCTTCTGCTTCAGCATCTCTGTGGTCCTGCCTTTTTCTGAGCTGAATCTGCACTGAAACAAAAATCTCTCCCAGAGTCACATGGCTGTAGATGGGGTGCTTGTCTGAGGCACTGCTGTCTCCTCCCTTCGGTGTTGCCAGATGATTCTCTCCCTTTCCTTCTCTTTATGTTTCAGTCTCCAGACTGTACAGTGAGCAATAGGCTGATAAGCACCCCTGTGAGCCAGAATCCAACATCTCGCCCTAGGGCTGACCTCTGGTTTGTGCTAGCCTTGTCTCTCTCACCTCCAAGAAGGGGACCCTGTGCTCCCTATGCATCCTTGGTGACACAAAAACTCCATGGGGCACAAAGTGACCCCCATGTCCTCAGTTCTGGCAATGGTGAATTTGTACATAGCCAAAAGATGGCAGAGATGTCTGTGAGGGCTGGGAAGTGACCAGGAGGATGACACCAGGAATAGGACACTTATCGATTATCACTAGTGTTACCATTCAGGGTGTGACCCAGGACAGACATTCAGAATCAGTTAGTTGTACCAGGAGATTCATGTTCTGTGTGTGCCAGAAGGTCACCTGAGTCCTAGAGAGGAGTGAGCTCACTCTGCTCTGGAAGATTTTGGTGAGGAACCTGAGTTGCAGCCTCCTGTGTTGTCTGAGATGTTGTTCAGGTCTGCCCACATCCACCCTGACTTTTTAGGGATGCCTCAGTCCTTTGGCAATTCCCTTGTCATCACTTTCTCCTCAACTCAAGATGCTAGAGGGGAGAAATGATAAACAGGGTCCCCTAGAACTTTTCTGGACTACAGGAAACAGCCAGTGACTTAAACATTCGTTATGAGAGGGACCTCCATGTCTGTTGGGACAGAAATGGAAACCGTTTCTTTCATCTTCTCCATGAAACCAGCTTCTCAGTGTTTGACTGTGCACTATTACTGCCCTCTGGTGATTAATAGGATGTCTGATGCTCAAGTCTGGGATCTGTCAAGACCAGCAGAGCCTGTTAATATTTGGAGACAGGAGGGAATTCCCTGGGCTGCAGCTCAGAGGACAAGTACTTGCCAGGAAGACCTTTGTCCTTTGTTCCTCCCTTTGGGTACTTTGAACTTTCTTTGAGGTCTCATAAGCCGATGCGGACACTTGGCTCATGGCCTGCTGACCTGGTCAGCTCTTCTGTTCATGCCGAGTCTCAGGATGTACCCAGGTGCCCTTGCTTAGCTGAGTCTCTCAATTCCGTGCACATGTTGGTTTCCCAAGTAATATGGATGGACAACAACCATGGTTCCCTGTCAGCTGCAACAGCAAGCCTCTAGCACTGGCAAAATATTTTCAGGATCACTTGTAGTCCGAACTAGAACAGAGGGTTGTAGCCATCATTTCTTGCAGAAGTTTCAATTATCAGCATGCAATTTTCCTGGCCCCATCAGTACCTTCAATTTCAGGCATGGCAGCCATTATTGACTACACAGACTGTAGCCACAAGGGACTACCAGAGGCCTGCAGCCATCACAGACTCCCAGATCTACCTGCAATCCCAGAGGCCTACTGCTATCACGATCCACCAGGACTGCCAACACTAGAGAAAACCAGATGATGAAAGGTCAGTGTAAGAACACACTCAACAAAGCCAGAGCAATATGTCACCAACAGAACCCTTTTATCCTATGAAAACAAGAAGAAGCCATGGATATCCTAACACAGCAAAAGAGCAAAAAAAATTCTTTAAATCTAATCATGTGAAATTGATAGAGTCCTTTAAATAGGAAATGAAGAAATCCCTCAAAGAAACTCAGGAAATATAATCAAACAGGTGAAGGAAATGAATAAATCTCTTAAAGAAATTAAAAAAAAACAAGCAAACAAGAGAAGGAAATGAATAAAACTGTCAAAAACATGAAAATGAACATAGAAGCAATAAAGAAAACACAAACTGAGGCAATCCTTGAAATGGAAACCTAGGAAAGAGAACAAGAACTACAGACACCAGCATCACCAACAGAATAGAAGAGATGAGAGAGAGAATATTAGGAATAGAATATATGATATAAGAAACTGATACATCAGTTGAAGAAAATAATAAGTCTATAAAGTTCTAATAGAAAACATGCAGGGAATATGGGACACCATGAAAAGACCAAACATAAGAATAATACAAAGAGAAGAATGAGATTCCCAGCTCAAAGGCCCAGAAAACATCAACAAAATCCCAGAAGAAAAATTTCCTAACCTAAAGAAAGAAATACCTATAAACATACAAGAAGCTTATAGATCATGAAACATATTGGACTACAAATAACATCCACATTGTGTGTGGTGATGCGTGCCTGCAGTCAGTACTCAGGGAAGCGGAGGAAGGTGCATCACAGTGAGTTCGAGGCCAGCCTGCTCTACAAAGCATGCCCAGGAAAGCCAATGCTACACAGAGAAAACCTGTCTTTAAAAAATAAAAACCAAAACCAAAAATAAATAAATGAATAAATAAAATCCCTCAACACATAATAATCCAAACACTAAATCTACATAAAAAGAATAAGTGTTAAAAGCCACAAGGGATAAAGGCAAAGTAACACATAAAGGCAGAGTATTAGAATTATACCCGACTTCTCAACAGAGACTCTAAGAGCCAGCAGGGCCTGCTCAGATACCATGAAGACACTAACAAAACACAGATACTAGCCCAGACTACTATATCGAGCACAACTTTAATTTACTATAGATGGAGAAAACAAGATATTCCATGGCAAAACCAAATTTAAAAATATCTATCCACAAATACAGCCCTACAGAAAATACTAGAGACAAAAAAAAAACAATCTAAGTAGATTAACTACACCAAGAAAATCCCCACAGGAAATAAATAATTCCACACCAACAAAACAAAATAAGGAGAGCAAACAAAAACATACACACTCACACCACCAACATCCAAGTAACTGGAATTAACAATCATTGGTCACTAATGCCAGGTAAAATCAATGAATTTAATTCCCAATAAAAAGACATGGGCTAACAGAGTGGCTGAAAAAACAGGATCCATCCTTTTTCTGCATAAAAAAATCCGCACCTCAGTAACAAACATAAATGGCTGGAAAAAAGTTTTCGAAGCAAATGTACTCGGGAAGCAAGCTGGAATAGCCATTCTACTATATAAGATAATAGACTTTCAGGCATTATTAATCAAAAGAGATAGGAAGGGACTTTTTATACTCATCAAAAGAAAAAATCCACCAAGATAATGTCACAATTCTGAACATCTATACCCCAAATGCAAAGGCACACACATTCTTAAAACAAACATTAATAAAGCTTAAATCACACAATGAACCCCACATATTAATAGAAGGAGACCTCAACACTCTTCTCAGCAGCTCAAAAACTTTCTTCAAAATTGAGAATAGAGATGTTCACAAGGAAAACCTCAACCAATAAAAAAATATTGAAACAACTCTTTGCATCTTATCAGACCACCATGGATAAAATGTAGATCTCAGCAATGATAAAAAAACAGAAAGCCTAAGAGCCCAATGGAAACTGGATAAATGTATGCTCAACAATCATTAGTCTAGCAAGAAAAGAAAAGAAAGAAATTAAAGAAGTTCTAGAGTTCAATGAAAACAAAGGCACAGCATATCCAAATCTACGAGATACAATTAAAGCAGCCATAACAGGAAAGCTCATAGTATTAAGCATTTTCATAAAGATAGTGAAGAGATCTAACCTTAGTGACATAACAGGACACCTGAAGCTCCAGAACAACTGCAGCAGCAGCAACAACAACAACAACAAGAAACCAAAACCAAGAGGAGTAGATGGCAGTAAATAACCAAACTCATGGCTGAAATCAATAAATTAGAAACAAAGAGAACAATATGAAGAATCAACAATAACCAGAGATGGCTCTTTGAAGAAAATCAACAAGATAGATAAACCCTTAGCCCAACTAATTAAGAGGCAAAGAGACAGTATCCAGATTAACAAAACCAGAAATGAAAAGGGGAACATAAAACAGACACTGAGGAAATCCAGAGAATCATTAGGTGTTATGTCAAAAACCTATAATTCACAAAATTGGGAAATCCGAACAAAATGGACAAATTTCTAGATAGATACCACTTCCCAAAGTTAAATAAAGATCAAGTAAAATATTGAAATAGTCCTATAACCCCTAATGAAATAGAAGTGGTTATTAAACTATCTCCAAACCAAAATAGAAGCCAAGGGCCAGACGTTTTTAGAGCAGAATTCTTTCAAATTTTCAAAACAATAATTTTCAAAATATTCAACAAGATAGAAACAGATGACACATTGCCAAATTCAATCTATGATGGTACAGTCACCCTGATTCCTAAATCACACAAGGATTCAAAGAAGACAGAAAATTCCAGAACAATGGCTCATGAACATTGATGCAAAGCTACTCAATAAAATACTCACAAAAGATCCTAGAACACATCAAGGATATCATCCATCATGATCAAGTAAGCTTCATCCCAAGAGACAAGGGAGATTTAACATATGAAAATCCATCAATGCCATCTGTATATAAACAAACTTTAAAAAAGCACATGATCATCCCATTAGATGCTGAAATATCCTTTGACAAAATCCTACACATCTTCATGATCAAAGAAACCATGAGCATACCTAAACACAATAAAGGAAATATACAACAAACCAATAACTAACACCAAATTAAATGAAGAGAAACTTAAAGCAATCCCACCATACCCAGGGACTAGACAACTCTGCCCACACTCTCCTATCTATCTATTCAACATAGCACTTAAAGTTCTAGCTAGAGAAATAGACAACTAAAGGAGATCAAGGGGATAGAATTTGGTAAGAAAAAAGTCAAACTATCGCTATTGACAGATGATGTGACAGTATATATAAGTAACCCCCAAAACTTTACCAAAGAAGTCCTACAACTGATAAACACCTTCACCAAATTGGCTGTATTCAAACTTAACTCAAAAAATCAATAATCCTCCTGTATAAAAAAGATAAATGGGCTGAGTAAAAAAATTGGGGTAACAAAACCCTTACAACAGCCAGGAAAAATATAAAATGCTTTAGTATAACTCTAACCAAGGAACTGACAAACCCTATGACAAAGCCTTGAAGTCTCAGAAGAAAGACATTGAAAAAGATATCAGAAAATGCAAAAATCTCCCATGCTCATGAACTGATAGGATTAACATAGTAAAAATGGCCATTTTACCAATCGCAATCTATATATTCAGTATAATTCCCAACAAAATACCAACACAATTCTTTGTAGACCTCAAAAGAGAAATTCTCAACTTCATATGGCAAAATAAGAAAGCCAGGATAACTAAAATAATCCTGCACAATAAAAATATCTTCTGGAGGTATCATCACACTTGATTTCAAATGCTTTGTCAAAGGAATAGTAATAAAAATTGCATGGCCTAAAAATAGACATGTATATAAATTGAATCAAATAAGAAACCCAGAAGTAAACCCATACACCGATTGACACCTAACTTTTGACAAAGAAGCCAAAATCATACAATGGAAAAAAGAAAGGATCTTCAACAAATGGTGCTGTTCTAACTGGATGTCTTCATGCAGAAGACTGCAAATTGACCTATATCTATCACCCTGCAAAAAAACTCAAGTCTAAGGGGATCAAAGACCTCAATATAAAAACAGATACACTAAATCTATTGCAAGAGGAAGTGGGCAATATCATTGAACTTATAGTAGAAGAGACAGCTATCTGAACAGAACATCAATAGCTTAGGCACTAAGATCAACAATTAATAAATGGAACCTCATGAAACTGTAAAGCAAAGGACACTGTCAATAGAAAAAATGGCAGCCTACAGAAAGAGAAAAGCTCTTCCGCAACCCTACGTCTGACAGAAGTCTAATATCCAAAATATATAAAGAATTCAAGAAATTAAACACCAAGAAACCAAATAACCCAATTTAAAAATGGAGTACTAAGGCCAGGCATAATGAAACACCCCTGTAATCCCAGTATTCGGGAGGCATAGGCTGGTGGATCACTGTGAGTTCAAGACCAGCCTAGTCTATAAAGGGAGTCCATGACAGCCAGAGCTCCATAGAGAAACCATGTCTCGAAAAGCCAAAAAAAAAAAGGGGGGGTGTTACACAGGTAAACAGAAGTTTCTAAACAGAGGGATCCCTAATGGATGAGAAGCACTTTTTTATATAAAAAAAAGGTTCAATATCTTCAGTCATCAGGGAAAGACAAATCAAAACAATTCCAAATATCGATCTTACACCTGTCAGAACGGCCAAGATATAAATTCAAAGGACAGGACATGCTGGTGAAGATGTGAAGCAAGGGGTACACTCCTGCATTGCTAGTGCAAGTGCAAACTTATACAATCATGGTGAAAATCAATAAGGCATTTTCTCAGAAAATTGGGAATAGGTCTACACTAAGACCCAGCTATCCCATCCTGGATATATATCAAAAGCTGCTCCACCATACCACAAGTAACACTTGCTCAACTATGTTCATAACAGAATTATTGATAATAACCTTAAACTAGAAACAATCTAGATGTTTCTCCACTGAAGAATGTATAAAGAAAATGTATATTTACACAATGCAATAACACCCACCTATTCAAAACAAAGATATCATGCTATTTGGAGGTGAATTCATGGAACTAGAAAAGATCACCCTGAGTGAGGTAACCCAAATCCAGAAAGACGTGCATGGAATGTGCTCACTTATAAGTGGATATTAGCCATAAAGTACAAGATAACCATGATACTATCCGAGACAGAAAAAACATGAAGGTCTCTAGGGTAGATGCTGAATTTCACTCAGAACAGCCAATAAAATAAACATCTGAAGTATATAGGAGAGGGAACTGTGTGGATGAGGGGGTGAGAAGTGTAATGGATGGGAATCCTGTGTTTAGAGAGTGGGAGGAGGACTGGGAGAGATGGCAGAAATGGGGGCTTCCTGGGACATGGGATGTCCCAGGTATCTATGGCCTTTGCTGAGACTACTAGCACTGAGGGTTATGGAGCCTAAAGTGGCCAGCTCCTGTAGCCAGGTGGGACTTACAGTGGAGGGAGGGGGACACCAGCCCACCCATAAAACCTTTGACACAAAATTTGTCTTACCTACATGAAGTGCAGGGGTAAAGGGGTAGAGATCGAGGGAATGGCAAACCAATGACTGGCCCAATATGAGATCCACCCTGTGGGAAAGAGCCAACCCCTGACAGTATTAATGACACCCTCCTATGCTGGCAGGCAGGCACCTAGAATACGTGTCTTCTGAGAGGGTTCATCCAGCCTCTGATGGAAACGTATGCAGAGGATCACAGACAAACGACAGGCAGAGCTCAGGGAGTTTTTTGGGGGGGGGGAAGAATAGGAAGAAGAATAGAGCTGGTTGGTTCAACTACACCACAAGAAGACCTACATAGTCAACGATCTGACCCCATGGGGGCTCAGAGAGACTGAACCACCAACCATAAAGCATGCATGGGCTGGAACTAGGCCACTTACACATATGTGGCCAATGTGCAGTGTGGTCAACATGTGGCTTCCCTGACAATGAACGTGGAGGCTGTCTCTGACTCTGTGGCTTGCTTTTGGATCCCATTCCCCTAGCTGTGCAGCTTTGTGAGGTGAAAGTGGGAGAAGATGTGCTTAATCTGGTTGCCGTTTGAAGTGCCTGAGTTGGTTATTCCCTTTTGGGGTCCTCCTGTTTTCTGATAGAAAGGTGAAGGGGATGGAGAGATAGTTCAGAGGTTAAGAGTACTGGCTGCTCTTCAAAAGGTTCTGAGTTCAAAATCCTAGCAACGACATGGTGGCTCACTACCATGTATAATAAGATCAGGTGCCCTCTTCTGGAATACAGTTGTATATGCAGACATAACATTGTATACATAATAAATAAATACATAAATAAATAGGAAAGGGGGAATCTAGGGGGGGCATGAGGGTGGGACTGGGAGGTGAGGAGAAAGGGGACTGTGATCCGGCTGTAAAGAGGTTAAATAAACAAATTAATGAAAAGTATCACCTCTCAAAACAAATTTCAACACCTGTGGAAAATGAATGAATGAATTAATTAATTAATTAATGAAATCTCAACCATGCAGCACTTTCCATGCTTCCTGCTGTCCCTCTCCCTCTGTCTTTACTCTTCAGTCCTTGAGTCCACATGGTGAGCTACAAACTGCTGAGCATCCATGTGCCCTGAGAGAAGAGCCGTTCAATGCAGGACTGCCCTCTGCTCTGTCCTCGGCTTGGTCTGTCAGCAGCAATTAGAGACCCTCAGCATTTCCTATGTGAAACAGAAAACCAGCTGTGCATCCAGTCTGACCTGTGTTCTCAACGGTCTGGAAACATGGAGTTTGCCCTCAGCAAGCATGTGGCAAAAATGCCTGTGAGGGATCCAAAAGAACCAGCTGAGTGATGAGTAGGGGAGAGGACTGACCCATTCTCACTGCAATCCCCAGTCAGGGTTCTGACACAGAACAGAGGCCCAGAAGCAGATGTATCAGGAGCCTCTCACACCCTGGGTGTGTGGGAGGAGGTGACCTGAGTCCCTGAAAGAGGTCTCTGAGCTCCACCATCCCATGCAGGGCTTCAAGACGATGCTACCACTTTCTCAGCTGTGTGATGGGTCTGCACATATGTTCACTGGGCCTTTCTGAAGTGCCTTGGACCTCTGTCTAGGTAATTCCCTTAGGATAACCCCTCTTTCCCAAAGGAAATACATAAAGGGAGGAAGTGAACATGATCCTTTGGCAATGTGTGTGTCTGATGGAATCAACTCCACCCAGCAGCTGGAGTGAATCACTTACTATACACTTGGAGGTATACGGATGTTGATGATGCAGTTTCTGCTTGACAATTATAGGTTTTAAGAATGTAGAAGCCTGTGTCCTTCTAGGTGACATTGCGGATCTGCAGAGATCCGTCATTGTAGATTGTCTCTCTGCCACTGTCTGCACATCCTGTCATATTTCCTTCAACGTTCCCTGCATATAGTGCAATCATGTGGCTCTTTTTTGTTATCACTTTGAACCAGACAAAGGCTAGAAGATTGTCTGGCAGATTTTTAGGAAGGAGAAGGACGTCTTCTCCTTCAAACACGTGCTGTGGCACTAATTAAATGGTGACATTGGCAGTGGAAGACAGGTGCCCACATGTTAAAAGGGAGGCTAAATGGAAAGAGAGAGAGAAACAATCAAAATTGTGTGGGTGTGATCATCACTCAAGTGTGTGGGTAGTGGTGTGCCTACCCACCTTAATAGAAGTGAGCAGTATGACCACCATTCCCTCAGAGTCTCTCACTGTGTACTTACCTCTCTTAGAAATTCTCTGCTCAAGTGTCTGCCTGGCTCGCCCTACAGTGTTCCTATATTTGGTGTGAGGAAGCTTCACTGACCTCTTTCTCTAGAATGTCCTCACTTTCTGATTTTCTCCTTTCTCTTTGTGGTACCAGGAAACCCCTGACATCATCTTGCAGATACTCTGACTTCTGGTTCACTATGACCAGGGCTATGTGAGGACAGGGGTTAGTCTGCCATATTAAGATGATTAACTTCCTGAAAAAGACTTGGGCATGAATGGAGGAAGGAAGGAAGGAAGGAAGGAAGGAAGGAAGGAAGGAAGGAAGGAAGGGTGTGTTCATGGGTTAATCTACATAGTTCCCATGTTTGTAGCTAACAAAAAATAATTAAACTCAATGGCAATTTAAATATTCTTGTATTTCTTATTTATTGTATATGTGGGTTTGTGAAGGCTCATGTCTTAGTGTGTGCACATGAAAGTATATGCCACTGCAAGAGTGTAAAGGGAAGAGAAGAGCCTGCATAAATCTGTTCTCTCGTCTGCCTCGTGGGAGCAGAAGATTGAATTCAGGTTGTCATGGGCTACACACACTGAGCGATTTTGGTGGACACTCCTGTTTGATTTCTAGGGTTCCTGTCATCTTTAGAAGACTCAAGCCTGACTCTAAATTCTCTTCCACCCACACACAGTCAGGGATTGGGGACACTTACCAGTGAGTAGGAGTTCGTGCCAGGGGTTACAGTCTTTGAAGGAAAGCACAGAGGACACCGCCATTAGACTTCTCACTGTGATGCCCTCTGAGGAAAAGAGCTTAAGATCCAGCAAGGCTCCCAGGCTCTGCTGTCCTTCCTCCCTCTGAGCTGATTGTCTTCTCAGACAGGAGCACTTCACAGAATCCCAGGGACTGTGAGTGGTGGGATCTTTGTCCAAGGAGCTGCTCTGTCCTTTTCACTCTCAGTGCTTCCCCAGTATCCCTCTCAACTTTTCTCTTTACGTTTCTCCCCCAAGCAACACATTGAGCAACAAGGCTGATAAGCATCCCCATGACCTCAGAAAACAACAGCTCATCCCAGGCCTGATATTTGCCATGTCCTGGCCTTGGGTCTCTCAACCAACAAAAGAGACTCTATCATGTTTTTGTGTCCCTGTGACACAGAGAGAAAGGGGAGCAAACAGTCTGCCTTGGGTCCCATTTCTCTGGGAATGTGGGATTTCCCATCAGGACGGTGACAGAGATGCCTCTGAGGGCTTGGAAGAGACCAGATGAGTGATGGCCAAGGATGAAGATCAATCCTTTATCACTGATGTCACCAGTCAGATTCCTGATCCAGGAGAGAAGCCCAGGATCATTCATGTGAGGAGTTTCACTTCCTCAGTGTTGGGGAAGAAGTCGTTAGTGTGTCCTTGAAAGGATTCTGGGCTCCCTCTTCCTATGGAGGGTGTCAAGGCAGCCTTCCAGCACTGTGTTGGCTGAGCTGTGTGTTGAGAGTGCCTACGTTCTCTCTAATTTTTCTTGATCAACTCTGTCCTGGTCTAAATTATTTCCCTGCATTAATCCTGTATTCCCCTATGTAAGATACTGGGAAAGAGGGGACTTCAAGGTTCCTGAGACAGGGGTGTTCTCAGACAACAGAAACGGAGCAGGGTGTTGGGAGAGAGTTCCAGGTTAGTAGGGAAAGCATGGATACCAGTCTCCTAGGCAAGGCTCGCGGAAACAAGTTTTCTGAGTGTTGAGTGTGTGTCCTGATATTGCCTCCTGGTAATCAATGGAAGAACTGAAACCTCATGTCTATGCCAACAGCAGCAATGGTCCACAAGTGAAATGTGACCTGCCCTGGTCCTTTCAGCACAGGTTGGATGTATATCCTGTCATCCTGTCTACTGTGCACTCCAGAACTCCTGTTTCCGTCTACTGTAGGGTGGATTTAGACAAGTTTTCAGGTTTTTCTTGGAAGCCCTGGACTAAAGGTGGAATAAGAGTTCATACAGAGGAGGAGCCTTTTGCTCAGATAATTTCAGAGAAAAGTTCTAGAACATCGACTCTGTATTAAAAGGACAGCAGACTTACAGAGGGTCTGTACCCTCACTTGCTGGCTCATCCCTACTTTTTAAATCATTCCTAGTTTTTGCCTACCTGGTGCTTAGGGATCTGCTTTTGACTACAGAAAACATTGATTCAAATGGATGTGTCCTCTGCTCTTCCTTACACAGTGTTCTAAGTTTCTTTTTGTTGCTGTGATTAAAAAAAACCTTGAGGAACAGCACCTAAAGAGAGAGTAAAGGCTCCATTTCCCTTCTAGGTCTGGGTCAATTTGTAGCACTGAAAGCAATCGAGGCAGAAAACAGGATACTGGCTGGCTTATCCACTGGCTGGATCTCTGGCTCATGATTAGCTAGCTAGTTTTTTTTTTACATAACTAGGGACAATCTTCCTAAGGATAGTGCTGCCCACAGTGCTTGGTCCCTCTTTCATCAATTAAGACAATCCCTCACAAACATGTCCACAGCCCAACCTCCTAAGCAAGTCGAAACTCTTTTCTCCCAAGGCAACTCCGGGACGTGTCAACTAGTCTAACTATAAGACTGTTTCAGCAAACTGGCAGGATACAAAATAAACTCAAAAAAGTCAGTAGCTTTCCTATATACAAATGACAAACAGGCAGAGGAAGAAATTAGGAAAATTACTCCCTTCATGATAGCCACAAGCAATATAAAATATCTAGGAATAACCCTAACCAAGCAAGTGATGGATTTATTTGAAAAAAACTTTAAACCTCTGAAAAAAGAGATTGAAAGTGACATCAGAAGATGGCAGGATCTACCTTGTTCGTGGATTGGAAGAATCAACATAGTAAAAATGGCCATCTTACCAAAAGCAATTTACAGATTCAATGCAATCCCTATCAGAATACCTACAAAATATTTTGAAGATATTGAAAGAACAATTCTCAACTTCATATGGAGAAACAAAAAGCCCAGAATAGCAAAAACAATCATATACTATAAAAGATCCTCTGGAGGAATCTCCATACCTGATCTCAAGTTGTACTATAGAGCAATAGTAATTAAAATAGCATGGTATTGGCACAGCAATAGGCTAGTGGATCAATGGAATCGAACTGAAGACCCAGAAATGAATCCATTTGCTCACTTGATTTTCCACAAAGAAGCCAAATCCATTCGATGGAAAAGGGATAGCATCTTCTACAAATGGTGCTGGTCTAACTGGATGTCTATGTGTAAAAAAATGCAACTGGACCCATATTTTCACCTTGTACAAAACTCAAATCCAAGTGGATTAAAGACCTCAACATAAAACCAGAGACACTAAGTCACTTAGAAGAAAAAATGGGAAAGAGCTTGGAACATATTGGCACAGGAGACAACTTCCTGAACAGAACACCAACAGCCCAGGCATTAATGTCAACAATTAATAAATGGGACCTCATGAGGCTGAAAAGCTTCTGTAAGGCAGGAGACACTGTAAAGAGAACAAAGCGACAGTCTACAGACTGGGAAAAGATCTTCACCAACCCCACATCTGACAAAGGTCTAATATCCAAAATATATAAAGAACTCAAGAAATTAAATACCACCAAACCAAATAACCCAATCGAGAAATGGGGAATGGAACTAAACAGAGAATTCTCAACAGAGGAATATCAAATGGCTGAGAAACACTTAAAGAAATGCTCGACCTCCTTAGTCATCAGAGAAATGCAAATCAAAACGACACTGAGATTCCATCTTACACCCATCAGAATGGCTAAGATCAATAACTCAACTGACACCTCATGCTGGCAAGGGTGTGGAGAAAGAGGACCACTCCTACATTGCTGGTGGGAATGCAAACTAGTACAACCACTTTGGAAAGCTATCTGGTGCTTTCTCAGAAAAATGGGAATAGGGCTTCCTCAAGACCCAGCTATTCCACTCCTTGGAATATACCCAGAAGATGCACTACCACACAACAGGGACATATGCTCAACCATTAGCCAGAACTTGCAAACAACTTATGTGTCCCTCAATAAAAGAATGGGTAAAGAAACTGTGGTACATCTACACTATGGAATACTACTCAGTTATTAAAAATAAGGAATTTCCAAAATTTTTGGACAAATGGATTGAACTAGAAATTGTCATAATGAGTGAGTTCACACAGAAGCAAAAAGAGCTAAATGGTATATACTCACTTATATCGAGACACTAGTCCAAGGTGTACGTCCCCACGAAAAACTGTACCTACAAGGAAAGTGGGTAAGAGGGGAAGACATCCTATTGAGACTTAGGTGTGAGAAGCCTGGGAGAAAGAGGAAAAAGAAGGATCCAGCGGGTCCTGGAAAACTACAGGTGAGTCTGGGCCCTGGGGTCCTCCGCAAACTATGGCAACAGCCAAGGAAAAAATAGGCAGTAAACCTCGAACCCCTACCCAGACTAGCCGATGGACAGGACATTCTCCACTGTTGAGTGGAGAAGGAAATCTAACTTTCACACAAGACTCTGGTGCCTCATATTTGAACGTGTCCCTTGGATGGAGAGGCCTGGTGGCACTCAGAGGAAAGATAATAGGTCACCAAGGAGAGACTTGATAACCTATGAGCATATACAGGGGGAGGAGGTCCCCCTCAGACACAGACATAGAGGAGGAGAGTAGGGGGCAAGTGAGAGGAAGGGAGGAATGGGAGGATACATGGGATGGGCTAACAACTGAGATGTAATATGAATAAATTAATTTTAAAAAAGAAAAAAATTTAAAAAGACTGTTTCAGACTGTTAAGTCATCCTTGTCCACTGGGAGATTCCAAAAGAAGGTCCCAATTCTCCAAGTAAATGTCCCTCTGAGTTCCCTGAAGTCATCACAAGCACTGGTGTCCACAGCCCTTCACAGCTGCACTCTCGAAGTGAGGACCCAGCTCACGGCATCTCTCCTGGGTTTCACTTTTCCCACATCCCTACTGCTAAGCTCATATACCCTGATTCCCATCACTGACATTGTGAGGAGTAGCTGAAACTGCATCACCAAAACCCTGCTTTCGTCCTGACTCAGGACAAGCTTCCCAGGCACATACATCTCCTCCCTCTTCCAGCTCCAATTGAATCAGGGCAGAAGCCAATCACCACCTGAGACAAGTCAGGAGCTGTAAGCATTTGGGGTAAAAGAGCATGAGCAAGGTTCAAGGCTCTGATTGGTCCTTCTGTGTCTTCAAGAATGAAATTGTGAACACAAATAGAGGGGACAGGAAGACATGAATGAGTGACTGAATGAAAAACCTACTTGAGCTAAAGTACATTGTTCACAAAGGGTGGGTTCTCCTACTTGGAAAAATACCCCCACTCATATTTAAGACCAATAGAAGGTTAACCAGAAGAAATTAGAGATACGGTGAGAAATGAAAGAAATGGGGCTGGAGTTTCATGAGAGTATTTGGATTTTTTTTTGCCCATGAGCATCAGTTGGTAATTTAGTTTTCTATTCATAAGGCTTCGCCTCAAAGCTCAGTTCTAATAATTTGGAGTTCGACTTACCAGGACTATATTTCTTGACTGTGGTCCCATTGAGAGCAGTGACTGAGTTAGAGACTAGGAAGATATAGGTTTCTCTATTATTAGGAGAGCAGTCCGGGATAAAGAACTCTTCGGAGTATGACAGGGACTCACCATTGGTAAGCTAAGAGTACCATGTAGTTGGATGAGAGACTGCATGTCAGGAGAGGTTGAAGTGTGCCCATGGATGGAAATGAATATCTGAGGAGGATATAACCAGGGTCTCTGAATCATCTGGAACAAAGAGAATAAAGCCACATGTGGAGTCAGAATGGTGAAGGGGAAATCCTGGTGTGTAGAAGGCTATGGTATCTGTGCTACAACCTCTGTTAAGTATAGTTATTTATTGCTGCATATGTATCTGTACACAACAAGCATACCTGGTATCCACAGAAGTCAGCTGAGACCATTGGATAGATCCCCTAAATCTCAAGTTAAAGATGGTGGTGAGCTGCTGTGTGTGTACTGGGAACTGAACTTGGATCTTATATAAGAACATACAGTACTCTTAATCATTGGGCCTTCACACGAGCCCTCTAAGGTAGATGTTTTCAGAGGCAGATATGACTGGTAACGGGTACAGAGAAAGAACTTGCTAGAACTATGGCAAGAAGGGACATGTGAGTTTGGCATATCTGGGGTAAGGATTTAAGACACTAACTTCCTCCATATGAGACCATTGCTTCTAATACTCAAGGTCTAAGGACAATCCATGCAGGATTACCTCTCCAAAATGCACGATATTGTGAGATGAGAGGCAGACAGTAAAGTTGTTTGAAGTCAGTGACTCCCTAGGCAGAGAGTCCCTGTGTTAGAGACAGGATCTACTGAAGGAGGAGGACTAAGCAAAGCACTGACCCTTACTTTCCAGGAGCAGAGACATCAGCACAACAGAGAACACATGATATCCTGTCTAGTATATGACCTTTGGATTTCTGGAATTCTGCTGAAATATTCCATACTGAGGTGGCTTAGTTCTGGAGTCAAATCTAATCGCGTGTTTGTTCTCATTTCCTGGACCAGATGTCCCATCAATCTGCTGACCACCAAGATTAACATCAGCTTCTCTCCATTCCAGACATGTGAGGAGGCCTCCAAGGTGGAGACACTGAATACGTGACAACAGACAGACAGCTTCTGCTTTTTCACATGTACCACTGTGATCAATCAAGCCTGATGTGGTCACTGTATTGACTGTATCTCATTTCCCTAATGATATTACATGGCTGGGGTGTGTGAAGAAAGGAGACTTCCTCTCGACTAAGTGTTACGTCACTTTTTAAATTTTATTTAATTAATTTATTTAGAATTATATCTCAATTGTTCTCCCATCCCTTGTATCCTTCCATTCCTCCCTACCCCCTGCTTTCACCCTATTCCCTTCCCCTATGTCTGTGACCAAGGGGGACTTCTGCCCCCAGTATATGGTTGTAGGCCATCACATCTCATCTTGATAGTCTGCTTATTCTTTCTCGGAGTGCCACCAGGCCTCCCCTCCATGAAGAAGTGGTCAAGTATGGGGCATCCGAGTTCATACCCAAGTCTGTCCCCATTTTCCACTCAACTGTGGAGAATGTCCTGTCCATTGGCTAGATCTGAGTATGGGTTCGATATTTACCCCATGTATTGTTCTTTTTTGGTGCAGTAGTTTGAGCAGAACCCCTGGGCCCAGATCTGCCCATTATGATGTTCTTGTAGACTGGGACTTACCATTGAAAACAGATAGGTTAGAGGCTGCGTGGTAGGAGAGATGGAAGCTTGCCACTAGATGAAAATGGATATCTGAGAAGGACATAACCAGTGTCTCTGGACCATCTGGAGCAAACAGAATAAAGCTACACATGATGTCAGAAAGGAGAAGGGGAAATGCTGGTCTGTAGAAGGCTATGGTATCTGTGCTACATCCTCAGGTAAGTAGAGTTATTCTTGGCTGCATAGGTATCTGTCCACAAGCATGCCTGGTGTGTACAGATGCCAGAAAGGGACATTGGATCCCATGAACTTCATGTTAAAGATCGTGGTTACCTGCAATGTGTGTGCTGGGAACTGAACTTGGGTCTTCTATATGAGCATCTAGTGCTCCTAATCTGTTTGCCATCTCTCCAGCCCTCCCAGGTAGATCTTTTCAAAGGCAGATATCACTGGTAAAGGGTACAGAGCTATAACTTGCTGGAACAATGGTAGGAAAGGACATGTGAGTTTGGCCACTCTGGGATAAGGATTTAGGACACTAACGTTTTACATATGAGACCATTGTTTTCAATTCCCAGGATCTAAGGCCAATCCATGCAGGATTACCTCTCCAAAATACACAGTAGGGTAAGATGAGAGGCAGACAGTTAAGTTGTTTGAAATCAGCGGCTCCTTGAAAAGAGAGTCCCTGGATAGATACAGGATCTACTGAAGGAGGAGGACAAAGCAAAAGCAAAGCCCTATAACCTCTCTGAGGAGTAGTGACATTAGCCCACAGAGAGCACATGATTTCGTGTCTAGACCATGACTTTTGGATTCCTGGAATTCTGCAGAGATGCTCCATACTGAGCTGTCCTATTGCTGCCATCAAATCTAACTGTTTTTTCACACTTCCGGGACCAGATGTACCCTCAAGCTGCTGATTAACACCAGCCATTCTCCACTCCAGACCTCTAGAAGGCATCCAGGATGGAGACAGTGAACATGTGACTGCAGACAGACAGCTTATTCTTTTTTTCACATCTGCTACTGTGGCCTGTGAAGTCTGATGTGATCCCTGTTTTGGCTGTATCTCCATTCCCCAATGATACTACACAGCTGTGGGGTATGAGAAAAATAGTTTTTCCCTGCAATAAGTGTTAATGCTTTAAAAAAAAAGCTAGCCTCCCTGTATCAAACCAGGTGGCAGTGGGGAGATTAGAGCACTAGAACCTAGTCAGGTGGCTACAGAGGCACCTGCCAAGAGCAGAGAGCTCACTCTCACAGATCGACAGTTCAGTTGGAAGGGATAGACAGCAGATGCATATGCACCCAGGTATGCTCTAGTGGTAACTGTCTTGCCAGAAGTAAATCCTGATGTAAATCCTGAACCTTGCTCATGCTTTTTTTTACCCCAAATGTTCGCAGCTCCTGACTTGTCTCAGTTGGTGATTGGCTTCCACTCTGATTCAATTGTTATCAGAAGGCGGAGGTGATGTATGTGCCTGGGAATCTTGTGCTGAGTCAGGATGAAAGCAGGTTTTGGTGATGCTGTTTCAGTTACTGCTCACAAAGTCAGTGGTGGACATCAGGGTGTCCATGAGCTTAGGATCGAGGCAGTGGAAAAAGTGAAACCCAGGGTAGATGCCATGAACTGTGTCTTAATTCTGAGGGTCCATCTGTGAAGTGCTGTGGACAGCAGTGCTTGTAATGGGTGCTAGGAACTGAGAGAGATATTTCTTTTGCAGTCTTGCAATGGACAAAGAGGACTTAACAGAATGAAACAGTGTGGTAGGGAGCCAAGTTGACACATCCCAGAGTTACTTGGGGGAAAAGAGTATCAACTGAATAACTTCTTTATGGTGTTGGGCTGTGGACACTTCTGTGGGGGTTGTCTTAATTGATGCAGGAAGGGCAAGGCCACTAGAAACAGCACTATCCATAGTAGATTGTCCCTGTTTATGTAAGAAAGATAGCTAGGTAATCATGAGCCAAAGATCCAGCCAGTGGATGAGCCAGTCAGAATCCCACTTACTGTCTTGATTGCTTTCAGTGGTACAAAATGACCCTGACCCAGACCCATAAGGGAAATGGATTCTTTACTTTCACTTGGTGTGCTGTTCCTTAGGGTGTATTTTTAAATCACAGCAACAAAAAGAGACCTAGAACAGTGTGTGTGGAAGTGCAGAGGACACACACATTTGAATCAATGGTCTGTGTAGTCAAGAGCAGACTCCCTAAGAACCCTGTGGGCAATGAAAAGGAACTATTTAGACACTAGAGATGTGCCAGCAAGTGAAGGTATAGACCCGCTCCTTTGAATACCTAGTCAATGTCCTAGAACTTTTCTCTGAAATTTTCTGAGCAAAAAGCTCCTCCTCTGTATGAACTCTTACTCTATCTTTAGTCCAGGACTTCCCAGGAAAAATCTGGAACCTTGTCTATATCCACCCTACACTATATGGAAACAAGAACTCTATAGTGCACAATAGGCAGGATGACAGGTCGTACATCCCTCCCGTGCTGAAAGGACCAGGGCAGGTCACATTTGACTTATGGGCCCTCTCTGCTGTTGGATTAGACATAAGATTGCAGTTCTTCCAGGGATCTCCAGGGGGCAATATCAGGACACACATTCAACACTCAGAAAATTGTTTCCCTGAGCCAAGACCTTGCCTAGGAGACTAGTATCCATAGTGTCCCTTGTAACGTAGATCTCCTTCCCAAGATCCTGTTTAGTTTATTTTTTCTGAGAGTACCCCTGTCTGAGGAACATTAAAGTCCTACCTTCCTGGCATCTTCCAAGGGCAATACATGATTTATTCAGGGGAATCATTTAGATGATTTAGACTCCGAAAGATTAGAGAGAACCTGGGGTCTCCCAACACACAGCTCAGCCAACACAGTGCTGCAAGGCTGCCTTGAAACCCTCCATAGGCGGAAGAATCTCACAGTCCTTTCCATGACACACTGACAACCTCTTCTCCAAGACTGAGGAAGTGAAACTCCTCACAAAAATGTTACTGTGCCTCTCTGCTTGATCAGGAAATTGCCTGGTGACATTAGGGAAAAAGAATTGTTCTTCATCTTTGGTCATCACTGAGCTCATCTCTCCCAAACCCTCCGAGGCATTTATGTCACCTTCTTCCTGGGAAATACCACATTCCCAGAGAAATGGGGACACAGGGAAGAGTGGGTTCTTGGCTTTGTCTTTGTGTCACAGAGACCCACAGACATTATAAAGTCTCCCACATTGATACTGAGAGACCCAAGTCCAGGAAACAGTAGATGTTTGGTCTGGGATGAGCTGTTGTTCCCTGAGGTCAGGGGGGATGCTTATCAACTTTGTGCATGACGTGTTGCTTAGGGGAGAAAGGCAAAGAGAAAAGAGGAGAGGGATGCAGGGGCAGCACTGAGAGTGGAAGGGACAGAGTACTCCTTGGACACAGACTCCACCACTCACAGTCCGTGGGATTCTGTGAAGTGCTTCTGCCTGAAAAGACAATCAGTTCAGGGATCAGAAGGACAGCACAGGCTGTGGGCCTTGCAGAAGCTGAAGCTCTTCTCCTCAGAAGACATCACAGTGAGAAGTCTGATGGTGGTTTCCTCCATGCTTTCCTTCAAAGAGAACTTCTGGCAGAAGCTCCTGCTCACGGGTAAGTGCCCCCAATCCCTGACTGTGTGTGGCTGGAGGGGAACTACAAGTCAGACTTGAGTTGTCTAAAGGGGACAGGAACCCAAGATGAGATTTGGGGTTTCTTCTTGACATTATAGGGCAAAAGATACAGTGAGGGAATCGATTCAGCTTCCTAAAGCTCTCGCGGGACAGGTAGTGATGAAGAGAAAGGAGCCCCAATGATCTCTACTCAAACCAAATCATGTTGGCTGCTCTGTTCTGAAGACTGATGTTCCTAGTCATGACTGGGCGACCCTCCAAAAAAATTCAAACTGCAGTGTCCAGAGAAATGGCTCAGTGTGTGGAGATTATGCCAACCTGAATTCAGTCTTCAGCTCCCACACTTCAGATGAGAGAACAGACTCATGCAGGCTCCTCTCAGCCCTTTACACATTTGCAGTGGAATGCAATCCCATGTGCATATACTGAGATGTGAGCCTTCACAAACGCACACATACGATACATAAGTAATATGAGAATATTTAATTTACACTTGAATATAATTATTTGTTGTTAGCTACAAACCTGGCAACAATGTAGATTAACCCATGGACACACCCTTCTTTCCTACCTCTGTTCATTTGTTCCTTCATTTCTTTTTTTTTCCATTCCTTCTCCCTCCCTCCACTCATGTCCAAGTCTTTTCTAGGAATATAATCATCCTAATATGGCAGACTAAGCCTTTTCCTCACATAGCCCTGGTCATAGCGGGTCAGATGTCAGAGTACCTGAAAGGTAATATCAGGGGTTACCTGGTACCACAAAGGAAAAAGAAAAAAATTCAGAGAGTGAAGACCTCCTAGAGAAAGAGGTCAGTAAAGCACCCTCACACCAAATATAGGGACAGTGAAGGGCAGGCCAGGCAGACACTTGAGCAGAGAATTTCTAAGAGAGGTAAGTACACAGTGAGAGACTCTGAGGGAATGGTGGTGATATTGCTCACTTCCATTAAGGTGGGCAGTTACACCTCTACCCACACACTTGAGTGATGTTCACACCCACTCAATATTGATTGTTTCTCTCTCTTCCCTTTTAGCCTCCCTTTTAAGCTGTTGGCACCCAACAACCACTACCCAAATGAGCATTACTTTTCTACCTTTTCCTTTGTTTGAAGGAGCAAACGTCATTTTCCATGTTACAAATCTTCCAGACATTCATACATACTTTGGCTGGTTCAAAAAGCTAACAGAAAAGAGTCATGAGATTTCACTGTATGCAGTGAATGTTAAAGGAAATATCACGGGACGTGCATACAGTGGCAGAGAGACGATCTACAGTGATGAATCTCTGCAGATCAGCAATGTCACCCAGAAGGACACAGGATATTATATTCTAGAAGCCTAATAAGCTTAGCCTCCCAGAGGGTGAGAGGCTCCTGATACATCTGTTTCTGGGCCTCTGTTTTGTGTCAGAACCCTGACTGGTGACTGCAGTGAGAATGAGTTTGTCCTTTTCTGTACTTGGCACTCAGCTGGGTCTTTTGGATCCCTCACAGGCATTTTCCCACATGCTTGATGAGAGCAAACTCCGTGTTTCCAGAGCATTGAGAACACAGGTCAGACTGAGTGCACAGCTGGGTTTCTGTGTCACAAAGGGAATTCAAAGGCTCCCTCTCTGTTGCTGTCAGATCAAGTCCAGGACACAGCAGAGGGAATCCCAGGTTGAATGGCTGTTCTCTCAGGGATCATGGATGCTCATCAGTTGGTAGCTCATTGTGTGGTCCCTAGAATGAGAAAGTAAAGACAGAAGGGAGAGGTACAGCATACAACGTGGAGAGTGCTGCATGATACCGAGATGTCACTCATTCATTCATCCATGCACGCATCCATTCATTCATTTTCCACAGGTATTGAAATTTGTTTTGAAAGGTGATATTTTTCTTTTTTTTTTTAATTTTTTTTATTCTTTTTTTTTATTAATTTATCCTTGTTACATCTCATTGGTTATCCCATCCCTTGTATCCTCCCATTCTTCCCTCCCTCCCATTTTCCCCTTATTCCCCTCCCCTATGACAGTTCCTGAGGGGGATTACCTCCCCCTCTATATGATCATAGGGTATCAAGTCTCTTCTTGGTAACCTGCTGTCCTTCCTCTGAGTGCCATCAGGTCTCCCCCTCCAGGGGATATGGTCAGAGGTGAGGCACCAGAGTGTGTGAGAAAGTAATATCCCACTCTCCACTCTACTGTGGAGAATGTTCTGTCCATTGTCTAGATCTGGGTAGGGGTTTAAGGTTTACTGCCTGTATTGTCCTTGGCTGGTGCCTAGTTTGAGTGGGACCCCTGTGCCCAAATCTGCCTATCATAATGTTCTATTTGTAGGCTTCTAGGACCCTCTGGGTCCTTCTACTTTGCCTTTCTCCCATGAATCTCACATCTAGAGTCCCACTAAATGTCCTCTCTTCTGTCTCTGTTTCCTGGTAAGTGAAGGCTTTCGTGGGACATGCCCGTTGGGCTAATATGCAGATATAAGTGAGTATATACCATTTGAGTCTTTCTGCTTCTGAGTTAACTCACTCATTATGATCATTTCTAGCTCAATCCATTTATCCACAAATTTTGGGAATTCCTTGTTTTTAATAGCTGAATAGTATTCCATAGTGTATATGTACCACAGTTTCTTTATCCATTCTTCTATTGAGGGACACTTAGGCTGTTTCCATGTTCTGGCTATTATGAATAAGGCTGCTATGAACATGGTTGAGCAAATTTTCTTGTTGTGTGCTGGAGCATCTTCTGGATATATTCCAAGGAGTGGAATAGCTGGGTCTTGAGGAAGCCCTATTCTCATTTTTCTGAGATAGCACCAGATAGATTTCCAAAGTGGTTGTACTAGTTTGCATTCCCACCAGCAATGAAGGAGTGTTCCTCTCTCCCCACATCCTCGCCAGCATGTGGTGTCGCTTGAATTTTTGATCTTAGCCATTCTGATAGGTGTAAGATGGAATCTCAGAGTTGTTTTGATTTGCATTTCCCTGATGATTAAGGAGGTTGAGCATTTCTTTAAGTGTTTCTCAGCCATTTGATATTCCTCT